>NC_090926.1:663263263-663888263 GCF_040938575.1 Ambystoma mexicanum | reverse complement strand
TTAGGAAAGGAATCGATTTCAATATTGCCAAGACCTGGTCAGACATGGAGGGTCGTGCTTTATTAGTGACGGGAACCATTGGAAACGTGCCCACCACAATTGCATAATTTATGCCCCTAATGTGAACCAGATGAGATTTCTCGCTAAAACAATCCCAAAAATCATGTTAGAATCCTCTGGACATGTCATCTTGAGAGGGGATTTCAACATATAGGCCGACCCCACACTAGACCGCAAAACTACGAATCCCACACCACAGGACACTACCAGCCAGCCAAACACTAGTTTTGCCGAAATGATGAATCTGTATGGTATGGTTGATGTATGGAGACAAATGCACCCCAATGAGAAAGCATATACGTTCTTTTCACCCCCACACAATACCTTTACTCGCATTGATTACATTTACCTCACCAAAGAAGTCCACAATCACTCTACACACTCAGTGATTACCCCAATCACATGGTCTGACCATGATATAGTTACCATCGATGTCCATTGGGAGCGTCTCCCGCGTAAAAATGGAAAATGGAGGTGTAACGAAACCCTGTGGAAAGACCCTGTCTTCCAGACGGAGTTGGAAACTGAAATTACCGAATTCTTTAGAATTAATAACACAGGTGAGGTCTCCAAGCAAGGTGTTTGGGATGCGGGGAAAGCAACTTGGAGAGGCATCCTTATAAGAGAGGGCGCTCGGAAAAAAAGAGAGAGCTCATTGATTGAATACAGAATTAGTGAGGAAATCCACCGGCTCGATAAAGAGGCGAAAGAGGGGGACCCCCCAGACCAGGGCAGGATAGATGAAGCAAGGAAGAAAAGAGAGGAACTCCACCTTCTAGAACATGATCAAATCACCCGCAAACTTCTGCTATTAAAGCAAAGGTTCTATGAGAAAGGGGATAAAGCGGACCCATTATTAGCGTCCAGACTGAGGGAACAAAGGGCAGAACGCAGGGTCCGAGAGATTGTGGACGGGGGGCCCGACATGGATGTTAGCAAAACTACTATCCCTGAAGCATTCGCAGACTTCCATGAAGCGCTGTACACCCCGGAGACAGTCCCGAATTCACACGACATTGAGTCATATTTCGACAACATAGCAATGCCCAAAATAACCCCCGCAGAGTCAGCCTCCCTGGATAACCCAATAACGGGGGAAGAAATACAAAATGCTATAAAAAGATTGACCCTAGGTAAATCCCCAGGAGAGGATGGATATACGGTTGGCTTTTACAAATCATTTAGCTCCCAACTTACACCTTTCTTGGTCGAGCTATTTAACGAAATCCTGGAAACAGGCAAACCACCTGACTGCTTTGCTAGGTCCCTTATCACGGTGATCCCGAAGGAGGGAAAGGACCCCAAAAAATGTGGATCGTATCGCCCCTTATCTTTGTTAAATGTAGACGCAAAAATCTATACAAGAGTCCTCGCTGCCAGAATTGAATCACATATGCCCCATCTTGTTCACCCAGATCAAGTAGGCTTCATACTAGGCCGGCAAGGAGCCGACACTATGCGCAAGACATTACACTTAATACATGTCTCTGCAAACATGGTGGGAGACCCAACCTTGCTATCCATTGACGCAGAAAAGGCTTTTGACAGGGTCAACTGGGACTTTCTAATGTGCCTCCTGCACAGGAATGGTATAGGACCCAGGTTTAGAAGGGGAATCCAGGCAGCATAAACAGCACCTAGAGCCTCGGTATCCGTCAACGGAGAATATTCCAGGTGGTTTGACCTAAAGCGAGGTACCAGGCAGGGATGCCCACTGTCAGCTATTCTGTTTACTCTCTCGCTTGAACCACGCGACACACAGACAGAGGGAATCCATTTAGGACAGGCAGAGTATAAATTGGCACTTCATGCTGATGACATACTCCTGCATCTGAACAGCCCGGGGACGTCCGTCCCCAGAGCCATGCTTCTCCTAGAAGGATATGGGCGCATTTCCGGTTTTAAGATCAATCGCGCCAAATCAATTCTGTTCCCTCTGAAAGGGTCCGACGTGGAAAATTAAATCAAATATTCCCCCCTTGGCTTATGCATCGAGCACAATGAGTTGAAATATCTAGGGATACAAATTACAAAGAGCATAGAAACCCTATACGTAGCCAACTTCCCTAAACTCCTTGAAAACTTCCATATGGACCTTGTTAGATGGAACAAATTGACAATATCCTGGTTTTGGCGCCTTAACGCAATAAAAATGGTCTGTCTCCCCAGATTCCTATACCCCTTTCAAATGCTACCCATCCACATTCCAGAGAGCTGCTTTCTAGAGGTTAAGAGGGCAATCCTACAATTCCTGTGGCAAGGGAAGAAAGCAAGGATAGCATATAACACTTAGACACTGCCCAAGGAAAAGGGCAGGGTAGGCCTCCCAGACCTCAAACAATATTATAAGGCAGCCCAGTTACGAGTGCTAAACCCCCATTTACGAAATCAGAGCGAACCTCAATGGATTGCAATGGATAATCATTACTTCCAACCGGCAACGGTCTCAGAGTGGTTGTGGGCCCCACGAAAGAGAATACGGGCTAGATCAAAGGCTCATCCGATATTGGCAACTACCTGGGATATATGGGATGAGGGCGCAGAGACGAAAAAGTTCACCACATGGCCGTCACCCCTAAGCCACTTATGATCGCCGGGCATAAATAATCACATCCCTATCGTCGAGAGATTCCAGACTTAGTACGAGGCGGGATTGGAGAGGGTGGGTCAGCTGGTGCGGAGCGAATCCTTCATAACACTCCCAGAGCTAACAGAGGCGCTAGGAATACGAGTATTGTCCACATTCTACTATTTACAGATAAAAGGAGTATTGACCAAACAGGAATGGAAGGAGAAATTGAGAACAGAACTCATCCCCTTTGAGAAAATACTCGATTCCAGAACAACCATGAAGGGCCTAATTTCCATCATGTACAAGACATTAATAGAGGCGGGAAAAGGAAACACAGAACATCTCAGGGTAAGATGGGAGAGGGACCTAAGGATAGACATAGATGGGGATACATGGGATAAGATGTGCCGTGCAACATTCAAAACCTCATGATCCTCTCAATATAAAATGCATGCTGTTAAGCTCTTACACAGGTGGCAATATGATCCAAGCAGGCTATCCAAAATGTATCAAACAACTAGCCCCTTGTGCTGGCATGAATGTGGAATGATTGTCGATTATTGGCACATATGGTGGGAATGTCCACGAATCAGGGTTTACTGGGACGAAGTCCTTGGGTAGATCAGGGCCGTAGATGGTATCCAGAGACTTCCAGACCCTTACCTAGTTCTCTTTGGGTTTGAAAAAGATGAAGATGAATGGAGAAAAGTACAGGGCTTGGCCCCGCATCTGTTGCTTGCCGCTCGAGCGCTCCTAACAATAAAATGGAAATCCCCCACGACCCCTTCCAAAAAAGAATGGGTAAATGTGGCAATGAATATGTGCACTATGGAGAAAATAACGGCATCCTTGCATGGTAAGTCGTCTCAATGTGATACCCTATGGGCAGACTTTCTGGATAAATATGCCCCTGTGGTAGTGAATGGGGCAGACACCGCCCAAGCTTAGTTTGAATCATGTGCCCCCACGGTAGAGTAATGACACCGTCTTCAATCCCAGCAATACACGACTTGATGTCACAGAGAAAGACCAAAGAAACTGAACTGAGAAAGCAAGAGCGCCCCCCAACAAAGGAGATCCCAAACAAAAGGGAGTAAACTATCAAATACAGAACCCGTAGACACATTAAAATTAGAATACACACACAGACATACATTAATATAGGAGTTATAGACCCAGCCTGGGGGGTGGGTGGAGCAGGGGGGGAAATTGATGAAACGAGAACGAGAGAAGTAACTCGTTGTGCTCTGTCCAAATTAGTCGCCAGATCGACCTGTGAATGTACGATACTATGTTAGGATACCAACAGGTACAATATTCTTACGTTCCTTTGTTGTTCACTTCCTATTTGTTTGCTTTTCTGACAACATTTTGACGTACAATTATGTATGTAGGAACACTCATTGTTTGCTTACTCTCGAATGCGAGAAAATTGTTCTTTTCTTCTATGTAAAACCTAATAAAACCAAATAAAAAAAAAAAAAGAAAGCACTCAGCTATATGACACTGAGGATGTCACCCGAAGTAGTGGGAGTAGGGGACTGTCCCTAGATAGACTAGAAATTGGACAGAACGAAGATGATGCAAGGAGTTGTGTAAACAGGGAGTATTCAGAGTCTGACTCCGGTGGGGAAATGGAGGAAGTGGCACATGATGAAGGGAGACGGTGCGAAAAGCAGCTCCCATAGGGACCGAGAGGTACAATGGTCAGATGCTGACGGGTCCATAAGTAGGATGCCAAAAGCCTCTGGACAGTCCAGCCGACATGGAGAAACACCCCACGGTCAGAGGGGGGCGTCAGCCCCTGCCGATATGGATAGGTTAAGGGCATTGCCAGGTAGACGGCAAGGTGGGAACGCCACCCCGGCAAAAGACCGGAGAGGTACGGGGAAAGAAAAAGAGGATTGCGCATTCTAATTCCCACTACTAGAAAAAGGGGGAGCAAGACCGCAATATATTCCATGGCCACGCATGGACCGAGAGAACCTTAAAAATAAGCTTCCAATGCTGACATCGGGAGCCGGAAATTGGATACATGAGTTAGAGAAAATGAAGGGGGGTGTCACCCTAGCCACAGGGGACATTAAGGGACTCCTAATTGCTATACTCGGTGAAAGAGCAGACGATGTGTGGAAAAGGGCGGGCTACCCTAGGGTAACCATAACTGACACCTCCCATGACAGAGCACCATTTAATAATTATAGAGCAGCAGTTTGGAAAGCGCTGTGTTAGCTATATCCAGATACATCTAAAATGGGAGCTATAATGACTCGAAAAAATGAAAGAGTCAGAGGATCCGCTGCTTTATATCCAAAATGTTCAGGACGCGTGGGTACTCGAAACGCATGAGTCTTGGATGAAATCTATTCCTGTATTCTATCACATATTGTGCCAAGGGTTACCAGAACCAGTGCAAAAACAGCTCAAGAAATTGGTAGGAATAGAAGCTAAACCATGGGCCGAAATCCAGTTGACAGTTGCACATTACTTTAGGCTGTTGCAAGAAAAGAATCGGAAGAAGGAGGCAACGCGTAAGGGAGAGGAGGCTACGCTGGTGCAAAGGAAGCTTTCTAAGTATGCTCTCGAGGGAGCCATGCTAACAAGCCCATCTGAATCGAGCGCACTGCAAGCTACCAACCCATCGCAGAATAGCCAGGGTAATGCAGGATTTTACCCAAGGGGAAGGGGTTTTGGAGGAAGAGGATGGCAGAGTAATCAGGGAGGGTTTCGAGGTAACCAAGGAGGTTTTCAAAATGTTCAAGGTGGTGTCCAGAACGCACAGATGGGCAGTCCAACTACTTTAGATGGACAGATGGCCCGACCACCGCCAGTATGTTGGTTGTGTGGAGTGACAGGACACGTGGCGCGCATTTGCAGAAGCCAAAGCATATGGCAAAACAACCAAGGGATGGGGGGCAGGCGTGGTGAATCTACCTGCTACCCCGCAACAGGGAAGTGCACAAAATTATACTGTGCAGCAGCAGGCGGCTGGCTTGCAGCAAGGTGCACAGCAAGTGGTTCAGCCACTGAACATGGGGAATGTGCCACAGGGACAACCCCAGCAGGCACCGCCGCAAATGGCTCAGGGCACTAATTCCGGTGGGGGAATTAAACCCAGAAATGGGGGAAACCCACAAGTATACAGTGGACCGAACCTGTACATGAAATAGGACAGCTCACAGGGGACTCTGATGTGTTCTAACCTATCAGTGACACCAGACCCTAACAGGGAACCTAGGGTAATTGTCACCATAGGGGGGAAAGAATATTCCTTCTTAGTTGACACGGGTGCAACGCGTTCGTGCATACGAGAAGGCAAGTTCTCCTTGTCCGGCGAGGCTATAGATACCCAGAGTTTTACTGGAGCTCATAGTAGAGTTCCCTTTACTGATGCACTCCCAGTCTCTGTAGGGGAGCACGAAATGAATGTACTTCTATTATATTCTCGTCAGTCCCCAGTAAATATCATGGGTTGGGACTTGATGACAAAGTTGAATATGACCATCTCGTTCACTGAGGATGGCATAGTGTGCTCCACCCCAGGAATGCTTTATTCAAACATGTGCGAAATGATCAGAGCATACTCTGGACATGCAGCTATGAGATCTATACCACTGGAGCCAGAAGTTTTCGCATATGGCGTACGAGTGCTTATGGCGGGATTGCCAGGTCTTGCAGACAAAACTATGAGATCCCCTGATGAGTTTCTATTCAGACCAAGAATACCCATGCACGAAGATGAGGGACAAGTATTTCTCTTAATGATACAAGCTGCCGCAGTGCGAGGAAAAGTGGTATTAGTTTAAGGATATGACAATGAGGGCAGACCATGGTGTGCGATTGTCGCCATCGAAGAAGGGTATTGAGTGACTGACGTCACCGATGACGATCTGTTCGAAGAACACCCTGACCTAAAAGAGACAAGAGTGGAAGTGAGACTCATATTTTGGGTCAAAAATGATCAGAAGTGAGGTACCACAGAGAATGATGTTGGCACTAAAACGTCCAGAATACTTTGATAATGACAGTGCCCAAGTGCCTGCTGCAGTATGGACTACTGGGCCCTATGATGTAGGTCTCCTGAAAGGGGTGGGTGAAGTGAAAATCAAATTAAAACCAGGAGCAATTTTACCACGAGCGCGACAATATCCCAGAGAGGCAGATGAAGGAATCGCGAAGACTATCTCCGCCATGATGGAGCAAGGCATCCTAGTGATGTCAGAATTACCTTGTAACACAGTGATTTATCCAGTCAAGAAATCAAAGGGAGGGTCCTGGCGTTTAATCCAGGATTTACGAGCATTGAATGACATAGTCGAAGCCGAGTTCCCTCTAGTCCCGAACCCCTCCACAATTTTGTGCAACATACCTACTGAGGCAAAATATTTCAAGGTGATCAATTTGAAAAATGCGTTTTTCTCGATTCCATTGCACCGTGACTCACAAGACCTGACGTCATTTACTTTCAGACAAATGCGCCTGAAAAGTACGATGTTGCCACAGGGGTACTGGGAGTCTCCATCCATTTTCAACAGAGTCCTACAGATGGACCTAAGAAACATTGCGGTGGACAGTGTTGTCTTGCAGTATGTAGATGACATTCTGATCTGCAGCACCACTGAAGAGCAATGCAGGCGCGATTCTGTCCAGCTATTGACTATACTGGCTGAGAAGGGGTACAAGGTTGACAAGGAAAAGTTGCAGTACTGCCAACAGGAGGTATTGTACATTGGGCAACTGATCTCACATGAGAGGAAGAAGGTAACCCCAGAACGGGCTGAAGCTATCATGAACACAGCCAAGCCGCGCATGATAAAACAAATGCAAAGCTTCTTAGGCCTGTGCAATTATGTCCGAGCATGGGTCTTTGACTACAGCTCGTATACCAAGCTCTTGCTACAGGCCCTTAAAAAGGCCCAGGCAACAAGAGAAGAAATTGTGTGGAATGAAGAAATGGAGAAGGGGTTTACAGAACTCAAGGGGGCAATTTGTAAGGCCCCAGTTCTCGGGATTCCTAATTATGCGGAGGAATTCTATCTGTTCTCTCATACTGATGGTAATTTTATGACGGCAGTGCTTGCACAACGAACCTCGTTGGGGTACAAGGCCCTAGCATATTACAGCGGTAGTCTAGACCCGGTCATAAAGGGCCACTTCCCTTGCAAGCAAAATCTAGCTGCTGCCGCGTTCGCCATCGAGAAGGCGTCATCCATTGTGATGGGGTGCTCCATGACATCATATGTTGAGCACTCACTGTTCGCCATACTAGAGAAGCCAAAGGGCACGCTGACTTCTCAGAGAGCATCGGCCTATGAGGTGACTATCTTTAATCCATCGATCAAAATAGTGCGGTGCATAACTGTGAACCCTGCTACGTTCATAGCTGATCCAGTCACCGAGGAAGAACCTGTGCACGACTGTGCGAACTATTATGATGAGATCCCCAGGATAAAAGAAAATGCCCTGGCATGTGGAGAGATCGTCTTTATTGACGGGTCTTCAAGAATCGACCAAGAAGACGGACAAAGGTATACAGGCATGTCCGTGATCAAACACATAACGAATGGAGAGTTCCAAGTACTTGTCAGTGCACGAATCCCATCTCATTATTCAGCACAGGCTGCAGAGCTAGTGTCATTGAAACTCACCATTGAGAATCATGCAGACCTATAAGTAACAGTGTACAGTGACTCAGCCTATGTGACGTCTACAGTGCACGCACGACTATCGCGCTGGAAAAGGAGGGGCTACCTCCGAGCAGACGGCACGCCAGTGCAGCACGCAGCCTTATTGGACAGGCTGATAAAAGCACTACAGCTCCATGTGGACATAGCGGTCGTAAAATGCGCCGCTGATACCAAGGGGGCAGATTTCGTGTCACGTGGAAATCATGAAGTGGACACGGAAGCCAAGCGTATGGCATCCAAAACTGAAACAATCATGAAGGTGGAGGTGGCACGTACCCATGAAAGAATGATGATAGCACGAGCCACGCCAGAGGCCTATAGCAATATGAGGCAGACTCAGCTAATGGAGCTCCAAGGGGAGGCACCTCAGGAGGAGAAGAATTTATGGAAGCGTCGAGGGTGTTCTTTAAACCCCTCTGATGGATTGTGGAGGCAAGACAGCACTGGTAAACCAGTAATACCTGTCACCCTCCTAAAGGTAGCGTTAGAACAGCTTCACTACCCCATACATATGTCAAAGGAAAATCTTGCTGCAACGCTCGCAGAAGACTGGTTTACACCGAATTTAGCGGAGCATGTTGCATCTTTTGTGGTAAACTGCATTACCTGCAAGCAATTCACCTCTGGGCACACGTTAAAAGTAGTGAGAGGAGTCATCCCCAGACCGAATGGACCTTTCCAGCACCTGCATATCGATTATTTAGATATGATTCAGGTGTGTAATGGGTGCAGGTATTTAATTGTGGTGGTGTGTCCCTTTTCAAGATGGGTAGAAGCAGGTCCCTGTACACACCCCGGTGAAACCTGTGCCGCAAACTTTCTGGTGAGGGAAGTGTTCCCTAGATGGGGGGTGTGCGAAGTGATGAGATCAGAAAATGGGGCCCATTTTGTAAACTCAATATATGAACAGATTAACTTGTTGCTTGGTATAGGCACAAGTTCTCGTCGGCGTATCATCCTGACAGGAATGGGATATGTGAACGAATCAACGGCTTGCTTAAGGAAAAGATAGCCAAGTTGAAGCTCACATTAAGGAAGGGATGGCTGCACTGTCTACCATTGGCATTGTATGCACTTCGGAACCAACCAGGCTCCGACCATCACCTCACGCCGCACGAGGTAGTTACTGGTAGAAGGATGAGGGCCCCTCTTACCCCCCGAGACAGAGCTAGATGTGATGCCCAGCCAACTAGGGAGGTTCTAGGAGAAGAGATGAAAGCCTATCTGGACTGTCTCACATCCAGCGCCTCTGTCATTTCAGGCCAGCTGCAGCGACGGCGGAAAGGGGACAGCACAGCACAAAACACAACAGATAGTGCTGATGCAGATGCAACTCACAGCCTGTGTGCACCCCTCATCTTCCCTGGAGACAGCGTCCTCGTGAGAAACTTTACAAGAAAAAGATGGGACGAGCCACGGTTCAATGGCCCGTTTATTTTGAAGGACTGCACCCTGTCCGCTGTCAAGCTCAAGGGCAGGAGAACCTGCATCTTCCTAAATGACATCAAGCCCTTTGAAGGAGAAAGCCCTCCTGATACACCCAATTCCAAAGAATCTACAGACAAAGGCGAAGAACCTCAGCAAGTACAGACAAGTTCCATGACGAGGAAAAAGAACGCATGAGCAGCAAAACGAAGACAAGGAACTTTTTGTGCGAAATTGTAGCTTAAAATTGGACAGTCCCCCTGAAAAAAAAAGCGGATAAGGACATTAAAAACGAACACTCTGTGCATCCTAGTTGCAGGGTAAAGAGAAGCATATCCAAAGCCATAACAACACTAATAAACTGAACTTGTTGAAATCACATCACGTCCAGGAAGTACAAAGAATCAAGACCCTGATAGACTGCCAATAAAATATTTCCTGAAAGTGTAACACAGTATCCAGAAGCAAGCAGTATCGAGACTTTGTTCACAGAACCTGTGGAACAATCCAGCAGAAATTTAAAGTGGGATGTACTCAAATACTTTCCACTTGTGGTGTTGTCTTACCCGTCGCACATAGGGAGAGAAACCAGTGTCACAGACTTTATTCACGATCCGGACACAAATGCTCCCACCTCAAGTGATCATCGATGAACTGACCTATACTATATTTTTCCGAATCATAGAGGAGTGCCCAGGACTCATCGGAAGAACCACAGATACACTAACCTTTATCAGAGATCCAAGAAACAATGAATATCTCAACCAAGCATGGTACAAATTAAATTACTTGGTTGCAACCCACGCAGCAGGAAGGTGTAACAATTGTTTGCATAAAAAGAAGGGCTTGTGATCAGGCCCCAACAAAACAAGGCAGATGTCCCTGTCTCCCTCAGATACACAGCTCGCACACAATGTTATGCTCAGACTATTCACGGACTATCCAGAAATGGTGGGAAGGCCTGCTGATGTTGACGTTGTCACCTTCCTGAGAGATCCAGTCACACATAAGAACCCTTCTCCATGGCATCATGCTCCAAGTGGAGCTCTCCAATTTCCAGCAAGAATCCCTAAGGGGATTCCAGTGAGACCCTTTTCGCCGTGGGACAGATCGAGGAGATGAAGACTCTTCACGCTGCAAGGAAGGCCTGAGATCTAGAGGCTAGAAAATCAAATGTCATTAACACCAGAAGACAGCCAATACGCCTACCGTGTTTTCTTTCACCTTATTGAAAATTTTCCAGGACTAGTGGGCAGACCAGGCAACATTGATGTGCTCACTTTCCTCAGTGATCCGGCAAAAAACGCTCAACTAAACACGCTCCTGAGGGCTATTGCAGCGCAACTAAGAAGCAATTATGGACATCCACTGCTGAGGAGAGCCTTAGAAGGAGGAAATCCAAAATAGAATTTTGTCATCATCATTTCACTGTGGAGCAGATAGAGAAAAGAGACACTGTTATTCAACTTGTGACCGAGAGACCAAGAGAAAGGAGCAGACACAATAATTTCGCCATCCTATTCTCCTTTTTCTTCACTTTTCTTATTTTTTCCTATTTTTTCATATGTTCACTTTTATTTTTATTTTTGTTTTTATTTGTACAGCATTTTATTTTGTGTGATTTTTAGTAGTTCCATCTTTTCAGCTTTTCACAGTGAACAGATTCCTGCATGTCCTCAAGGCCGAGGCAAATTGAAGTTGTGCCCTGAGACGGTGGTTACTATAGAAATGCAGGATGAATGTGATGTGCTAAAACGGTAGTCCAACCCTTATCCATAGTCTAGCACAGGAACTGTACTGCATATCCAGAGTCTGCTATCGTCACTCGTGAAAAGGGACATTTGAATAGCACGCATCACTTTATTAGTTACTGAACTTTACAGCAACTGACCAGAGCAAAAGAAGAAATAAATAACTGACTATGAACTCATTTGAAATGGGGGCACAGAACACTAACTTGGTTTTACCCCCAACAGAAAGGCGCCCCCGCTTTCCTGGGAGAAAATGCTGCCAGATGTCTTACAAATCTATCATGTGTATATGTTTGGTGATCATCATTGTCTTCCTGTCATTAACAATCAGGACTGCCTTCTTTATTGGTGCACAAAGTGTCCCCCTATCTGTACACCCACTGGATAACAAACATCAGGGGCCTACAAGAGAACCCAGACCCTATATAGTGATTCCAGTTCCAAGAAAGGCTAATGATGGAGCAAATGAGTTAAATTTGAATGTAATTAGCAGTGATACGTATACACGTGAGGTGATGAATGGAGAGAAAAGCTGGACACAGGATCAGCACGGAATGAATGATAATGTAGCACTGGCCACGGCACGCACCCACACACAAAATGCACATAAACAAGGGCAAGTGTCAATGACTACTAGGCCTCCAACGAAGGCAGCAGAGACTGAGAAACTGCCCGCCGAACACCCAATTCCAGAGAATAGTAGAGCTAACCAAGAAAATTCAAATGAAATGCCATAGAAGGAGGAAATAGTAAAATACCTTGAAAAAACAGAAGTGGCCACGAAAGAACTCATAGAAAACACACACATGCTAATAGGTTACTTGTTCCCACTTATCATCAGAGCAAAGAAACTGCACGAGGAATTGAAGAACAGAACTATAGAAACTATAACAGCAAGCACACCTGCTCCAACACAAGCAACAAGCCACAGACCTACAACACAGCCAGAGGTGGGGAGGCTGATGAACCAAAGGAGGCTACAGGAAGTTTATGGCAGACTGCAAAAGGGAAGGGAAGGAAGCACAAATCTGTCCCCTACCACAGCAATACAGTCAAGGCAGCCTACTCCACCAAGATACCCGAAATGGAAAAGCAGAACCGACGCATTCAGAGACGTAGTAATAGAGAATTACAGGAGAACGCTGTGAATCAAGAGAAGCCCGCATGAAGATAACAATGACCTTAATGACTACCTGGACAGCACAGCCCATCTCGGAAACAACATATGGTACCAACACATGAAGGAAGTAGGGCGAAGGCAGTCGGAAGGTGAATGCTTTGTCTGTGCGCTACTACCATACAGCATGGGAAAATCCAAGATCTTCGTGGCTGTAGAAATAGATGTCCCTACAGCACACTGTATATCACATGTGGCAATGTGTAACACCAGAGGACAATTTATGGGAAGAGACGCCTCATTAATATGGGCAAATGAGAAGATGGGTTCGTTCAGGACATCAAAACAAGAAATAGGGCACACACCAAGAATCATGTGATTAGATATGAGAACCCTAACGTCAAAGGATCAGGAATAAGACGGGAAATAAACTTAAGACTGAACGTCCAAGGAAAAACAGCAGAAGAAGCTCAAATCTGGAAGAACAGAGGCCAAATGCAGATCTAGGGGTCACTGGTTTCCCCAAATGGATGGGAAGAAGGAGTAGTAATCTGCCAAGCTTGGATGGTCATTGGAGCCTGCCAAGAAGCAATAGAAAACTCATAGAGGATATCCAAACCTCTATGGCCAAAATTGGTAAAACTACTAACATGGGTCGAAGACAGAGGAGGACCCCCTGCAAATAGTTCCACTGGAAAGTCCAAAACTATGCTTCAGAAGTAATGGCACAAGGAAAATGGGAGAGAATGTAAACTGCAGAAGAATCTTTGAAGCTCCAGGAATGACACAAGGTACCGCAGTCATCATGGGCCATTACTGGGCGTGTGGATCGAAGGCATATATAAGACTACCGAAGAACTGGGGAGGCATATGCACATTGGTGAACATCCACGTTCCTGCACTAGTGATTCCAAAAAATGACCTAAATCTGGACAGTTCCAGAAAGCAGATGCTCACCTAAGGAAAAGGAGATCCACGGAACTGGTATCCAGGATGAAGAGAGAAAAATACTTTTCCGCTAAATCCGAAGAGGCATTCTATACAATCCCATACAAACACAGGCTATTCAGCCTCACCTCAAAAGTATTCACCACACTGCTCCTGCCGCACATCCAAATTGGAGTGAATGCTAAATGGTTGCAAATAACCAGATAGGAGTTATTGCAGACCATCAATACCCCAATAAAAGGTTTCAACGCGATCAGAGAAGAACTGAGAGCAGTCAGACTGATGACCCTCCAGAACAGATATGTGCTTGACATGATCACCGCAATGGATGGAGGTGTTTGCGCAAAGATCGGAGAATCATGTTGCACATTTATACCATCACACGACGAAGAAAATGGAACCCTCACAGAGGCCATAAGCATGTTGACAACTCTAAAAAACCAGATGACCGATGAAACGGATGAAGTGGATGATGAAAGCTGGTTCGGGAACCTATTCTCATGGGTCTCGCAATGGATGGCTGATATAGTCAAGTTCCTGGAAGCCTTACTAGCCATGGTACTGCTAGGATTCTGTGTTATTAAGATAATCATCACACAATGCCAGAAAACTGCAAAGAAAGCCCTTCAGGATGAAAATTATGGTCCATGTTGAGCCAGGCTGGAAGCCAAGAGACCTAACGGATGAAGAAATAATGGACTTCATGAAGGCCAGTGAATTTGCTCCAGAAGGAACGAAGTTCACTTATCCCAAGAAACGAAGAAGGTACGAAGGAAAATGGATCTACTGCAGTCCAAATGGACAATGCCAGTTTTTGACATGGAACAAAGATGAACATGTCAAAACAGCAGGTAGTTTGAAAGGCGTGATAAAAATTTGGACTCCAAAGACGCACATGTTCACGCCATCATGTGCCAACCCTGAGGAGGATGAACAAAACACTGAAGAATCTAAAGAAACAGAGATGAAGAATGAAGCAGAAGTGGTTGATGAACCGACCGGAGGGGGGAGTGTAAAGGAGGTCCCAGCCATGACCTGCACCCCTGCCCCTCAGTTAGAGCTGCCAAAAGGGTACTCACCAAGGTACGTGTTGTATGAGGAACAAATGAACCGACAGAGAGCTGCACTGGGACTTTGCCGTGTGTACATAAGAAGATCCGTACCAGTTGAAGCAACCATAACTCGACAACCCTGGGCAGCGCGGCACCCTATCAGACAGCCATACCAGCCGCTGATACGGAACAAAGAGTACCTACACACGGTCCATGAAGATACTCCAAAAACCTTAATGGAAGGCCAGTGGAAATGACTTAAGGGCCTGAACAGATTCATGAATGAACAAAAGCGGCTATTGAAGACAAGCACGCCAGTACGAGTAACTACGAAATAAATGTAATGGACACAGAGAAGAGACAATGTTAAAATGTACGGAGATGGTGCTACGGGACAAGATGCCGACCATATATCTACCTCAATAAGGCACATTATACAAGTGCGACTCCATTTTATAAAAACAGAAATGTACCCAGGTTGCCAGAGGCCTGACAGGCCAAGTTTTGAAACCCAGCCAAAGGCAAGAGAAGGAGCGGAATCGAAACTCAACAATGAGCGGCTCATGCTAGGAAATCGAGGTCAACCAGAGAAGGGGAGGAGAGCATCAGCTAACAAGACTCAAACTCCAGAGCATACCAGCCTGCCTCATGAAGATCAAGATAAGAGAGGCCCATGCAGGTGGATAGGCTAACACAGAATTAAATGCACAAAAGGCTAGAAACTGAAGCAGATTCACAGTGAACCAACACGTGACCAGCCAGACGCAAAGAGGTACCACCGCCTGATGTCATCCAGAACCCGAGGATGCCATAACTTTTCCTGAGAAGAGGCTAAAGTTCCAAGAGCATACCCAGCTAACTAATTGATGCATAGCCCTAAAACATTGATGGATGGAAAGGAGGAAGGGTGAATCTTGGGGCACTAGGCACCTGGGTGTTTATTCTGCATGCTGCTAATTAAAATGGAGATTTATGTCTGGGGGTGTAACTTGCCCAATGGTCCTATAGACACTGTAACCAATGAGACGTCGTACTTGTAGTGACGTCAGTCATGTGTGTTGTAGAGGGATGGGCATAGACGCCCACCCGATAAGAGTTATCCAATCCACATGCTTTATTTCTAAATACAGATATAGCACCTATATTTAAGTTACCTTTCCTAACCAATTATATTGCATGATGAGTTTTTATAGAAATTAGATGTCAGTGATGACGATTTGTGCCTATAAAAATTGCTGTTCTACCAAAGTTTGTGGAAGTCGGAGCGAGACCGGTGATCGCACTACAGCTGATTCCCATTTGTTTCCCTGTTTGATGTATGTATCATTAAATGGATTTCCCTTTGCCGTGTCGGAGTAAGTGAATTCTACACCCCCTGTCCTCACATGGTGCAGCTATCTTGTCTTACAAGTTCTAGAGGGTGAGCGCTGACCTATGGGCCCGTCAGTGATTTCCTCTCCTCATGAACAGATAAATACCTGGGTGATGGTTAGGTTTAGGACATTGCAGTTTTAAGATTATATCTAAATAGTGATATACTTTGAGAAGATCACATCAGCAGCCAAAATGATTTCCATAGTCAAGGTCTTACACTAAAGAAAACCGGCTATTGATGTTTGATGGTAGAGCAGTGAGAAGTTTGGAGTCTTCGATCTCAGCAGGCAAGCTAGGATGTAGCAGGCGAGGTTGCATTTTCATTGAGACATTTATAGATGAGGCAGATCTGATTTTACTGGATCCTGAAGCAGATTGGGAGGCAATGAAGCTATTTGCAGAGGCAGAAACATTATGCTATTTATTTTGGGACCAAATATCAGATGGGTAATGGCTTTTTGCACGTTTGGGAGTTTTTGTATTAGGTGGTCAGAAAATCCTATATGGAGGATGTTGCCATAGTTCAAGCAGGTACTGATCAAAGAACTTCTATTGAGTGGGTTACTCGAGGGATGAAAGGAAGGATCATATTCAGAATCTGAAGGTGGGTAATGAGCATTTTACTGGTGAAATGGCATGTGCATTGCAGCTTACAACAGAGTTCCAGATACATCAAATTACATTTTATTTCTTTTTCATTTGGATTGTGTCCCAAAGAATGTCAGAGAAAGAAAGAAATTGTGTCACTTTTTCTCAGAAGGCCTTTTGACCCAGAACCCATTGAGCTTGAGGATGTTGTATTGCGTCCAGGCTTGACTTGTGGTTAAGTTACCAGACACTGTTGTGAATTGGATTTTCTCCCCTAGTAACCAGAAGGTGAATCCGAGTGTCATCAATGTGTGTGCAAGCAACCAGAGGTTGTGCGATCTGAGCAAGTCCATCCAGGGTTTCATGTAGACGCTGAACAAAAGAGGGGAGTGGGTGCACCTTGAGGAACACCACATGCTGCTGCTTTTGAAGCAGATATGAAGCCGTCAAATCAGACACTTTTTAGGCATGCAGACAGAAGGGAGGCGAAACATTTTAGAACATGGTCAAAAATGCTTGCTGCAGGTTGTAACTGATGGGACAAGATGCTGTAGCCCATTGTGTCAAAAGTATTGAAGGGAGCATGAATAGGGAGCTGTCCTCAGCAATTTTAAGAAGGTTGCCCTATATATTCATAGGGCAGATTCTGTATCATGAAGAGATCTGAACTCTGATTTGTAGTAGCCTAGGACTTCATTGCTTTAGCGCTGGAGCTGAAATTGTCCAGTTACCTCTTTTCCCATAATTGTAGTGGTCCATGAGAGACCAGTTATCAGTCTTCATCCATTCGGGAAACCTCCCTGGCCCATCCTCCTCTCAATCAAAACAAATCCTCTGCATTCAACTCGATGCTGATCTCCAACTCACATCCAGATTACGTTAGAAGTTGGCCACTGTTTCATCAATCTCCATACTCCATCTCCATACATCAACATGTCAACACCTCACGCATATTTGTCCACAAATTCACTGTTGTGAACTCTCTCATCAAGTCCAGAATCCACTACAGAAACTGCGTCGACCTGGTCCTAGCAACCCGCCTCATTCACTGGTTTCAAAGATTCCAAAACACTGCAGTCCTCCTCTTTCTCAGCTGTAAGAAAGGCAATCACATCATGCCAGGCCGGCACACCCACCATTGTCTGCCACTTTTCAAAGGGTTGCAGTTCATATCTCTCTTTATGGAGCACGAGCCTTTAAAACCATTGTACTCCTTTCATGACTAGGAAATTCCATTGCTACTCCCCAACCAGAAACCAAGCCTTCTCCACTGGCAACTCTCTTTCAGTCCTTCCAAACAACAGATCATATGCTGGAAGGAACCTGTTGGTCTTTCTTGTATACCAGCTGTGAGTGCTTGTATTTGTATAGCTCAGGCTAACAAAGTCCCCCAAAAGTTCTATTGGGTCTATGAAAAGGTCTTTGGTGCAGAAAATCAGGGTTCCTCCGGCATCCAGGCCATCCCTGGATCTCACCTTGCCTTCTGCAGGGTGGTCTTGATAACATCCCGTAGGATCATTTCTTATGTTCACTGTCCCATTATGTTATGAAAGACTTACTAAGCAGAGTGAGTGATTTGCTTTCACTTGGAGAAGCCGACATACGAAAATGCGTTCACAACGAGAAAACATTGATTGAAAGCCAATTTGTAGAGATCCTAAGGAGAGACAATTAGAAGGATCTCAAATACAGCGCATTTCATTGAACGAGATGCATTTCACCCACATCTGCCCTGCTCTGGTAAAATGTGGTTCCAGAAGGGTTGGCCCCTAAGAGGGCCGGCAGAAGTTGTGCTCAGGTAACTACTGATTAGGAGTGGAGTGAGAAGGTGAAAGTAGATGACCGTTCCATTGCTCCCTGAGGAATGTCGTTAATGTGAATTGTGAATTTGGCTTTGAAAAAGGGGCCTTTTTTTGGAATCCCAGTTAGTGATGTTGAGGGTGTAGTTTGTTTACAAAAAATTTAAAAAACAAATACATTTGTAGGTAGCAGTGTATTCATGTAGATTTTTTCAATGTGTTATATGTTATATTAATGTGCGTGTTGGTCTCTGTGACGCAGTTGCAATGACTTTCTTTATGAATTCATGTATTGCTGAAAGGATAGCTCAGTGAGTTAAACTCTTGCGCTGGGTGGTTAACGAACATTCACTACACAAGTATGGATCCCGCCAAGGGTCTTCCTTCTAGAGTTGATCATTTGAGAACCATTTTGGCAGATACTGAACACCTGTGTGTTTGGTGCTGGGATGTGGGAGTAATCCATCATAAAGGGCGAAATAAAAACTTGGCACTGTGTTTGGTGCATCTAAAATAAGTTGAACCATGTGTGGTTTCTTCATGGTGTCCGAGAATTAATCTCTTCATGTTTTTTTCTGAGGCAAGTGAGTGGCAGTTGAATCTACTGCTGCCTTTAGACAACGCACAGCTCTCCGAGTTGCATATGTTCAAAAGGTGCCTCGGAGGAAACAGCAGGCACTACAAAAATATGGCCTCCATATATTTATACGCACCAAGTTCCCTCTGGCCAATCACCACACTCTGAAAAAGCAATATTTGTTATGGACACGTGAAATAGAAATGTTGCCGTCCAATAATCCCATGGGCAGTCTGAGATCAATTTACCCCCAGAGAGCGGCTGAAAAGCTTAAGAATGTGCATGGAACACCTAGAATAACACTCGGAGCTCAGCAGCTGTCAACTCAGCCCTTGGGTTGAGTAACATCTCATTTGCCTGGGAAGGTGACCTCAACAGAGGTGTGGGGTTTTCTGCTCTTCTCCAAGGGCAGTGGCGCTGGGGGGGGAACTAGAGTGGGGTGCAGCTGAGAAAATCCAGGCGTCACGAAAATCTCACATGAGGCTCAACTAAACAAAGACGCTCTCAAAAAGACACCAAATCAACTCGCTGGCCTGGGTATTGTGTGCCCGAGCATAAGGTTTCTATTTGGATGTGTTGAGGAACAGAGATAACACTTTCTTTTTAATACAGTTCATAGCAAATTATGGAATTCCCTTAAGGACATGGCCAAACAAAACAAACATTGGTAAAGCCAATAGTTATGGCTCTTGTTTCGGTATTAGAAATGCCTTTTCCAGACATTTCTAAGCAGTGACATATGCCCAGGTACTCGCACCATTTTCCAGCTATTGCCATTTGATGTTAAAGTACTGCCATCGTTTACCAGGCATTGTCATGCAAGGATTTTCAGAGAGTGGGCAGTGTATATCATCTCTGTACAACAAATAATGTGAGTCACTGGTAAATAAAGGCGAACCTTGGCAAATGTGTGAGTACCTTGGTATATGACCAGGACACTGTGAATGCACAGTGAGCTAGAGTGAGCTAAGATGGGTGCGAGATAGAGTGAGTTATATTGGGGTGAGGTAGTAAGAGCCACGGTGGGGGTGGCGTTGGGTGAGCTAAGGTGGGTGAGGGTTAACCGGGGTGAGTTGGATTGAGTGGTTGGGTGTAATCTGCAGAATGCTTGGGTGGCTTGGGTTAAGCTGGGGTGAGCTAGGGTGGGTGGCTCATGGTAAAGGGGCGCACACTCGTATGGGTGGCAGTCTTAAAGCTGGATTGAGATACAGTGGGTTGGCGGGTGTAGGGTGAGCTGGTAAAAGGGTGGACAGAGACATTAAGGAGAGGAGATGCATTGCAAACAGGGGGAACTAGGGTAGGTGGAGATGGATACGCATGGTCAGCCAATGTGGTTTGATGAGCTGGGTGTACTCGGGTCAGCTATGGGGCGTGTGGTAAACTGTGGGGGATGGCTGGGTGAGGGAAAGCTGTGGTGGGCTAGGCTAGGAGTAGGGGATCATCTGGACTGAACTAGGGTGGGTAGGTTGGGGTAAACTAGGACAAGCTACGTTTTTTTGTCAGTGTAACCTGAGGTATGTGGGTGATGGCAAGCAGAAGAATCTATGGTAGGTGGATGGCGATAAGCTTAGGGGTACTAAAATTGGTGGTGTGGGTACGCTAAGGTAAACTAGGGTTGGTAGGTAACAGTAAAGTGGGATGAACAATGGGTGGTCAGTATTTGTATCCTAGAGCAAGCTAGGGAGGATGGTGGGGGCAAGGTATTTAGAGCTAATGCTAAGACGGGTGTGACAGAGTTTTGCAAGCTGAGTAGTTAGTAAGGTTGGGAAAGCAGGATGCGTGGTTGTGAATAAGCTTGTGAGGGATAGGGTGGACAGGTGTGGCTAATAAGTATTGAGCTGGGAACATGCATGATTGAATGCTTCTGTGTTGTGGATGGTGGTAAGCAGGGGGTACGCTAGGTAAATTGTGTTGAGCAACAGAAGCTAAATGGGGCTAAGCTTGATTGAGGATGTTATGCTGCAGATAGCATGTAAATGGGGTGAGAACAATGAGTCTGTGCAGTAGCACCTGGAATGTTCCAAGTGCTAGATGGGATTAACACAATAACTGATCTCAGGCCCAAATAACCAGAAGGGCTAAAAGAATATGTAAAATAATACTTTATAATCAGTTCAATAAAGTAGGGAAACCTGGCGAACAAACAGATTGTAGCTCACACACTCTCGAAGCATTTCAATTACACAAAAGGTCATCCTATTTGGGCAGAGAGATTGGTTAGGGGAACATATATACTTATTGTTTGTTTAGGTGTAGTAACCTTATTGGCTGCCCCATATCTGTTAGTCACGCCTTAAACTACCTCTAACTACTTATAATACAGATGATAGCAGAATACAGCAGCAGATTGGCTTCTGCAACAATGTATGGTTCATCATCGTATAGGCTATCATGATTGGTTGGCATTCTGTTCCAACCTTGGACATTCAGCTCGTTAGCAGCACGTAACCAAAACGAAACCCAGGTGCGGAGAACAACGTCAGACAACTGCCCACTTGGCTAATTAGCCTACAATCTCTCATCAGTTAGGCCCTAAGCCAAGGCTTCGTCTTTGTAGTTGACCTTGCTGGCTGTTCTCTTTTCCGGAACATTAACTTGATTGAAGGTACATTGCTATCTTCATCTGCAGCTTTATGAATAGGCCATGTTTTCTGGTCTTGCACCACGTGTGAAGAGACAATGATTTTGTCCATCTTGTCCTTTTATTTAGTGCTATTTGATTCAATTAAACTATTACTCTCCTCGGCCTCTGGAGACTTGTTTGCTCCTTCTTATATATGCTTTACATGTCTTTAATTGTACAATACTTGGCACCTGCAGATGTTCACTCCTTCACCTAATCTAAGAGAAATATGTCCTACATACATGGCATATCTTCTCCAACTCCTTCTGTGCCCTTCAATTGCCTCTTGCTGTGGCATCCTTGATCCTAAACCAAACAAATATTCTTTGTTCTTGCAAGAATTTGCATTCCAGTGCATGTCAGCTCTTCAACCTTGGTCTCTCTTCTTCAGGATTCTCGCTTACTAGTATACAGGGTCAATGGGCCTCATTACAAATTTGGAGGTAGCCATGCCTGTAATCGGGAGATGCCTGTAATCGGGAGATCCCCATTCCCATTGAGCCATATAGGGCTCAATGGGAATGGGGATCTTATACCGTAATTATTGGTGCCGGTGCTACAGGCACCTGCGAGCACAACTCTGAGTTTGCTGGTCTGGATACAACGGTACCGGCAAGCCTACCGGCACCATTGTATCCGGACCGGCAAACTCGTAATGAGGCCCAATATCAATTTTTTCATCATGGCTGCTTTACCCCTGTTCTATTTTCTATATTTAAGCAAACTTGTATGTGTATCATCTAACTTGCATTTCTGCATTTATACATCTACTTCATCTCTTCTCACTTATCTTCTCAATATATATAACTTCTTCATATTCGCATAAATGTTCACTTTGTCACTTCAGTCACATCTTCATTCATTAAGTATTTGCACATCATTTCAGTGTATCCTTGTGTCTTTTCTTCATGGCGTCACTTTACACTTGTCAGACTTCACTTATAGCTCTTTTATGTTCAGTGGTGTCTGCAGACTTCCCTCCACCACTTCAGCTTAAGGGGTACATTCGATAAGGTTGTCTCTTGTATCTTCAACGCAGTATTGGGACGTCATGCACAGTGTCCTCTTGCCATTCTTCCAATATGATGGAGGTGCGGGGGCAGGCTCTATAGATGATGTGTACATCTGCCTCTCTACAAGTCAGTGGGGGTAAGCTGGAGTGATGTAGGGAGTGCGGGTAAAGGTAAACTGGGGTGAGCTGGTGAGTAGGTTAGGCCAAGCTGGGTTGTGCCTGATAAGCTAGAGCAATGTAGATTGGAAGGGTGTGGGTATATCGGGGTGAGCTATGTAAGCCAGGGTGAGTTAGCGTGAGTAGGCTGGGGTGATCTATTTCAAGTGGGTGATTGTACTCTTGCACTGCAAGAACCCCCATAGACAGCAGGGAATGAGGGAGTGGATATTAGCAAGAGCAAGTGGGTTGCTGCTGCTCAGTAATGTGACTATTTCCATACCTTATGGCGAGCATGCTAAATATCTGACAGTGTGTTTGGATCTTTTTAAAAGTGTACATGCCACACAAGAGGTTCTGGTGGTGTGCGTGGGTCTTCTCATTTTCTGTCAATCAGCCACACATTGAATGTAGTTATTTGGGACACATGTGCTTCAAGCAGAACTCACATGGCTTCCTGATCAATGAGAGCTCTTGGGATGTGATCAATGAGAGCTCTTGACCGGTAGCACCGGCACCAATCATTACGGTGCCTGTGCTACAGGCACCTGCGAGCACAACTCTGAGTTTGCTGGTCTGGATACAACGGTACCGGCAAGCCTACCGGCACCGTTGTATCCGGACCAGCAAACTCGTAATGAGGCCCAATGTCAATTTTTTCATCATGGCTGCTTTACCCCTGTTCTACGTGCCAGGGGCAAAGAGACTACAGTGGGTGTGGTTTGAGCATGGATAGTAGTGATGTGATTGTGGCAGCACTTAGAGTGCTCCTGTGCACATTCATGGTCCCCCTGCTTCTCTCCAGGCTATCTCTGTCTCTCTATGAACATACTGACCTATACTTCTGACTCAATAGGTGACTTTACATATATATTTAAAATACGGCAATCCCCACCTATCAATCACCTGCTTACACACCTTCTCATCTCTGTGCCAGATTTTACTCCTCCACATCTCTTTTCTTATACTACACCATTTTCCGGTCAATGCATACTAACCAGACTAAGGTCCTGCAGTCACTGGATGGGACTTAATCCACTTTAAACCGGAACAAGGTTTATGTGCTATTAAACCACAACAGTGGTGATCTGGCGCATTATGAAAATGAATAACAATAATAATGACACCACCTATGTATCAAGCCAAATAATTATCGTACTATATGTTATGTTATGTTAATGTGATTTATACTATGCATCCCTGCCATTTTCATATTCTCCAAGTGCTCAGGTGGATGTGAAAGAAAAGGGACGGGGTGAGTTTGTATGTGGGAGGAGAGAGAGAGAGCACAAGAGTGCTTTGCTGTTCTGTTTGTAGTTTCAGTTCAGAAAACCTGGTCACTGTGTGTGGGTTTGCATCTAGGTGGTCTGGGTCGGTGGGCCTTAGGCACTTGAGTGGGATATCGTGTGTGCCTGTGGAATAGGGAGAATGGACAGTGTTGTAATTGTGTGAATTATTGGTGGAGGTATGGCGTTCTGCTTTCCATAGAATATGGCTTGGCGGTTTAGGTCTGCAAATCAAAGAGCCAAAGTTTTAGTTTTTTGCTGAAGGTCAGATGTTCCTCTAGTGTGTGTATCTCCTCGGGTTTCCTTCAGATGTTTGGAAAGGCTGATTAACCACATTTAATTTTCTAATATTGTATGTGTTCAAGTTGTGTGTCATGAGCTTGATCTCAGGGTTCATTTTGTTATATAGATGAAGACTTGATTTTATTCTTGGAGGAATTCTGCTCCTTGGCTGAGAATCTTTCTGTGGACAATGCAGAATGTTTTGAAATAGATCCTTTTCTTGACTGTGTAGGGATCTTAGTGCTGCAGTGATGTGCGCTCTCTTGCAGAGTCTAACGAGGACTCTTGCTGTTGTATTTTTTTCTTCGTGTAGTCTATTCTTGACATGACCAGGGAGATGATGGCAAGTGTTTTGTGTGGTAAGGTGAGAAATGGTAATATTATTATTATTATTATTATTATTATTATTATTATTATTATTAAGGTATTTATTGAGTGTGGACCTAGCTTTGGGAAGCAAGGGAGTACTTTACAATCATAGGTGGAAGAACACAGTGAGGGAAGAAGAGAGAAAAGGAGCAGGGGCTAACAGGGGAGGGTGAGGATGGGCAATTGGTAGCAAGGGATCTACAAGCAACTGAGGGGAAGACAGTGGGGAGCACATTGCGAGTCTCAGTAAGGTGGGGAATTCAGGGTGTGTGGACCTAAGTGTTACGAAGAAGCCATTCCTTGAAGAGGAAGGTCTTGAGTTCTTTCCTGAAATGTAGAAGCGATGGGGCAAATCTGATGTTGATAGGGAGGAGGTGCCAGAGTCTTGGTACGTAGACAAAGAAGGCCTGTATTCTGGCTCTTTCCTTCCTGCACCGTTGTAATTGAAGTCTGCACATTTTCTTACTTCTGGTGGATCGCAGACCTCCATAGATGCTGAGTTTCTCAGTGAGGTAGCCTGGGGACTTAAGAATGACAGCCTTGTAGATGATGCAACAGGATTTGAAGATGATACAGGCTTGCAATGGGAGCCAGTGCAGTTTGATGAGGGGTGGGCTGATGAGGTTGAATTTGCAGAGTCCTTTAATGAGTCTTGCTGCAACATACAGGACACATTTCAGGGCTGGCCGGGTGCCAGGGTACTTGGCAGAAGGTCTTCCAAAAGGGCATTATAACCATCTCGGTAGGAGAGGACCAAGACTTTGGCAGCAGATCTGAAGTTGTTTGCTGGGATGAAGGGCTTGATTTTCCATAGGAGAGAAAGTTTGTACCAAGCCGTTTGTGTCTTACTTGCTATGTCCTGTTTGAATGTGAGGTGTCTGTTGATGTTGAACCCAAGGGGCATGGCACAAGTGGCCAGCTGAGGTGTGAATCCCGGTCTGGAAGTTAGGGCATTCAGTGTGGTTGGTCAGCAGAAGGAATTCAGTCTTAGAGGGGTTGAGTTTCAGGTAAGCACTGGACATTCAGGACTGGATCAATATGAGGCAGACCTTGAGCATGTAGATGTCTTTGATGGAGGACATCCTGAGGTAAATCTGCATGCAATCTGAGCATTAGTGAATGTGTAAACTGTGTGGGGCGAGGAGGGTTCAGAGAGGTTCAATGTAAAGATTGAAAATCACGGGGGGCAGGATGGATCCTTGTGGGGCTCCACAGGTGATGGGTAGAGTTGGTGATCTGGAAGAATCCATTTGTATGAACTGTTGGTGACTTACAAGGTAGAATTTGAACCAGCGGACAAAGTAATCACTGATCCAGATGCAGCGATGTAGTTTATCGTTGAGTGTCTGGTGGTCTACTGTGTCAAATGCTGCTGAGAGGTCAAGGAGAACTAGGCAAGGATGGCCATCATCAAGGATTTTAAGGTCCTTGTCGATCACCTTGATGGTATCCATTTCTGGGCTGCATTTGGGTCTGAAGCCAGATGTGTAGGACTGAAGGAGGTTATTGGCTTCAATGTGTTGAGGAGTTGCCTGGCGTACTTATGAACAATGCTATGTGATGCAACTTGCTGTTTTGTCAAGAGGTGAAAGGTTGTTTTTCATCACTTCCTGTGATGTAACTTCAGGGTGGGGTCAAATGACATCACTTCATGTGATGTCATCAGAGGTCAAGGGTCATGTGATGTCACTTCCACTAAGCCAGGCATTTTGGTGAAATGACATCCCTGTGTAACATGTCTCTTTTTAGTTTAATGCACTGAAACCCCTCTCACAATTAGCAACAACAACTGGCAATTTAAGCATGATTCTCAGCGTGACTCACACATTTGGTAACAGCAAATGTTTATTTGTATGATTGATATATTGCAAACAAGAATACATTTTCATAATCCACAGAAATAGTTGGCCTTGTTAATGCTTGTTTTATATCTTTCAGATAATTGATTTTCCTAGGCAATAGTGCCATAACAGCAACACAACCAAACAGTTTCAGACTTTATCCAGCCCTTATTCGTTACCCTCCCGTTTTTCCAATTCCTGTCTCCTATTCCTAAAACCTGAAGAGCAGCAACAAAAACAAGGGGACAAAATATCAGTTTTTCTCCAACTTTCTTCTGTCATCCGGACACTTTATTTTAAGTCTCAGTCTTTTCAATTAGCAGATCTAAATATTCTAGAAGCTATACTGTTGCGTTGAAAGTGATGTCACGGAAAAAAAACCATTATAGGGAATGTCACCATAATCTTTCATACTCGAGGAAAGGTTGTAAGCTTGTATGGCTGCTAGCATTTCTAATCACATAGAACTCCCTCTTCATAGGGGATTGTGTATAGACAATAGTCACTCCCAATTACACTCATTGCTCTCTTTGCAGCTGTCTACCACTAATCACTTTCCGTTTAAAGTACTGCTGATAACAAAGAGGTGGTTTAAGAAGATATTTGACAGACCTTAGCATGAGGCCCTCTCCCAACCAGTTTCTCTCTTTGTGTTTAAATGCAAAGCAAAAAAAGATAGGCAGGTGCGAGGTTCTTCCAAAATGCTCCAGTGATGTTACTGTCCAGTCTTCCTCTAATGTTAGATTTCGCTTCCTGCAAAATCGGCAACAAACAAAGCAAGGACAACATTATGTGCACTGTCTGGGCATTCGCAACCTGATAATATTAGCCAGCATTTCGATTTGATCCAATTATCCACAGACCACATGTACTCACACACCTCAACCCTCACCTTAACATTTGCACTTAATATCATAAACTATATCCCTGATCCTGGCCATTCCAGTGTCTGGAAGCCTTAGCCACTGATAGTCCAAGCTTCTGGTGCAAAGATCAGGAAAGGACATGAGATGAGATAATTCTCCCCTGCACTGGGAAAAACAACAATTGATGTGTGGAAATGCTTCAGCGGACACTTCTTCACCACTGTACATTCCTTTGGGTAGCATTCAATTTCATCATTTTTATCATCTGTACCATTAATGGAAGGTGGTTACAAATACACAAACCCATCTTGAATCTACTCCCAATCAATCAAGCAGTGCAGCCCAACTTGCCACATGCCATCCCATCTACACAGGAAAATAAGCAACTCCAGTGAGGCATAGCAGGATTAGTGACAGATGTTAAGGAGGGTTGAGGTGTGTGAGTGCATGAGGTTCTGTGGATATGTGCATCAAATTGAGCTGCTGACTTTCATTATAAGGTTGGGAATGCTCAGGCAATGCATACAATGTTGTCCTTGCATTATTGTGGGTGAAAATCGCCACTAGACAGGGTAACACAACAACTGTGACAGTTGTATACGTATCTAGAAACTGGTTTTGAAAATTAAATGACATAAGACCTAAGCCACTATATCAAACCAGACATTGCTTTAACTTTAGATTTGACCAATCTGCCACTGCGCCTTGGAGGTACATAGTTTTCTATAATTTGGAACATGTGGCCCAATGTTACAGGGGGCATATGGCTGGAATAAAGAAAGATTCCAGCAGGCTGTTTATCAGGAATGCCCATGTTACCCTGTTGCTGCCAGGTTGCCAAACTAAATGACAGTCACTAATGTGTCAGTAAACAGTGCCCAGTCAAAAGCACACATGTGCACTATACTTTTTTGGGCAGGGAGCATTAGGGTGGTGAGACCTGATTGGCAAACCTCAAATTTTGAATTACCAGGATCATTTTGTGTTACAAAAATCAAAAAAGCTTGGAATTGCCAACCTTTGCAGATGGCATTCTGTCATATCCATCATATACCCGGAAAATGCAAATATAACTCTGCCATACTTCTACATGCATGGACTCAAATGCATATGCACTCTCAAACCCATGCAAACTCTTGTTCCCTCACAAATACAAGCAAATATTCACTGACAGCCTCACATACACACACACGTATAAACATTAACTTTCCACTGCACACAGCCACCTGTACACCCACGCACCTTCACAAATGCATGCACTTATACACAACCACAGATGCATAGATCCAAGGACTGACATCCACACCCTTGTATACCACAATTAATAAAATGCTGGGGATTCTAGGTTGTGGCATAATTGACTCTTTGGTTTGTGTCGATAATCATCTAATATTAGCCATATCTAGTGTATGCCCCCTACTATGCCACGGATGTATACGAATTGACCTTTTCACAATTGATCACCGGAGAATTGACCTTTTCACAATTGATCATGAAATGAAGGTCAATTACGACATATATGCGGGGGAAACCCCCCGCAACACCTCACTCAATCCAAAAAACCCTATAACCTCCTACCCAATCCCATTATAATATGTATTACCCCAAACCGACCCCACACATATATATAAAAGTAAAATAGAGGTAAAGGTCAATTGTGCAGAAGGTCAATAAGGACCACTATTATTAGGTCAATTATGAAAAAAGGTTAATTGTAAAAGGTCAATTTTGGTACTACCCTATCCCACCGGTAGGGCAGAGAGAGGTTTGATGTAATGAGGGTGGTGCAGGAATCATTTTACAGTCAAAATCCACAGGGATTGAGGAAGCATCAACCTATTTCTCACAACAGGGCATTAGTCAGAAAACACATTGAAATCTACTGGAGGCTGTATGCCATTAGCAGATATCCCCCATTATGATGCCACTGCCAGCATGGAGACACTCGCATTGCAGGATTTATCCACTTCACTTCTGAGGGTTTTAGTCCATTAGATAAGATGATATTTCAGCAAATCCATGGGAGTAGTTATAACTATGGAAGGAGGGGAGTCAGTAGCCGAGTCTATCAAAGGGAGATATGAATCTGATTTCACGTAAAATGGTGAACATACTGGGAAACAGATCACTACACATTTTGGAAGGAGTCCGATCAGGTGACTACATAAACAAAAGTGATGGGAAAATAGATGTTAGGGTTGTTTTACAGAGTGTTCTAAAAATAGAGATCTGAATCAGGGAAGGAAGACAGATTCTCCATCAAGAGAGCTCTGCCTCCTTGGTGTCCCCCCACAGGCAACCAGCTGCTTCCCAGAAATCAGCAGGGATTTGGGGAAATGCTTAAGAAAGAGCAGCAGCTTTTTACCATGAATTGAACAACGGGTGTACGTCTGGGACAATCTCTCGAAATGTAAGCACTTAAAATACCCCTGCAAAAATATATTGAAGACCTGAGAGAAGTACAGAAAAGAAATGGACAAATGGGGGACATGCTGAAAAACTGCATACTGTCAATATGTCAATATGTTAATGTTAATGTTAAAGGAAATTTGTACCGCACGCTATCACCACCGGAGTGGTCCCCTTGCATACACATAGACTTGGAATATCCCTGAAGAAGTGGAAATGCACATTTCTTTGAGGCCCCAGAAAACAATGAAGGAAAAGATTAGTGCACTTCCTAAAGTAATCGCTGCTGAAACTACCTACATTGAACTTTAACCTGGTTCTGGAAATGAAAAGCGAGAAAGGTGGATAGGAAGGGGCCAAGAAGTAGATGTGATGATCGAGTATATTCATTATCTCTTTATTTAGAGTTTGACATGTTAAATGGTCCACAGGTTGCTCTGGATTAGACATTGATGAAAAATTCCAAAATGAAGAAGTGCAGGGGATGTAAATAAAGCCACATGTATTAGAGGGGATGTATTACGTTCAGGCATTCCACCTTTGGAAGAGGGAGGTTGGCGGTAAAAAGAGCAATGACAGTTTCCTCTGAACACCTGACAAAATGCTGCTGCACGGATTCGCATTCAAAATATGCAGACCACTCCACATGCATAACACAGGGTGGGTGACTTAGAACTGCTGTGACTAAGTGTGAAGAGGTAGTACAACCTCTACAAACACGATAAGGTTCTCCAATATCTAAACACAGAGAACCCTGATGCTGTGCTTGTGCAGGTGACACAATTGACGAGTTCATAGGCGTATAGGCTGCTGTGGGATTGGCAAGGTCCAATATAGTTGTAGAATTAAAAGAAAAAGTGGGGTGTGTTGATTCTCCTGCCGAAAAGTCTTCTGGAAACAGTAGTCAAGAAATGGACAGATAAGATGGGGATCTTATTTATGATGCAAGTGCAAGTATATTACACAACCACTATGAGGGTGCATGTAAAGGCTCCCTACGATGACAAACAACCACATATGGAATATGTCAATAGGATGTCAATATTATTATTATTATTGGTGTATTGTGCTTTCTTGGTGTTGTAGTCTGCTTCCTCATGTCAAGGAATCTTACCATGAAACCTTGGCAAGGTATTCTATGCTAGAATGTTTATGTTGAAATCTGGTCAGTTGGGAGCAAGGATGGAGCTTACCAGTGCTGGGGGTTGTTGTGAGAGGATTCCCTTAAATAAACTCGCTATTTTCAGCTTACCTGATGTGTGGCTCTCCTTTTTTTCACTGACGACGAGTGTCTGGTCCGTGGTGCAAGTGACTCCCGGGAAGCATTGCCGCCTCGTCAACCCCGTGCCACCTCGCTGTGCTGATCTCCCAAGCACCAGAGCCGGAGCATGGTCGCCGGAGCTCGAGAGTTAAGACTTCCAAGTGTGGCCTGGCAAGCATCGTGTGGGGTGAGTGTGTCGCTGAGGAAGCTTCACTGGTAACGCACGTCACCAAACACTACTGTACTGTCATAAGGTGAGCCGTGCAGCTTGATATCGCGGGCGTACCGCAGTGATAGAGGACGACTAATACCCATTGAGGACAAGAATAAGCCTCCTTGCCAGTACGTGGGGCTATTTTGGGTGCGCACGCATGCTCTATATCACGCTCTATCGTGCCGCTCAAGCCGTAGATTAGCCAGCCAACTGTATGCATAACTGGGATCAGTGTTGCTAGGAGACAGCGCTGCATTTGAAAAGAGGACCCTGTGGCGTAAGACACACGCCGACCATCTTCGTGACATTGGTTGCCAAAGCAACCATTATTGCACCACGGAAAGTTTCACAGCAGTTCTGTTGATCGAGTGTGCCGCGCCGTGCACAGCACTGGTGTGAAGTGAGACGGAGTGCGAACTTTCCTACTGCCACACTCGAGATTACACAAAAGTGCTATCGTGAAGTCAGTAATTTTTGTCTTTTGGAAAAGAGAAACATCAAATGAGAGTGAGCTCTTAATACATTTGTGTTTGCTAATAGGGACATTTATTCGCAATGGCCATGCCAGGAGTGCCTGGTCCTCCGGCATTCATGCCCAGTCCAGGCCCTGCATAGATTAAATGGGCACTTTGGAAAATGGGATTTCTCACTATGTGAGGGCTGCTTGTGGCAACACAATTTCTATAGATCTCAAGGTTTCTCTCTTAATGCATTTCCTAAAATATGATGGACAGTGCATCTATGGAACTTTGCTGGAATTAGATTGATCAGATGCGGAGTCTGTTTCAAATGAATTTGACTCTGCTTTACAGATGTTGGTTTTATTTTTTAATCCCAATACCAGCACTATTCTAGAAAGATATATTTTTGGAGTTAGAGTGCAAGAAGATGGGGGGATAGTAGAAGAGTATCGTACCGCACTTCTCCATTTGTCTCTTTCCTATAAATTTGGTGACAAATTAGATGAATACATAAGAGATCAGTGTATGATTCACTGTAGTCGTAACAAGATAAGGGATGAATTATGGCTCAAGGATGAGCCAAGTCTGGATGAGGTGATAAGCATTGCAAAAACGATTTGAGCATTCAATGGCTTGTGTGGCTAAATTGGCAAAGAAGGGTGGTAAAGTGTCTGCAACAGAAATTCTGAGGGTGGGAGAAGCAGGAAAGGGGAAGAAGAGAAGCCGAAGGGCAGTGGTCAGCGTGTCCGCAATGCTCCCGATTCCAAAGGTCTAATTCTAATGTAATCCAATCGATATTTTAGACCATATAAGTTGGTATTTGATCATACATGTTTCTGTAGTCACTTTCTTTTACACTAAATGCGGTAGTCTGATTATCATTTTTCATACATAATTGTATTCTTAGTTTTCTTTCAAATTGAACCAAAATTCATAAATCAACAATTCATAATTCATCAATACAGCAATCACATGCTCTACGCATTTCGAGAAATTCTTTCCCTTCTTCAGGAGCTATTATAGATACTTTTCATGGGTCAAGTTGTGGCTGCTTTCCAAAACTTGCACAAAAAACAGAGAGTACACTTATTTAATGTGAAAATCCATACAAAACCTTACTCTATATGCACATCAAACAGTCAATATCTTTCATGATTTATGATTAATATTCACCTGGTGTTAGTCTATTGAGCCCACTCCAAAATGTGAGCCCTATGTTCAGAAAGTACTATTGCATCTGGTAAACATGGCCGTAAAGTCCAGCGATTCCTAAGGATTAGAGAACAAACTGTAAGCTACTTGATCTAGTGAGACTAGAGGCCCTTCTACGTTGCCACACCCATTCATATCCTCAACTCCCGTGGAAGATCCATCTTCCTTTTCTTTCCAGTAATATGTGACTTCTCTTGCATGAGTCGCCCGTTCTAAACGGGAAGTTAAATCAAACCAAAGAATGCTAATAATACAACTGTACAGTATTACGAAGTTGAAATTCAATGTAACTGAGGCTCTGTTTACCTTATTCTCCTTTGTTGTATTATTTCAAATACCCTGGTACACGTAATGTCTCCTTCGAACCCCTAAGGTTGGGTAGATGTCAGGCAGCTCCTAATCGCCTGTTGGTGTAAACAATTATAATACTCAATGTACTATATTTTCCATAGTTTCTTAATTCTAATGTATTTTTAAAAAAAATACATTGTATGGACTCTAGCTGCTTTCTGGGACCAACCTGCTCTCTTCATCCACTCACGAGTTTTCCGATCACTGACTGAGTTTCAGCTGATTTCAAAGTGGCCGCTATGTACAGTGTGACATCATCACGTTGGGGCGTGACGACGTCATGTGCGTAACTCTGTCCAGCATGCTCAGAGCCTTATACCAATTATTCCTGATTGTAAATCGTATAATTTAATGCGGTCCTCAAAGTTATTTTATCAAGGGAACCTCCAATGTCTAGATATCTCACTAAGGAACAGGCCAAGAAACCTTGCCATGGAACTTGGCAAGGTATTCTATGCTAGAATGTTTATGTTGTAATCTGATCAGTTGGGAGTGGGTAAAGGAGCTGGCCCGGGCTGGGGGTTGCTGTGAGAGTTTTCTCTTAAATAAACTTGCTATTTCAAGCTCACCTGATGTGTGGATCGTGCTCTTTTCAATTATTATTGTTTTTTTTTGTACTGCGTGAGATCACGACAGTAGTAGCCTCAAAGCGCATACATCGTGGCCTAGTGTGCATTAAGTCCCGTCCAGTGGCAGGAGGACCTTAATATGCTTAGGATGTTTTGACTGGAAAATGCTGTAATACAATAAGAGAGAGATGTGTAGAAGTAGAAAATGGGGCAGAGATAAGATGGCGTGTTTTATCATACATTCCCCACACTCACATGATATTAGGAGGCAACCTGACAATGTAATCACTTTTCTCAGGAGAAGCAGACCAATCACCAGAAAATAATACACCAGGAAATGCACCAGAGAGTACAGAGGCAAGGATATAGAAAAGCAGCTCGTGAGCGATCATGAGCTTGTGACTTCATGAAGGTTGTGCCTACAAAGGAAAGAGAGTTCACATTCATCTCATGTTTTCAATGGCTCTGAGCAATATTACATTATCAGCTAGGGAACAGGAAGGAATCACAGAGTGCAAAATTCTGGTGAGAGACATTTCGTGCTCAGGGACCCCATTACTTTAAATCTAGATTGGGAGTTCCAGAGGCCCAATGCACTCCGAAGTTGTCTGAAAATGATGACTTGCTTACTTTAAAATTGTACTCAGCAAACATAAAAGATTGCCAGAGTATTGGGACAAGGTTTGTTTTCTTGCAATATTTATGAAAGGAACCACATGGAAGAAAAGGGTACATAAGGCCTAATAGGAACAGCTAGAAGGAGTAGTTAAAGGAATGTTGTCAAACTACAAGGCATTCTTGGCCAGGTGCCAACTAAGGGAAATAATAAGTGATAATACGGTTTAATGATTTTATTCACAGAAAAAAGGTGGAATATTCTATATTTAGCCCCCCATGGAACATTATGAACAGTGTGAATAAGCGGTAGACTTATTGGTAGCCCACTGAAGCAGAAGGGAGATCAGATGGGAATAGAAGCCATGTCTAGGATGGAGAATCAGGATTCAATAACACATCTTTCACACAAAACATATACATGTCTTTGCTTCTACAAGGTGCTGTACAAATCCATGGCAGCTGAATCTGCATTTACTGAGAATGCAAACCATAGACAATGACTGGGGAACAGGGAAGCGTTTTGTGGGCTGGAGCAGGCAATTCTTGAATGGAACTCAGAAGCGCACCCAATGAAATGTCAACAGGGGAATATCTCAAGGAAGACAGGCTGCCAATTCTATGAATGTTATAAAGATGCTGAAAAGCTTTGGTAGATGAATGTAATCAAACAATGATATCAGGGTAGAATGTGCCGCAGAATATATGGCAGCCATCGGTGGGCTTTCAGGGCTCCGCATTTGGTTCACTCAGTCGGGTCTGGTGTTGTAGCCCACAATGTCGGGTCGATATTGGCAGTAAAGCTTCATGCGTAAGATTGGCATATCACATGAAGGATGGATCAGGGTGTCTGGTGGCACACCAGTGACTGGCTATGTAGCCAATAGTAGGATATCTAGGTACTTGTATTGGAAGATTTCAAAACCAGCTTTGATGACAGTTGCTTCTTTCCCATCCCTCGGTCTTTTGGTCTTTTGGTAAAATACTAGTATTGCCATTGTTGGAGGGAGACACACTGCAACGCTTTTGTACTCTTGTTTGCGTCACGCTTCCATAAGTGCTGCCAGATTCCATATTTCTTTACCCTCACTTGGCTCTCATAAAAGCACAATATATAAAGTAATAGCGACGAGGCTCAATAAGGTTATACGAATTCCGATTACTAATAGCAAGATAGGATTTGTACCTTTAAGTTCCCCAATGGATGGCAGGATTGAATGGACACATGTGCTATGGAAGAGGAGCAATGGCAAAGATCATATGGTGGCACGCTCGATAAACATGTGAAAAGCATTTAGCAACATTGACTGCTGCTACCTGTTTTATCAAGCTCTAGGGATATGGTACACTGGGAAATGTTTCTTGAATGAGCTAAAGCTGCTGCTGCCAGTACCTAAGATCAATGGCAAAGGTTACTTCTCAGATGAATTCAAACTAAACAGATGGGTCGGATGGTGTGCCCACCTCGCCAACTTCTATTTATTCTGTCTTTGGAGACTTTCTTGTTTCCCATGCAAGGCAATACAGATGGGACCTCATATATGTGATATGGGAATATCCCATATTCTCAGTTATCAAGTAAATTGTCTGAAATGTGAGGTGCTATCTATGGACAGATGCTCAGTGCGTGCTAGACTAGGACAGCCATGTTTCCAGCGGATGCCTAGCTGATGCAAATGACTGGCTATCAACGGAACCAAAGGCTTGCTTATTTGATGAGAGATAATGTTGAGGAAGTGTGGAACAAGATCCAGATGTATCTTCTTAAATGGGGTAACACATTGTGTGCTTTCAGTAGTGTATCCGTCGCAAATCTCCCACCTTCTGCACACTGATACAGAGACACAAGGATAGTAGAGAGCAGTTTATAAGAATGTCTTATCCGTGGGAATATATCTTCTGGCACAACACACCCCTCAAACGACAACATTCTTTCCAAACAACATGGCCAAGCCAAGGTGTACCCTAGTAGAGTAGGAATAGAAGGGATCAGGCAGGCTCTCCATTACATGCCGTAGAGGCAGGAAAAGACTGACTAACAGTGGGGCTCCTCTGTGAATCCCTCGATCAGGAAATAAAATAACACTCGTGAGGAGCGCTCTAGGATAACAAATGGCCTGACAAATGTGAACATTTAAAGTTAAAGTGATGTGATGGAAGAGTCTGAAAGCTCTGTGACATCTGACCTACTGTAGACCAGGTTCCTATCACCAGGCACCCAATTTAGTAAAATAATTGGGAACTCATTTTGCACCTGTGCGTGAATGGAACAGAGGGGCCACTTACGTTTGCACTTATGTGCAAACAGGTCCCCTCCAGGCCTTTGTGGAGTGCAAACGAGAAGTGTAAAGAGACGGATGGAAGCCTCCTTACACTTCTCTTTTTGCACTCCACAGTGCAGAGTAAACGCTGCCCGCCATGTACGCATGGCAGGCTGCAGGTACAATAATTCCCTATGGAATCTGCCTGCTTTTTTTTCTGGTGCAAAAAGCAGGAGGATTCCATAGGAAATCATTGGTTTCATGTCAGTATGAAATTCTTATGCTGGTGTGAAACCAAGTTGTTTTTGAAGGCGAAGGGCAAATGGGAGGTGGAAACTTAACTCCTGGAGTGCCCCCTCTCTCTGCCTTCAAAAACAAGGAAAATCCCCCGTGAATTGAGGCGTTAAAACAGGAGTCACTGTGTAGGTTTCATGTAAAGTGCTTCATAAGAAATGGGAAAATATAGTGGTTAACAAATAGAGGAAGAGGTTTTGGACACTATAATAGGCAACAGCAAAAGTTGCAGCAGGATTTAACGGTTACATGATTGACAGTGGACCCTTTGAGGGTCAATATTGACAACTATTGTAAAGTGCTAGAGATGCCCGGAATTATCGTGCTGTATGCTGCATGAAACTTGCCATTCACCAACACTCAAAACTGAGGCGCAATCATGGAAAAGACCGGGCCAGCAGCAGGATCCCTGTGGTAGTGGAACCAGAATGTCTTTACTACTTGACTTTGCAGAGATGTTAATAGAGTGCAAGCAAAAGACATACCTGTTACTGATATCTCTGGGGACTGAACTGTGGACACTGAGTCAAAGGTCTGAAGCCTGTTTGCTTACAACAGAATCCTTGGATGAAGGAATGGTCATGTTAACGGGATGTAAGAGAGCACACAATCAGTGGGGTGACCTCATAATGGCGTGGGCATATTTCTAACCTCAGCGATAGGAGACGTCAGGTCCATGTGAGCATAGCTTGGGTGCTGGTGAAGTGTATGGATCCCACAGATCACCAGAGAACCCAACCCCGAACCCGAAGATTACCAGAGAATCCTTGTTGAACCTCTTTAATGTCATGTGATGAATTAAATGCCTTAGCTAAAGCTGCAGATGATTTCCCATCTATTTAAAACTGATTTTTTAGTTCTCCTTTTCTGAACACAAAGTGTGTGTTGACCCCTGGTTCTGAGAATGTTCGGTGACAAATACCAAGGTGTGTCAAAGGGGTACTCACCTATCATCGGAAAGGCCAGTAAAGACTGAATGAAGAGGACTTCCTCCCTTTTATAAAATGCCTTGTATGATGTGATATGATCGGTTATTTATAACGCGCTTAATACCCAGAGGTTTCTATGCGTGGACCCAGGGATCGAACCTGTGGTGCTCCATGTTGTCTTGCTTCCAAGACGAGCACGTTGCCCCTGAGCTATCCTCCCGAGACCCGAGATGTTTCCTATCAGAGTAGCCATCTGGTGATTGGACAGCTGCCTCGCACTTTCCTCGTTGTACAATATGAAAATATTGTCAATATAGTCCTGGAGTGGTAGGATTAACTCATCGGCCCATTGCTACAAGTGGTGAAAAGGCAATCACCCAGCCATAGCCTCTAGTTTATAGTGAATTGAGCTCACAATACAAAATGTGCAATTGTTCAATTTCAAATATGCTTCAAATATCTTCAAAATGGTGTTAAAACACACAAACTGTAGTATTTTACACATCCACCAGTCATTTAAAATGGTGTGAAGGAAACCTCTTTGTCAATTTCTGCCATCTGATACCTACAGTGCCAGTGTTTCCAATCCACGAACGTCATTTAAATGAGGGAACACGCTCAATAGAAGCGTGTTTTCTCTCAGTGAGCAAAAGGGCACCCAATGCAATTCTGCAAATGTATTTACTATTCATTACTACTTTAATTAAGCATAAATGCTGCAACATGTACAGATTTGGGTCATGATATTTCATGGCAGGACTCCAAAATATTGATGTCAATGCCACTATATCCCAGATTTTCTGGCCAGTGTTCATCTGTCAACCTCTTAATTGCAAAATCAGGACAAGTCTTCTTGTAGAGACCAACCCTCTCTGGTTCCGTGTTCCGTGTTCCCTGCTAAAATATCGCCATACAAGAATATCACCATATTTTTGCAGCGATATTAAGCCATGTCCCCCGCAAACCCCAAAAAATGTTTATGTAGCGGGGGACACCCCCGCAACCCCAAGTCCCTTTGACCCCATTAATTATCCCCAATAATAATATCGCCTATGGCCCTACCCCACGAACCATTTATATATGGTGATATTATTGGTGGCGATAATATTACCTGATACCCCCTCCCTCTGTAAATAATGCTGCTTGCCCACTCCGAATCCAATCCTTTCTATCAATAGATGATGCTTTGTCTACAGAAAACCTCGAGAACAAAGGGAATCTCTTTGGTTCGTTGGGGGAGATGCTATGTTGCATCCCATAAACGTGCCATGATCTGGAAGCCCTTTAAAGAATGCTAAGCCTCCAAATCTCTTCTCATTGCAGAGGGATCCGCTGTGGAGCAAGAGAGCGTGCACTTTGTTTGTGAGGCTGACGAGAGGTGGCGTCTCAGAAATAGTGTCTGAAGCTGGGAGGAGGAAGCTTGTGAGGAGGAAAGATGAGGAGGCCGGGTGGCCTTTTAGAGGGCTTGGTAGTTCGCCGGAGGAGGCTCCTGAGACTGGGTGTGTGACCCTGAGAATAAAAGGCTTTTGCGGGAGGTGTTGAGTAGCTCTATAGAGGAGACGTCTGAGATAACGTCTCTCAGACTCAGGAGAGGGGGAGGTTGAGTGAAGCAAGTGAGAGCAGGTTCCTGGGAAGTAAGCTCAATGTATGAGGTTGTTAAGGGGAGGAGTCTGTGAGAGAAGGTGTTTGAAGCTGGAGTGACAACGCTTGCAAGAGAGGGTGTGCGCCTGTTGTTCAGGAGAGAAGGCCCCCAAGACTGGATTTGTGAGGGTCAAAATATGAGAAACCTAAGAGAGGGCGTGTTGTCCTGGCGATAGGAGGGATACAAGCATGGGAGAGGAGACTCATAGGAAGTGTGATGTGGGGGAAAGGAGACTGTCTTTAAAGGGGGAGGGGCTAATGGGTAGGTTTCTGCTATGTGAGATATAATAGGTTAGGGAGTGGGACTACTGTTGAGGGAGCTGATATGGGGCCGTGCAGCTGGGGGTTGTCGTGGAAACTGTGAAAGCTCAAGCTGCTGAAACTACGTGTGAGTCTGGGGAAAGGACGCTCCATGGTTCATGTTAGGCCGGGGGAGGGATCCTGCTAACTGCGGATGCTGTGTGTGTGAGAGAGGATAGTGGAGTGGACACCCGTGCTGAGGTAGTCTGCACAAGAGTACCGAGAGAAGGAGGAGGGTGCCAAGAAAGAGTGTACTACTGGGGTCCCTCTCACCCATGGCCACACACCCTCCCTCTTCAGCATCCATGTCTTGGAGATGCGCGTGAGGCAGATGGAAAAAAGACTGATGTTAAGGGCATGTGCATGAGAATTGGTAGAGATGATGGGCACTCCTGATCCAGTCTCTGTGAGGCCAAGATGAGGAAGGCTGCTGATTAATCTGTGTGTATCTATACTGTCCACAGCTGGGCAGAGATGGCTACTTGGCTGTTGTGTCTGAGGGGCAGAACTGAAGGCTGCTGATAAGGAAGGGTGTGCGCCAGTGCAAGAAAGCCATTGCTAAAGAATAGCTACCCACAGTTGGGGTAGAAGGGGGTGCTGGCAAGCATGGGCTGCCTGCTGCTCAGAAAAGGGAGACTGTTCATCGTGGAGGTGTGTGAGGAAGTACCGACTGCTGCTGAACCACAAGGGGGCGCTTAGGAGATTATATATTTTTTTAATGTCTCACAGTTTATAAAAAAATTTCACATACGGTTTTACCATCAAAACATTCCTACAGTGAATAAGTTAGGATAGAAAGAATGCAAGAGTACAGACTGAAATAAAAAAGGAAAGAAACAGCAGTCACAGCAGTTTTCCAAACATGTCAAAGATATTTACAATGTTCCTCCCTAAAATGGAGAAGCAAAGGATGCAAGCTTGATGGTTCCTGCTCATGAACACTTCCCACAGAATGTCCATAGGCAGGGATGCAATCAGTCGCGCAGCACGTACCGCCTACCCTCAGTTTCTGAAGAAGCAGACATTCGCACAAAAGATGCTTTACAGACTCCAAAACCCCCTCTCCGCCTAGGCGACATTCCCTACCTTCCCTTGGAACGTGGTACCAGGCCCCCTCAATTGCCCTTGTTCTGACAGTGTTACAGTTCCATTTTAAATAATCCCAGACCAAGTAATTGCCCTCGAATTGTTGGATATAAGTAGGCATGAACTTCCTGTCCTGTCTATAGAACACAAACTCTGCAGCATGGTTTTTTGTGGCCAGATTAACTCGTGACTGTCCCTTTCTATGATCAACTAGGATGTCCTTCATAGTTTTCTTATAACTAAAAAGCGAGGTTCCCAGTAAGTTCCCAGGAGGAAATGTTAGCTATTTTTTTTTACCATAGTACAATGTTGGATGATCCTACTAGACAGCATCACAGTAGCTCTAGTCATGTAGGCATCATATATTAGGCCTTGCGAGAGGTTTCCGGGGCCTTGACTAACTGCCATAGTAGTAAGGTCAGGCAACAAAGATGTAAACCATTTCAATGGCAGTGCTTAATGGGAGACATAAAGGCTCTTCAACAGTGAACGTTCATATTTGTACGTCTCTTCAAGACATGCCAACGCCCATATTTCAGCTCCATACAGGAGGCAGAGACTAATTTAGCTTAATAAAGCTGAGCTAAGGAACTACTCAAAAATCCCCCACACTTTTGGGCGAAGGAACGAATGCGAACCATAATCACATGCATCTTCAATCTAACCTGGTCCAAATGTGGAGCACCAGTTAATTTATGATCAAGTTGATATCCCAAATATTTATATGAGGACATCACTTCAAGTGTAACTCCTTCGATCTACCATCACGCTTTTTAAATTTGTTCACCAGCAGAATTGAAAAACATCATTTTGTTTTTTTTTATGTTTATGATGAGCGAGTTGGCATCTGCATACACTTTCAGTTCAGATACAAGATGCCAAGACCATCCACATAACCTAACCACTGTATGGGAGTGGTACCTAGTTTAGGGGGGATAGCAGAGAAGTTGTTAAGGGCTGCATCTAGATAAGAAACATATACATTGAACAGCATGTGGGCTAATATACAGCCTGGTTTAAGGCCTTTATTGGTTGGTCGTCTAATCTGACCTTAACCCTGGTTTGTGTGTGCAAGAGGATAATCATCCCAAAAGGATCAGAGGGGATGCCCGGATTACTCAACTTTCCCCACAGCCTATTAGGATCCAGTGTTGAAAGCGGCATTGAGTTCAATGTATTCCACATAGACCCGGAGTTTCTTAATCATTCATGCATGTTGAATGGTAGTGGTTAGAGCAAGAATGTTTATGATGTTACAAGAGTTCTTCCGTAACTCTGTCTGATTTAAGGGATGATGTTAAAAGATTCTGCCCAGTCATCAAGCTCTTTACGCAGGACCTGGGCGAAAATATTCAGAGACATCCAGCATGGCAAGTAGGTGGTAGTTTTTAAGGATTACTGTGGTCACCCTTTTTCATCTTGGCAAGAGGTTGGTACATACTGCAAAGCCTCAATACAACAAAATAGATGATGTAGAACAAGGGACCATACTGCAGGATCAAACTTAATTGGTGTACTACAAATCCCATGAGGTCCAGGTGCCCTGGACGATTTGCTGGCTCCAATAATCCTGTAGATGTCATCTGGACTATGTAGAAAATGTCAGTTGTCCAATGGCAACTTCTGGCGGGAGATATCTGCAGTGGGCACCCAAACACCAGCCGTGTGTGCAAGATCCAGCCCATTTCAGATACGCTGTTGATATCTCTAGGAACGGAATCCCTGCCATTTATAATCCGCCAGAATCCTGTGGTGTTATTAGAAACAAACGCGTGTACTAGGTCACGCCAGCGAGAGCATTCAGTTACATACCTATGTTTCTTCAACCATGTAAGATCATTATCTTTCGCAGCCTTTGCCTTGCAGCTACGTGTTGCCAGATGTATTTCAGAGACAGCTATGGGGCGTAGTTCACGTCTCAGGTCCCTCTTCCTGTTCCTAATTTCCTTATTCAATGGATGCCGATGTGGGTAGTTGGAGCTAATGCCCGCCCTACATGTGGGGTGCTTAATTGTGCTATAACAGTTTTGTATCGTTGCCTTAGAAGTTTTAGAATTGGTGAAAGCTAGGGGGCATGCTCCACCAGAAAGGGCATAGCATTAGGAGGAGCGGTCCTTCTGAAGGTGCCCAAAGTGCATCACGGAACCATCAGGGCTTTGTCTATATTCCGGTCGCTCGAGGTGGTACGGTTTTCCTAGAATTGACACAATGTGGCCGGTAGATCTATTGCCAGGAGCCAGAGCCTGTAAATACAGGGATGTCATGACGGAAGGTGGTCACTATCAGGCCACTGCAAACACACACATATTAGCAACCAGGGAAGCGAGTTGGGAACAAACATGTAGTCTAGAATGCTGCATCCACCATTTCCCACTCTTGTGAAGTGGGGGGGTGGGAGGGGGGGGCAGAGGGACAGGTGCCATTAACTAAGTGGAAGAAAACAAGCCCATCTCGTCCCCAAACGATAGGCCCTAGAGAACCCCAGCTCTGCTCGGACCTCCAAGTGACATACAGTTTGCCCTCAGTAGAGGTGGAATATATTGGAATTTTAGCATTAAAATCCCTGAAGAGCAAAACTGGGCTCCCATAGTTTAAATCATTTAAGATTATCTACATTTCCCTATGCAAAACAGAGAAGCCCCCTTCATCGATAGGCTACTAACCTGCACTAAGCTGAATATTCTGTTAACAGCGCCACAATGCCTCAGGGCCGCTGGGCGCTTTATAAATCCAAATAAAATCAAATAAAATAAATAAGGTGGAACGCATATGTTTTTAAGGAGTATCTCAAGGGGTGAATGGGGCCATGTTCATGGGGAAGAGTCACTTTGCCCCTTGGAATGTTCGTGGAGGAAGAGGGAACTTCCACACAACCCATAGGGTTCTTAGCCCCCCATGTTAGACCTCCCTTGGGGCGTCCTCTATGGTCCTGGGCTGCCTGACATGATATTCCATCCATCAACCACGAGAGGATTCGTTTAGCAGGTCTCCTGGAGCATGATCATGCTGAGACCATCCATCTTGGTTGAATAAGTGCACATGCCCCTGTGTTTCCCAGCTACGTAACAGAATAGGTGGAATATAGGAATAGGGAGCCCGCCGCGTCTCAACCATGTTTGCTAATCATGGCCAATGAGGCTCATCCCCCGTGACTTGTGCGCAGTTACATCATCAGAGCACATGCGCATCATCTGATTCGAAGTTGTAGTGGCACGGAAAGTACCACGTTGCTGTGCCCAATGGACAACCTCTCTGGTCGGCCTAATAGCTCAGTTGTCCTCACTGGCAGATGCCAAATATTTATGCCCAATGAAGCCTGTGAGTTCAATAACAGAGCATTCATAGCCCAATTTATATATTGCCACGCGATGTTCAAAAATGTACAACAAGATATCATCAGAAAAGAAGTGGACAAGTGGGGTGGCTTGGACTTCATTTCGCATGTCCACAATTCTTATGTCACTACTCCTTATGTAGAGTAGGGGCATGATAGCATGTAGAAGATCTAAAAAACGAGAGCGGTTTAAGCAAAGTCTGCTTCCTTCGCAGAATATGCTTTGAACCTGCAGGACCTTAGCAATGTCAGATGGAACAGAAGCTGTGCACCAGTGCAGCCCAGGTCCGCCTGGATCATTACACTGTTGGTAGTTGGTTGGTTAGCTTCCCCAAGATCGGCTACCGATTTATGTGCAAATAAAGCTTCAAGATTAAAGAGTCCTCAACCGCTATTGTGGCCCCACAAGATGTTAGTTGGTTTTGTGTCGCCCTGCAGTGTAATCCAGCGCGATTGTGGGGTTTTTGTTGCTATTTTACGGGTAGACACATGTTCTTATCCTTAGGAAGTCTAATTTGTCTTTCTTTCGTTGTACGAATGCTCCAACAGGGGCTTCCCCCTCTCCCCCAGCATTCTCCACCTCCAAATGTATTGTCGTTGCACAGTTTGATAGGTGTGGAGACGTGGTAGTTCTTGTTTGTTGATCTCCTGGTGGGATTCCACACTGGGGAGGGCAGGAAATAGAGGGACTGAGCTTTCTCCTTTGTCGCTTTTCTTGTTTTTCTTTTCCTGTCTGACAGGTTCTCATATATAACAGCCTGTCTCACAGGCTGTGAGTACCAGGTGTTTGTGTCAGAGTCAGTGGCAACTATATCGTCCGGTTTGGACACACAGGTAAATTGTGCGCTTTTTTTTGCGCATGGACCTGGAATGTCCCATAAATTGCAATTATTTTTTCACTGATTGTATCCATGCCTCTAGCCATGAGCCCGTTCGGTGGGTGCACTATCCTATTAAAATGAATACATAGTGCATTTAACTTAACAGCTGTACCAACACACTTAGTAATCAATTGTGTGAGCAGGATTTCCAGAATAGAAAATATGATAGCCAAAGTACTGCTAGCTTCATGATCTGGTGCATTGAAGCATTACTCCTTTAAATGATCATCACCGAGAGGGGACATAAAAGACCTAAGGAGATGCGCCTAGGCTTGTCCCTTCGAATTGTGTGTGCCAATCCCAATCCCCTCTGGAGGATTCTTCGCTCGTGTAACAAGTCCCTTTCAAGGGGGTCTAAAGCATGCACTGTAAGGGTTGGCGCTGCCACCATTAAAACAGGGCTTATAGGGAAGCACGTAGGCGGTGCGTTCTTTTTTGGGGCACTCCTACGTGCCTCTGTAAAATCGACAAATTGGTCCTTATTATTAGTGATCAGCGGCTTAACGACCGTTTCAATCGTTTTTGATCATAGGCAAGGCAAGGCACGGAGGCTGTACGTTCTTCCACTAAATTAGTACATAAGTCGATTACTGCCTCTTTGCTTGAAGGTCCCTGTGCCTGGTAAGAATCTGTTATTTTCTTGTCGGTTTTGCCTATACCAGATTTATCAAACAGTATCACAGTGCATTGGGGACAGCCGCGTGTGGAGCAGGTCGGGCTCTTTACGATTTGATTATGAGCTTCGATGTCAGAGTATCCCATGGCCGCCGATATAAGCATGCCGTCAGTGGGGAAGAGAGGAGGCGAGTTGGGTTGCAATTCCATGTTAGCCCCCCCAACCGCCATTTCATCTTGAGATGGAAGGGAAGCCTCCAATAAAGTAGTCAATGGTCGACACTTGTCCACCACTGAATGCTTAGCTGTACATGCAGTAGCGTTGGGAGGTGCACGGCGCTTCGGCATGAGTTGTGTTCCGGGAGATGGGAGGCAAGATATAAGGCAGAAATCCTTATTCACACAGATGGATATTTTCAGTTAACTTAAGAGGCAGCTTTAGTGGTAGGTCTTGGCACAAGTAAATTGGCACTCACCAGAACAGTGTAAAAGAAAAGGCGACTACAGTCACATGCAGGGCAGTAGGATCAACAGATGACAAGAGTCCTTGGCGATCCACGGACGCACGCCCAAACACCAAAACACTCAGCTCACGCTGGGCGCTCTGCGCATAGTGAAGATTTTGTAATGTAGAGCCTCCTCCTCGCCAAGTCAGTAAAGAAAATAGAAGACTCACTACTCAGTGCCTCCAGATTTCAAAGTCCAACAGTATTGCAAGCTGATACCAAAACACTCAGCTCACTTAGGACATTATGTGAACACAAGCGGCCCACTGATGAAGGAGAGGATGATGCTGCTGCGGGTTGCATGAGTATGCTCTGTAAGGAGGCCACTACTGGGGCCAGCCTTTGAAGCCCTTGTCAAGAGATAGCTGGTTGTATCTGGGGGAGTTGTGGGATACTGTAAACGCTTCTGCAGGAAGAGAAGAGGAGAGGATGTTGTTGGGGGAGTTATATGAAGCTGCACCGCTCTCTTCACAGGCAAGAAACCTGTGGTGTGAGATGGTGTATGACATTCCAAGTCAGGCACCCAGAATCTCCCATAAGGAATTACATCCACTTCAAGCCATCTAGAGAACCTCCATAAAATTGCTCAGCCTTAGTAAAAGTGCCAAGTTTCAACCAGAATGACTGAGCATCCTTCTCAATTCTATAAACCAGGTCACTGTACAAGGCGTCTGCACATGGATGAAAAAGAAATAGCCTTCAGAAACCCCTCAAATCCTGACTATTGAAAGGACCACACATATTATTCTAGCATGGCAAGAATTAGAACCAAATCGATTCTAAACAACACACATAAATCCCAACCAACAGCCATACTAGACTGACAGAGTCAAAGACAACAGCCCACCTAAAACAGTCAGATGCCCAGACGTGCAACCAGTGCAGCCAACTGCATTAAACTTTGTACGATAAAAATAAATAAACATCACATACCTTGAACTAAAAAGTCTTCTAGGTCAAATAATCACCATTAGAGCAAACTCAGTGTAGTATCACTAACATATCACCACCACCCTCCAACCCTGCACAGCACCATAGTCAAGGAATGCATGAGATTGGATTCCATTGACCTTGCCATAAAATTGAAACTGAGGGACAACAGCATAAACCTATGATCATTCCAAGTCATCAAATGACTGGAACCAGAAAAAGTTCAGTCTTGCATTAAAACGTGTTGGGCTGCAGTTGCCACTAATCCAGTGGTCGAAGCAAGCGGCAGCTACTGGGAGCGGAGTACCACTACTTTTATGTTTTAATATTAACAGCTCCACTGCTTTTTTCAGCCATGTTCACCCTTCTTGAACTGTTGTTTTTGAAGTTCAAACATAGTGCTTGATTTGACCAGTTACAGCTAAAATGAAATCTGTTTCACCGTACATTCACATGGCCCAAATGAAATCTAATCATGGATGACCTTCATCTGGCTTTACCTGAACTATTGAAAGCTGGAGGTGTTCTGCTAACAATAGAAAATGAGCTCTCGCGACACTTCACCTCCCCTAATTTTTGGAAATCTTGTCAAGCTGTTATCTCAGGTTAATGGCTAAGATTTTACAGGTGATTAAGATCCAGGTCATTTCCACAGAATTTCCTTTTAACATCACGTTGCGATATGGGGTTTGCCTCTTCATGGCACTGGACAAGTCTTCTGTTATAGGTGGAGCCTTAGTGGCAAGTCGCTTAGACTACTATAACGCAGCCCTCTAGAATACTTCAGGATCACAGACTATTCATCCCTCTGAATCTTTCAGATCCTTGGAGATAAAAGATTTTCAGTCTTAGGATCTAGGCTTTGTGATAAATTAACACATTCTATTCATGACAGCACATTTGTTTCCAGTGGCAGACACCTGTTGAAGAAGCTGCTCTCCAGGTAGGTGTTAGGTATGGGTTCCAGCAGAGTTAAGATCAGCGAGCAAAGGTGACTGATTTCACAAAGGCCATATGTTAATGTTCTAACTGACCAACTAAGAGAAATTAATGAAAAACAATACAGAGGACCTCCTTCTTTTACTCGTTCGACACAATTGCCTCTCCACCTGGCCAGTCCACAATGCCTTGAAACATATGTTGCACCTTGCTCCCTCCCACCTACACATCACCCGCTGGAGTTACACTTCCACTACCTTTTCTGGAACACTCCTACCACTGCACTAATCTCTCTCTAACCCCCCGTGAGCCACTCATTTTTCATCCATTTGGAGTCAGCAGCCTGCTCAAGGAATCTCAGATTTCCTTGCTGGCCAATTGCCTCACTTTAACATGTAAGTAATAATGCCAACATGCTTATCACACCACTCCCTCCCTAGAATGCCATGTGTTTGATCACTATCAAACAAGCATCCAGGGTTATGTCCCTCTGCCTAGCGCACACAGCATCAAACTGGTCAGCCATAGAATAACTATGCCATCTATTCCTGCCAACCACCCATTCAGACAACATCACCCTTCCGGGTACGATAAGCTACCAATACTCCCAACAAAGTACCAACAGTTTGGTTGTAGATGCCTTCACATCACATTGCGTTGGAAAAGGAGGAGAGCGGTCACCATTGGACCTCCTTTTCATCTGGTTCACAAGGGCAAGCACACAAAGTAGCTTAGAGACGTAAAATAACCTGCCCACAGATTTAGTAAAGACGTTTCAACGTCTCTGATATTTCAATTATGCTTCCACCTACCTTTTATTAAAATTGGCTGGGTAAAGTTCCTTAAGGTAGGTGCAAATGCCAATGTATAGTGGGTATCTTATGGTGAACGTTTGGGTCTGTCATACACAAGGGCCTTCTTGACCCTTCTTGTTCACTGAAAAACAACACGCCCGGTCCCCTATGTTGATCCACTGTGTTGGCCAACGTGCCATTCTCCCTGAGATCGGATTTGCCACACACCTGGCCTTCTTTTGTCAGAGACAATCAACTGGACCACATCAGTGGACCACCTATGTTGATGCTATCACGTGACCCTAACTGGTACTGTCCCTCATTGTCTTGGTTGGGACAAATAACACAGCAAACGCGGAATAAATGCCAAGTGGAGCACGAAGGCAAAACAAGTGCAGTAGCCACTCAGGAGGCTGAGGCGCAGTGGCAGCTGATGAATCCTTTCATTGGGGGGTGGGGGGGCGTAAATATTTGACAGTAATGACCATGAGTGACTCAGCATAGTGAGGGAGCACCAAGTAACCAAAGACGGTTCGCGATGGGGGGATTTTCATCACGAGAATCTTTATTTTTTAAATGGTGCAGTTTGCAGCACACTTGTGGTTAACAATTGGGTAACATGCAATTCAATTTACAATTGGTTCTGTGGTAAAACACAAATCATTCAAACAGATGACAGGTCACCAACAGCACACCGGCGTATTTTCCAACGTATTTTCATGCTCCATATGCCCAAAATATATGCCAACACTGTATAGCACATGTTCATGAATCCTGTGGCCACATTATATAGGACAGTATTGGCACAGTAAACACTTTCAAGATGCATGTGCCTACCACATATTCCAGTAGTGATGTAATGTATGCTTCGGAAAACTATTGCTATATAATTGAATAATATCAACATATATCCACAATGACAAAATGGCAAATATTGCTAGTGTTCAACTCAAGTTCTCCCTCCCATTACTAATTTGTACCTGGGACATCCAGGTTGCACTCGAGCGCTATAATGCACTGAACTATAGTAGCTGCCATTGGAAGAAGCACAATTAAATGGCATCAGAGGATGTCATGTAAAAGATTAAAGTGAATCTACACGTGTTTTGGCAGCTGCCCATGATTCAATGAAGGCATGTTGTACCTTTTAAAAAGGAACCTCTATTGGTAAACTGTAGACAGAATGGGGCAGCGGCACAGGTCAACTACTCACAAAGTCACACTCAAGGCAAACACATTATGGGCCCCATTCATGGGAAAGTGCACAGAGATCCTGCAAAGGGTGCATGCAAAGAACGCCCCTGCACGAGCCAGCACGGCGAATTATTTCTGTGTGCTCTGTGTATTCATGGAATGTTGCCGCAAAGTAGACCTATCCGCAAGCCGCAGCAGGAACGTCCCCAACATGCCCACATGCAAAGCCAAAACAGCCCGAACACACACACCCCGTGAATACTGCATGGGGCCCCTCACAACCAAGCCATCACCACAGTGACACTGCACGGGGTCTCTCTTAACTGCGCGGTCACATCCATAAATATGCTTTGTCGAGCGCATTTGTGGGCGTGCTATGTCCTGCTGCAGCCCGTGCCTCATAACACCCACATTTCCCTTGTTCTTCCTCATTTTGCGTGTTGCTCCCCCTACTCCGGGCCCTTTTCTGGCCATGCCTAGCCCCTGCATGGAGTCTCGCCACATTTCCCTTGTTCTTCCTCATTTTGCGTGTTGCTCCCCCTACTCCGGGCCCTTTTCTGGCCATGCCTAGCCCCTGCATGGAGTCTCGCGCATGGCACTCGGCCGATCTCAGAGCAGTGCCGAGCCTGCGTGAAATCTATGCAAAGTACAGAAAAGTGCTGCACTGACGATTCCATGAATCGAGAAATGGTGTTTTGCGCACGGTTTGGTAAAAAAAGTGCCTATTTACTGCGCAAAATATTCCATGAATCAGGCCCTATGTGTCTCAACCAATTAGCTCCTGAAGACATTTTTAAAAAAGTGGTGTTTGCTGTCCACTGGGAGCAATGGCGCAAAGGTCTCTAGCTGGGTCACAACGTGTCTGAGTCTTTTGAGCTGCATAAGGGCACCTCCATTTGGGTCAACATACTGGAGCGTAATTAAAGGTGTAAAAAACAGCCGTAAAGGTGTTATGCCTGCCTTAACACTGCATTCATTCTCTGGGACATTGTCATCGTTTTTGAAAGTGATGGAGAGAAAGGGCGGAATGACAGATATGTTTCATCCTCCCTTTTCCCCACCACCTTCAATTCTTGTGCTTTGATAAAACCAATGGATTTTTGTGTAAACCACCTGCTCTTTACACCAGCAAAAAGCAAGCAAATTCCATAGAAATCCATTGGAAAGTGCCTGCTATGTGAAAATGGCAGGTGGTGTTCAGAGGCGTTTCTAAGGGGGGTGGGGGGCTAAAGGGCTATAGCCCTTGGATTTTTGGTTGTAGCCCCGGATAGAAGCTCAGGTGCTACAACCAAAAGGCTAGCTAGCCCCGAGTCTAAACAGCCCCAACGTTAGCGTAGCCCCGGATCTCTTCCAGACCTAGCAACCATGCTGTTTACTCATTTTGCATTGCACTGCAAAAGCGCCTAAACCACGCTTTCGCAACTTCCTTTTCACTTCACAGTGCAAATGTCAAAAATTGCCTAAAGGGGACCTGTTTTCACGTAAGGGCAAATGTAAGTGGTCTCGTTCGGGCAATTTACATAATTTTGTAAAATTAGCTCCACTGTCTTTGGAACAGTGTCATCCATGGCATTAGACAGGGGTGAAAAGGGAGGGACGAACATGAAGTAGGAGCAAGTTTATCGATATTCCACATTTAGAAGAACAGCTTGGAGAAAAGCACAACTCTGACCTAATAGCGGGTGCTCACAGCACCTAAGTAGAGTGATCTTTTGAAGAGGTACCTAATGCCCATTGTGAGAATTTTAGATAAGCACAGTGGGTGCTCACCCATTGGGGTGCTACGGTGGTGCCCCCTGCCATTTACGTTACCCTCCAGGTGCACTGAAGATACCCAACCCAAAAAATGTAAAGAAATGCATTTGGATTATGGACGAGTGATTTTAACTTGCTTCGTTAATAACATTTTGGTATTTGCATTTGAAAAGAACTACAATCATTTAAACCCTATGCAAATGCAACGACTGGTGTTGTCCTTTTATTGATATTTATATTGATATTTTATTTCTATCGCGCTCGTACACAAGTGTTTCAGAGCGCAACAAGGCAAGGGAGGGGAACAGGGGAGAACAAAACAACGATCTTACTAGGCCCAGTGACATTGAGAACACGCAAGTGCATGGGAGAGGGGGAGGGGAAAAGTGCATGAAAGGGGGAGAAGTGGAAAGTGTGGGGCAAAGGAGAAACAGATAAATGATAATAAAAAATAAAAATAAAGGCAACAAAAAGTGCTAATGCAGCCAGCAACTGGCAAGTGTTGGGTTCAAGGCAGCAGACAGGGTAGGTCTGATAAGTGCAGGAAGAAAAAGGGGGGGCTGTATGGGTACAGATACAGACCCCAGTGCAGGGAGTGGGCCAGACGCAGTGTGGGAGGGTGGCAGGGTGAGAAGTTACCTGGCCCGGTGGACCGAGGGTGGCCAGGTGCCCAGTGCCAAGAGAGAACAGATCAGCAGGGGAGAGGGGGAGCGAAGGCAGAAGCAAAGAGGAAGGTCTTGAGGTGCTTCCAGAACCGGAGATGGTTCTCCTCACATTTTATGCCCTGAACAGGACTTTGCATGACTGAAAGCTGATGAATAAAACACTCATGCTTCACACATGTACAGTACTGTGAAAGGCATTAGGGAAACCATCGGTGAAGTCATTCCATTCAGGATGCTTCATGGGTGCTGGAAAATCGTGTAAATGAAGCATATTGAAGGCCTCTTGTCTACTGACCCCTGACCCTCTTCTTCCAACGTGATGACATCTAGAAGAAGAAGGTGGAAGCCCAGACTGAAGAGAGAAGATCACAACTGCAGCCCAGGTATGTTTTTTAAAATGGAAAAAAAGAAATGTGTATGCAGGTGTTTGTATGACTGCAGGTATATGTGTGAGAGAGATTTTATTTTCAAGGGGTTTTGTTACCGAGTGCCTCTGCATGGGTAAAGTGTGAATGATTGAAAGAAGCTATATGGGTCTGTGACTGCTTATGTGAACATGTATAGGAATGTGTGTAACTGCATGAGTAAGTGTTCTGGTGGGTGCTATGTGAATGATTAAGAGAAACTGTATGGGTGCGTGACCACTTGTGTGAATGTGTATAGGAATGTGTGTATCTTAGTGAGTAAGTGCTCTAATGGGTGCCGTGTGAAGAGTAAGAGAAGCTATATGGGTCTGTGACTGCTTGTGTGAACATGTATAGGAATCTGTGTATCTGCATAAGTAAGTGTTCTGGTGGATGCCGTGTGAATGATTAAGATGAGGTATATGGGTGCATAACTGCTTGTGTGCATGTGTATATGAATATGTATATCAGTGTTAGTGAAGTGTTGTGGTGGGTGCTGGGTGAATGACTTGGGGAAGCTTGAAGGGTTGTGACTGCTTGGGTGAATGTGTATATCAATGTGTTAGTGTGGTGGGCTTGGAGGTGGCATTGGTGCATGGTAATGCCAAGGTAAGAAAACATCTTCTTGCTGGCTGCATGCAGTGCATAAAGTCAGTGAGAACATGTTTCTTACGATGGCATGACATTTCTTTCTGAACATCTATGATGAAGTAGGCTTGATAAGTGCAGTTACATGGCTGGTCTGGCATACTTTGCTGCAGCCAGTCAAGTTATGTTTACTCTAGCAATGCATGTGTTTCTGGGCATCTATAATAAAGTAAGTTTGATAAGTGTTATTAAGTGGCTAGACTGTCATATTTTGCTGCAGCCAGTCTAGCTATCATTTTTCTGTGCAATGGCCTTTTTCTTGACATGCATGTTAAAGCAAGCATGGTAAGTGTTATTAGGTGCCTAGACTGTCCTACATTGTTGCAGCCAGTTTGGACATTTTATTTTTTATTTTGGCATGGCATTTTAATGGCAATGCCAGCAGGAGTATGTTCTTCTGAGAGAATACTGGCATCCAAACATGAGCGTGTTCTTATATGGGAAAACTGGCATCTACTCATGCAGCCTGCATGGAAATCTATGGGCACAGTCAGCGTGAAGATTTTTTTATGCTAGCATATATTGTGGGGGAAGGCATCATAAAAATGAAGTAGGAAATGCTCTGATGCACTGTTGGTGACTTGCATCTGTTGGACTTCTTTCATGAGTTACCCTAAAGAAACGGATTGCTAGCTGTCAAACTTTACAATTATTTACAGAAAATCGGCTGTATAATGTACCATACCATTACATGAGCAATTTTATCATGTAAGGGACTCGCCTTAGCCCCTGCCCCCCCGTTCCCCTTGGTTGGTTCGGGCTCACTGGCTATGCTTGGTGGCTATCGCAGATTTGTGGGAAATATTCAGGCTTCTCCAATTAAAGAATTCGCCAGCCACCCCTGGATGAGCAGAAAAGTCCTAGGTGCCTCATCTCTATTCTCAATATAAGATGGATTCTCACAGACAACACAGGGCAACCCAGCAGAAGAAAACAATGAGGCTGAACTCTTCTGCATCAGCAACCTAGAGGAATACAGAGAGACCTGCATCCATTCTTAGGACTGTTTGGATTTCCTTGAACAGAGATGGAGAAAGCTCCTTTACCACACACCACACATAATTCTCTCTAAGAGGCCAAAGGTACCCTGCATTAAAGAGTGGCTATGCTATGAAGAAGCACATGCATTCAATGAATTCATCAGTGCAGATATCGATACGGGGTGGCTCCCACTCTTAACGGAATATCAACCACCCAAGCCCAAGTTTGATGAGGATGAGCGTAAGCAGCCAATGCTGGGATGCAAAACACTCCAGGATAATGCCCTTTGGATTACTGCTAACTGACCTGTAGGGTCCTAAGTAATACTGTAAAACTTGAGTGCATGGACTTCCGAGGTGAGACATGTAGGGTTTGGAGGGGGGGGGGAGGAGTTCTTAAAATATTATAACTTTTTTTGTGTGGCGAAAAACGCATCGAGGGTTATTTTTTATGTACGGTTATTTTCATGAATAACAATGAAATTATGATCGATATATCTAACAGGAATTAAAAGATGAGCTGATGCTCTTTTTTATTTAAGATGGGCAGGAGAGGAGCTGACAAACTATGCTCAATAATGTTGCTGATTCCCAACTGATCGGACATTCCTGTATCGTGGTCTCCTTTTTTCTATTGCTCTAATATAATATGCAATAAAAGAGGATTTTAAAAAAATAATGGAAAAGTTCCCGATTTTAGCTTGAAATGCGGGTGTTGAGTTGGGGAGGGGGGAAACAGGAATTGTAGTACACACGAAACAACCACCCACGGCATAGGTTGCAGCCAAACCACTGAAAAGTGCTCTGGGATGCACTCTAATGTTCTACACCTCTGTAAAGTGCTCTGTTATGCATCTGTATTGGTGTATTCCTCTGTAAAGCGCGCTGTTGCTTCTTGAAGCTGTGTCCGTCCGTGCTCAATAAATAATAATAATAATAATAAAAAGATCTCAAATAAATACAAAACAATTGAGCAAAACCAGTGCTGTAGTACTGAATAAGCAAGGAGAAAAGCAAAAGCCCCTTGGACTCTGAAGTGGGTAGTCTGGATGGGCCAGCAGTCCTCTACCACGGCCAAATTGTATATTTTTATCTAAAAACCCTCATCTGAATTAACACCCGCTCCTTATTTTCACACCTTTACGTGTGCTGCCAAGAGCAGTGATACAGCCAGGCGGGGTTGGCCCTTCCTTCTTGCCTGGAGTCAAAAGGACATTATAAGCACCGCCATTTCCGGTTATGTCACCATGCGTTGCCCATTACGCAGCGTGTAATCCCACAGCATTAAGTGATTATGACCAAGGCAATTTAGAAAAACAGAATTCTTTTTCTTAAGCACACTGCTGCCAAGACTTGCTGGATATCCCTCCCCCCCACCCCCTTGTTTGTGCACCTCGTTAAAGCACTGTGACGTAATAAGGACAGTTTCTGTTCTTTGGAACCAGTTATTGAAAGCTCAGGATTTTCAGGTTTGCAAAACGACCTGTAAAACTCCCAAGAGGGAGGAATATGTACCAGAGGTTGACTGACTTATAAGCAGACCAGATGATAAGGTGGGGCCCTTGGCTATCCAAGAGCGGCTGCCTGATCAGACCCCTGACACATCAGACATCAAATATGCCAGTCATGGCAATGCACCCTCACAAGTGCCAAGAGCTGGTGGGCTTCCAAATGTTTCTATTCTTTGATGGCGAGTTGTCAAGAGAAGTGCGTTAGAGGTGAAGGGCGGTAGGGGACTTGAGTGCTAAGAACAGTGAGAGTCAGGAACCCTGACAGAGACCGGATGGCAAAGGATTGTGGGATATGATAGGAACAAATTATGACATAGAAACGTTGGAGATGTCCCAGGTGGGGAACTTTCAAGGGAGCAGATGACTTGACCAGAATAAGGATCAATTTAAGTCACAGGACTGCTTGAAGCTTGAGCACAGAGGGAAGTTTGGTGGTCTTCCCCCACCACCACCCACCTCACCACCCACTCTTTCAAGGACATTTTTAAATGATTAAATGGTGCAGCATGCTTAACAATTTTCAGAATGAATTGGATACCAACACATCATATAATTTACAGAAATTTGAGTGGGGAACACAATACGTCCGTTGACCTCTTCACAAGAGCACAGAGGACCATTTGTCCACAGAAAATCATTCATCATAAAAACGAGCACCGGATAGAAACACTTTAACATTTGTGGACAATCATTGAGGCAGGGCCAAATGCAGTGTGCCACAACCACACAGTGAAGTATGCCAGTCGTAATTCATATGCCTGTAGAGATTACACCAGTTATAAATACTGGGCCAAGAGGTGTGACTCACACATAATTGTATTAACTAGCACAAGAACAACAACCAGAATTGCAAAAAATAAAACACAATCAAAATTACAATTCTATCTACGGATGTCAACACCATGTTTGGTTCCATGTAATAATAACCCCACAAAAATGTCTCCTGACAAAAAAGTTGATGTTTTTCTCAGAGAATCCCCAAATTCATTTGTTTTTTACAAGGGGAGAAGGGGACATTCCTGCTACCCACCCCCCTACATAATGTCACCATGTATAATGTCGCCAGTGGCTTTTGCCGGTGACATTATGAATGGGGACATTATTACCCGATACCCCATGGTTTTATGCAACGTTCTTTTTTTAGCTTCCTGTATTGCATTTTCATCATCTTTAAAAGGAAAAATGACATCTTAACAATACATCTTGCAATTATTGATGTAAACATAAAGGGTTCACTATACAGAGGCACGTAGCATATTTGGTCGTGCTTCATGAATCAAAGGTTTCATCACCTTGTCCGCTGCATGAATTTTCTGTAAGTGCTTTTATTTCTGGGTCTATCAGTGACATTGGGTGTATCAGTGACAGAGCAGTTAATAAGCAGGTGCAAGTGGATCTAGGGTACCTGGCCAAAGCCCCGCCCACCTTTCAATCACCTTAAACTGTTGGCGCCATCCTGTTTTCCCACCGTATTCCCCTACTTAAGCAACCCTCCAGCCTCTTTGGGTTGGTGAGCAAGTGCAAGCGGGTCTAGGTCACCAGGCCTAAGAACCACCCACCTTCTTAGCCCTGCCTCTTTCTTTCTGCTCTTAATTCTTAGATCAAGGGTGTCTCTCGCCCAGGCATCTGAAGTGAAGGGCATTCGAAGAAAAGGGCAATTCCTGTTTGGACCTGTTTGGAATGGGAGGACACAAGGCCCAAACCCCTGCTCGGACAACAGTTAAACGTGCACCAACATGTGTTTTCTCCCTCCGTCCCCACAGGCCATCCCCACCATCACCAGGCAAAGCTAACATCAACGACATCACCCCCGCCTCTAAAGCATGGACTCTGCAATGCAGCAATCTCAGCCACATCAGCCCCAAGCCCATCAGCACCCCCTCATTGTCCACAACACAGAAGTTGATGCTCGCCAATGTCCGCTCAGCTATCACCCATGCAACAGATACTACACACGACCTTGACGCCATCTTCATCCCCAAGACCTGGTTGACACCCACATCCTAGATGTCCTTGTCCCTGAAGGCTGCAGCATCCAACACAGAGACCGGCCAAACAAGACAGACGGATGACTTGCAGTCATACACAAGACCTTGTGGCTCTGCACCAGACTTAACGTTGATAATATTGGCTCAGTTGAAGTCCTCTCCTACCACTTCCCGCTCTCGCTGACAAACACAGTCATCTTCCATCTCATCTACAGACCCCCAAAACCCAACACCGTCTTCATCAGAGACTTCACCAACCTGGTCACCACCATGTCCCTCATGGATGCAAACATCTTCCTAGCAGACTTCATCCTCTGAGGCAACAAGGCCACCAAACCGATGAACGAAGCTCTCCTCAGCGTTCCTGACAACCTCAGCCTCACAAAGAACACAAAAGACCCATCACACGAGAAAGGTAACATCCTTGACCTAATCATCACTGTACTGTCTTCTCTCCACTACAGCTCTCCTCGCCCACTTGTCTGGTCTGACCACCTAGCCATGCCTTTCAACATCCTGCTCACCAACCCAGTCAAGCACTCCCAGCAGACAAACCTTCAGGTCCTTTATGAACTTCCCAGTGGAAGCCTTCACAGAAGACCTCGCCAACCTACACCTTACATGGACATTACACCTCCAACTGAACTGCTACTCTCTACTGGAAGCCCTCAACGCCAACCTCTCAGTCTACATTGACTAACAAGCACTTATGAAACAACGCACCTGAAAACCGAAACCGTCTGCACCCTGGTACACGCAAGAACTCAACCTCAGCAAAAGAGTAATCAGGAAACAAGAGAAAACCTGGCGCTGCTCCAGGACAGCATCCAACCTTGCGCTCCTCAAGGAACTCTCACCAACCCACCAAAAACTAATCAACACAGCCAAGGCCTCCTACTATCAGAATACCATAGTAGAAGCCAACAACAAAAACAGAGCCCTCTTCAAAGCGGTGAAGCAGTGCATCAAAACCCTACCCAACCCTGCCATACCACACTACATCGAAAAATCCACCACCATCAACACCTTCTTCATCGACAAAATCAGCAAGATTTACTAGCACATAGAGGCCAGCTCTGCCTCCACAGACCCACCTCATGCTCCTCCTCACAAAATCTCCACACCCTGCATAACATTCAAGACAATGGGCCTCATTCCGAGTACGGCGCTAACCAATGGCGCTATTAACGCCTTGGTTGACGCCGTACCCGGACCGGCAGCGCCTTGGTGGATGGCGGAATTACCGCCCCATTCCAAGGTTGGCGGGGCGGTAATTCCCCATTCACCAAGGCTCTTCCCCATTCCCAAATGAGCCCCCATAGGGCTCAATGGGAATGGGGAAGATGCAAATAACGGTGACTGTACATTACGGTCACCGTTATTGGCTTGGAGGCCCCTTTGCGCCCTCGACTTTAACACCGGCGCAAAGCAGGCGTTAAGGGCGAGGGCGCAGAGGGAACTGAGAGTATGGCGGTAAGGGAATACCCCCACCGGTCTCGTTACCGGTGGCCGCTATCCCTTACCGCCATACTCGGAATGAGGCCCAATGTCCACCGACAGAGGACCTGGTAGAAACCCTGATCGCCCTCAAAGCCATATTCTACAGATGACATCCTCCCAGCATTCATCCTCAAGACCCTCTGCACAGAAGCTCTCCATCCCTACCTGGAGATCATAAATAGCTCCCTAACTCAAGGCACCTTCCCATCGACCTTAAAACAGGACAAATCCTCTCTCTACTAAAGAAACCCACTCTGGATCCTGACAACCTGGGCAACTATCACTCTATAACCCAAATTCCCTTCGTAGGTAAGATCATTGATAAAGTGGTAACCACACAACTGCAGCAACAAATCGACACCAACAATTTTCTCCAAACCTGCCAATCTGGATTTGGACCCAGATGCAGCATGCAGACAGCAGCCATACAGGTGGCCGATGACGCCCTCAACATCCTTGACAACGACCACCCCTGCCTCCTGGTTCTACTCACCTCTAGGCTGCTTTCGACACAGTAGATCACCAGGCACTTATGGACACCCTACATCAGTGCATGGGGATAAGCAACCTTTTCCTACGCTGATAAAAAAATACGAGGAGGGCATCATGGCAGCTAAAGCAGATTGTTTAAAAAAAAACAAATAGATTTGTCCCTCAATAGACCGAAGGCTCTATTTGAAAATGTAAAAAATCTTTCCTGCCCCTCCCTTGTACTACTCCAAGCCTTACGCCATCTCTGACTCTAATTGCTAATAAATGCAATGTCTTATTTTCAGAAAAGCTTGATTCGATTAGAGCCAACATAGATCTAGAAGTCCCATCAGGATCCAATAACTAACAGATCACGAATATCAGGCCTGAGTTGGATCAGATTAAACAAAAAAGAGACTGGATCGGGCTCGTTTATAGACCGCTTGGTTCAGCCCTCTATCTGCCTAGGGACAATCAAAAACTAAAGAACCACAGAGTCTTACTTTCTCCTTCGCTTCAGTCCATAGTATACCTGACTAGGGCCATGTACCAAATAGGTCCTTAGTCGTTAAATTTCTTTAAATCATGTTTGTCTTTATTTTGTCAAAGAAGACTCACATATATTGTGAAAGTTGGTAAATACAAATATTACGACCCTAGTACATACCACATTACATGACACAATTCTACAATATTAGCATGTTATCTATTCTAAAATTCATCTTAAAAGTGATTCCAAGAGTAAAACCATACATAAAATATTCATAAAACCACACTCTTCCTATACAAAACTAAAACCAATAGTGAAGTGTTAGCAACCAATTAAATCACAGTACAATAAGCATGTGCAAATGTGCTAATAAAGTGCAATTCAATGTTGATTAGGCAGCATCAGACACTTCCTCTCGTTTGAGGATGCCATTACCAGAATAATCTGTTCTTTACAGTCTCCCTTAATTGGCCTGTAGGGGTGTCAATCTCAATCTAATGACATTATCAACACTGTTTATTTTCCAGTGCGTATAACCCAACATGTTTCGTCTATCTCGCCAACACAAATTATTTCTATTGTCTGTAGACTTCTTCAGGGGAATCAACAACAAAAACTGTGTCAACCTAAAAACAGCCTCAATCGCTAACTGTAGCCTGTTCAAGACTAGACTATTAATCTTGTTCTTCACGCTGTGAATCTGTTTGGTATCAAGTCTTCTTAATAGCCATCACCAACTATACAAATAGAGGAAGGGAGAAAGAGAGAGAGAGAGAAAAATACATACATACATCAGTCAGGTCTGTTGAGCAGTCCTGTACCGTCTCTATAATGTGCGTCAAATAAAGGACAGCTGTCACTTAGTGTCTGGTACTTGATGTTATCCAAACTGTACCCTAGTTGGACTTAGACTCCTTAATGCATCCAATATCAATTTAGTGCTTTCTTGCTACTTATATATATTTTTTTATTACATGGACGCGCTAGCGTCCATGTAGTTATGGTTAAGTTGGTGTTTCCATAGGAAGAGCATTTTTTTGGGTGGCTTATAACTTCGCTCCCTCTGGACGAATCCTCACCAAACTTTGGAAAAAAAGTATATGGCCCACCCTGATTTGTTTTGCAAAGTTGGGAGAGGTTTGGTCCAGGGGGGGTAAAGTTATAGGGGGGGTCCCACAACTTTTGTTTTTTCCCATAGACATAATGGGAAAAAACTTTGCGCATGCCTACAGCCCAAACCGCTGGACGGATTTACACCAAATGTGCGACAGGAGCGGGGGCTTGGTCCCAAAAGCGTGCATTTGCAAATTTGGTGTAAATCGGTCCAGTAGTTTTTTTTTAAATGACCAAAATGTAAGGCAAAAAAGTTTGTGATATCTCTGTTCGCTCCGCGGACGGACTTCCATGTTCGCGCCGCAGACAGCGCCCCGATTGGCCAAGCAGCTTGCGTGATGTGCGCGGACATGCAACGTGTTCGCTTATTGGACGGCGTGGTGCGTGAAGCGCGTCAGATTTTTTGTGGCGCCAGCAATCTTGCATTTGCCGACGACCGCGGACAGCGCGGTGGTACTTGGATTAAAAATTGTATTTAGTGGAGTATGTTGGTCTGTAAGAGTGTTTGGGGAGGGTTGGGGAGTATGAGATAGGTTCAATGTTCTGTTTTTTTTATGTGCTAGACGCTTTTGTTGTGTTCGATTTGTCTGCGGACAACACGGCTGTTCTGAAATGTTCTATATAAACTAAATGGTGGGGTGTTCCAAGGACGGAGTATGTGTCCGCTTTGTTCGTAAGCAAGCTAAAATTGAGCTAAGAACACTTGCGGTGTCCTTAAATGTTGGTAGATAAACAGAATGGGGGTGTCCTGAGGACGCTGTCCGTATTGTACTCTGGCAAGTTGAATGTGTTTTAAGAACACTCGCGGTGCTGAAATGTTTGCAATTAAACAAAATGGGGGTGTTCTGAAAACGCTATTCGTATTGTTCGTTGTCAGGTTGAAAGTGTTCTAAGAACCCTCCTTATGTCCGCTGACATTACAATTTCCTATGGGCCTTACCCGACTTTTTGTCCACTAAACAAACGATAAATCAGGCTGCTGTGCGCCGACATTATGTGATAATCCTATCACTTGCCCCATCGACCTGGCTGACCTGTTTTTGCAATACTAAATCATATCTCCCGCCCCTAAGCCTGACATTATCAAAGCATTCATATTCCCCGTCTCTCTCCATGACGTTACAGGGTGCGTAGCCAAATGTGCCCAGTCATCCCCAGTCCTACGCGACTTTACACAGAACCCGGAAAACAACACACATCATCTCACAACACAGCGTGCCACAATTCGGAATATGAAACTGTGATTTAAAAGCAAACAGCAAGATTGTACATTTCGTAAAGTACATTTATTTGACATCAAATGTTTAGAGAATATTCAGCAATTTGCATTTGTCTTTGCTGTCGATCCGCAAAAGTTCATCTTGACTCACGCGCTGTTCCTTTGCGCTACACAGGGTGTTGGTTTATGATAAAAGAAGCACTATGGTCGCACTGATAATCGGAAGGCTGTTCCAACAACGAGGCAGTATGGATTATAAAATACTAGCATATTAAAAATTGCAGTACACGTTTAAGAAGCGACAACAGAACAACCTAATCATTGTGGGGTTTATTTATTTAAATACTAGTGCATTTGCATGTGAATGTATGCATATGGATGTAATGAGTTTGCATCTGTGCATTCGCGACTTTCATTACAAAAAAGGGGTGAGCTCAATGAGAGGCTATAACAACCATGCCCTCGGCAATCACCCATCTTGCACCTGGTGAATTATGCAAATTAGGTTATGACGTCATTTAGCTACTTCTAGCTACTTTTATGACGGCCAATAGCTACTTTTCTTACTAAGGAGTTGCCAACACTGCTCCTACGCGACTTCATACAGAATCCGGAAAACAACACAGATCATCTCACAACACAAGGCGCCACAATTCGGAATATGAAACTGTGATTTAAAAGCAAACAGCAAGATTGTACATTTCGTAAAGTTCATTTATTTGACATCAAATGTTTAGAGAATATTCAGCTATTTGCATTTGTCTTTGCTGTCGATCTGCAAAAGTTCATCTTGAGTCGCGCACTGTTCCTTTTCGTTACACAGGGTGTTGGTTTATGATAAAAGAAGGACTGTGGTCGCACTGCTAATCGGAAGGCTATTCCAACAACGAGGCATTAGACCACCATAACGGTTGGTATGTTGCTTCTAGCCGCTAGTACCGCGTAAGGGCATATTGGTCCTTGGCGATTGTCCCATAAAATGGTGAGGGTCATGAAGTTGTTTACTAGGAGCTGCACCTGGCAGTTAAAAAATGCATCGGCCGGGGTCTGAAAATCGTGGCATTGACAGTAGGGAAGGATGTACCTGTTTTAAAAATATAAATTAGTCTCACGAGCCGATCTTCATTAAAAATATTCATTTTATTTATTAGGGTGTGAAACTATTTGCTAGCGAGGATTGTGCAACGGAGTATGTTAACTTATTCCCACTAACCCACCCTCTCTCCTCTGCCTTTTTCAGAGCCGTCTGAGCGCCAGCGGACCACTTCGGAGGTGATAGTGCGCGGTACAAAACAATGTGCCACATTGAACGAACAAGTACAACTTAACTGGGCTTTAACGCCACGCTATTGTTATTATATTCCGGTATAAAATAATTTAAATGGTTACTTAAATTATATTGGCATTTTCCATTGTCTACGCGTAATGCAGTCCCTAAATACGACTCCGTCTGTGCCAACGATATTTCTCATAGTGATATAATATATAAAAGCGGTTTCGTTTCAGAAATTTCATCCTTATCGTCTCTTACGTTTTTGCACCCCTCCTTCAAAAGAAGTCTTTTGGCACGATCCCTGTCTGTCAAGGTCAAAAAACAATAGAACCTTATAGTGCGAGTTGTGGGCCACTCCGGCCCGCGAGCAAAAAATGGAAGCAGCTGACCTTCACTGTGAACGAGCATACATTCTTACTTTGCAACATTCTGTGTAAAGCCATCCCTGAGAAATTGCTTTTTACACTCCATCTTTGTATATTGTCTGCGTGCTAATGAAAAAAGTTTGTTAAAGGGAGTTTATGGTTAACTTGCGCTACTAAAAGCCTATGAAATTCAGCAAAAAAACTTTGTTAACGGGACGTTATGGTTAAGTTGCGCTAATAAAAACCTATGAAATTCAATGAAAAAACTTTGTTAAAAGGGACGTTATGGTTAAGTTGCGCTACTAAAAACCTATCAAATTCAGTAAAAAAACATTGTTAATGGGAAGTTATAGTTCAAAGTAAAACCGAAAAACCCCTGAAATTCGACAGTTATGGTAAGATAAGCAACCATAACTCGCGCCACCGTGCACTGCTAACACTAACACCCAGGACATCAAAGATGCCATCACAAATGTCATTGATGACATCACTGATGAAATCACATGTGTATTTACTTTTCATGAAAACTCTGTAGGAGGGATTCTTATAATAATTCATATGCCTGTAGAGATTACACCAGTTATAAATACTGCGCCAAGAGGTGTGACTCACACATAATTGTATTAACTAGCACAAGAACAACAACCAGAATTGCAAAAAATAAAACACAATCAAAATTACAATTCTATCTACGGATGTCAACACCATGTTTGGTTCCATGTAATAATAACCCCACAAAAATGTCTCCTGACAAAAAAGTTGATGTTTTTCTCAGAGAATCCCCAAATTCATTTGTTTTTTACAAGGGGAGAAGGGGACATTCCTGCTACCCACCCCCCTACATAATGTCACCATGTATAATGTCGCCAGTGGCTTTTGCCGGTGACATTATGAATGGGGACATTATTACCCGATACCCCATGGTTTTATGCAACGTTCTTTTTTTAGCTTCCTGTATTGCATTTTCATCATCTTTAAAAGGAAAAATGACATCTTAACAATACATCTTGCAATTATTGATGTAAACATAAAGGGTTCACTATACAGAGGCACGTAGCATATTTGGTCGTGCTTCATGAATCAAAGGTTTCATCACCTTGTCCGCTGCATGAATTTTCTGTAAGTGCTTTTATTTCTGGGTCTATCAGTGACATTGGGTGTATCAGTGACAGAGCAGTTAATAAGCAGGTGCAAGTGGATCTAGGGTACCTGGCCAAAGCCCCGCCCACCTTTCAATCACCTTAAACTGTTGGCGCCATCCTGTTTTCCCACCGTATTCCCCTACTTAAGCAACCCTCCAGCCTCTTTGGGTTGGTGAGCAAGTGCAAGCGGGTCTAGGTCACCAGGCCTAAGCCCCACCCACCTTCTTAGCCCTGCCTCTTTCTTTCTGCTCTTAATTCTTAGATCAAGGGTGTCTCTCGCCCAGGCATCTGAAGTGAAGGGCATTCGAAGAAAAGGGCAATTCCTGTTTGGACCTGTTTGGAATGGGAGGACACAAGGCCCAAACCCCTGCTCGGACAACAGTTAAACGTGCACCAACATGTGTTTTCTCCCTCCGTCCCCACAGGCCATCCCCACCATCACCAGGCAAAGCTAACATCAACGACATCACCCCCGCCTCTAAAGCATGGACTCTGCAATGCAGCAATCTCAGCCACATCAGCCCCAAGCCCATCAGCACCCCCTCATTGTCCACAACACAGAAGTTGATGCTCGCCAATGTCCGCTCAGCTATCACCCATGCAACAGATACTACACACGACCTTGACGCCATCTTCATCCCCAAGACCTGGTTGACACCCACATCCTAGATGTCCTTGTCCCTGAAGGCTGCAGCATCCAACACAGAGACCGGCCAAACAAGACAGGCGGATGACTTGCAGTCATACACAAGACCTTGTGGCTCTGCACCAGACTTAACGTTGATAATATTGGCTCAGTTGAAGTCCTCTCTTACCACTTCCCGCTCTCGCTGACAAACACAGTCATCTTCCATCTCATCTACAGACCCCCAAAACCCAACACCGTCTTCATCAGAGACTTCACCGACCTGGTCACCACCATGTCCCTCATAGATGCAAACATCTTCCTAGCAGACTTCATCCTCTGAGGCAACAAGGCCACCAAACCGATGAACGAAGCTCTCCTCAGCGTTCCTGACAACCTCAGCCTCACAAAGAACACAAAAGACCCATCACACGAGAAAGGTAACATCCTTGACCTAATCATCACTGTACTGTCTTCCCTCCACTACAGCTCTCCTCGCCCACTTGTCTGGTCTGACCACCTAGCCATGCCTTTCAACATCCTGCTCACCAACCCAGTCAAGCACTCCCAGCAGACAAACCTTCAGGTCCTTTATGAACTTCCCAGTGGAAGCCTTCACAGAAGACCTCGCCAACCTACACCTTACATGGACATTACACCTCCAACTGAACTGCTACTCTCTACTGGAAGCCCTCAACGCCAACCTCTCAGTCTACATTGACTAACAAGCACTTATGAAACAACGCACCTGAAAACCGAAACCGTCTGCACCCTGGTACACGCAAGAACTCAACCTCAGCAAAAGAGTAATCAAGAAACAAGAGAAAACCTGGCGCTGCTCCAGGACAGCATCCGACCTTGCGCTCCTCAAGGAACTCTCACCAACCCACTAAAACTAATCAACACAGCCAAGGCCTCCTACTATCAGAATACCATAGTAGAAGCCAACAACAAAAACAGAGCCCTCTTCAAAGCGGTGAAGCAGTGCATCAAAACCCTACCCAACCCTGCCATACCACACTACATCGAAAAATCCACCACCATCAACAGCTTCTTCATCGACAAAATCAGCAAGATTTACTAGCACATAGAGGCCAGCTCTGCCTCCACAGACCCACCTCATGCTCCTCCTCACAAAATCTCCACACCCTGCATAACATTCAAGACAATGGGCCTCATTCCGAGTACGGCGCTAACCAATGGCGCTATTAACGCCTTGGTTGAGGCCGTACCCGGACCGGCAGCGCCTTGGTGGATGGCGGAATTACCGCCCCATTCCAAGGTTGGCGGGGCGGTAATTCCCCATTCACCAAGGCTCTTCCCCATTCCCAAATGAGCCCCCATAGGGCTCAATGGGAATGGGGAAGATGCAAATAACGGTGACCGTACATTACGGTCACCGTTATTGGCTTGGAGGCCCCTTTGCGCCCTCGACTTTAACACCTGCTCAAAGCAGGCGTTAAGGGCGAGGGCGCAGAGGGAACTCGGAGTATGGCGGTAAGGGAATACCCCCACCGATCTCGTTACCGGTGGCCGCTATCCCTTACCGCCATACTCGGAATGAGGCCCAATGTCCACCGACAGAGGACCTGGTAGAAACCCTGATCGCCCTCAAAGCCATATTCTACAGATGACATCCTCCCAGCATTCATCCTCAAGACCCTCTGCACAGAAGCTCTCCATCCCTACCTGGAGATCATAAATAGCTCCCTAACTCAAGGCACCTTCCCATCGACCTTAAAACAGGACAAATCCTCTCTCTACTAAAGAAACCCACTCTGGATCCTGACAACCTGGGCAACTATCACTCTATAACCCAAATTCCCTTCGTAGGTAAGATCATTGATAAAGTGGTAACCACACAACTGCAGCAACAAATCGACACCAACAATTTTCTCCAAACCTGCCAATCTGGATTTGGACCCAGATGCAGCATGCAGACAGCAGCCATACAGGTGGCCGATGACGCCCTCAACATCCTTGACAACGACCACCCCTGCCTCCTGGTTCTACTCACCTCTAGGCTGCTTTCGACACAGTAGATCACCAGGCACTTATGGACACCCTACATCAGTGCATGGGGATAAGCAACCTTTTCCTACGCTGATAAAAAAATACGAGGAGGGCATCATGGCAGCTAAAGCAGATTGTTTTAAAAAAAACAAATAGATTTGTCCCTCAATAGACCGAAGGCTCTATTTGAAAATGTAAAAAATCTTTCCTGCCCCTCCCTTGTACTACTCCAAGCCTTACGCCATCTCTGACTCTAATTGCTAATAAATGCAATGTCTTATTTTCAGAAAAGCTTGATTCGATTAGAGCCAACATAGATCTAGAAGTCCCATCAGGATCCAATAACTAACAGATCACGAATATCAGGCCTGAGTTGGATCAGATTAAACAAAAAAGAGACTGGATCGGGCTCGTTTATAGACCGCTTGGTTCAGCCCTCTATCTGCCTAGGGACAATCAAAAACTAAAGAACCACAGAGTGTTACTTTCTCCTTCGCTTCAGTCCATAGTATACCTGACTAGGGCCATGTACCAAATAGGTCCTTAGTCGTTAAATTTCTTAAATCATGTTTGTCTTTATTTTGTCACAGAAGACTCACATATATTGTGAAAGTTGGTAAATACAAATATTACGACCCTACTACATACTACATTACATGACACAATTCTACAATATTAGCATGTTATCTATTCTAAAATTCATCTTAAAAGTGATTCCAAGAGTAAAACCATACATAAAATATTCATAAAACCACACCCTTCCTATACAAAACTAAAACCAATAGTGCAGTGTTAGCACCAATTAAATCACAGTACAATAAGCATGTGCAAATGTGCTAATAAAGTGCAATTCAATGTTGATTAGGCAGCATCAGACACTTCCTCTCGTTTGAGGATGCCATACCAGAATAATCTGTTCTTTACAGTCTCCCTTAATTGGCCTGTAGGGGTGTCAATCTCAATCTAATGACATTATCAACACTGTTTATTTTCCAGTGCGTATAACCCAACATGTTTCGTCTATCTCGCCAACACAAATTATTTCTATTGTCTGTAGACTTCTTCAGGGGAATCAACAACAAAAACTGTGTCAACCTAAAAACAGCCTCAATCGCTAACTGTAGCCTGTTCAAGACTAGACTATTAATCTTGTTCTTCACGCTGTGAATCTGTTTGGTATCAAGTCTTCTTAATAGCCATCACCAACTCTACAAATAGAGGAAGGGAGAAAGAGAGAGAGAGAGAAAAATACATACATACATCAGTCAGGTCTGTTGAGCAGTCCTGTACCGTCTCTATAATGTGCGTCAAATAAAGGACAGCTGTCACTTAGTGTCTGGTACTTGATGTTATCCCAACTGTACCCTAGTTGGACTTAGACTCCTTCATGCATCAAATATCAATTTAGTGCTTTCTTGCTACTTATATATATTTTTTTATTACATGGATGCGCTAGCGTCCATGTAGTTATGGTTAAGTTGGTGTTTCCATAGGAAGAGCATTTTTTGGGTGGCTTATAACTTCGCTCCCTCTGGACGAATCCTCACCAAACTTTGCAAAAAAAGTATATGGCCCACCCTGATTTGTTTTGCAAAGTTGGGAGAGGTTTGGTCCAGGGGGGGTAAAGTTATAGGGGGGGTCCCACAACTTTTGTTTTTTCCCATAGACATAATGGGAAAAAACTTTGCGCACGCCTACAGCCCAAACCGCTGGACGGATTTACACCAAATGTGCGGCAGGAGCGGGGGCTTGGTCCCAAAAGCGTGCTTTTGCAAATTTGGTGTAAATCCGTCCAATATTTTTTTTTAAAATGACCAAAATGTAAGGCAAAAAAGTTTGTGATATCTCTGTTCGCTCCGCGGACGGACTTCCATGTTCGCGCCGCAGACAGCGCCCCGATTGGCCAAGCAGCTTGCGTGATGTGCGCGGACATGCAACGTGTTCGCTTATTGGATGGCGTGGTGCGTGAAGTGCGTCAGATTTTTTGTGGCGCCAGCAATCTTGCATTTGCCGACGAACGCGGACAGCGCGGTTTTACTTGGATTAAAAATTGTATTTAGTTGAGTGTGTTGGTCTGTCAGAGTGTTTGGGGAGGGTTGGGGAGTATGAGATAGGTTCAATGTTCTGTTTTTTTATGTGCTAGACGCTTTTGTTGTGTTCGATTTGTCTGGGGACAACACGGCTGTTCTGAAATGTTCTATATAAACTAAATGGTGGGGTGTTCCAAGGACGGAGTATGTAACCGCTTTGTTCCTAAGCAAGCTAAAATTGAGCTAAGAACACTTGCGGTGTCCTTAAATGTTGGCACATAAACAGAATGGGGGTGTCCTGAGGACACTGTCCGTATTGTACTCTGGCAAGTTGAATGTGTTCTAAGAACACTCGCGGTGCTGAAATGTTTGCAATTATACAAAATGGGGGTGTTCTGAAAACGCTATTCGCATTGTTCGTTGTCAGGTTGAAAGTATTCTAAGAACCCTCCTTATGTCCGCTGACATTACAATTTCCTATGGGCCTTACCCGACTTTTTGTCCACTAAACAAACGATAAATCAGGCTGCTGTGCGCCGACATTATGTGATAATCCTATCACTTGCCCCATCGACCTGGCTGACCTGTTTTTGCAACACTAAATCATATCTCCCGTCCCTAAGCCTGACATTATCAAAGCATTCATATTCCCCGTCTCTCTCCATGACGTTACAGGGTGCGTAGCCAAATGTGCCCAGTCAACCCCAGTCCTACGCGACTTTACACAGAACAAAACAACACAGATCATCTCACAACACAGCGCGCCACAATTCGGAATATGAAACTGTGATTTAAAAGCAAACAGCAAGATTGTACATTTCGTAAAGTACATTTATTTGACATCAAATGTTTAGAGAATATTCAGCAATTTGCATTTGTCTTTGCTGTCGATCCGCAAAAGTTAATCTTGACTCACGCGCTGTTCCTTTGCGCTAAACAGGGTGTTGGTTTATGATAAAAGAAGCACTATGGTCGCACTGATAATCGGAAGGCTGTTCCAACAACGAGGCAGTATGGATTATAAAATACTAGCATATTAAAAATGGCAGTACACGTTTAAGAAGCGACAACAGAACAACCTAATCATTGTGGGGTTTATTTATTTAAATACTAGTGCATTTGCATGTGAATGTATGCATATGGATGTAATGAGTTTGCATCTGTGCATTCGCAACTTTCATTACAAAAAAGGGGTGAGCTCAATGAGAGGCTATAACAACCATGCCCTCGGCAATCACCCATCTTGCACCTGGTGAATTATGCAAATTAGGTTATGACGTCATTTAGCTACTTTTAGCTACTTTTATGATGGCCAATAGCTACTTTTCTTACTAAGGAGTTGCCAACACTGCTCCTACGCGACTTCATACAGAATCCGGAAAACCACACAGATCATCTCACAACACAGGGCGCCACAATTCAGAATATGAAACTGTGATTTAAAAGCAAACAGCAAGATTGTACATTTCGTAAAGTACATTTATTTGACATCAAATGTTTAGAGAATATTCAGCTATTTGCATTTGTCTTTGCTGTCGATCTGCAAAAGTTCATCTTGAGTCGCCCGCTGTTCCTTTTCGTTACACAGGGTGTTGGTTTATGATAAAAGAAGGACTGTGGTCGCACTGCTAATCGGAAGGCTATTCCAACAACGAGGCATTAGACCACCATAACGGTTGGTATGTTGCTTCTAGCCGCTAGTACCGCGTAAGGGCATATGGTTCCTTGGCGATTGTCCCATAAAATGGTGAGGGTCATGAAGTTGTTTACTAGGAGCTGCACCTGGCAGTAAAAAAATGCATCGGCCGGGGTCTGAAAATCGTGGCATTGACAGTAGGGAAGGATGTACTTGTTTTAAAAACATAAATTAGTCTCACGAGCCGATCTTCATTAAAAATATTCATTTTATTTATTAGGGTGTGAAACTATTTGCTAGCGAGGATAGTGCAACAGAGTATGTTAACTTATTCCCACTAACCCACCCTCTCTCCTCTGCCTTTTTCAGAGCCGTCTGAGCGCCAGCGGACCACTTCGGAGGTGATAGTGCGCGGTACAAAACAATGTGCCACATTGAACGAACAAGTACAACTTAACTGGGCTTTAACGCCACGCTATTGTTATTATATTCCGGTATAAAATAATTTAAATGGTTACTTACATTATATTGGCATTTTCCATTGTCTACGCGTAATGCAGTCCCTAAATACGACTCTGTCTGTGCCAGCGATATTTCTCATAGTGATATAATATATAAAAGCGGTTTCGTTTCAGAAATTTCATCCTTATCGTCTCTTACGTTTTTGCACCCCTCCTTCAAAAGAAGTCTTTTGGCACGATCCCTGTCTGTCAAGGTCAAAAAACAATAGAACCTTATAGTGCGAGTCGTGGGCCACTCCGGCCCGCAAGCAAAAAATGGAAGCAGCTGACCTTCACTGTGAACGAGCATGCATTCTTACTTTGCAACATTCTGTGTAAAGCCATCCCTGAAAAATTGCTTTTTACACTCCATCTTTGTATATTGTCTGCGTGCTAATGAAAAATGTTTGTTAAAGGGAGTTTATGGTTAACTTGCGCTACTAAAAACCTATGAAATTCAGCAAAAAAACTTTGTTAACGGGATGTTATGGTTAAGTTGCGCTAATAAAAACCTATGAAATTCAATGAAAAAACTTTGTTAAAAGCGACGTTATGGTTAAGCTGCGCTACTAAAAACCTATCAAATTCAGTAAAAAAACATTGTTAATGGGAAGTTATGGTTCAAAGTAAAACCGAAAAACCCCTGAAATTCGACAGTTATGGTAAGATAAGCAACCATAACTCGCGCCACCGTGCACTGCTAACACTAACACCCAGGACATCAAAGATGCCATCACAAATGTCATTGATGACATCACTGATGACATCACATGTGTATTTACTTTTCATGAAAACTCTGTAGGAGGGATTCTTATAATGATGACCAACAAGTGTCAAGGATCATTTGAATAAATAGCTTGAGCTAATTAGTGCATTAAGCAATGCATTGATATAAATAGCATTCTATTATGAAGTTCTATCCAGTATACTAAGCAACTCATGCAGAAACTTAGGCAGTGTGTGCAGTATACATGATGAAGGTGCAATATTCATAATCTTGCCATGTAGAATAATGAAATGATAACTGCTTTCTTATTAGAGTTTTGCGTACTGTGAAAGATGTAATAAGTAGCTAATAAAACCCAGTTAATACATAATTACATTATTACAGACAAAACACAAAGAGACAACAACAAATACAAATATGAGTATACACAGGGACAGAGAAGTAAGCAAAAAAGCAGAAGTAGTAGCAGAAAGAGTTCATAACCTAACTGATTATCTTTATGCAGAGAAATGATTGCTCTGTTTCAAAGCTGCTACTTACTGTATGTATGTGTATCAAATGATGTCAGTGAACCCTAAGGAAAGGAGTGTGAGTACAATGTATACAAATATGAGCATATACAGGGAAGGTATAGTAATAAAAATAAAACTATGAGAAAGTGCTGATAACTCTAATGATTATCTTCATGCACAGAAAGGATTGCTCTCTTTCAAGCCTGTGTCTTCCGCTATATATATGTTTCATATGATATGACTTGACCCTAAGTCTACAAATATAGTACCTTTTCAATTTTTACTTCCTGACTGTTACTGAAGGAAACTATGTGGCTTAGATATGTCAGTAAAGGAAAAAAAGGGAGAGCCAGCCATGTGATGTCATGGGTAATTTCATCAATGACATTTGTGATGTCATCTTTGATGTCCTGGGTGTTAGTGTTAGCAGTGCACGGTGGCGCAAGTTATGGTTGCTTATCTTACCATAACTGCCGAATTTCAGGGGTTTTTCGGTTTTACTTTGAACCATAACGTCCCTTTAACAAAGTTTTTTTTACTGAATTTGATAGGTTTTTAGTAGCGCAACTTAACCATAACGTCCCTTTTAATAAAGTTTTTTCATTGAATATATATATATATGTATATATATATATGGTGGCTATATAGGAACGTACCCGTATTCAGGGTGCATGCTCTGTCAGTCATGGGGGGCCATTATCACCCTGGCGTTAAGGGTTTAACGGCGGCATAAAAGGTGTTGGCGCCGTTAAACCGTTAACGCCTGATTACGAGGTCCCTTTGCGGCTCCGGACCTTAACGGCTGGTGTGGACCAGCCGTTAAAGTAGGGACCCGCAAAGGGACTTCCGAGGTAATTACGGTACTGCAATTTGCGGTACCGTAATTACCACCTTCCCCAGTCCCATTGAGCCCTATGGGGCAAAAATGGGAATGGGGAAGGGCCAATGGTAAATGGGAAATTACCGCCCCGCCAACCTTGGAATGGGGCGGTATTTCCCCATTTACTATTGGCGGACTTGTTACAATACCGGCAGCAACCATGGTGCTAATAGCGCCATTGGTTACCGCCGGTGTTGTAATGAGGGCCATTGTGCCTTACTAACAAAATGCACATGTGGCTCTTATTTCCTTTTTCATTTTATTAAATTGAATAAAAAAATGTATTCACAGTATGACAATTACCTGTAAACCACATGGGTTCAGATATCCATATGGTGAAACGGGACTCTTACATGGGCCGTTGGTGCCTTCTGCAGACAAAAGCTACGGGCATCTTTCACTGCCGACAGAAAGGTGCCATATAAGTGTAAATACTACGTGCTCTTTAGATCAGCGTCTCTCTAAACTGAGGACTCTGGACATATAAAGAAACCGAAATAGGTGGTAGGAATCTGCAACCCGGAATGTTGTTTCATTATGCTGACCATTTCTCTGCGCCAATCGATGCGAAAGCGCTAGCTCCGACTCGCTGTGTGTTTCTTTTGAATCATTCCGGCGCTGCTAAAATACCGGATACGGCTGTTCACGTGATGGTCTTTCCACGTGATGACTTGTGCCTACGCCTTGCATCCTCCGTTGTGGATGGACGTAGAGCTATCTATATTGGGTGTATCAACGCTACGTCACCCTGGGTTACCAGCGCTCTTTTCACGTGATGGCGTGCATCGCGTATCACATTCTTTGTTGTGGACGGATGCAAATTCGTCCAAAACTGGGTGTGTAACTACTACATCACCCTTGGTAACCAGCACATATGCCGTCTGCTGAACGGGACTATTTCACACCCATGCACTCGTGTATAGCCCGCTAGGGCAGTTCACTTCTTGCTTGTCGTGAGTTATGGACCTACTTCAGTAAGGCATTATTGGACTTCATATTAAATGTCCATAGCCAAATGGAGAGTATTAAATGTTGATTCTTCTACAGGTGCCGAATTGGAGGACAAGAAAGTCTCATGTTGTTAATCTTTAGTGAGCTACTAGGTATTAGTGCTATATATGTTGAGGGAAGCACCTCATGATGGCTGCTTGTCAAGCAAGTTTATTTTATGTTGCTTACAATGGATTCTGTATATACCTAGTGCGAAACACTGTATGGCAATCACTCTGAGTCTACATGCTCACATAGACTATTCAAAAGCTGCTCCAGGTGATCATCTCATTCAAACCTATTTCTGATGCTTTAGTTAGAAATATGAACCAATGTTCTCTAAAGAACAATTTCTTGGCATCTCCTACTTCATCATTTGTTCTACCCTGTTGGCACAGAATAGTCCATTTTAATGTGTCACTGGAGTGTTGGATCAGACCTGTCCAAAGTTCGACCTTAAACCGGTGGAATTGGACATGATTCGCAAACATATGTTGAAGTTAAAACCCACCAAACATAATTATGACCCAATTCCTGCATATTTGATAAAAAAGCATGTGGAAGTCTTGAGTGCTCCCGTGTTGACTATTGTCAATGCGTCATTAACTCAGGGTTGAAGTGTCGAGGAATGCTAGGTCCCGACTGATTCAACTGAATGTTCTCTATAAAACATATATGACACCTAGTAGAATTGCTAAGTTGCGCGGCGCCACAGACCCACTGTGCCCCTGGTGTAAGTCAGAAGGTGCGGGCATGATGCACATGTTTTGGGAGTGTTACAAGGTGCACAATTTTTTGGCACAAGGTTGAACAGGAATGCAGAGGGGCTGGGCTGTTATGATACAAATGCTCACCAAGGGAATGCCTGCTAGGTGCTTACCCGAGAGTTAGCAAAATCAGAAACCTCATTAAATTTATGGACATGGCATGCATATTGGCAAAAGAGCCACTGCAATGGCGTGGAAGAAGCCTGGAGGCCCGCAATATACTAGGTGGTATAATGAACTGGAACGCTGGATGGGAGCGGAGATTAGGGTGTGGGGCAAGGGTGTTGCAAAGGCAGGTGGGTAGGCGGGCCCGGCGTACGATTCCTGGAAGGCACTGGTGTGGGACATGCTCCATCTGTCTGATGATAAACCCCCTTGAAAAAGATAGTATTGTGTAAAGTAGAATGAATATGCATATGAAATTACCTGCCTGGATGTGAAAACGCGACTGATTTGTCTGGCCCTGGCGACCCTGGACATACCCTGCATGTTGGTTCCCCCCGGAATGAAGACCACATGTTGTAATTGGTTGTTTTGTTATTGTATATTACAAATGCTAATAAACATTTTTGAAAATAAAATTAACTGAGGGCTGCATTCCAATGGAATTAAAAAGGTCCTATGTTACACTTTATTGAAAAAAAATACTCGCTACTCTAAGGTACATTCCAACTACTGTCCAATTGCAGGATTACCCTGGTTAGCCAAGATCTTGGAAAAGATTGTTATGACTCAACTGCAGGCCTTCTTGGAAGAACAGAAAATTCTGGCCCTGTAACAATCCGGTTTTCGACTGGGCCACGGGACTGAGACGGCACTGTTGACAGTCTGGGATGATATTCTTAAGGCAGCCGATGAGGGCAATATTAGCATGCTAGTCATGTTGGACTTATCGGTTGCCTTTGATACAGTTGCCTTTGAGACACTTATTGCAAGACTCTCCGATACGGCCCAGGTCACAAGTGCTTCTCTGAAATGGTTCACCTCTTTTCTAAATGATCGATTCCAAATGGTCAAATTGGGTACATTCATCTCAGACCTATTAGCAGTTAAATACGGAGTCCCTCAGGGCTCCTCGCTGTCACTGCTGCTTTTAATCATTTACATTTGTCCATTGCTGGACATTTTTGCGGAGTTCGGCTTATTTTATCATTCTGATGCCGAAAACGCGCAGATCTATGTATGCCTAAATGAAACCATGGAAGCTACCCAGAGAGTACTTGCATGTGCCTGTAAAATCAAGAGTTGAATGGTTGGTAATAAGCTCCAGCTAAATCCAAACAAAACAGGCCTCTACCTCATTTGCCTCAAAAGTAAAGAATCTGGTTATATGGCAGGCAAATCTAAGCTGCAATTTGCAGGTCAGCGAGACAGTAAAATCTGTTTATTACCAACTTAGATTAGTAAAACCGTAATTACCACTGATTGCAGCAAAAGACTGTTCTTTGGTGGTCGGCCTTGGTTAATTCAAGACTCGACTACTCTAACGCCATGCTTAATGGAGCACCAAATAATCAAATCCAGCAGTTGCAGGTGGCACAGAACTCAGCCTTTAGGATGATTTTTTATTTGCCACATCGTTCACATATTTCACAACCTCAGAGGAATCTCCACTGGCTGCCTGTGCAACAGAGGGTGCTGCTTAAGACCCTTTGCTTGGTTTTTAAGTGCATCCATGGGATCGCTCCGAGATACTTGGAGTCAAAGATCTTGGTTTACCATTCAGAATGCTGTCTGCGCTCATCAAAACTACAGTTTCTGGTGGTTCCCCATTTGAACTCTGTAATACGTGGTGATAAACGCTTTTCCTATGCCGGCCTAAAGCTTGGAATGCTCTCCCCCTCGAACTCAGGAACATTGAGCCCTTCTTGGGGTTTAGAAAAAAATTGAAAACTCATCTCTTCATCTAAAAACAGTTCACAATGCTGGTTTTCCGTTTCTGTAAAACTTTATTATCTGCGCCTAGATGCAATTCTTTGGGGAAATGTGTGTTACAAATTCTCAAATACAAATACATACTGATTCAACTCCTACCCCAACAACTGCAAGCAGTTTGTTCAGATGGGCTCCTCTAGATCGCCAATTCTAGCTGTCACCTGTGGAGTCTCATAGGGTTCGATCCTCTCCCCAGTGATCTTCAATCTATAGATGGAGCTGCTGGGAGCCCCCATAGCCACACACAACACCCACATCCACCAATATGCAGACGACACACAGCTATACCTGAAGATCAACCCCATTAAGGACATACATAGGCTCAAAACCTGCTTCTCGCTGACCCAGTCTTGGAAATACAGTGCATACTTGAAGCTCAACCTCTCCAAGAACGAATTCCTACTTGTCACCAACAACACCGAACGACCAGACATACAGACCTGGCTATCAACCATGAACTCTGAGGGCTTTACACCCAAGCTCACCTCCTGAGCCAAGTCCCTCAGGTTCCACATCGAGAAACACCTCTCCTTGAAGACACACATAGTTGAGGCAACTCAGACAGTTTGGTATCAGCTCTCCCTCTTGCAGAAATTCAAGCCCTTCCTCCCTCCGTACAGCTTCAGATTCACTGTTCAAGCACCGGTCCTATCCCACTTGGATGTGGGCAATGTACGCCTCAAAGGCCTGCCATCATCCTCCCTTGTGCCCCTGAGAAGTGTCCTACATGCGGCTGCACGCCTAATCAAGGGTCTATGCAGATACAACCACATCATCCCGTCTCTCATCAACCTTCACTGACTCCCAGTGCATGCATGAATCACCTTCAAGTCTTGCTGCATCATCTATAAGGCAGTCGCTTTGAAGTCACCCAGCTACCCTGTGGAGAAACTCCACATCTCCAGCAGACAGCGCATCACCAGGAGCCAGGACATGTACAGAGGTGCAGAAAAAAGCCTTCTCTACCTATACCTCAGAACGATGGAACCTCCTCCCGGTCAGCATCAGACTTGTCCCCACGCTCCTACAATTCAGAAAAGAACTCAAGACCCACCTCTTCAAGGAGTCTCTCCTCCGCAACACCTAGTCCATCACGTCGTCCCTCCCGCCACCTGACTCACTAGACGCCGGCCACCCCTCTCCTCCCCGCCACCCGGTACAGCTGTACCCCTCCTCTGTCCCCCACTGTATCCGAGCCCTGCTATATATATGTTCTGTTTTTACCACTGAAAGCACTCCGTTATGCATCTGTAATGTTGTACACCTCCGTAAAGCGCCCATTATTTATCTGTGTTGGTGTATACCTCTGTAAAGCGCTCTGTTGCTTCTCAAAACTAGGTCTGTGCTCAATAAATACTACTAATTATAATAATAATAATAATAATAGTAATAATAATAATAATAATAATTATTATTATTATTATAATTCTAGACACAGGGTGACATCTATGGTGCATGGGTGAAGTGTGTTAGTTGCCATGGAAGTCAATATGCTATGTGTATAAACATTAGGGGGTTGTGCTAGGTTACATTCAAAGTATATTGAATATTGCTCAAGTATTCCAAAGTGCTGTCAATAAAAATAGAGGGAAGCTATATTATTTTAGGGCCATAGTGTGGATACAATTCTCGCGGTGCACATCTTTAAGGGCTGCTGCCCAAAAAATGCCACTGTCCTCTCAAAAATTGCAAGCGTGCAGCACAAAATATGCTAGTCTGTCAGTATAAACATCGCCACACAACACTGCCAAGCCTGTGTCGAAGTGACCCAATTAAGCCCACATTTTCACTCCAATTTCAACAATGGCATTGCAGTTTTGCCCCAGTAAGGCACATTGTCATGCTAGTTTCTACATTCCCCCAGAATAAGGCCATGCCGGCTTCACAATGCTTTCAGAAAATTGAGCACCAGTTTTGCCCATGTTACACATATTGACACAGGTTTCTACACTGCCAAAGAAAATAACAGTTTTTTCCCTGTGGAATTTCACAGTGCCCTGAGAACAATGCCTCAAGCCACTTTCACGACGATTCTAAATCACTACTCTATGCTCATTTCATATTCACCAAACATCATCATGTGGGCTGGAAAAGCTACACAAAGTTCACCCACCACCCCTGGGAGGTGTGCATCAATCACAGTGCTTTGTTTGTGTCTGTTTTTTGGGCTCCTTGTCATTCTGTGGCTCGGTGTTCCAGGGCAGGCTTAAGAACAGGTCAGGCTTAAGAAAAGAAGCTCATGAACATGAGCTGATGCAAGTAAAAGCCTGGGGAAAAGGAAGACGAAACATGAGGGCATAGCTCAGTCCCAGTGGAACTGCATGTTGGGGAGCACACCATACCACAAGGCCAGAGTCTGCAACCTTTGACTCTCCATATGTTTTAAACAATCCACACAATCCCTTGCCATTGACTGTGCTGACTTGAGATGATGGGAGTTGTAGTCGAAGGCTGTTTCCTTTCTCGAGGCTTCCATACCCACACTCACCTGTAGACTCTTGAGATGTTCTGTAAAACATGGTGGTGGCATGCAATATCTCACAAAATGATGCCATGCCACTGTCTGAGATGTGGTATGGATCAGTGAATCCATATTTACACTGTGAAAGACCAAAGTTTCAACCGTCCCCGTTGTCAAAAGCAAATTTCAGGCACCCACTAAAGATGTTGACTAGCTTGCCAAACCTTAAATAAATGTTTCCCTGCACAAAGACTCTGTAATAACGGGCAGCAGTTTGACTGTTGTTCCGATTGCTTCATTTTCGACAAAATGCATCCCTCCTATTGCGGCAAATTACTAAAAGGTGGTCCTAAAGGGCAATAATCTCTTAAATTCCCTATTGACCAGTAACACAATAAATGAACACAATACTAATATAAAAACATAGAATTCCTTCCAGTCCTCTTTTCAGTATCCTTGGAATTAGTAAAGGCATGGCTGGGTCGGGGGTGGAGCTAGAGGGGGCTGGGATTGAAACCATTCAGTCTAACTAGGCATGCTCGTTTACCCATGCACGCCTTTCCAACATGGTATTGAAAGCATTCCATAAACAAGTAATAGAGGACTCGAGAAAGACAGCAACACTCAGTATTGATGCTACAAAGTGGTAAATCCAGATGGCTGCCTCGTGCACCACTGACACCACTGACAGAGGGGCACAGTGTTGGCTCTAAAAGCCTCAAATCTGCCCAAACTGTAATGAAGAGGTGTCATCATGACACATAGGGACACAATAAATCAAAACTCTAGCCCCAGTAACACTTGGGTTTGCATTGTCTGTAATCGGGGAGCGCTTGGTGCATCGCATGCATGTTATGCCATTGGGTTTTATATAGCATTTCACTGCCATGCCTATTGTTTTGCTTTGCACTACGCCAGATCTGAAAGAGAGGGGTGGAGAGTGAGAGGGGTGGATTGGGCTTGGTTAGGGCAAAGAGGTAAAAAGAATTATTGCTTTGGGCTAAACTGCACAAATTAGTCAGACTCGCCATTAGTGGAAAAGGTCACTTTAATGTAACAGGCCACAGCTTAAGAAGTTCGCTAACCTGGGCCCCTCGGCCTTATAGACTAACCAAGCCATTAAAACATGTAGGTAAACCCACTTCCCCCCTACCCTTGCCCTCCCTTCAAATAGTCCTTCCCCTACATCCTTCCCAACTTTACCCATGTCCTCTCCCTGAGCCACTGCCGTCATTCTTCCTTACCTCTTCCCTTATCTTGTAACCATGGGCTAGCCTGTCCGTCAAAACAGTACTAACCACCCTCCTTACCACAATAATAATTCTTTGTCTTCAACCAACCATCATTTAGCCGACCGTGTCTCCGGCACTCAGAGAAACCCTCCCCAGAGGTGTTCTTTCAACCCCAACCGCCCCCCCCCGTTTTTTTCTTTTTTAATACTCCGCACCCAGAAAGCCTGACACCCCAACCTAGTAGTAGTCTCCACTTGCTATTGAGACATAAACAGTCTCTTCACTCACCAAAATCTTGTAACTCCTGGCCCGGAAAAAGCGCTTGTTCCTTTCCTTTAACTCTCTGCACTGAACCAATTTCTCCCCTCTCTCCCACTCTACCCCACACCTTCCCCTTTTCCTATTACTCCTTGCACCCGTAAAGGCCCTTGATCAAGTTATAAGCACTCCTGCCCGGTTCTTCCTTCACCCCATCCATAGCAACCTTTCCAACCTACCTTGAGGGCCAGCCCCACATTCAAGAAACCCTTTTCCCCACATAACTTACCATTTACCTCTGCACATCATTGCCCCCTACTTATAACAAACAGTAGTAATGCCTGCAAAACCTGTCACCCATACACCTCCAAAACTGCACTCCCAACGTATATGCAAACCTATGTACCCTGGCCTTCCTTGACTCCTTCCACCAGCAACCAGTCACCCCTTCTCCAGCACACTGCTCCTCTGCACTGCGTGCCAATCAGGATGCAGTGGGAGGGATGGGAGGCAGGAGGGAGGGAGCCAGCAAACACTTTTGTATAGGCACGTTATAAATGCCATATCATATCATATCATCTGTGAAAAGAAATGACAAAATGAGACCATGCGAAAGAACCCCCCACTTTACAGCGCTCTGCTCTCGCCCACCCCGGTGCCTTCATGTTCCTTGCCATAAACCCCTATACCCCCCATACCTCTGACACTTTCATCCACTGCTCCTTCTCCTTACTCACATGCCCCGCCAATAGAACTCCCCTCCTCAAGGAGCGTGATCGCATCCACTGCCCTGTGTTCCCACTCAGTACCATACAATACTTTTGGTAACCCCCATAAATATCCCTGCATCCATCTTCTTCCCTCTCTTCCTAAAATGATAACTGGCACCTCTCTGTTATCTAATTTCCCTTCTATCTTCCGTAACCAGGCACCCTGCATGCCCCCTCCCGTTCCCCCCAGCAAACCCACAACACTCCTTTACTCTGCTAAAATACCCCCACACCTACCCACTATGCCAAACTCCATTTTAACAATACTGCCCCTGCCCCTCACCTCCTTTCCCTGTCCTATCATTTTTCTTAGTTCCTACACCCCCCTCCAGTCTGAGAAGCATACTCCTGATACTTTCCCACACAATGCCATGAACCAACCAGAGCCATGTGGCCCGAAACTTGAGGTCCCAACCTTCTTAAATAACACCCACAGGCCTTGCCTCTCCGAACCTTTGTCCTTCCATCCTGTCCACTTCACTCACCGACTCAGCCCAGAAGGACCCCTGACCCAATCATTGCCAGACAACCCGATATTGCCCTCTCGCCATGTACCCTAGATAAGATGTAAGTACAAGGCTTGTGCGGGTTCCGCTTGCAATTGCCTGCCATCTGCTACTAAGGAGACCAGTCACGTCGGGCAGAGCTATGGGAGTTGTGTGTCTAACCACGGTCTCCTATTAAGAGGTTTCAGAATGTTGACACTATGGGGAAGATTCATGGAATTATTTGCGCCGAAAAATGGGGATTTGTGTGCCATTCTGCCCGCAAATCCCTGTTTAACAAATGGGGATTTACGGGCAGAATGGCGCAAATAATTCCATGAATTAGCCCCTAAATCTCTTAATCCAAGCAAATGCTTCAGGACCTACTTGCCAGTTGTTGTGGGTGGCTTATGGATCAAACCCTCTGTATACAGCCCAACGACGAAGACCTCTGGGTTGTTTTTGTTTTATGTAAGGTAGCCCTGTTTTTGTTGAACTTTTCACGACTCTCTGGCCTTTTTTGTTCTGGTTCTGGCCCCAATAGTTCCAGAGTACTAGGCTACCAAATCGCAGATCGTCAATAGATGTTGGCTTTACAGAAACCATGTAGTGTTCCATTACCCATTATACTGTGGGTTGTTGGGCCTCTTCTACTTTCGGACCGAGAAGTGGGAGTAGATCTGAAGGGAACGATGTAAAAACGTGTTGTTATTGTTCATTGATGCTCCTTCCATGAGGTCAGTGGAATTTATTCGTCTTTCCTGCAACCTCGTCTATGCCTGTCTACCATAGAAGAGCCTAGTTAGCTTGCAACCAACAGTTACCAGGTGATACCTTTGGCTCCAGAGGCCAACTGGTGCCTTAAACGTTCCAGCGTGCATCTCATGTGGAAGTTAGATTTCCGGGTCGCTGTGTACTCGTTCCTTTTTTATAGCGTTAGCTCTTACCTGCTGGGTGAAGCCTGACACCTAGTAGGATGTGATTATTGCTCCAGGTCATTTTAAATTCTCCTCTGGTTCTTATTAGTTTGGGAGTCACCTACACACAACTCCTGGTCTGTAATCATCGTTGAGCTTTGTTTTAATAGAGATCATCTGCGCAGAAGGACACTGTTCAATCAGGCGATTTAGATTTGGTGTTATAAAGTGCAGACTAGGTTCCAGAGGTTGGACCCGCACATGAGATTTATGACACCCATTATGGAGATGTGAAGAGAAGGCTGTTGTGTCATTGGGACTTTTACGGCACAGCTTCTGCCATTTGCACAACTTCTTGATGCTTGGGATTGGTGGGGCGGGGTGGTGATAGAATGGCAAGGGGAGAGGAACAATGTTGTTGGTAAAATTGTGCTGGCAGTCCGATTGGAGAAACTGCATGCCAGTAAGCAAATGCGTGTTCATCAACCTGTGGTGACTTGTTTTCAGGGTGTGCACAGGTTGAGTTGCTTGATGCTCGTCGGTGTCCGGTGGCAAATGGACTCACGTCAGTGTTACTGTGGGGAAGCAGTTGGCATTTTGGTCAGTGTGTGGTTTGAAGGCCACGTTTGTGGTGTGAGTGAATAGTTGCATATTTAAGGGTTGCTGCTGTAAGGCAGGTATGGGTGCTATAGATAGAGGTCTCTGCATGGTGCTAGTGTAGACGAGTGTAGTGTTGACTAGGGTGAACATTGCTGCAGTGACATTAAGGGATCTAGAGCTGTTTGAAGTCCACTGTGCAACGTTTATAACTTTGGTGAAGTAACACTGCACAGTCTTATATTGATACTCCCCCACGTGTCCATAGCTAGTGACTTTGGGGATATACCAATCTATTGCAGCTTACTTTTCTGACACGTGGGAATACTTGCAAATCAAGTTGACACCCGCATTCATTACTATATCAAAGAAGAAAGAGTAAATGAAAGAAATGTAGCGTACTGCCAAGCTGATAGAAATAGAAGATCTGGGGCCAGATTACAGAACCTTTGCACTGGTGCAAGAGCAAAGTTGCACGATATTAGCACTAGGGCAAAATTTTCCCTATTTATAAAAACACTAGGACATATTAGAAAACTATAGCATCATGACAATTGCACCTTGGCATTGTATAAGCACCTGGGAAAAAATTGCCCTAGTGCAAGAAAGATACATTTTGGATGCGTTTTTTCACCAGGGCAAAGTTTGCCCTAGTGCTAGTACCATTCCGTATTAGCACTAAGGCAAACTTTACCCAGTTGCAATAATGCTGTGAAAATCTATCTTTTTTGCCCAAGAGAAATGTTTGCCCTGATGCCTACACCATGCCAAATTGCACTTGCCATGGTGCGATCGTTGTCTAATATGTCCCAGTGTTTTAAAAAATCAGGCAAACTTTGCCGTAGTGCTAATACCGTGCAACTTTGCACTTGCACCAGGGCAAAGTTTATGTAATATGGACCCAATGCCAATCTGAGCTTTCCTTCTTGATCAAGTGGTTTGGTCTTGGGGAAAAACAAGTCTTTGCTTTAGTTCCTTTATTTGCCAAAAGGCTTATTACTTACTTCTTTGGTTCACTGGTAGCGCTCTAGGAAGTAATTTTGTTGCAGTGCCATTTGGGCTAATTGCCTTTGAGCCGCTACATTGTCCAGCTTTCACTTTCACCGCAAAAAGCGTGACAGCAACACGCGTAACGTGTTGCTGCCTCCGGGGACTGATGAAGGAAAACAAAAAGACAGAAGAACTCTAGGGCAATGCGCGTAGGACCTTCACTGGCGTGGACAATGGGCCTCATTACGACCCAGGCGGTAAGGTACCGCCTAGGTCGTACCTTTACCACCATGGCGTAAACTGCGTTTACGCCATGGTGGTTGGCGGACTTACCGCCCCATTCCGAGGTTGGCGGGGCGGTAAGTCCCCAATCCCCATTTACCCTTCCCCATTCCCATTTTTGCCCCATAGGGCATAATGGGAGTGGGGAAGGCGTTAATTACGCCACCGTAAAATACGGTGGCGTAATTAACAACAAGGTCCCTTAGCGCCATGGATTTTAACACCTGCTAAAAGCAGGTGTAAAAACCTCCATGGCGCTAAGGGACCGCGGAATCAGGCGGTAAGGGTCGGCGCTGTTTACGCCGCCGTAAACCCCTTACCGCCTGGGTCCTAATGAGGCCCAATATCTTGAATCCCATAATACATAATTCAACATAGCTGGTGGGTTAATTTATCCCTCAGCAAAAGATCAGTACAGTTGCTCCATATAATTTTAAGGGCTCATAAAATGATTAGACGAGCTTAGTCGAGCTTCCAGAAGAATTGCAAATAAAATCGCTATATATTTTCTTACTGCCAAAGATTATATCACAATGCTTAAGTCTGCCTCTTTGATTTTTGAAATCACTAACACAGTCTTCTTTGGCGCAGTAAGGACTGAATCATTGGTCGATCTACTGGTGCCTGATTCTGTCCAGCCAGTACAATGACACCGTGGAGGTACGTGTAAACTAACAATCTCAAGTATTCACGGAAGTAAGTACAAACAACACTAGTTGGACTGTTCTGGGAACAGCTATAGACCCACCTTTTCAATGGATGGCACTTATTACCTGCCCATGGCTCTTCCACCACCTTGCAAGTGTAGGTTTTTTGTCCTGTAACTTGTACCTTGCATTTATGCTTTTCTCCTGTAACGAAAGCCCAGACGCCCATGGGTTATGTGTGCTCCTATAAATAAATAAAGTTGTGATCACACTAACCGCAAATAAAGGGTCACCTACAACATGGTTAATACAAACTTTACTGCTCCGGGTGATTCTTCTCCGCTGAGTAATGTAGCCACGGCAACTAAAATGAGTGATACTTCAAGTGTGTAGGACACATGCACCATTCACCATGTGCAGCATTCTTAATGGGGTACAGCATATATCATTGTGTTGATGCATTTAAGTGAGCCTGCGACCAAAAAAGCAACCTTACTAATAACACTTTTTATCACAGCGTTCTCCCTTGATTGTTGAGTTCACATAAAAGTATTGAATAATATTTGTTCAATCATCAGAGTTAAAATAAACAATTACCCATTGGCCTTGATTAATATCAATGTCTAACATTGTTCTGCTTTTATTAGACCCACTAAAATTCACCAATGCAGTTTTATGTGTGTTGTGCTTTATTAAGTATTTTGCGTGCGCTTGCTGAATGGTAAATTGTGTTAATGTTTGCTACTACGGCTGGCCTAAGCCAGTAGCAATCAACCCCCACCTGCCCCCCACTATTGAACATTCCAGGCTCAGGACTGGCAGAATTTAGTCTAAACAATATTTCAAATGTGATTGGGACTAATGCCTCAACCAAAATGAGGTTAATCTTGATAAGAACAAACAAACCTCTTGATAACAATGGACCCCCTACCTCGAGCACTAGCAAGAACAGACTTGGCTCCCTTGTGCCTATTACATCTTATACTAAAGATAACAAAGTATACAAATCATGATGATAATAGTGGTGTAATCATTGGTTCCGGTGCAAATGAAATTGATCTGGTTCTGGAAAATAATGGCACATATTCATGCAAAACAAAGAGCGAAGTACGAACAAGGAGAAAAAAAGGTACAGCAACATGTTATGAATCTTGTAGGATTGAAGGCCATAAGTGTAATATGACCATAACTAACAAAGAAAAATACTAAGATCTCAGATGTTGATGCCAAAGCATCTATGCACGCTGTGAGTAACGCCTGCAGTAACCACTTGTTGTCTCTGGAAGGATGGGCCTGAACTATTGAGGATGATGGGCTCTTAACCAGGCCCGATGATGAGTTCACATTTTGTAAACTCGTCAAACTTAGCCAGCAATCCATTCCCTATTGAGAGGTCGACTGTTAAGACTTTTCTAGTCCGGGCATATTTTCTGATTCTACGTATCCTGGCGCATTAAGAGTATTGTGGGATTTAAAGATGCCTTCAAACTAACTTACATGGACTGAGTAAAGATGACCACAATAATAACTATAATGATTCTAGAGCTATTATGAAAACCAGTATGTTTTACACAACATATGTGATGAACCTTAACAGAATGTGTGCATTACAACGGTTTGATCTGTTTCCTCAGTTGAGTGATATGCTTGGAGGATATTCAAATAGAGGATATTTTAGAAGAATCTGAGTACAGCTCCTCAAATGTATATCTGTATGTCAGACAAATTAATACGATTGGGTTATGGATGGAACTATAGAAGCAGCTTTGAGTGAGAACCAGGATACAGCATCATTGCATATGGAGAATTGGGCAAATCATGCAAATATGACTGTCAAACTGCCTCAATGTTTCTAGGGAAGGAATTCTACCATCAGCACCTAAAAACAATTGCTCTGTTAATCTTGATACAATGGTGGACAGAAATATAGAAGGCCAGTTTAGCTTAGTGATGGGGACAACTCTGGGAGCTTTAGCCAAACCAGTTCAAGGTAGCGGGGCGAGTGGTAAAGGCTAAGTCTCAGGAGGGGTGAACCTGATAAGGGGTCCTCGATGAGCACACACAGTGTAAAGTTAAGGTACACACTTGTCCAAACAGTTATATAGATATTTGTTGCTGGCCATATAACAGTATGAAATATGACTACTAACTTGTAATATTGTCACACAATACTAAATAAATGATACATGTATACGATCACAAAATACATGACAAACACCTGTAAAGGAAGGTAGGTATTAGTATGCAGCACTACAGGTCCACAGAGATACAACACTAACTGTAAAAGTCCATCCCTAAGATGTATGGGGCCTTGTGCCCAAAAGTTTACCAAAGTTCCGCACAGTTTTGTGAGATGGGAGAAAAGGTTAGTGGAGGCCTTCTGGGGTCCAATGAGAGTTCCAAGGGTAGAGGACAAGTCCCCCACTTTCGAAATGCTTGCGTGAACAAACTGTTACTAAAGTTTATACAAGTTACCAATATTTTAAAAGACAGTTAGGGACTCAGGTAAGAACTGTTATAACTCACCCCTGTGCCCCGATTCTTCTTAAAACTTGGCAGGTCTTCAGAAGAGGGTCCAACGTCGCTTTTCCCACCTTCAGCTACGGTCTTTGGTGCCTAGGGGTTGCAGATTCGAACACTTCTCCTGTCGGTGACAAATGCTGGTGCAATTTCCTTGGAAAGAAGAATGCAGAACAACTCGATGCAGGACCCTTCTCAACAAAGGACTGGATGACAGGAAAGCTGTTTTGGGCAACAGCGATCGATGTGTATCGGGATCCTCCAAGGCAAGTAACGACAGGCCCACCAAAGTAATCCAAAAAGGAGTGTACACCAAGCAGGAAGTAACACAGTTTATTATGGGCACATACGCAGCTAGGAGAGCATGGTCCAATGCCACCCACTGACAGCAACACTTTTATACACAAAAGACATAATTTCCATGAACACATTTGAAACATTAGTTAATTTTTACGAGAGCTGATTGGTGGGACTACGAAAGTCCCCTATACCCAGGCATACATTAAGTAGTTGTAATTGGTCAGTACCATCCTGGCCCCCATTGTGCGCCACCACCCATCTTGATGTCACAAGCCTTCCAATACCGCCCCACAGTTAAGTGCCAAAGCATTACGTGATTGTTCTGATCATTGGAACTTTATCCATCTGCCATTGGACATTTGTCATCAAGCACACATGACAACCTGAACTTGGCAAAGGGGAGACATTCACACGGCATTCGACCAATGAGGTGCCCTGCGGACATCAGCAAAGACACTAAACACTGTTGCACCGTAGAGACACCGAAACTCTCCCGGTGATTGGCCTTCACCCCACAGCCCTCTTCCCATACCCATCTGCCAAGGGGTGATTTGAAACTAAACTGCTCACCCCACCATGGTTGGATTTTATTTAACTGCATTTAATTTGAATTCCCTGCAAGTTCCCTGCGGGAACGCGGGCACCCAGGTCCCTAGCTCGCTGGCCTCACAAGTATCTTTCGGTCACATTCCCCCGTGGCTCCGTTCTCCTGGGAACGTCCAACTTGCAATATCTCTCCAGCACACTGCTGTAGCCGAGTGCTTGAGAAATGCACCTTTGCCCAGGACATGAGCTCTGTGGCTTGACAAGACAAATGTTTTACTCACCTGTGGCCTACACTCCAAGATGGCTGTTATATTGTTAACATTGTGCTACACCACCATTTCTGGCCCAGTTGGTACCTCCAATCTCATTCTTCCCCACAGACATCTCTGGCTGCACCTGCGCATAGGTTACATAGTGCAGCTGTCAATGATGTCCAGGACATTCAAGTCTTCCTGAGTGTAGACTGTCTGCTTATTCACTATCTGTCATTTGGGGCACTAACCTTTCCACCACTTGTATTGGGCAGGGGATGTGGCGTTGGAACATCATGTCTCCCTCCTCCTCCTCCTCGCTGTCTGCAAAAAACTGCTCATCAGTCACGTCAGTCAATGTCAACTTGGGCTCGATACAGTGGATTGTATGCCATTCAATGTCGCCCTCATCTGTCCGACATAATACCATCATGTCTTTTTGTGCTATTGCCCCTCTAACTGCAACAGTATTCGCTTGCCTGGGGCAATTTCCTTTGCACAGATGGCCTAAACGGAAACACTGTGGCCAGTCGGAATGTCTTCCCTTTTATCCCTGGTTCCCAACCCAGTAATATTTGGACCCCATACAGGAACACCTCTGGTGCATGGGGTGACCTCGTAATGTGCTATGTGCACGATAGTAAAAAACCTGGGAGTCTTGATGGACAATGAACTAACTTTAGAGCCACAAGTAAACACTCTAATCAAGAAATGCTTCTTCCTCCTACATGCAGTAAAATGGATCCTACCATTCCTCCCATTCGCACTCAACACGCTCACCATCATCACTCTCAACATTTCCAGAATAGATTACGCCAGCAGTCTATAGTTAGGAATGCCAGAGCGACTCTTAAAAAAACTCCAATGCATACAAAACGCTGCGGCAACATTGCACCAAAAACCTGTAATGAGCTACCAAAAAACATATGTAACATGAGAGATAACCTCCAATTTATAAAAATACTCAAAACCTGGCTCTTCGCCCCCTAACTAGAAGGAACGCTTCTGGGAGCTCATACGCAGCGGAAAGAATATTCAGAGAGGGAACCAATCCTCCCTATCTTCCTTAGCTAGCTTCCATAAACGGAGGGGGGGGGGGACAATTTAAGGCATAGCACTATTCCAAAATTAAATGTAGGTAAATTAGGCTCACACTACGGAATTAATATGGAGAGATCAGTAGGGAACGGTAAGGATGACATTTCAACACACCTTTAGTGGACAGAGGAAACATAAGAAGCTTGGGATCACCAACAGGAAATGGGTAGGAAGCTGATGACTGTAAATATACAGCACCAACACCAGAGCAGGGGACAATGCATGCCTCATCCTGGTACACAATTCTCCGAAATAGCTTAGATGAAAATTTGCCACCCCATCACACCTATCAACTAGACGGACAAACTACAATACCAATTCCATAGGACAACCAGAGTCGTGGAACAAAGAAATGTAAAGACAAAGAGGCAAAAAACCACTAACCCAATACTCAACTTTCCCCATACATCTCTCACACAGTAAACCCACACAACCACTTCTCTGCACAGCAAACTGCACATACTTCACCACACTGCAATGACAAACAAATAACACATAACTCGCACAAACAGCACATGAGGACCCACATCGATCCGATAATCGCACCCAAGCTCAGCGCACAGTGAACATCGAACTGAAGCTGCCAACAGGACATCACTGCTCTCTCTTTCCTACTCCTACTTCACCCTACTAACATCCCACCCCTCCTTTTTTTGTTTGCAGATCCACCAGAGTGCTTGGGGACTAATTCCGTTGGTGATGGTGCCTGGTATAAATACCTTTAACATTAACATATAACACAACCAAAACCCGTTTTACCGATAGACGTACAAGTTTTTGGTTTAACAATGAATTAGTTATTCTGAGAAGGATGAAAAGATCACGAAAGCACATCCATAAAAAAAGATACGCCAGAATCAGCCAAAGCATTCAATGAAGCAAACAAAGTGTACAAAACAGCCATAATAATCCATAAATCGAATGCCTTCAATTTGCGCATCAGCAATGCCTCCTCTAATTCCAAGGAACTGTTGACTATACTTAGAGAACTAGAAAACCTGTGTCAAGACACATCTCCTATTAACAACAGTAAAACTTGGTGCAACGCAAACCAAAATGCATTAGCACCCAAAATATCTCTACTCCAAACTAAAATAACTGATAAAAGACAAGTTTTAGAAAAGAAAACAGCACCTACCCTAATTGAGGACTCACCTAATGTCACACAAGAAATTGTGCTGGATACTATATCCAAACTAAAAAGAGATCCATTTCCAGCCCATCTAGTAAAAGTATGTGCTCCCACGTTGACACCTATCATTACCAATTTTATCAATGTCTCATTCTATTCCCACACTGTCTCTGCCAGTATCAAAGAAGTTTAGGTTACAACCCTACTGAAAAAAACAACACTTAACCCATCAATCCCCACTAATTACCGACCAGTAACATCAGTCCTGTTCCTCTTAAAAATAATAGATAAAATAGCCCACACCCAAATCCAAAACCACCTAGAGCAACACCAACTCTTAGGCACCCGACAATCAGGATTTCGCCCAAACCATAGCACAGAAACGGCACTCCTGCACCTGAAAATCCAGCTGGATTCCACGAGAGAGGCAGAAAAACGATGTCTACTGATGCTATTAGACCTCTCTGCGGCATTCGATTTAGTAGATGATGACAAACTCTGTGCCACGCTTAACAAGGACTTCAGCTTTTCCAAAGATGCAACCCAATGGGTAAAATCCTTCCTAGCAGAGAGAACTTCTCATATCTCTATAGGTAAAGAGTCGGCCGACCCTATACCAGTTCCCATAGGTGTCCCCCAAGTTTCTTGCCTATCACCCACCCTCTATAATGTCTATACTAAAATACTATTTGCAGCACTTGATGCTATCCGTGTCATCTACACAAACCTCACAGATGACACCCAGATCTTGATCCCCCTTTCAGGCAATTATGAGCAGGACACCCTCCTGATTAATCAAATCTATGCATTAATCCAAAACTGGATGACCTATAACAGCCTCTGTCGTAACGATGAAAAAACAGAGTTACTTATAGTTTGCTCCCCAACAAAAATCTCTATACTACAACCTGGCTACCACAACAGCAGTTTCTAAACAAGTGAAAAACCTTGGCATCTACCTAGACACCAATCTAAACATGACAAAACAAATAAACGCCCTCTCCTCAGCAACCTTCTAAACTGATAAGCTTATTGCCCTAAGCCAGAGATTGGATGCGCCCGGTGGTTGGCTGGAGTGAAGCGTGATGTGTGTCATAATTTTGGGTGATGCCGCCATGTTGTATTCGAGGATAGTGCAGCGCTGAAAGGGGCTGGAAAACATGCTTTACAGGATCTGGTGGTGGGAAGAGGGGATGGAAAGGGTGGGGGAGTGTATCCATGCGTACTGTGCCAATTCGCGGTACCTCCTCAGGCGACTACCTTGTGTGGTGACTGCAGGTAGCCATTGTTATGGCACAATAGGTCCTGAGGTGACCTCTTTCCGTGGTGAGTGCTGGCAGGCCCAATTGAAGATGGGGAGTGGATTCCACATGACATGAGCATTTTCACATAGGGTGTACTATGCTGTGTTGTGTGTGGTAAACCCCTAGCGCCTTGGATGCAGGGCTGGAGGCCATGCACCAAAAAGTATGTCCACTGGTTGCAAGTAGGTTTCACATTGTTGCCTTGTGTGTGTGGTTTGTCAACATTGTACACATTGTTGGTTGCATGGGTGTGGTGATTGTTAGCACATCCTACAGTTTTGGGTGCATGGCTGGACATGATGGAGTCAACAGTCCTGCAGTGTGTCCACTGGGAAAGTGTTGGAATACTGTGTGTATAGAAGTGCATAGGGTTCCAGTGGATGTTTAATGTGGTTGGGTTGTGGCCATTGCACAGATTACTGAGTACTGTACTGTACTTTGATGTATTGGTTCAGTGTACTTAATAGAGTGCTGGGAGCAGGGGCAATATTATGAAGATTTTGTGGTTTGGTTGGCAGTAGTAAAATACTTTTTGAATGGAAGTGGGTAGAGGTGCCGGTGGCTGTGTTATGTTTGTGGATTCTGCTAACTGCCTACATGTTTGCATGCAAGGCTGTATTATGGTGCGGGGGTTGGGTAGGAGTGCCGGTGGCTGTAATACATTCGTGGGTTCTGGTACCTGACCAAATGTTTGCATACATGGCTGCATTATGTTGCAGTGGGTGTGGCCAAGGCCTATGCTCTTGGGTGCATGGCCAAAGGCCTTAGGCCATAGGCCATACACCCCAGAGCCTAGGCCTTGGCCACACCCACCACAAGGTAATGCAGTCATGCATGCCAACACTGTGATAATGCTGTATGGATGGCACAAATATGTTTATGGGGTCATTTCTTTTTTCCCTTCGCTCCTTACAATAAATTGTTACAACCATACGTTGCTGCATCGTACACAGCTTTAACTCTGCATCTCTCCGAGGGTGGTCACCTTAAAAGAATGGTTGTGGAGGACATTTTAGATTTGGTAGAGCACCAGAAGTGAGCTGGCATGCATATACTATCATATGGTGTAGGTTACTGCACTTGTTGCACATTAGGGAGCAACATGTCACAATTTGCGTTTGCTACAGTTTTCCCGATAAGAACCTTTCTTTAGGAAGTGCAGTAAGATATTGCGCCATGAAAGGAATTCTTCTGCATCACACATTTAAAATATGGACAATGTACACAACCACCCGCATAAAGTTGAAGGTGTACTTCACATACCCATTTATGAGATGTGTTCTTTATAGATATGCTTTGGAAACAAACTTATCTCATTACAACAAAAGGAGCAATTCACAATGACCTACTCTTGCACTACATAATTGGTTATAAAATCTTTTCAGCTACATGCGTATGCCGTTAATCTTTTCCCCCCCATCCAGCATCGATCCTTCAGATAACGATGAGCGTCTACACACCGCTTATGGTGCTCTTGTAATGATAGTTCCACAATCTGTTTGTCGGCAGGTGGAAGGGGTCACACAGCCAGAAAGGTATCAGGTATCTGCGAAGGCAGAAGAATAAGAATACATTTCAGTAGCCATTTTCCATGGCAGCGTAAAGGATAAGGGCTTTGAGGGAAGGATGTCACACAGGGCTGTAGATGGGTGGTTCATGCACCTTAGGGTGAGGTACTGTGTGCTAATGAGTACCATTGAATGTTCACCCACAGGCTTGCTGTCTGTTGTGTGGGTGGCACTCTCCTTCCACGGCTACACACATGCCCTTCAACTTTCAAACGTTGCCAACAGACCCTTCTTTCATGTGTTTGCTTTTCACAACAGATGTCACTGTCAGCGAGTGTTGTCCGACCTACGGCACTTTCTCTTTGTGTATGCCCAAACAAACCTACAAAACAAAAATATTCTCCTACAGGACCGCTCTGACTGCAGGACAATGCAGGAGGTGTTTTTCCAAACCATTCAACAGTAAAATATTAGCTGTTCATGTCTGTGTTCCAGCCGAGTGCAATATGCGCCTCTGACCATTATTATTTGTAATATAATGAAGGCACATAAAACTTTTAAGTGTTTGAAAGGTCATTGTAAGGACCATACCGTGAACTTTTTAGCACACGCTTGAACATACGGTGTACTGTTTCAGTGCAGGAGTTGAGTTAATTTTCACTGTTGTACTCCATACATAGGTTTGAATGGCCTGGAGTACCATGTGAACAAAACAAACACCAATCATAATGCTCATTTAGGCTGAATGCTGCAGAAATGGTACTGTAATTCAGCGTGCACGACTACTCTTAAATAAAAACACTACATTGCAAACGGACAAAGTGTACAGCATGGTACGTTAACAGTTATGCACACGGAGCTGCATCCTACTACATTTTAATCCCTACTCACATGTTATGTACAGTTGTACTTACATAATTTCTGCACATTCCATGGTTACACTGTGTCTCCAGGAAATCGCACTGTACAGCGTACTAAACACTTGCAGACTACCTTTACGGAAAATGTGCGCTGCGACGACACAAAGTTACCTTTTATTTTCTTTTTGAATTGCATAGAACCTCTACATTTGGAGCAATTCATGCGTACCACTCAAGCCTATTTTACAATGAGCTTTTCCCCTGTTGATAGAGCGGTATGGTAGGTTTCCATTTCTGCCCACCATGCGGCTACAAAAACAAAATCAGGTGGCAACGTGTTACCATTTCATTGTGCATTTACGATGCTAAATACTCCAGTTACATAGAACTTACTTTTACGTACATGGGGACATGCTGGTACTTTATACATGGTGCAATGAATGTACAGCTGACACAATATGTACATGTATATGTGCAGTGTCTTACGAATCAACAGTGTATGGTGGCAGACTGTGTGCAATGGCTGCGCATATGTGTGTGGCAGGGCCATCTTAAACACTTTAGTGCCTTTGGGGAAGGAGATTTTTGTGCCTCACCTTCATGAAAGGAAACAAATTCCTTTACAACTTCTTCAAAGATTGTACGTGCTTTCTAATGTATGCAGTATAGTGACCCGACCTGGTTGTGTCACCCGTGTGGTAGATTACTGCTATTGGTGTGAAGGTTTTGTTGCCAAGTGTTATCTGTCCCTGTGTAAAGGTAGTAAGCTTGCAGTTTATTTTTTTTCCATCTTCATTGTACGTTGAAAGCATTCATATTATGTATTGCCTATGGGGTTGAACACCAAGGTGGAACAATTATCGGAATTGCAAGGCCTACACAATATGCTATGGTTTGCATTTTGTGCCACTTGCTGAAACAGAATGCAATAGCAGTTAGGTATCGATACATAGAGAAAGCATTTGTTAGGGACTTCTTCCTGAATGACATGATTGCAGAGAGTGCATGTATGTTTCCACATGTAGGAAATCTGAAAGATTTCATTTATGGGTATGTTTTTGCTTTCCAATACTTGTAGTAAGTACATTACAACTTCTTGTGGATCTCCTTGTCTGTTTAACATCCATTTGCCATTCAAGCACAGTAGTCCAATTCCTGCCTTATTCCTGAGACACTGCAACTGTTTCCAGGATTGTGTGCAGTATTTCTGTGCAGGCCTATTATTTCTAAACACAACTGGTCTGAGCCGTTTCAATAAATGTTTTCAATAAATGCTGCCATTTGAAATACACCATTGCTTGTATTGGACAATTTGAATGGACCAGTCAGTTTTGTGTCTGAGTACTTTCTGCTTACTGTACTTTGTAAACAAGATTTCTTACACTACAATGGTGTGTTGATAAAATTTTGACATGGTGGAAGGTGCTTTTGCAAGCAGGTCCAGAAATGGAGACTAATTAATGTCCTCGTACTCCTGTGCATTTGCGCACTGGACAGGGGTTCACAGTTTGTAGTATTTTACTTTTTGCTTTGTCGTTGCCTTTCACATGGTGCTTGAGGAACTGCTGCAATGACTCGATAGAGTTGTGGCGACCGTTACAAATGAATGTGCAAGGCCCTTTGTAGATGTGCCACATTGGTTCGGTACAATGGACAGTGGCATTTAAGTTTGCTGGGGATATTTCTGAAAGCAGAGTTTCTTCTTCCATTAACCTATTGTCTACCTTTTCATACCCTCGTACAGTGCTATAAATGGCAATTTGGTTTCTTTGTTCTTGTTTGTATGAATCCTCATTGAAGTATGCCTCTATGCTGGCGGTGTGCCTCCACTCACCTGTGCTGATGTTGCTAAAGGTATCTATGCTGATATTGTGTTTGTTTCGAAGTAGTGGTGGTAGTTTACAAATTAATTTTGTTAGTGGTTTCATTCTCATTAAATTTAATAGAACGACTTTTCATTTCAAGAGCATTGCACTGTCTACAACAGCTTCCAGGATTACTTTTCTGCTGTAAGGTTTAAGAGTTGAGCGTGACTTGTCCCGTCTACTTATAAGGTTCTGGAGGACTCTGTGGTGGAATTTTGTTTGTAAAATTACTTTTTTGTAATGCTTCCTTGTGGTGACATTAGCATTTGTACATACTCTATTACCAGTAGTGATTGACAATTGCAATCTTTTCAGTACCTTTCACTACCTTTGTTTTCATTTCTACATTTTGACAGAGGCATTACATTCTCCTTACTGGTAGGTGGTTTCATTTTCCTTTTTGCCTGTATTGGCTGTTCTCTTTCAACTTTCTGTACAAAATCTGCTATGGGTGGATGGCTACTTTCTATGCTTTTAGGTAGAGCTGGTCTATTTCTGCATTGGTTTCTATGGAGTTCCTTTTAGCAGTTGTTGGAGAAAAAAGGAAAGTGTAAGTCTGCACATTTGGTGATGTATATGTGTGCATCTGTGCATGAATGGATGAATATGAGGGTAGGAATACAGATAGAGGTGTGTGATTGTATAATGGTGTGTTAGTGTACAGTGGGAGCGCTATATTGCTATTTGGAGTTAATATAATGCCAGTGACATGATACCACAAAGTGAGCACCTGCTGAGGTGCAATGAGTAAGCATGAAGCAAATACCAGTGGGTTGATGCAATTGTGTACCTTAATAAACAAGAACACTGCACTGTTTTAGTAAGAGGTGCACCTCCATGATAACATTGCACTTTCTTTGTTGGCTGTCGAAAAGTAGGCTTCATCTGGTTGGCATTTTCAAGTTGACACGCCACTGGCTTTCAGACAGAGGTGGTTACTGAAACTGTCAAAGAAGACAGCAAGAGAATATATGTGTTAATGGCATACTGACTGCATTTGGAGAACACATTACATGCAATGGTAGGGGGATGTGTTGGCAGGAAGACTTAGTGTGTGTGTGTGTGTGTGTGTGTAATTGGATGGCTTTGTATATGAATGGGGGTTTGGGAGCATCAGCATTATTGGTAAGGGGGTACGTGGTCCATTTGTAAGTGTGCCCTATGACATGCAATTTAGCAAGTGTGTGCATTGGTGTAGGAGTACTTACTTTGCAAATTGATTAGTCCTAGTTGTAGAAGGGTGATAAAAAGGTTGGGAAAGATGTACAGCTTGGAAAGGAACAGGATTTTGTCTGTGAAATTCCATTAACTTTTCCGCACATATATGCTTTCTACATGAGTACAGCAATCATTTCATTTGTTGGATTTATGTATCCACATTTACGATTGGTACTGTTGTCAATGCACACATACATTTTTTGCCTTTCTAAGTAATGATACATTCTGTGAAGTGTGCAAGGTAAGTGGCAGGCACCCTGTTGTCATGAAGGCAATGTATGTACTTGGTTTAGTTTGGTAGGATACATTCAGATACAGAGAGTAACTGTTTGGATATTACAATGGCTGATATGGGTAAATGAAAAGTTTCAAGACACATACCATTGCAAGTGGCATTTGATAGTAGCTGATGGACGAAATGACAGTATGATTTTTGAGTACGTTATGGAGGTTCAGTGGCAGATACCCTGCTCAGAGGCACTAACAGAGTTGAAAGAATACTCTACAAAAAATATTCATACCTGTACTTTGTGGTGATGGGTGCCGATGTGAATGAATCTGGATGCAGAAATCTTGGATAGTTTCACAGAACTTTCTATTGGAGGTGCTTTCGAATCACACGAGACTTGCACTCTGAATGTTTAACTGTACATATGGAGTGTTGTACAGAAATGATAGTGTTTTATGCAGAGGTATTGGAAGTGATTGGTGGATGCATTTGTGACTATTTAACAGTACCCAATGAGGGAGTGCTCGAAAAAAAGTAGTGGAAAGGGAAGAAGGACTGCCCTAAATTTACTGGGGCACGGCCCTCGCGGTAGTTGGGAAAGTGCATGTGCCACATCCTGCCATTCTTATAATGCTGGGCATGGCAATGGAACTGTGGGAATTATCCAATCAGGTGCTGAGGGTGTGCTTTATAAGAAGGGGTGGTAATACCTTTTTTCATTACTCAGTGTAGTGAGGGTGGCAGAGATGCACCGTGTTGATCGTGGGTGATGCCTTTGTGTAAGATCTGCACAGGTATGCCCAGGAAAGAGGCTTTGCTGGCAATTTCGATTTGGAAGGAATGAAGGCTTTGTGGTGCAGTGTCCATGTGTGCAGTTTCGGCGCTGTGCTTGCACTTTGCAGAGATGTGGCCACTGTCACTACTGTTCATCTTGTCATGGTGCATTATGGAGCCCTGCATTTCGGTTACATGCCTTGTGCACATTTGTTCTGTCAGCTAAAAAAGTTGAAGAAAGCAGTGATGCAGATTTTTCCCACTGCCAAGGTGATTTTCTCTTGATACCACCAAGAAAAGTATTGCACTATCCCAATGTACTTTGTCCCCAGCCAGAGGTTGGAAGGTGTCTTATAAACAGAATCTTGTGTGATTTATGTCCGCTACTGGGATGTTCTCCTATGACAATGACTTCCTTAATTCTGGAAATGTGTACTTTTTCCATGCAAATGGCAATTCTTTGTCCACCATTGGAAATGGTATTTTGTTTTACAATCTACAGGATGCATTCAGGAGGTTCCTGTAAGAATGTAAGGAGGAGAAGAAAACAAAAACCCCTATAAAAAACTAAAGAAAAGGTGTTTACAAGCACCTACAAAAAAAGGCTCTTTTCAGAGTCACCACTAAAGACGAAATCCCCTACCCTGGTTGAAATGTGTTCCCCCACTACCGCACACAGCACGATAAGTCTGCGGACACCGCTGTAGTTCCAGGATTACATGTGCCACATCCAGGCTTTTGAGGATGGCAGGCATGGAAATGGGACTGTAGAGGCTAACGGATTGCTCAATGAGGTTTCTGGGCGTGGTGTGTACGCAGAGACTGTGGAAGAAGGTCTATCTGTAGAGAGGAATATAGATGCCTATGGTTATGGCTGTGTCTTTTAGGAGGCAGAGTGTATGGATTTTGGGGAACTCCTAGATACATTGGTTGAAAGTGCATGCAAAACACTGTGGAGTGGCTGCACATTTTGGATTCTATCATGTGGATGTGAACTGGTATGGAGTACGTGCAATGAAGTGGCTGAATTTGGTTCCTCTTTGTGCCACTTTGGTGACGCTCGATCATCCAGACATTATTTTTCTTCATTTTGGAGGGTGCAGTTTAAGACATGTTACCAGAATTTGTCTACAGTTTGCGATGAAGGAGGCACTTGGCCAGGACATGTGTATGTTTCTGAACTCCTGCATAATTTTGTGTCACACTGCGCAGACACAGATGTGGCTGCATTCTTCTTCATTTGGTCTGCAAAAGGAGAAAGTAAGGCGCATTGTCAAGAAGGCTATTTGTGCCTTTTTTAGAGATGATGCCATGTCCTACTTCCACAATGGAAATATTACGTTTAGTAGCACAAAGATTTTTCCCACAAATGGCGTTAATTGTACTGCTCCTGGCAATCAGCTTTTTCTGTGAACTATCCAAAATGCATTGCTACCCTTTTTGCAAGTACAGCAAGCATTTTTCTAGGAGGTGTTGTGCACTTCAACCCTTTGACACACAAACACCACAAAAAGCCTCTTTTTACAGCCAGCCCTTTCTCCTGGAAATGACTGCATTGTTTTTGAGGGAGCCACGCATCCCATTACTTACCGTGGAATCTGCAGAGCTTATTGGCTGCGCGGCGGCCCATATCCTTTCATTGACAATTCCATTTTTGACCTCTGAATGGTGGCTCTGAAAAGAGCCTTTTTTTCCCTTTTTTCCTTTTTCCGTTATTTTGTATCTTTCTTGGTCTTGTACAAGCTGGGTGTTTGTAGGCTACAGCAAGGGCAGTGTACATGTGAACAGCTGTCTGTAGGACGTGGGTGGACGTCTCAAACTACTGAACCTACGTTACAACTTTTTCTCACCATGCTAGACAGGGACGGTGTTACCAGGACACCGAGGATGACATATGCATGCACAGAACTGTGGAACGGACAGATGTGTGCTCCCACAACTAATTAAAGTTGCATCACAAGATCGGGACATGTGGCCAGTAGTGGCATCCTACGGATACCTCCATTGTGATTGTGCATACGCTGGGAAGGTGCGGTGTCTGTAGGAAACCTTCATTTTGCTTAACTGCAGCCATCCGGGACAGTACTGTGCACTGCAGACTCATAATGGAATTTTAAAATAAATGGAAAAGTCACTCACACACTCAGCAACACTTTATATCTACACCTTTAATTTCTGACATACATAGACACTATTAGGAAAGGAAAGGGGTAGCAGAAATGGATACATACACAGGAGAATCAGGGATTTGTACAAGTTCGTCATGAGGGGAGCTAAGGATTGAAGTCTCATCATAACGTCTCTGATCACAGGGAATTTGTGGGGATGGTGGGCTGGGAAATGGGTAAGGGGTACACATGCAGGTGGGGCAGTGGTATTTTACTTTTTCCATAATTTGTGCTTGTACAAAATCTTTTAAGGTGGCAAAATTGTTTAGCATTTGTTCCACTTTGGCGTCCAGGCTGTGTAGTTTTTTATTTACAGAGTTTACTTCATTTACTGTGGCCGTATACTGCTGTGGAAGAGGTGCCGCTTGTGGTGCATTCCTTTCCTTTCCAGTATGTCCTGTTAAAGAGAAAAATATCTGTTAGGTGTATATGAAGCAATACATATTAACTGCCTTACTTTTCAGACTGTGCTGCGTACCAATACGGTTACTATCTTTACTCATTTCGTCATGAGGGAAATTCTCTTCCAGCCACTCTAGGGTGTTTGGCATTGCTGCATACAGAATAAAACATCATGGTTTTCTACTATTGCACACTGCACAAGCTGTGCAAATATAGGAGAAACTTTAGTGTACTTACCGGGTTGTAGTGACGTTCTGCTCTCAAATCTTTGCAGTCCTTTTTCTGCCACTTCCTTCTTCGTTTCTATGTAAAGCAGCAGTGCGGTAATATTGTTGGACGCAGCCGTTATTTCTCTTGTTGGTGCATTCCATTATGGTGCATACCCTATGCCTTTGCTCAGTTTTTTTAACAAGTACAGAGTTTGCAGACCTACTCCACTTTTCCTTGCAATGCAAGTACATGGTGCTCTTTGTATATGTTCCTTGTCTTTGCTGAATGGTGCCACTATGTAAGAGAACCCCTGCCTTTTTCAGCAGTTTTAATTCTACCCGATATCTGCGAACAGACGCACAGTCCGTGGTTACTCTGCCCATCGGCATGCAGTCATCCATTTGGTATGCTGTATGGTACATCTATACAAACTAAGGGTATCCTGGTAAAAACCTATGAAAATCAGTGAAAAAACATTGTTAAAGGGACGTTATGGTTAAGTTGCCCTAAGAAAAACCTAGCACATTCAGTACAAAAACTTTGTTAAAGGGACGTTATAGTTACTTTGCACTAACAACAAGCTATCCATATTATGGGTACACGTAAAACCGAAAAAAAACTAATTTCGCCAGTTATGGCAAGCTAAGCAATCATAACTCATGCCACCACTCTGCACTGCTAAGACTGACACCCATGACATCAAAGATGACATCATATGTGAAATGAATTTTGATGAAAGGTCCCTACAAGGGGTTGTCATTATAATGTTGCCAGAAAACTATCAGACTTCATTGGGAGAACTATCATGAGATACATAGCTCATTCAGCAATGTATTGCTATAAACACCATTGCATTGCAGAGTTATTTCCAGTACATGAACCTCGTCATGTAGAAACGTAGGCATTGTCTGCAGCATGCACCATAGAGGTGCAATATTCAAAATCTTGCCATGTTGGATGGTAAAATTATGAATGCTTCGTTTCCCAGTTTGCGTACTGTGAACCATGTACTAAGTAGCTAACAATGCCTCACTTACTACATAATTGTACTACTACACAGAAAACATAAACACGCCACAACACATACAAATATGAGCATATATAGGGAAAGTAAAGTAAGCAGAAAAGCAGCAGTATTACCAGAAAGTGTTCATAACCTAACTGATTATCTTCATGTACAGAAATTATTGCTGTGTTTCACTCTTGCTTCTTCCCCTACGTATATGTATCATATGATGTGACTAAACAGTAAGGAATGCAGTATAAGAACATATAAGAAGGGTAAAGTCTACAAATGTAGTACCTTTTGCATTTTTACTTCCTGACTGGCAGTGACGAACACTAACTGACCTAGATATGTCAGTGAACAAAAAAGAGGGAGCCAGAGATGTGATGTCATCAGTGATGCCATCAATGACATTTGTGATGTGTTAGTCTTAACAGTGCACAGTGGTGGCAGAAGTTATGGTTGCATAGCTTGTCATAACTGGCACATTTCTGGGGGATTTCGGTTTTACGTGTACCCATAATATGTATAGGTTGTTGTTAGTGCAAAGTAACTATAACGTCCCTTTAACAAAGTTTTTGCACTGAATGTGCTAGGTTTTTCTCAGGGCAACTGAACCATAACGTGCCTTTAAAAATGTGTTTTCACTGAATTGGATAGGTTTTTAGTAGCGCAACTTAACCATAACATCCCTTTAACAATGTTTTTTCACTGATATATATATATATATATATATTTTATATATTTACCCGCTTGCTCCCACCTGCTAAATCCCCAAAACTTCACCGCCAATGGCTTGGCCCTACCTGGTGTGAAAAACCACCTAGAGGGCAGAGAAGGAACAGCAACACGATCGGCATCTACTGCGGTCTGTTCCTGTACCTTCACATGCATTTGTATAAATAGACTAGGGGAAGTTCTGCCCCCCAGCGTGGCTCACTGATCTTAGTGCAGCGCCCAAACCTCACCGGGGAGCAACACAAAACGCGTGCTCCTCAGGGACCCCTTGCAACTGTCTTGATGCATACATTTTGAAAGTTCATCAGTACCGTTTCAAGCTGGTTTGTGTCAAGGGCACTGGAGCTATTTTTGTCCAGAGGGAAGCCTCGAGTGCCTGTAACAAGAGGATGCATTGGTCTGCACTGTAATATGCAGGTTGGTTGGAGATGTGTGCCTTTTTGATGTCTGGTGTTTGTAGAGCGAAGTGTTAAATTGTTTTGTGGGAGTGGCTCTGTTGGTAAGAATATTGAACATTGGAAATTGAAATTGGAGCATTTTGGTGTGGAACAGTCAGTAGAGACCTCAATGGGCCAGTAAAATCACAGAGAGACACATGCGTGACATTTCGAGCAGGCAGAATCACAGTGGGACACCTGGAAGTAGAATTATAGTGGGACAAACTAGAGCAAAGTTAGTGGAGCACCTAGGAGCAAAAACACAAGGGGCCTCCTGGGAGCTGTATAGTATATGGTAGAAAGTAGACTTGTGAGCAGGTTAGTGACGTGTGCAAGCAAGAAGCCAAATATAGCAAGGCATAGCATGGCATAGCAAGACATGAAAATGTATGACAAGGTATCCATGGCATAACTAAGCATTAAGGCCAAAGAAAGTTGTAGAGAGGTCTAAGAAGGCAAAACAGCATGGTCTACTTCCCAAACCATACCACTCTCCTCTACACTTTGCCACTTTGTCACTAGCAAACCCTGGCTCACACCTCTCTCTCTCTCTCTCTCTCTCTCTCTCTCTCTCTTTCCCTTTCTCTCTAACTCCACTCTACCCTCTGGCCCGACACACTCTGCCAGACACACCTTGCATGTTCTCATCTCCTCAGACATCAGACATCCCCCTTTCTAACCCTCTCACCACTCCTCTCTCTCGGGCTGTCCACTTTCTACTTCTCTCTCTCTCTCTCTCTCTCTCTCTCTCTCTCTCTCTCTCTCTCTCTCTCTCTCTTTCGACAAGATGCAGCATTTGGAAATTAACATTTAATCGGATGGAGGATGCTGTGTAACACAGGGACCTGCCATGAAATGGCATACATAATGCAGGTCAACATGCAAGATACAGTGACTGTTGTGAATAAGACATGAAGCAAGGAAGACTCCCGTGTGAGGAACGGCCTCACGCAATGTGCAACCTTTCAGCCAAGGACTCATGTATTTAGAGCATGAACTCCAAGGACAGTTAAGTATTTTGGGTTGAAGGTGACAGAGAGATTCCATTTCACAGCAGGCAATGCAATAATTGCGGCTAGATTGCTGACCTACTTGCTGCATAGATCAGCATGCAACCTGCATGTGAAAGGTTTGAATCCCATCAGGGACGACCTAAGATTTCACATTCTGAGGGTGATACAAGAAGTGTTATTCATTCGGCTAATAACTAAACCTGTTATTCAACCAGAGAGAGACAATTCAGTTTGTCATGTGTGCTGTGCAATGGCAAATATTAGCATTATTAAAAGGAGGGTGGATCTCATTAAGTTCACAAGTGATTCAGTGATTTGCAAAAGCGTTTCAACATAAGTGTACAGAAGCATTTTAACATAACAAAACATGCTACTGTGTAACATCTCATGGGCCAGTGGTTCTCTACTGAAGTGTTCTTCTCTTCCCTACCAGTTGGTGTCAACCTCAGCAATCGCTCATTGAATGCTGAGGCTTGTAACCCCACCTTCTATGAAGACATGCTCATGTGAGGGGTTCCGCTTCCTCTAACCACTCAATTAAATAAATGTGCCTCTTTTCTTATGTTGCAGTAGAAAAGAAAACATTGCAAAACTGTTTCTTGGCAAGTCGTGCATCCTTCCTCCAGCCCAATCCTGGAGGGTGAATGCAAAACAGCTGGAAGAGACAGTCAGGATTTCCTCAGCATCGCTTTCCCAAGCTTAGAAGAAGCTCGATTTCCGTAGCTTAAGGGAGATCTATGCATGCCTGCCAACCCATTTATAGTATTCCCAACAGGACGTGAATCTGAGAGGCTCATGGGGCAGGGGCATAACTGGTCAAATGGTAGATGCAGGGCTGACACGTGACCAGCCTTGGACTGGGCAGTGTGGCAGGGCAGACCTGGCAGACCAATGTGTTCCAGTTGTCTGTGCCAAAATCAGTCAGTGTAATGAATTGGGGCAGGGGTATGCAAACTGTGTCTCTCCATATGTTTTGGACTTCAACTCCCATCATCCCTAACCACTACAGTCAATGGTGAGGGATCATGGGATTCTTAGTCCAAAGCATCCAGAGAGCCACAGGTTACAGACCACTGACTAATATTTATTTTATAATGAAAGGACGGCAAAATGAAAAAGCACCACGTTTCAAATCTCATGCAGGCCTAAAACAAATGCTTCCTATGGAATTTGCAGGCAGCGTTTACCTTTAACGAGGAGAGTAAAAGGGTTATTTTTATATGAAACAAAAATTGCATGCAGGGGACCACCAGCATTCAGGAGGTGGAGGGAAAACAGCAGAGCACAGGCGAGGAGAACTCACATTTACCTTTTTTATATTTTCCTCTATGTGTCGTGAACAAGAAAATATATGCATATACACTTTGCAGGAGGCATTTACTAATGGATTCCTATGGAATCCTCCTCCTTATTAATGCGAGGGGGATTCCATAACATTTTACACCTGCGTGAAGATGTCATACAGGTCCAAAATAAAACGGAATGACAAGGCAGAGAAGGCATGCACGGCGAAGATCAGCAAATGTCATTCAAGGGACATAAAATGTGTGGTCCCCAAAGAGTTGCTGGTCCCCTGCAAGCAATTTGCAGGTTTCTTAAAATGTCCTTCTTAGTGTGTGGTGCTGTTGGAAATTGTATCCAATTCTACTGATCCAATATTCTACAAAAAGCCTGTTCCCACTAATGTTCCCAAAATATGCACACAAGGCACTACTCTGGGAATATTTTTCACACTGCTGCCTCTTTTCCTAACTGCCAACCGCTTGCTCAGCTCAGCCAAATGGAAGTGTTATAAAAAGGCATCATGTCTCTTTTTGGTTAAGAGTATTACGCACTTGCGCTCCGTCTTTTCCATCAGGTGTAGCCGCCTTGCCAGGAAAAATCTGCTGCAGTCACCAGGTGGGAGGAGGCCAAGATTTCTACTGTCAACAGTCAGGCCCACGCAAACCCAACGATGCCAGGCCAGGCCACCCAAAAACCAGCCGGTTCACAGAAAAACTGCAAAAAAACGAGCGTCACGCCAAGGAGCATGTGTTCCCCACAAGGCGTGAGCCTGCCTTACGGTATTCTGTGCTTTCCCTTTGAATCGAGAAAAATACTCAGTGGAAATTTGCACACTTGCATCTTGTGGTCACGCCTCGATTCTGTGGTTTAATCCCTTTATAAGGGGACAAAGATGAGCTATAGATGATTTAAAAGGCGCGGTAGACTGGAGGGTGTATCCGCCGTGTGCCTTTACCCCTTCTAATATTAAGACTATCATGTTGTATTGTCCCTGGCAGGGGAGGACTTGGGACTGTTTGCCTGGGGACAAGTATAATTATTTGGCTCGTGGTGAAGCGCAGTGGCTCTCACCCGTAATGCAGCAGCCCCAAATGCAAGAACAAGTTAATTCAATGTCAACCTCTTCCCTTCCCACACATTCTTAAGTATATATAATAGACATTATTGACATTTCTTTCCATTTATGCAACATATCTTTGAGTTGGTTGTGGTTTCTTAATGGCCCTGACCCCAGGAAACTCTTACACATACACAACTTAGTAAAATGATTTCGGTATTAGGTCAAAACACCTTTTTCTAAAAATTGATTACAAAGAAGATTGATTTAGAAAGACCGCTCTGTGACTGCACAGAGTGGTCTTTCTAAATGGAACTGTCAGCCCCTGCGACGCATACGAATGCACACGGGCTGGCAGGCACAGTGAGCCTGATAGGACGAGTAGCGGAACAGACAGGTAAGTGTCTGGGTCTGTAGTGTGTGTGTTTGTATGTAAGAAAGCGTGTGTGTATGAGGTGTGAGTGTGGGGAACGGCAAACAGCAAACAGGGGCGTCAGGGGGAGACAGAAAGCAGAAAACTGACATAGAACCATTATTTCACCAGACTTATATAATTGGTGAAATGGAAAGCTGGGACCTTGAGCCCAGATTTCCCCATGTCCCAATTTACAACTTGACAGCAGACTACATCTCTGCACATTCCATACGATCCTATCTTTAGTTTTAGACCACCGTAAAGAGGGTGAAGGTATCAAATTAATTGGTAGAGCCGTGCCACAGCTGAACCAGGAGTCTGGCTTCTCTCTCATAGCGAAACATGAGTTGGCACAGAAAAGGACACATACCTTTAGCACCCGGGCACAACATCCATGATAAAAGAAATATTTTCATGAACAGATGCTAATCAGTGAACATCTATTCATAGATGAACTGTGCCCAAACAATCATGCTCAGCAAGGAAACAAGAAAAGTGTGCTAAAAAATGTGCTCCTTTTCTCTTTTCTAAAGGCGGTGGAGCCTGATGGATGGAGCAAACTGCCAGCCAGGTGAGAGGAGCAGGTAAATGGAGTCTTGTTCTATAGTAGTGCAAGTGTGATGTGTGTGGGCTACAGCAATCAGAAGCAGGGAGTGAGGGAGGGTAGTGGTCATCTGAGATTTCAATGCTGGTATTGCACCAGCGGTTAAATTACCTTATTCTGTGCATCCTGATTGGTTAGGGTAGCCGCCATTATTTGACTAGCTAATCCTTAAACATCTATAACCCCGGGAGAAGAGTTTGTTAGTTTCACAAAAGGATGCGGCAGGGGATCCGGTTGTCTTTTTGCATATTAGAGTTGTCTTTTAAATTGTACCTATGTCACTTTTATATTCTATCTATTTTCAGTAAAGATGTTTCGACTCCTGTGGTCTGGTGGGAGGATGCTTAGCTATGACGAGCTCTTGCAGCTGGTCCCACTCACTTTATTGCATTGCCACTGTCACACTCTATCTCCCTCCCTCTCTCTCTGTTTCTCTCTCTCGCTCTCTATCTCTATCATTCTCCCACTCTCTCTTCTCCTCTGTCTCTCACACACCATCTGTCTGTGTGTGGGTGTGTGTCATTCTCTCTCTCATACACTCACTCCCCCAATGTCAGGGTGAACTAAACATAGTATCGATCATTGATCATAAATAATAATAATCAACGGGAATACAAAATTGCAGTAAATCGTGACAAACTCCAAAGTGACAGAACACATTAATTTTTTATCAGAAATTATAATAATTGAGGTGAATACGAGAAATATAATACATCGATGAAAATAACACAGTGACAACAAAAAGATAATATTCATTAAAAAAATAATCAAGGTGAATGCAAATAATTAATAAGTATATGAAAAATAGCACGGTGGCCAAAAAAATAATATTGATAAGCAGTAATAATAATCAAGGTAAATACAAATACAATGAACAATTCAAGAAAAACCACAGTGGCCAAATAAAGCTATTGATCAGCTATTATAACATTCAAGGGTTAATAAGATACATTGCAGTAATTGATGAAAAAATACATTTTAAAAATCAAGGTGAATACATGAATTGCAGTTATTCATGAACAGTAGCAGTGGCAAACATATATTGATCAGACATTATAATAATCAAGGTGAAAACAATACAATTCGCAAATTAAGGAACTATTTGACAGAGAATACTGATCAGAAATAATATTAGTAGTAGTCGTGTGTCATTTGTTAAGCACCTTTATCCCATTGGTATGGCCTCAATGGTATGGGAAAATTGTCAGATAGGCTTGAATGCGTATGTGCATTTGGCCAAAACAAAGTTGGGTGGGATGGCTGGGCCCCAGTTAGCTGCCCATGTTGGTCAGGCTGACGAGCCCTCAAGACCCTCACACATGGAACCAAGGCACAATCACCATACACGAACTGATACGCCAGTCACAAGGTTCAATTCCCAAAATCTAGGGTTTATTGAAAAGCAAATAGTCTCAATCGGCCGACCGGATCTCACGTCTCGCAACGTATGTTACCCAGACATTGTGAGACGCAAGAGAGGGAGCATTCTACAACAGTCACATATATACAAAAGGACCATCATATTATCAGTTAGTGACACATCAAAACCGCCCATAATGTATCTTCCTTAGCAAGGGTTTCATTGATTGACAATTATGACGAGAATGACACCTTCTAAGACATTTATTCAGCAACAGTTGCAATCTGCGAAGGCACAGACCTATTCTTTGTTACAGAGAACATAATGCTCTTGTTCTGCGAGCGAGCTGTGTTCGTAGGAGAGACACATTCCAAGACCTGCTATCTCCTAGTTTCTATTTGTGAGCTAGAGGTCGGCTTGATCTAAAGGGGCCCAGAGAGGGGGGAGCTGTGAAAGAGAGTATAATTCATGCCTCTAGCTGTGTATTTCTACAGTTTCTGCCATTTCTGGCACCTGCTTGGTGATTAAATGCCTTTCTGCTTACTTTCAAGGACTTGTGAGGGAGGAAAACAGTGTATTTCTGTCTGGGCTAGTCTATCAACATGTAACTTGTGGCCTCGCTCTCTGCAGGGGCAGAACAAAATAGAATCCATTTTAGCAAAGCGTTTGAACAGAAAAGCAAGGGAAAGCAAGAATGGCAAAATGGTGAATTCTGTTGGTACAAAATGGACGCTCTATGGTTATGCTGACGATTCTGTACTGGCGATGCTGGGCATATGATGCGGTTGGTTTTCGGCCAACATAATATACCGTCTATGCTATGGTACGGTATTTTCTAGACTAACAAGGCATGTAAATATGTGCTGTGAGGTGGTCAGGAGACTGTGCAAGTGCAGGAGACTCATTATGTGTCCAGCTATACCGAATTTTTGTCGTGGGACTCAGCTGCATTCGGATGGCAGAGATGTGCGTTGTGTGTAGACTGGTGTATGGATGCGAACATGTGTGGGTAGGAGGCCGTGCCTCTGTCTAGAATCCAATGAAGTGCTGTGTAATACATACCCTGTGGCCCCATTTGGTACTTTGCTTTCAATGTGACCATGGAATCTGTTCGGTCTGCTCCAAATTATACTTTACCTTGCTCTGGAGATATCCTGGGAAGACAAATAGTTTCACGGCCTAGGTTTCATGGAGGTAAGTGTGAGGTGGTGGAGGTTTCCCGGTTGCAGGAGGGAAGAGCCCGCTTTTGAGGGCCCTTCTGAAGGAAAGATGGTCCTCTATGCGGCAGATGCTGAGTGGAAGGGAGTTTCAGAGAATGGGAGCTTGTATGGAGAGAGAGGATCCTCCTATTCTTCTGGAATTAAAAGGTGGAAATACAAGGAGGAGTGCACAGCTAGAGCTAAGCTTTCTCATGAGTTAGTAGCACCTACATTTGTGTTGGAGGAATTCAGGACCTGTCTTGTGGAGGGCAGAGTGGGTAATGCACCTGTCTGTAAAAAAGCAGCCCATCAGCCGATTGGTAGCCAGTGGAGCACCCTGAGGGCAGGAGTGATGTATTATCTGGGGCAGAGGGCATGGAGAAGCTGAGCTGCAGAGGTTTGGATCCATTGGAGCTTTGTGAGCTGATAGGTAGGTGCGCCCAAATAGAGGGAATTGGCATAGTCTAGGTGGAGAGAGAGGATGATAGGCAAAATTTCTGCGACTCAGTGAGGGTAGGAGAGATAAGTGAAAATTGATCTGCGAATGCAGATCTAGAAACAACATTGATGTGGTGAGAGAGTGTTAGGTCCGAGCCCACTGTGCATCCCAGGTTCTTTGACCAAGATTAATTAAAAGATTTAAAAAATTCAATAAATATGCCATATTGGCAAACAGAAATTGATATTTATAATAGAAATGTTCATAACCAAGGTAAATATAATATTTGAACACAAATAATAAATACAAAGAAAACATTATTGATGCAAAAAATTAATAATATGCACAGAACATAATATCATTAAATATTAATAATAAATGAAAAAACACTATGGACTTAAAAACCTTTTTTACATTAGTCACCCAAGGGTATTGCCAATCTAATTATATAATTACAAAAATCTCAATGCAAAGTGTAAAATGGCATTTTTAGAAAGTTGCCCAATTAAAGTAAAAAATTAAAGGGTTTACATTTGTGTCTTTAACATAGTTGAAATGTTCAAAAAGAGTGTAAGAAACGTGATAGTGTGTGTTTCATTGTTATGCATATTCTAAAAATGTTAAAATAATCTCATACCACTCATCCCCATCGTCCTCAAGTGGAAAGCAAAGGATCTGGAAATTGTAATTGGTGAGCGTGTTGCCCCTGAGCTATCCTCCCGAGACGTGGCTAGGCTGCCAGAACACTGAACAATGAAATAGCTGAGCGAATGAAATGGCTCCATTTCACCTCCTGCCTCACCATCCCTCTGCCCTCCCAGCCTAATCTTCCCTTGTCCCTGTCCCTCTGCCTCCTCTGCTGTGCTGTACACTCTGCACCCACAAACAAGTGATACATGGTAAAGCAAGATAACATTAAATCATCACTTATGTGGCACCCGCCGGCTCTACCCACCCACCCATTCCATCCAAAAAAGTTGGAAAAAAAGTTAAAGAAAAGTGAATCAATGATTGAACATTTACTTCTAATAAATGTAATGAGTAATAACCTGGGTTTTATTATGGGATAAAGGAGAGATTCACCAACAGATGAAAGGATGCACCCAGATTCTTCCAGTCATGAGGATACAGCCAATCACGCTAGAAGGCAGCCACAAGAGAAAAACATCAAGTGGAAGTACTTTACAGTCTAGCCTGTGAGCTACCTGCAATCCATGGCATGCTTGTTTCTAGCACCCTTTTTAGTCATTTGTTTGTTTGAAATAATTATAGCAAACAGTGCATTGCAGGATTCTTTTTCTGCACCCACTTCTTTCGCTTGTTTGGCAATAGTGCAATTTGTCCGTCAGTTGCAGCATTTTTGCAGAGGAAGAAAAAACACAGCATGTCCAGAGCTCCCTTAACAGCACCAATAATCGCGCTTGCATACTTATATTCCTGAGATAACCAATTTGTGGGCTTTTAAACGGTGCAGGTGAAAAATGTCACAACTTTGTGAAGATTACAAAGTTGTGCAGTTACCTTCAAGCCTTGTGCAAAGATGAATGTGCAAAACGTTGCACTACCCTAATCCAAATCCCCAAGTGTTTTGTGGCAAGACAAGGCGAATGGGCTGTGAAGAACATCAATCCGTCACTTTTCAGCCACCCACGGCAGGCAAACTAAAGAACTAGACGTCGCAGATTCCTTTTCTGGATGCCAGGCTGTTTAAAGATTAGGGCGCAGTTTCATTGTAACACAGCACATCACGTATGTGTAAAGAGGAAGATGTGTGTAGAGTGCGAGAAGTAGAGCAGGGCCCACTGTAACCTGAAAGAAATGGCAGTCCTTACAAAGATCTGCCTTTGGCCATGGAACAAGTCTTAGAGTAGGGACATGAGAGAACGTTCCACGTCTGCTTCAAAGTGCTGGAGAATGAGGGGTAGTGGGTGAAGATGGGCAAGATATAGGGTGAAGGGAAAGGAGAGGCGACAGCTAATCTGTAACAGGAAGGGTTTCAGACCTCGACTGTACTCCATAAAGTTGTGGTCCTTGTTGATCACAGGGCATAAGTAGGCCGGAACAGGTCGATATTCAGACACGTGTGGTTGAATGCAGAAAGAGAATGCAGTTGCAAAGAGTGTGAAATATGAATTCCTACAAATATCTTGTATTTACTCAAATGAAGGACAGGTTCGGTGGTGAGCCTTAAGCATCTGACTGGTTGCTTGAGCTGAGTGTAAAATAGGTCATTTCAGTAAATAATCCGTAGGTCAGAGAGCCACCTTGTAGCCAAATTCACCTCCATCTCAGAGCAACATTGCAATGGGCCAGGGGTAGGCAGCCATTACATGAAACGTGTGCATGTTTCACTCAGTATGAAGCGAATGGCATTGCCTTATAGGACAGCCCTAATTCATACATTGCTTGATCAGTCCAAGACCAGTTAAAAGCCAGTAAGAGGCATACCCAGCATGCCTGGCTCACAGATAAACACAAAAGATGCCCCATAAGAGAAGGGATCGAACCCTGCGCCCCATCACAAGGGGGAAATGCCACTGGGAGGCCATCAACCACATTGTCAGTGATATGTTCCTCCCTTTGGGGAAACACATCTCGGTTTCAGTTTAAGAAGCAGGATCCAGATTCAAAAACCCGTTTGCCTAATTCTACACTACAACAGCTGATGAGTTCCACAAGGGCTCCAGTGACGGGCCTCGCTGAGGGTTGGCAGTCTTCCCCGGGGCATGCCGCTTGGCACAGCTACCTCTTGAAATAATAAGGCCGGCTCCTCGTCGGGATCTGTGGATTGTCATTGTGAAGCTAACATATGTTGCCACTGCAACAAGTAAAGTGTATGTTTCTGTAGGCGCATTACTGTCAGGCCTGTCTGTAGTGGCTGCAGAAAAGCTTTGCAGCTTTGAAATGGCACGCTGGGCGAAACACTGCCCTTCAGCATGACTTCATGTGATCAGTCCTTGTCTTAAGCATGGGAGTCATCCCAGCGTTCAATGATTTTAAATGCAAAACAGGAGGACAATATACACTCTTAGCACTTTAAATGTTCTCTTTTGTGACGGCTTTCACAAGGGCCCCCTGCAAAGACTGCACTTACCAGGATTTTCTTTTGGTGGCGCCCTTTAAAAATGGCTGCTACAGTGTCGCATTCTTAGGCCTTTCCAATACAGTGTCAATCCCAATGCGCACGCGCGCAACTCCTTACTTGCGTCAAAAAGGTTTTGAGAATCTGCCCCATGGTCTTCATTCACAAGCTCGACCCCCAGGTTTTTACAAACCCCAGCTGTACCCACATCATCTACATTCGCAAGCATGACGTACAACACCTCCAAGCACTCCAAGCATACTCTTGCCCTCACAGGCCAGGCGTGAAAGCCATTGTCAAATGAGCCATAGTGCTTTCTTTCACAAGAACCTATTTAGTGTGTCGATGTCACGTGCACTGTGTGGTGTCATATGTCAAGATGCGATCCTCAGCCTCCTGGATTTCATTTAATGTATTTGTGATGGCAAGACATGTACACAAGTGTAGACAGAGCGCTGCACAAATATTAGAGGTACACAACGTTGATCCAAAAAGTTGCAATATATAATAATCAAACTATAACACTTATAAACTGATCAAAAGAGCATTTCCTCCATCGACATAGGAAAGACTCTGTAGGGTGGAAAAAATGACTCCAGTGGAAGATATGTTTTTAATGATGTGAATCATGCCGAGAGCCTAATGAACTCGCTGGCTCAGCCAGGATTGGGACAACAGCCCTGTGTAGCCTTCACTGATCCAATCATAAGACACTCGGCCTGATTCACAGAAGCGTTTTATAACGGCGCATTCCCATCAGAGAACATTCTGTGAATCGGGCCTGTATGAAACTGGTAGCTTTCAGCCACGCCCATTCCTCATAAAGCAATGCTGCGGTTGGTGGACATCATCCACTGATGGCATAATTGATGATCATCAATATACTGATTTACAGGAAACCAAAAACTGTCCACCAAATCCCCAAGCACTCCATGCGTTGAGTGAAAGTTACAAGCGACTAGATGAACCATTGGGAACGCTGCTGGTATCCAGTGATTATACTAAATAACAAATAGAGAATGACATTTTGACGAATAGAAAATACCTAAAAAATACCACATTTTTCAATGGGGATGGGGTAAGGGGCAAATCTGATGGGAAGGGGTTGGGATGGGGTACTAAACATGGGAAAACAGGGGGCTTTAGCGGGAACCTCCTACCCCCAAAAAATATTCGGTATGTTGGGTTCGTTAAAACATAATTCACTATTTTTGGGTTCGATAAACTAACATAGATCCGACTCTACTTAGTACGGCATGAGTGGTGAGCTAGACGAGGACCCCGTTTTTACAGATTGGGGTTGGCCGCCTAAATAGATCTTCTCAAACTACACTTGCCTTTCCCATAAGTGAATATAGAATAGGGAGGAGTGCCCCATGTTCCACCGTACCAAAAGGCGCGTAGACATCAAGGAGCAATAAGCTTCTCAGCCATCACCACGTGGACCATGGGGTGTCCAGTCAATTCGTCGAAAAAAAACTGGTCGACTGCAATTTGGTCGACGCAATTTGGTTGAAAACCAAATGATCGAATTTTTTTTTTATTTATATATTTATTTTTCGGGTTTTCGTTTTGTAAAAAAAGGGGTTTTTAGAGAAAAAAAGGGGGTTGGGGGGACACCCCCAAAAAAATAAAAAAAAAAGGGTTAAAATAAAAAAAATAAAAAATTCGACCATTTGGTTTTCGACCAAATTGGTTCGACCATTTGTCTGGTCGACCAATTTTTTTCGACCAAATGTCTGGTAACCGGACCATGGCGGTCTGGGCACTGTGGTGATGGTGAATGTTAGGTTAGTACGGGCACAGCAACATCCTTTGGGCACATGGTATTCCTACTGCCTTTTCCATGATCTCACTCTCAAAACAGGGCTTACGATAAGGAAGCTGGCCTTGGAGCACGCGTTTTAAGCAACGTTAGGCGTAAGTAATCACAGACTTGAGGCCAATTTAAATTGCTCTGGGAATCTCCACTGGGAAATAGACACAGTGATAATGGCAAAGAGAAGGAATCTCGCTTCAGTGAGTAACCCCCCTCATTACAACCCAGGCGTTAAGGGGTTAATGGCGCTGTAAAAGGTGGCGGCGCCGTTAAACCCTTAACGCCTGATTACGAGGTCCCTTTGTGGGTTGGAGACTTTAACGCCTGCTTTTTGCAGGCGTTAAAAATAAACCAGCAAAGGGACCTTGGTGCTAAGTACGGTGCCGCAATTTGCGGCACCGTACTTAGCGCCTTCCCCATTCCCATTGAGCCCTATGGGGCAAAAATGGGAATGGGGAAGGGCCATGGCGGCATTGGGGAATTACCGCCCCGCCACCTCGGAATGGGGCGGTAATTCCCCATTCCGCCATGGCAGAGTCGGTAAGTTACCGGCATGGACCATGGTGCTATTAGCGCCATGGTCCAACGCCAGTCTCGTAATGAGGGCCACGTTGTCTTTAAGCAGTCAGGAGTAATGCAAAGTATGGCAAAGAGACGTGACGAAACATGTCCCATATAGGGCTCCTGCAAGGAAGATAAGGATAATGCCAGAGTGTTAATATGAATTTCTGCCCACCTTGGTGTGAGCAATATTTGGGGCACAATGCACGAGCGTGGGATTAAATAGCTTAGTTCATTCCTTTAAAAACTGAAAAACGTCTTTGGATTGATTTGCAAGAACAAGTATTTGGCTATTGCAATGCAAGCATTTGTACAATGTACAAGTTTCGTTCAATGATTGGTGGTTTTAGTAGTCCGTTCGGGAGTAACTCAAAGTTTTATCAAGCTTCCCCTGAGAATGCAGTAACACACAGGAATGTGCAAGGTCCTGAGAAGAATGAAAATAAGCATCGGCAATGCCAACAGTTTGGGAATTTCTGTAGGCATAGGAAAGGCACTTGCCAGGCACTGCCATAGTGGTATTAACTGGCATTGATGGTAGCAGATGCAAAATGGGGTGAGTACCTGGGCGTTTAGTAGCATTGTCTGGCAAATGCCTAATACGTATACTCAAGCCAAAACTGTTGGACACTCATAGTGCTTACAAATCGAGTGGCTGAAGGCAGACCTTGTTTAGACATTTTTATTACACCAGTAGCACGTATACTGCTCCAATTAAGTCATTACCTCTCAGAAGACAACTTTGAGAATACACTGGCAGACAGGCACTTGAAGTGAAACATTTGATGGTAATGCTTGAGTAAAGAGAGCTGAAATAGTTCCCATGATGTGGTGTTTTGGACGGGAAGGAGCAGGAACTGGGTGTTAATGGCCATAGGGATTGGCTTGGCCCTGGGCAAACAATGAGTGGGCCAATATATATATATTTTTTATATAGTGCCAACTCGCCCAAAGGCTCAGTGAAGAATTCGACCAGGATGGGTGTGAGCTCACCTGAGCTTTTTAAAATGTTACATGAAATTGAATAATGGTAGATCAACCTCTGGAAAATGTGTGGGGCCAATCTGCACACCTTTTTCTATGCTCACCGCCCGACATACACTTAGACCTGTGTACTCTGGGTGGACACAGCCTACAGGCACAGTCCTCCCTGTCATATTTAGTTGTGATCCGACAGGTGGAGTACATGATGCATCTCAGAAGGTGGAGGGCCAAAACGTTCCTCCTGCCATGGCCAGCCTAATTAACTATCAAAGTCCCCATGGATCCGCCCTGTCTGTTTGTTTACCTTCTTTAGACGGTGGTGGCAATTAACATGATTAACATACTAATAGAGTATATTACAAACAGCCCCACATGGAGCCTGGCTGCAGAGGCTAAAACAAAGGAGACAGGAAATCCCAACAACCTTTGATATGCACTGCGTCAACCTGAAGCCAAATCCCGCTTCTTAGTATCAAGGGCAGTGAACTCATGTCTGGGACAGGTGTTTACATTAGGAAACCCACGCAGGGGCACCCCATTCAGAAGGTTACTGGAATGTGGATTTTAGGAGAGAGAAAGTCTCTTCTTGCTGCAGCTACAAGGGAGACCTGCTACTTTAATTAGGAACCACAGAGAGCTCCAATTAACTATAGAGACCCTTTGATCCACAACAGACAGGAAAGAGATTGGGACATATTTACACCCCTTTACCTCATGCATAAAGGAAATTGTTTATGGGGATCCTGGATTGGTTCAATAAGGTACGCGTGGCCTACACCAATCACTATGAAGAACTCATTTGGACCCTGGGTGAAGGCACACTCTGCCTTAGAGCTTCCGCCAGTGAAGGAAGGCCAGGATTTCCAAAGAGGGAAGCAACATCCCTCCCCTAAACATCTCCAAGGGAACAGAGTGAGATACTGAATACAGAGGACCATCCATCATCTCCAGAACTGGTACCCAGCCAGCACACAGCGTGCCCTGCTAGGCTCTGCTAGCAAGCTGTCATGCGTGCCGGCTCCTGGAGGCATTGGCATCGATATAGGTGGGGCGGCCATTGAATATCCCATCACATCTATCCTTTCTAGCTAAGGTGGCGGTCTAGTCTTTTCACTGCTTTTGGTTCGACGTGCGGACTGCCGGGAAGCATTTAGTTTCCTTGCTCCCAGCATTCCGCGTGTTGCAACGTCAGAGTTTCGCTTTGCCATTTTTCCTGTGCCTAGTTACGGCACTCTCGCTTTTTACGTGTTTTGCACTTTTCGTGCTTTTTTCACCGCCATGCCTTTTTCCACTGCGGTTCCTTTCTCGCTCGCTCTTTCTCTCTCTTACCTACTTTCTTTCGGCACTTTGCCGAGCAGTATTTCTGCTTGCCTCCCTCCGCTTGGCGGCTTTCCCCTTTTTCCTTCCTTTCGAGTTCTCAGTCATACTTACATTTCGCTGTTTCTTAGTGTTCGGATCCCTTCCGAACGGCCTGCTCTATTTCTCTGGATCCTCTTCTGTCTGTCTTTTGTGGTCGCCCTGCGACTTTTGCCTACCGCTCCGTAGGACTTTGTTTACCTTTCTCCATTGTGGCCATTTGTTCGGAGCTACGGATCCTGCAGTGCTGTGAATCGGAAATCGTCCTGATTCTTCCTCCCGCTTCTGGGATCAAAAGACCAGTTCCTGCTCTTCCATATCTTCTTCAAGAACCGGACTCATTGGACTTCAGGGTTTTTTGTAGCCAAAGGATTTTTCCCCGACTTCTTACCTGTTTCGGTGGTGGAGCCACAGGAGACTACAGCTTACAGGTGGCAACTGTGGCTTCCCATTGAGGTAGGTTTCAGTCATCCGCTTCACATCTATATCGTGAACCAGAGAGATACAATACAGAGTCCTGTTCCACAGGTGAGGAGTCAGAGGAGGTTAGTGGATCAGAAGAAATTGAAGTGTACTGTGATAGTTGTGACAGTTTGTGGAGCTGCTGGTAACTTTGTCGACATCCACAGGGCGGAGCAGATGGGTATTCCCCGAATTGAAAAGATAGAAGACCAGAAGGTAGAAGGAGTAGATGTTCCCCATTGTCCTCTGGTCCCATAACTCATATGACCGACACTCTACACATAAAGATATTTCAACACACCGAGATCATCTCATTTCAACTGATCTGCGCCGCTCATTTCCCCATCATTCTGGGAATTACGTGGATCCGGAAGCACAACCCCCAAATTGACTGGGCTCGCAACCAGTTGGCTTTCGTTTCGGAGTATTGCAAAGACCATTATCTCTCTCAACCCAAAGTAGCCAAAGTACAAGTCTATAACATCCTCCAAGGCGAATCTATTGGAATACATACCTTACCTGTGGAATTCTCTCACTACCAACAGGTGTTCTCTGGCCAACCCTTCCTGGAACATCCTCCACATAGGCCGGAAGACTGCACTATCAACCTTGATCAGGGGGCCTTAGTTCCTTTTATTTGCATGTTTTCCCTATCCCAAATGGAAAAGAAGGCACTACGCACTTATTTGGACAACAACCTAAAGAATGGTCTCATTCAACCTTCTAAGTCCCCCACGGGGGCTTCCTTGTTTTTCATTCCCAAACAGGATTCAGCCGAATTAAGACCATGTATAGAGTTCTGTGGCCTTAATAAAGTGACAATTCGAGACTAGTATCCTATGCTGCTTATCACGGATATCCTGGAGGCCGTACAAGGAGCTAAAAGATTCACTAAGCTTCGCGGTGCATATCACCTATTACGAATTTGTCAGGGAGATGAATGGGAGACGGCATTTCGCACACCCTTCGGGCTGTTTGAATTTCGGGTGATGCCCTTTGGCCTAGTCAACGCTCCAGCCGTCTTCAAGAGATTTATGGACCATGTTTTTTCTGACCTGATGTTCATTACAGTGATCATTTATCTAGAGGATATTTTGGTATTCTCCAAGGACCCATCTCAACATTCGCAACATGTTCTGGAAGTAGTTCAACGCCTTTAGTCTCACCACCTTCTGGCCAAATTGGAAAAGTGTGAATTCGGAGTCCCTAAAGTACAATATCTAAGGTTTGTTCTTTCCGAAGAGGGCATCGCTATGGACAAAAGGAAGGTAACAGATATTCTGGACTGGAAGTCGCCCACATCTGTGAAAGAAATTCAAAGATTCTTGGGCTTGGCGAACTTTTACTGCAGATATATCCCCAATTTTTCAGAGGAAGTACTTCCCATCACCTCTCTACTAAAGAAGACCTCAGGACAATTTCATTGGACCGAAGACGCTGAAAAGAGTTTCCAACATATTAAAACATTGTTCTGTTCAGCCCCTATTCCCAAGCAACTGGATCAAACTCAACCATTTATCATAGAGACAGATGCTTCTGCCGCAGCCATTGGAGCGGTCTTACTTCAGGAAGAAGATGGGAGCGAACATCCTATTGCCTACCTCTCCAAGATGTTAAATCCCAGCCAAAGAAATTATTCCGCATTGGAAAAGGAGTTGCTTGCTATGAAGCAAGCCTGTGAAGAGTGGCGACATTTACTTCAAGGAAGTGTTCAACCCTTTACAATCCGCACAGACCACCACAATCTAAAGGTGCTAGAATCAATGGAGTGCATTAATTCCCGTCGGGCTAGATGGGCTCACTTCTTTGCGCAGTATGACTTTGATATCTGTTACTACCCTGGTAGTATGAATGTGTTGGATGACGCTCTCTCCAGGAGAGAGACTTCGGGAGGTTCGCCCAAGTTTATTCCAGAACACATGTTCCCCAAACCTCTGGTGATTGCTTCAGTAGATACCTTTTTACAACAGATAAAACAAGCCACTGCTCAGGAACACCAGGATCAGGTTTCAGTACCGACAGGCATAAAGGAAGAAGACAGGCTTTGGTTTAGGAATGGCCATCTTTACATTCCGGAGGGCAACCTTCGCAAGCTGGTGCTACACTGGTGCCATGATCTACCGGCGGCAGGTCATCGAGGAGTAGCAGGTACCTTGGACTTACTTCAACGTTCTTATTATTGGCCTAATTTCAGACAAGAGGTAACCGAATATGTAAAAAGATGTCCAACCTGTGCAAAAAGCAAATATCCATCCGGAAAGCCGATTGGACTTTTGGAACAAGCATCCCCTCCTAAGTGCCCATGGAGTATTATTAGTATAGACTTCATAGTGGAATTACCACCCTCCAACTCGTGTACCTGTATCATGGTCACCATAGATACGTACAGTAAGATGGCACACTTTTCTCCTTTACCTAAGATCCCAACAGCAGAAGAGATGGCAAGAGTGTTCCTTTGAGACATATTCCGCCTACATGCTTACCAGAAAAGATAATATCAGACAGAGGAACGCAATATACCTCTAGCTTTTGGAAGGCAGTGTGCCAACTAGTGGGTATCGAAAGAAAATTATCGTCAGGATTCCACCCACAGACCAATGGGCAAACTGAGAGGGTGAATGCCACCTTAGAACAATATCTCTGCTTCTATTGTAATCAGCAACAAGATCATTGTCCTCATGGACCTTTATGCACGGACTCCTGCTCGTCATCGTTCATGAACGAGACATTCATAAGATGAACGGCAATCTGGGAGGCCTGCCTCAGGTCCTCCTCACCCCCCCCTTTTTCCTCCATGAGGGGTCTGACCCGGGAGCTTGGCTGGTACCTTTATCCCTTCTGGATTGCCTGCAGCCTTTGCCAAGGCCTCTGCAGAGTTGTCGCGTTGTGGGGGCAGGGACACTTTTTGCATTGCGGGAGCCACCCTTGTAGGATCAGTGCCCTTTGCTGCCATATTAGTAGTAGGTGTCGATGAAGTTGCCAACAGGACTTTGTTAGTGCCAGATGAGCTTGCTTGTGCTGCGCGCCCTTCCTCTCCTATTCTGTCCAAGGCTTATTGGATTTCGTCCATAGCTTAGCCGGGATGGATGACTTCCTCTTTGAAGAGGAGCTCGATGGTCGGCTGGCTATGGAGGAGAAATGTGATGATGAATGCACCCTATCCAAACAAGGACCTGCATCAGTGGCGAACCCGGTGACTTGCGGATCATGGCCTTATCTTGGACCCCATGGATGGGGTGACCTCTAAGTACTTATAAGACCGCTCTTCGGACCGTCATGCCACCAGCCTACTATGCCTGCCTTTCGTCATCTTCTTCTTCAAGCATATATCACACTCTCCCTCCTTATCATCTGGGTGTAGGCAGTAGAAGCATTGTAGGTGCTTGTCTTCCACAAAAACATTGTGTAGCCCGCATTTGGTGCAGGGTCTGAAGAGGTACCTTCCATCCTTCTTCTCCTCCGTCATGGTTGGAGGGCACGAAGTAGGTTCAAGAAGGCCTCCTAGAATATTCAATGAATCTTCGCCCTTGAGGGGCGCAGCGCTTCACTGACAACGGGTCCCTGATGCTGGCAGATGAGGAAAAGGGCACACCGGCTCTTTGGAACAAAAATGTAACTTTTCTTTTACTGAGGATTCCCAGCCTGACGACGGGAAATGTTCATGAGCATATGAATCCATGCCAGCCCCATGCTGGAGAAATACAAATACAAACATAACAAACGTGAGGCTGATTTTACGTATGATGACTGTACTGTGTGCTTGAGACATTGAATTAAATTGGATAGAATTACTGGGGCGTTTGATGCAATGTTTGGCATTTCAACGCAGCACCTGCACATGTGAGGCTGTTCGATACATGTGGCGGCTATATCATGCATATGATTATCTAGTTGCTTTTTAATGGCATTGCTGGGTCATTTGAGGCTGCCTTTGGCAGATGGGGACAGGAACTGGATATGTGAGGATGCACATCGAATTTGAAAATGATGTTTAACTGGAAATGGATGTTATTACTGGGCCATTTGAGCCAGGCATGGCATAGGGTGGCAGAAACTGGACATATGAGGTTGCACATGCCATATGATGATATAATGATAATACCATGAATATGAGGCATTACACTGTGTTAGGTGGCATTTTTGAGGCATAGCTAGCTGTCTTTTGCATACAATGGCAGTGCCTGCACTTGAGACTGCACCTTTGATATAGGACCCCATCATAAACTGCGTGGTAATATGACAGTAATTCCACCATTACTGCTGTGGTGTCTGGCTGAATTACTGCCGTATTACAACTTGGCAGGAGCGTGCTCACACCACTGGCAGTAACGGTAATTCTGTCTGGCAGAATCAGTGCTGAAAATGAGTTTCCGAGGGTAATTCTGCCCGGAATTTGCAGAATTATCGGTACTACCGGCACATTTGGTGCTAGTTCCACTGATGGAATTACCTCCGGTGGAATTACCGTTGGCAGAAATAGTGTCATTGCTGGAGCAGGAAGCACGTCGGTGGCCATCTTGAAAAATAAAATACACTCTGAATCCCCCATTTTCAATTGCCATCCGAACCCAGAATGAAATCAGAACATGTCATGAACAAAGGCAAAGGGAAGGTGCCAGACATGAGGCTTTGCAAGCATAAATTCAATGGTGGTGAGCTGCAGGTCCTCAAAAATTAGGTAGTGGCACAGACTGAGGAGCTTTATAGCATTAGGCACAGGAAAACATCTGGGCAGAGGAAGGCTGGCATCTGGGCCACCATCTGAGATAAGGTCGCGGCTGCGGGTACAGTCCCAATGGACAGTGAGAACTGCCGTAAGAGGTGGTATGACCTCAAGGCCAGGGTACACAGCCTTCTGTCAAACCACTGGCAAGAGACATCTATCTGTCACAGGAGGCAGCATTGTGGACCCCCTTTTCCTGACCCCTGATGGATGAATGCAAGAAGCATACTCCACATGGATGGGCTGAGGGTGTTGGGCATGCCGAGGGTGTTGGGAGTGCCGAGGTTGGTGCCATCAGCCAAGGCTAAATTGGTGAGTATGAATGCCTCCCACCCATGACAATGCACTAGCCAAATGACCATTCCATGCATGTGTCATTCAGCATAGATGGTGCCAATGGATAGTGGAATGTGCAACCACATGCCAATGCACCCTAAGGCAATGCAACAACATGCATATGCAAGGGACGGTAGGTGGCAGTCCACATACTCATGAACTGTGGTATTAATTTGTATGTGAGCTCATGCACCCATGAGCCGCACCCATGTGTGCTGGGAAATGCCAAGTGACAAAGTGAACCCTCAGCACACCCACATGAACTTGCCACATCGCCAGTCCAACAGGAAAAGGGCCAATTTCTAAAGGGTGTACACCCTCAGCAGACACTTCCCCAACCTTGCATTAGCCATATGTATTGGCCTGCAATCGACCCTGCCCATCAGAGACATGTATGTATCATGACCTTCGACCGTGTAGCATAAGTCACTTGTAACCCCATGTACAAGTATACATGATGGCTTACAGCATGCCATTGTACATCCAACAGTTTCACAGTCAACTCTGGAGGAGGATGCAAGCCCAGCTACCTGCCATGGCAGGTCCACCAGGGCAATGACAACCACCTCCCCCCTTCTATCACCCAGCAATGGGAAAAGCAGAAGTGAGGCCACAGGGCCCAGCAGCGCCATGCCAGCTGCAAGAAGTGGCGACACTACCACATTCCACACCAGTGATCCAGGTAGGGCAATCAGCAGCATTGCACATGCCACTGCTGGCACTGAACCTGATTGCGGCACCACCCATGCAGCTTCAACTTCTATTCCACAGTTGGCCGCTGTGGTTGTGTCGGGAGCCAGATGCTGCCACCGGTGCACTTCAATCTGCAGCCACACTCACCCATCTGACCCATGACATTGATGCACGTGGACCACAGGATGCAGATCACAGGAGTTGTGGGTACCCCTGCTTCAGCCCCAGCCCTCCCCATAGCCCACAGCCCATTGCACAGCATTCTCTTGATGCTATTTGGAGCAGCGACAGATTAACATGGAGACAACTGCAGATACCCAAGTGCAGCATCTGCAAGCAATCCGTGACTCCTGTTGAGGGTGCCTCACAGAGGATTGCAAGGCCCTTGGACTGGGAACGATGACAATCTTTGGTGGCAACTGTCACCCTGACTGTTGTGAGACAGAGGGTGAGAGCTGATGGAGGGAATATAAGCATCTGCTGAGTCATTGCAGTCCAGCATGCGCTTGGCACTCCAGCACATCCGGGGGCCAGAAACTGACCTGTCCCCCTCAGTGGCCCCTGCAGAGGGATCTTTAGCTGGCAGTCCATGCTGCCACTCCATGAGAAATGTGGCCCGCCCACAGCCAGAACTGCCTGGCAAGGGCAAGAGGCCAAGGAAATAATTAACACCACATTAAACTATTTTACTGGGCCAGGGGTGGTGGGTGTGAATGGGTGTTGGGGATGGGGGAGTTGGTTGGTTATGGGTGTTGGAGATGGGGAAGTGGGTAGGTATGGGGGTTTAGGCGGAGGTAACAGCACTGTGTTTTTTGCAGAATAACTGCCCATTTTCAGTGGTATTTAGACTTGTGATATGGCAGAAATACCATTTTCACTCTTGGCGGTAATTCTACCAGCGGAATTAGAACTCAGACTAGTTCCACCAGATGTTGACTTCTTATTCAGCAGTGCAGTAAAAGTGGTGGTAATTCTGTTACTGCCGCTTTTAACATATGCTGCTGAACCCATGATGAGCCCCATAGGGACTGTATTCTGCTTATGAAGCATGGCATTACTGGGTCATAGGATGGCATCTCCAGCACTTTATGTATTGTGTGTATACCATGAATGTGAGATATTGGGGGTCATTACAAGGTAGGAGGTAAACATGCCGCTATTAGTGGCATGGCTACCCTCTTACCGTGTACCGGGTCCGGGTTCCTTGAATGAGGCATTACCAGGCCATTCCGACCTTGGAGGACCCGGTAATTCCTCATTCAAGGAACCCAACCACTTTCCCATTCAAGCCCCCATGGGGCTCAATGGGAATGGGGAGGGTGCTAACAACGGGCCCGTTATTAACGGGCCCGTTGTTAGCACCCTGGTGTGCTCGCAGGACCCACTATGGGTGCCTGGTAAAACCAGGTGTCCTTAGCGGGTTCCTGCGAGCAGACTCGTAATGAGGCGGTAAGGGGTTGATGGCTTCGGCACCTTTACCGGCGCCATTAACCCCTCACCGCCTCGCTCGTAATGACCCCCATTAACTGGATGGCAATACAGGTACATTTTGGACTGCACTTGGCATGTGATCGCAGCAACTGTACATGTGAGAGTGCACCTTATATGTGGTGCTTATTCAATGGCAATTTTGGGTAATGTGAGGCTAAACCTGGCATATGATGGAAAAATCTGCAATTTGCATACTGTGACCAGGGACGTCATTTAGAGGTCACCAGGGGTCACATTTGCAACCCCTCAGGTCTCTCTTGCTACCCCTGTGGTCTCCGTTGCTACCCCGGTGGTCTCCCTTGCTACCCCTAAAAAAAGAAATAAAAAAAGTGTTTTATTATTTATTTTTATTTTTTACAAATGGAAGCTCCTGGGCTGTGGTCAATGCCATGTGGCTCTTTGTTTCAAGAGAGGCTGGCTTTCGTGTTCAGGCCTCTTAAATAGACAGGGGGTTCCACAAGTGTAACACTTCAAGCAGTGACCCTATATAAGAAAGAATAGGAATAACAAGTAATTTGTCTTTCTAGAATTCTGTACAATAATTGCTGGACTCATTAAAGGATTTTTTCAGGCACACTTCAGGGTGAGTCACTGATGTAGTCTGTTCTTAAACACCTCAAATTCACAATGCAGATAAAAATCCTCCAAAAAGCATTTACAGTAGAATGAGCATCCATTTCGGACTATGAATTTTGCTTTTCACAAGTTGCAGTTATAGCATGTTTTTTCTGCCGATACATATGGTGATCTTTTCTTGTATGAAATGTATATCACATTACAGTAATATTGTAACCATATTTTTTATAGTGTACTTAGGAACAATGCTATGTGATGCCACTTCCTGTTTTGTCAAGGGGTAAAAGGTTGTGTTCCATCGCTTCCTATGATGTCACTTCAGGGTGGGGTCAACAATGGGGTCACTTCCTGTGATGCCATCTGAGGTCAAGGGTCATGTCATGTCACTTCCGCTACCCCTGGCATTTTGGTGAAGTAACGTCCCTGACTGTGACTGAACCTCGCAGCTGATGCATAAAGTGGTAGTACTGGGTCATTTTAGGCATGACTTGGCATGTTATGTCAGCACCTGGATAAGAAATGCCGAACTTTCCATCCTATATCTCTACCTGACATGTGAGGCCAGAACAGGATTAAGATCACAGTATTATGCAGAGAAGGACACACTTGCCATATTATGGCAACACCTACAAATGTGGGTCTGCATTTAAGTGCTCACGAAAATGCAAAAACAAGAATGCAATACACAGGATACAATAAAGCTCAAAAATATTATTTTTTGCAAAATCTGCTTAAGCAGGGTATTATCCACAGACATTCATCTTGTAATGGTGTGAGTACAGGCTTATATTAAGCTTTACAGAAAGCAAAAAGCAACAATTTTAAACAATGCATCTTCGTGATTGGATGACATAAATGGTTATATTCATTATACATTTTTCATTGGCCTATTCTAAACATGTGGTACAGCATCAGATGTACAGGTTAGCTAATTTATAATGAAGCCCTTTTGGTTCACACAAGTTATCATTGGTCAAAAAACATTAGACATATGTAACTAATTAGATTGCAATTTCCATAAGTTACCTCAGTAGGTGTAACAGTAGAGCGGTATGAATACAATTGTTTGAACCAACTATCTGCATGGTAGGTAATCCATGTGACACATAAAATATATGTTTTTTTCCGTCTGGATTCCTCTTCGGGTTGGCACCAAAAATACTATTGTCGACTTAAAATCTATGTTACATTTTGTAACTCGGCTTAGTGGAAACATTACTTGCATGAGTTTGCCTATTCTCATGAGTCATCTTTGTCCTGTCCCTGACTTTGAATGTAGGGCTTGGCTGCCGGGGAACTTAGCTCATTCAAACACATGCAACCTATGCTAGTGCAGTGCACATAATCACAAAACAGCTTTGTTTACCTAATGCATTCAAACGGTTTGTCTTAAATGTGAATGATTGCATTTTAATTAGGACCCTGATTAATGCTATGATAAAAATAATGTTAATTTTATATGGTGTGACATCACAGGTAGTCTTTATTAATACGCCATTCATATGGACATGTCTGTGCTTCCCTCTATCTCTAAAAAGCCTATGCTGTATGGTTTCTGCATAACTATTTGTTTAGAAAAAAGACCCCTTGCACATGCTTATTTAGTCCATAGATGGGGGTGTGGTACTCGGCTCATTTGAACCATATAAGCATGTCTGGTCATTCCCTTTTTTCTGCTCAAATACGTTTTTCAGATTTCTCAGCCTAAGAATTCAAGTTATTATAGTTACTTTAAGACTTGACTGTGTGTGTTGTGTTAATCGTGCGTCATCTCATCTAATCAACACACCATTTCCTGTCCTTGTACCCGGGTAACTTAGTGATTTAAAGTTGCATTTGTTGCTCACTGTTGGGAGCTAACTCCTGTGGAAAAGGGCTATATTAATTCATCTTTTGTCGTTCAGCCAGCTTCATGAAAAGTTTCAAGTTCAGGAATTAATTTGTCTGATATCTTGCTCTGAGAGACTACTCCTGTGTTTTGAGAGAAACTGACTCAACACTGACCTGTGCATTGCATTTAGCTAAAATTAAATAATGCCGATAGGATTCCTAACTAAAAATGGTATGATCCTAATTGAGCTAAAGAACACACAAATATTTCTATATGCAATATATAATGTATCTAATGTGTGTGTGTGTGGTTCTATAAAAGCGTGCCTGCTATTTCATGCTCTAAAGTGGGGAGCCTTTCTCTGTGAGAAAGGCTGATTACATTTGGAGCTTTCATGTAATGTGCTTAGCTAATTTGAACTGGATGCACTCCTGCATTCTATCATTCTGAAACCCTTTTCTATATTTCTTAAGCTTGTGTGAACTACGTCAGGTTTGGGTTGAAAATTCATGGGTGTTTGCCTACAAAGATTTGTTTTAGGTAAATGGATATGTAGGTGTCATTTTTCTGTTGGGCCTACAGGGAAATGCATGTCAGTAAATGAGCGAGTTTTATTCGTGTTTCTCTTTTCCTCTGTGTCTATTTTTAGAGGGGGTTGCGCTGGTGGTATTTATGTGAAGGTTTTATGTGCTGAATAAGTGTGTCCATAATTACATATTCCCCTAAAGCATGTGATGGCTGCACCTGGATAAGGAATGCCGAACTTTACATACTATTTCTCTACCTGACATGTTAGGCCAGAACAGGATTAAGGATCAAATTGTATTTTATATTTTATGCTCCCATGTGCACATTATGTATATAAGCTTAAGTTGTCCTGACCTCTACTGCGCCCGGCTACCTAATGGGTTTGGCGCTCAATACCAAATAAATAAACAAACAAACAAACAAACAAACAAGATCTAAGTAGTGTGAAGAGGAGGCCACACCTGGCATATTATGGTAACATTTAATAATGTGGGTCTGTATTTAGTATATAATAGCAATAATTGCTATAAGGATATAAATGACATAAGAGGGCAGTAACTGGCCTTATGTTAAGGCATTGTCCAAGCCCTATGCTGATTCTGCTGTTTGTACGTTTGTCATATCATGTACCCAGTCATGGCATAACACGGCAACGCCCACGTTAATATGTGGTTTAAAATGAAAGTCTTTTCTTCTGATTCCACACTATTTGTTATTTTATTAATCTTTGCTTTAAGATGTTCTTATCTCTGCAATGCCATTTAAAGTGATACTGGGGTCAAAGGTTGTGTGATGACAGTCCCAGTGATGTCATTAGGCATTTGATGCCACTTCTGCTACCCTTGGAATTTTGGTGACCTGACATCTCTGTTAAAGACTTTCATGTTGTGACCCATTTTGATAATATCTATATTGGGTGTTTTTGTAAAGCCTGTAAATGTATCCCGACAAGTGAAACCCCCTGTAAGTTTCACTTAAAATGTTAGGCTGTGTAAGTTTATCTGGTATTTTGCATATATTTCTTGAACACATATGCAATGCTTCTTCAATACTATTTATTTTGGTTATGGATGATGTTATTATTGGTATTGCGCAGGTGTCAAGATTATGGTCAGACAAGAAATGTGATGTGTAAACAGGGTGAGTTATTATAGTATTCCATGAATAGGTAGCATGGAGGGAGTGTACCTCTTAATGCAATGAGTTACTGGATGTGAACCTAGGCTGTCATGATTGTGATCATTTCTGAGGCATGCTTATTTTCTTTGCTAACAACCAGAGGTTGAAATCGTCCTTATTGAGTATTTTCTCTGAGCTGATTTGAAGATGTGTTATTAAATCTAGCAGTTCTTCTGAAAATGAGGCACAGTAGTGTGGTTCTCTGTACACCAGTAAGATCATCATGTTTGTGCTACCATGTACACTGCATGTAATTGCCATTGCTTCAAAGGAATTGGTTGTGGAAGGTCACAATTGTACAACTGAGAGGCTAAAATATAATGAAGGTGAGCCCTCCTAATCTTTTGTTCTCCCTCTTTTGTGAATGCGTTATACTGTGGAGGTGAAATTATGTCTACCGGAGTGGTCAAAGTATTGGCAAACCATGTTCATGTAATGCCTGTCAGTGTCAACTTGTTGTCGAACATCATGAAACAAAGTGACTTCCTTATGGCATACAGGTAAGTTCCAGTAGCTTTATTACATCTTCGTAGGTTACATTAGGACAGCTAAGCAGGAACAGTTACTAGGAACAGACACTGGCACCCATCACCCAGGCAGGGGGATCTCGAACTGCCTGAGATTGGAACACTCACAACAAGCATTCACTCACTAACACATTAACATTCCGCTTTACATCACATGCCTCTACATTCACTTCCAAGCACTTCACAACACATCTCCCTTTCTTCCAGGAACACCACACACACACACACACATACACAGAGCACATCACAACAAATCATACTGTGAATCTTAGCCGAGTTTGATTTTTGTGATCAAGTGAATATAACCCCTACATTGAAATAAGGAGTTTTCATGATAGTTTTCTTGGCAGGTTTGTTGGTTGGTTTTTCCTTGTTTTGAGATGTCTTGGTTCTGGTTTGTTTTTTTGGAAAATCTGTCTAATACCCACATGGATTGATATGGTTCCATATACATTTATGGTTAGATTTAGTATGTTGATGCCATGGGTATTGATGTGTAGCCTTGATATGCACAGGAAAGAGGAGAGATCATCCATATCACAAATAAGGTCTTTAAGGTGACTATCTACGGTGATCGTATTGATTTAAATAGGAGGAATTTTGCTAAATTTGGCAGCTAGAGTTGCTACGCAATCCTCTTACTGGGATTATGTTTCACCTATTCTGCGCTCTCTCCATTGGCTTCCTGTATCTAGTTGTATTCACTTTAAATCTTTGTGTATTGCACACTGAGCCTTTTATGGTATTGAGGCGGAGTTCCTTCAATCTAAGTTCTGTCCTTATTTTCCCTCTCAAGCCCTTCACTCACAGGACACCATTCTCATTCAGGTCCCATGATCCAAACGCTCTCAATTGGTGGGCGTGCCTTTTCTGTGGCAGCAACTCTGTGGGATACTTTCAGCCCAGGATCAAATGAAAGAAAGGCCATGTAGTCCAAAATGTGCAGAAATACCTTCCTGTAATGGGAAGGAACACTGGCAGACTAAAAAGCCAGCCTTAACATTGCAACACTGATAATGTGCCTAGTGAATTCAAACTGTATGTACTTATGCAGTGGTAGCAAGGAATATGTAGAAAATAAAACCAGGCTGAAGAAGAGAACTGGAAATGCACATTGTGACTGCCAAACTAGAAGGAAGGCAGCCTTTAATGTTCATTTACCATATACACATGCTGTGTGAATGACAAAGGACTAATATTCAAAGGCATTCATTACATTATGAGTGCTAAACTGAAAAGGGGGATTTCATTTGCAGCTGCCACATTAAGAATGATGTGTTCAAATAAAGAGAAGTACACTTATTCAAAGGGACCTTGCATGTGATTGATAAAGCCAGGAAAAGGTAAAGGCGCATTCTACATGCAAAGCATGGCATTTCCAAACACAGAAATGGTGATATCTAAAAGTGTGGGTGTTGTGGGTGTTTGCAGCTTGAAATGAATACATGGAGAAAATCTTTCCCTTGCCAAAATGAACATATCACGAGGAGAGAAAGGAACCATGATGGCGAGATGCATTAAAAAAAAAGAAATTAAAGGCTTCATATGCCCAAGGAAATGTAGCCTTCACAAAAGTAAGTGTCTGTTTCTAGAGACATGATTGTAAGTTTCTATTTCCTGAGAAGGGGTCAGTTTCTATTCAGGACCGTCTCATGACCAGCAAGGAATTATATTGGGCCTGTTCTCTGAGATACGAGACAGGATCATCCGTTAGCCTTGAGAGAAGAAAGACCAATAACTTTAACCCAGGCTTAGATGAACAATGAGACAGCAGCACCTAGAGCATATGTTTCAAGCAAAATGTATTTATCTATTTCATTTAAAAAGCATACAAACAATCTGGAGGCATCTAGGCTGAAACCCCAGGCCAGAAACGAAAGCAAAGGGGGCTGTCTGATGGTCCGAAGCTTATATATGTAAATATATGGCCATAGGGTTACATTAGGAATTACGTTTTGCCCATTAGCCCTTGAACCATTATACTTACAGAAATGGGAAATATATCATTGTAAAGCTTATCCCAAGTCCATGTTGATGCTACCAATTGCAAACTTTTGGAAACTCTATATGATATATTTTATTTGTATCGCGCTCATACACAGGTGTTTCAGAGAGCGACGAGGCAAGGGAGGGGAACAGGGGAGGACAAAATAACGATCTTACTAGGCCCAGTGATATTGAGAACATGCAAGTGCAAGGGATAGGGAAGGGTGAAAGTGCAAGGGAGAGGGGAGAAGTGGCAAAAGTGCTGAGCAAGGCATAATAACAACAACTGGTAGTGCAGCCAGCAAGTTGACAAGTGCAAGGTTAAAGCGCAGACAAGGGGATGTCTGGTAAGTGCAGGTAAGGGGACTGTAGGGTTACAGATACAGACCCAAGTGCAAGGGTTGCCAGGGGGCAGGGTGGGTGTGTGGCAGGGTGGGCAGGGACCTGGGCCCGAAAAATCAGGGGGTAACGAGATGCCCGGTGCCGAAGCCGACAGATCAGCAGGGGAGAGGAAAAGCAGAGGCAGAAGCAAAGAGGAAGGTTTTGAGGTGCTTCTGGGACCGAAGATGGTTTTCCTCAAGTTACCAATCTATACCAATCTAAAATTCGAGTAGTGAATCATGTAGTTGTGTATAGAATCTGGTGATAATAAAAGTTAAGATTGTGTGTGAATGGCGAAAAAACACTGTTTACGCATGCAACTTTGTGCAGACCTGTGGGTAATATTAATGAGTCCACCATGATCAGCTGTATCTGAAAATATATATGTTGTTATGTTTATTTGTAAAGCCCAAGATTTTGTCATTTAGGCCTTGTACAGTGCTAAATTACATGTTAGTGCAGGTTGGTGGATCCATCCTTTGCATCATTTCAACCATATCATCTGAGGTCCTATTAGCAGATAGGGGCTGCGCATTGGGGAGGAGATACCATAACGGTCCAATGAAAATTCAGAACAAATAAGTTGGCACCTCCTAATTTTGATATTGGCAGGGTGTGGCTTAGAGGTTAAAAGGGCCTCACACAATGGGAAAGGGGAGAATGGCCTAAAAACCATCTGTGTGAATACTGAGAAAGACAGCATAAACATCAACTGTGTGAATACTGAAAAAGGGTGGCAGAATTTAACCGTGGCAGTACTGCTGCCTAAACGTCATTTGGGTGCAACTATTGAAAGCTGGATGGAGAGTTAACATTGCCTGGGGGACAGCCATTGGGAGAGACAGATGCTGAGATCCTTGCCAGGAGAGCCAACTACAGGTTCCAGAAACACTGATGTCTTTTCCTTAGCACCAAATCCCGAGATTTCGAATGTACATCGCTTGTCTGACAGAAGCAAGTGTGGGGATCTACTTGATTTAATATCTTCACCTTCATTAGTGTTGGGGGTCAAACTGAGTAGACCCATAGCATATTTTTCAGAATAATAAGTTAATTACCTCTTGTATAGTCTTGGAATGGGGGCGGGGGAGCTCCCAGGAGATCACAGCCTCTGCCCTCTTTCCTAGCTCTAATTCAAGTTATATTCATTTAAAATAATTGAGTATTCCTATTCCCTTTCCAACCCCAAAACTCCCTCAAGAGAAGGTGTGCCCTTGACTATAAATGAAATTCCTAACTGTCACCACTCCCCAGACCTGGCCTTTAAGCAGAGGGGTGCTGAATGTAACTGTAGTCTGGGTTTTCGTTGCTAGGTAGAGAAGTGCTTGGCTAAATGAAACAAAGGGGGTAATTCATGGATTATTTGGGCCGAGAAAAAGGGGATTTGGGCGCCATTCTGCCCGCAAATCCCCATTTGTTAAACAGGGATTTGCGGGCAGAATGGTGCACAAATCCCCTTTTTTTCGGCGCAAATAATCCATGAATTACCCCCAAAGTGTCATTCCTAATTGAAAAATGTGCCCTCTCTACCGAGAGTGAGAAGGTGATCCTGATAGACAAAACATTGTATATTGCTTTGGGGGTGAAGAAGGAAGAAGGGAGAGAGCATATTTCAGCACATAGCCAACAGAGCAACTGGCTCACTGTCAGCAACAAAATCCTCCTCAAGACTGCCTCACTTACACACAAATCACTTAACAATGATGACCCTATATATCTTATCGACAGATTCCATAGACAGACCTCTCTGAGACCAACAAGAATACCATATAAAGACTGCCTCTCTGTCCCAAACTTTAAACGCTCCACCATAGGCGGTAACAGTTTCCCAGTCAAAGCAGCACAACTGTGGAACTCCCTTCCACCACCCCTCAAAATGGACCTGCACTATCAGAACTTCCGAGCGAAGGTCATCTCATGGCTGAAAACGTAGGCCCCCCACTACAGCCAGCCACCTAATCCTCCCAGACTCATCTTTTTGCACCTAACGATGCCCGCTTGCATATTTGTATATACTCCTGCTGTTACTGTATATTGTATATTTTGTTGTATTTTGTTGTTTTGTCGTAACTAAGCCTCGCAATCTCTTGTAAATGCTGCGCACCACTACCCTACGGCATGGATTGCGCATTAAAAATATTAAACAAACAAACAAACAAGGGTTCTATCAACACAAAGTATTATCAAAAGTCTGTTGCGCTTTCAGAACTGCTCACATTTTTAAGAGTGCAGGGAAATTAAACATACAAAGTGCTGCATGTGTGAAATTGCTTTTGAAAACTGGAAAATGTTGCATTTGATCTCAATCCAAACCTTATAAAGGAATGCAAATGCTCATGATATGGTAATGTTCCAAGATATTCTTTAATTTTGGCATAAAGGGATTCGTGGGACATGAGGTGTGAACCATTTATTTGTCCTGTGTTCCATGGGCATGAGTCCAAAAAAAGGGAAATTCAAAGAAAAAGTGTGTTTTATATTAATGTTTTGTTTTCTGTCACAGAGCAGGTGGTGTGTGTAATCGGTTGATGCAAATATTCATTGAGTCTATTGTTTAATAAATATATATTCTTTCTGTACCCCGGTCTGGTTCTTGGCTCATTGGTGGCACAGGGGAGGGGTCTACATCAGTCATAGACAGGGTTAGATAAAATGAAAATCAATGATAGTTTGGGGGAGGCTTTCACTGGGTGGGGGAATGTACTCTCCATGTTAAGGGTGGACTCGCAATGTATCGTTACAGCTGTCTTATGGAATCAACTTCTGCGCTCTCTTCGGGCAATTGAAAATCACCGACTTTGTTCTAAGCTCCTTGAAAACACATTTGTTCTAGTTTAAGGGATGTCGCCTGGTAAGCGATTGTATTGGTGAGGTTTATTTAGCGCCCAGATGCCTTGTTGGTGTGTGTTTGGACTCTACAAATAAACTGAGTGAGTTAGTTCCCCTGGTGGGGAAGGTGTAGCATTTCAATGATGTTGGTGTGTGCAGACGAGGAGGGTACTACTGTGTAACAGGGGTTGTGTGTGTGTGTGTGGCCAATCAGCATGTGTAATGTTGTGTAAGCTTGAAAGAAGGATGGTAGGCAGGTTCAGCATGGGCAAAAATGGCCAATAAAAACCCGCAAATAGCAAGATAGAGCATAAGCCTGAACAATGCATGGCAAGGCACCAAAAGCATAACAAACAGTTAAACTTCATAGTATGGCGTGAAAAGGGATGCCATGGAAAACATACATGGTCACCTCCTCACACTCCTAGCACTGGCAGATACCATTTCATTTTCTGAGTTTGGAACTCTGTCTCTAGCTCTCTCTCTTTCTCTCTGTCTCTCTCTTTCTCTCTCCCTATCTCTCCATCTCCCTCTCTATCTCACTCTCTAACTCACTCACTCTGAAATGGATCATCGTGCACTGTGTGCAACAACCATCTGGAAATTGACTGGTGAGGAAAGGGTGGTGAATGGGGACTCCTCTCACTACCATAAACAAAGCATTAAGGGTCATGGGAAGCATTCACTTTTTGGTTCATAGAAAGAGCTACCCAAAATATGAAAAAACCCAGTTGCTCATTTCATCTTCCGCAGTATGTTGATTGGCAGGCTGAGAGCCATCTCAAACCACACTCTAACCTGTTCAGGTGCTGTGCTCACTAAGGCATGCTGGACTTTGTGCCACCAGGATATTGGCAATTGGGAAAAGAAGTACATTTTTCTGGCACTTACCTGGAGATCAAAGCAAGGGCCAGAATCCCTGGTAATTTGTAGCATAAGTCTGACCCAGTGCCCATAAAGGGCCTCAAAACCCTCTCGCATGTCGCACACAGCCCCAAGACTAAACATTACTGCCCTGGCAGAGTCACAAGGACAACCTTTCGGGGCTACCCGTGATGGTTTCCTAAGCATTCTAGGTTTGAGTGCCGTCATGGGCAGGGGGAGGGGCACTCAGTGTGCAAAGTCATGCTCCTTTAGCCTGGAAATAGTCGTTTGGGCAGTTTGCAAGGTCCCCCTGTCCTAGATGCAATTTGATGCATGGTTAGGGCACAGGTTATGGTATTTGCACGTGTACTAGATTAAGATCGTGTGGCTAGGTCACGTGAAACCCTTCACCCACTTATGTGGATAGCAGCATTTGGTCATGGATGACAGGAGCAAACGCATACCTAGGGAAGGACCACCGGGCATACACCGCAGTTGAGCAGTGGGAGGTAGGTGTTCTCTTCCTTTCAAATATGATCTGGGGACCCCCTCTTATTCCTCTACAAATCTTTGGGGTGAAAGATGCACATTTAAATTTACATATCGGAAAGGCCTTACAGCAAGGAGCTAAAGATACCCTCCAAATCAAGTTGAGAAGAATTTTGTCTTCTAACACCCAAATAAATAGAATCGACGCTTCCAACAGCAGTGTTTAAACAAGTGGTGGGATTTCTGCTCGTCACAGCCTGCACTTTAACCTCCCTGCCTTTTCCAGACAGAATCTGCTCTTAAAAGTGCACTTCAAAGCCTTCGCTAAAGAGTGCGCTAATGAACGCATGACTAGTTGAGACATCAAACTGTAACCACAAAGTGCTGTCAGAGTCTTTCTTGTACTAATGATCATCAGGGTTTCCTGAAAACTGAGGAGATATGTCACCCTGAAATTTACACAAGAATATAACACGTGTGAGGGGGCGCTGGAATCCAGCACCAAAGGGAGGTTTTCGGAAGGGAGGGAGGGAGGAAGGAGGAAGGAAGGAAGGAAGGAAGGAAGGAAGGAAGGAAGGAAGGAAGGAAGGAAGGAAGGAAGGAAGGAAGGAAGGAAGGAAGGAAGGAAGGAAGGAAGGAAGGAAGGAAGGAAGGAAGGAAGGAAGGAAGGAAGGAAGGAAGGAAGGAAGGAAGGAAGGAAGGAAGGAAGGAAGGAAGGAAGGAAGGAAGGAAGGAAGGAAGGAAGGAAGGAAGGAAGGAAGGAAGGAAGGAAGGAAGGAAGGAAGGAAGGAAGGAAGGAAGGAAGGAAGGAAGGAAGGAAGGGAGGGAGGGAGGGAGGGAGGGAGGGAGGGAGGGAGGGAGGGAGGGAGGGAGGGAGGGAGGGAGGGAGGGAGGGAGGGAGGGAGGGAGGGAGGGAGGCAGGCAGCATGGCGTGCAGAGCGAAATAATGGGTGGGAGAGGCAAGACTCGCGTGCGCACGAAACCAGGTGCTTATCCCAGCAACACCCACCGTCACGACAGCCTAGGGCAGGCTGCAGGAATGTTGGGCCCGAGAAAAGGACGGTAGCCCTGTCTTTAGGCGAATCGGACGGCACGTGAGCCCTCTCCATTTGCTCGCTTTCAATAAACATGTGCCCAGAAGGCCCCAGCTCATCAGGGCAACCCTTATCCTTTCATGGGGGGTTCATTTACCAATCGTAGATATCAGATGGTTAAGTACAATCAAAAAAAGGGTCAGGACTGGAAAGGCGGTGCCTGGTGTCCTGAGGTCATCTAGTGGCCCCCTCACCTACCCCACCATCTGCAGATCCATCCATTCGCCTATTGCCAACATGCCTGCACGAGCCCACAGAGCTCGGTGATATGCCAGGCACAAATGTCATCAAGCTGTCAACAAAAATCACCAAACTACACACAGGGAACGCGCCAGTTTAGTTGTGCCTATTTGGTATCACTATAGTATCACCTATCCACCAAAACAATAAAACTGGAGTACAGACGAGAAGAGATGAGGTGCGAGGAGGTACACACAGATTGTGGGCGCTGCTTGGCATTTTGTACCCACCCATTGACTGATAGCCATCCTTTGCCCTCTGGGCCTAAAACACAACCTATAGGGATCTCTTTGGTCTAGCTCCGTCCCACAGTAACATCACTCTTTGTGCTGTATGTGGGTGAACGGTGTTATTTCTAAGGAACCTTCTGTGTGTTCATGGCAGCTGTACATGGGCTTCTGGTGTGACAACAATGCCTTAAGCAAGTGTGCCCTCAGTCCTCTGATTTAAAAGAAATGTGTGTATGCTCACATCTGTTTGTTGCACTGAAGTCCTCGTCAAGCCAACAGTTTTGGCTTGTGTATAGGAATTAGATAGACATTTGCCAGGTGGTCGCATTATATGCCCAGGTACCTCTACCATGTGCCTGTTGTTGACATCGTATGGCTAGGTAATACGATTCCAGCTAAAGAAACCTTGACACCTTGTCCACCTCCTTCTGCATTGATGGTGCATTGATGGTACCCTTATCCCAGTCCTGAAACATGTAAAACCTCTGGGTGTGCGCCCGGAAGCTGAGATTACCATTATCAGTCCACGCAATGCTCTATCTTCTTCCACTGCCTACACGTCCATGCTCATCTCACTGAGCAGACAATTCCTGTCCCCAAGCAACTGCCTCACGCTGGCACGAACGCTGATCCTCTCCAAACCAGTCTATTGGAATGTTCGCCACATGAGCACTTCAGTATCCAATCTGGCTAAACTTCAACGTTTGCAGAATAAAGCCTTCCCCACTGCCCTTGGTCTAAAACAATCTGACCACCAGACACGGGGCCCACTTGCTACCAATCAAAAAGCGAGGATTGACTTTAAAACACTGATTATTGCCCAAAAGTGCATGTACACAGAGGTGCCCCCTACCTCAACACCAGCCTCTCTCAGAAACTCCCTGCGCGCTCATTAAGATCCAGTTCCAGCATCTCACTGGTTACCCCTCGCTATAAGACCAAGAGTGCAGGAGGTGTCATCTTTGGTGTTACCGCACTTACACTCTGGTACGCTCTTCCTGCAGCCATTAGAAATGAACAATCTTGCATGGCTTTCAAAAAGCTCATAAAAACCTGGCTCCTTGATAAGTATGATGAATGCTTTGTATCAAATGTATCTCATTGATAAGCACAATTCTGCTTAATACCAAATGTACCTCTTTCTGCTGTTTTACTGTACCAAATACTGTGATACCCCGGGGTTTGACCGTTATAAATAAATACAAAAAAATAATTCGTACTTGGGACCATTCAGCAAGCCCTTGCAATAAAGCACAATTTATAGATCGACTAATGAGGTTGCAACTTGCACATAGTGATCAAAACTGTAGAGGGAAAACAAACACTGTAATCTAGTGGCCATTCACCTGTCTCGGGTGCAGCGCTAGTGAGTATTTTATGGAACCAAGGGCCTAACTTTTTCATTTAAGGTTAGCAGTAAACTAGTAAACTGTAAACGTACACCTGCTGAAGAACCTTTCCAAGTTTATAAGCGGTGTGTGGGTCAGTTCCAAAGAGAGCAATAAATAAATTAATAATAGCCAAGGCGAGCTAGGTACGTGGGTGGTGGGGGAATGGTTTGGGGGCTGGTACGTCAGAAAAACCTTGACATCATAGGAGCAAACCACCCATTGGTATGTTGCCGTTCAATCATTGCAAACACATTAATTTTGCACAGAAACCTTCTCAGAACATGGTCATCAGTGTGCGCATGTGCGGCTTGCTTGAAATGGGATGGGTTTGTGTATCCATTAAGATAAACTGTTTCCAGGGCTTTAAGTGGACTGGGGCCAGCCAGGGCCAGCCCTGGCAGTCTCTAGAAAGGGCTCCTGAGCTGGGGCCGTGCCGGGGCCCACCCCCGACTAGCCCCAGCCAGCCGACACCTCCGGCAGCCCGTGTAAGAGACTGCACGGTTACACGAGCTGGCTGCAGATTTCAGTACTTCGGTTTAGAAAAAAGAAAAGGCATCGACTTTTCTTTTTTCTAAACCGAAGTACTGGCACCTGCAAGCAGCAGGTGTAACCATGCAGTGCGGGGTGCCTGGTGTCTATGTACTCGAAACAAGAGGAGGGCTGGACTGCTCAGCTCTCCTTTTCTTTCAAGTAACTGGTCATTGTGGCGTTGCCCCGTGAGGGAGACGCGCACGCGGCGACGTGACGTTGCACGTCGCCGCGTGCGTCTTAAATAAACGGGGCGTTCCCGGCCGCGTCAGAGCAACCGGGGAGCCCGAAGCACACAGACGTGTCCACTCTGAGTCTGTGGGTGGAGGGGCTCACGGGCACGCGTGGGGGCACCCAGAGACCCCCAACAGTGGCGACGAGTGTTGGATGCCCGGGCTCGGCGGTGAGAGCGATCCCGGATAATTTTTTCTTCGACGACGAAACATCCGCGGATGTTTCGTCTCACGCTGTGGCCGCGGACCATACACGCGGCTGGCGGCCATTTTGCGCACGTGGCTGAGAAACTTCCGAAAGCTCCGGTTTGGAGTCGGAAGGCCATCCAAGCCCAATTTTTGGATTTGCTGACTGCGGGCAGCCTTGGCCAATTTTCAGTCTGTAACGTCGTGTGGTAGCTGGAAGATGGACTGAGGTGGCTGGGCCTTCTCAGCCCACTCCATTTTGAAGCTCAATTTTTGGAACATTTGGTTCTAGGACCTTCTTCAACCCCTTCATCATCACGTGGGTGATGGCATGCCCACTCCTGAGATCCGCGTTGGAACGAGACGCCTCAAGGTAGCCTCTTTAACCCTTTCATCATCACGAGGGTGGTGGCAGTGTGGGGAATGGTGCAAGTTGCGGCCCTCAGGATTAGTACGAGGGTGCCTGTGCGCTTGGGCCCATGAGTGATTTCGGCGCCCTGGAGGGTGCGACTGCCACAGCATCGGAGGATTCGCAGGACGAAAGCCTGGCAGATTTGTTTCAACAGAATCCCCCACAGCCAACCCCACATCCTGCGACGTCTGGGCTGCCTACACCCACGGCTGGTGCCGCTCTTCCCCCGAACCAACCACCACCACCCCTGGCCATGGCCCAAGCCAGGGCGCAAGCGGCCTTGCAGCCCATTCCGGAGTTTGACGCTACGGGTCCTCCGTCCAGCCTGGGCCCCCGATGGAGAAGATGGATTGGACGGCTGGACATGTACTTTCGGGCCGCCCAGGTCACGGACAATGACAGCAAGGTGGCTACGATGCTGTATTCGGCTGGAGCAGCTGTACAAGAGATATTTGAGTCGTTAACTCCGGTGGACAACTCGTATGACCAAGCCAAAGCCGCCCTCCTCGCGCATTTCATTCCCCTTGCCAACGTGGACTATGAGAGGTTCGTCATGCTCTCGGCCAGACAAAAGGAGGATGAAACGCTCGATACCTTCTATGGCCGCCTGCGCCGCCTATCCCAAGGGTGTGCGTGGGGGGATGCGGAGGATATGATGAGGACCATGCTAATCCAGGCATGTTCGTCTGGCAAGCTGAGGCGACAGGTCCTGAGAGAGCCCGGACTCACCCTGCCCAGAATCCTGGAGCTCGGGCGGTGCCATGAGGTGGCGGAGGCCCGTGCCAACAAGATGGAGGCCGGATCCCGCGCAGCGAGGCCGGAAGAGGTGTGCGCTGTCTGGCGAGGCGGCAGAGGGGTGCGAAGGCCCGGTGGGGCTCCCAGAGACAGAGCTGGTAAGCCAGTGGAGTCATGCCAGAAGTGCGGCTATGACCTCCCCCACTCGTCTGAGTGCATGGCAATAGGAAAGATCTGCGGACGCTGTGGGGTGCCCGACCACTTCTCGAGGGTGTGCAGGGCGACCCTGCCCATACTGATTCCGAGGGGACAACCCCGTCTGTGGACCCCTCGCCAAAACCGCCCGCCCAATGTAGCTCAGGTGGAACAGGCGGGAGAGGAGACGCCGGCGGAAGAAGCGGAGGAAGAGGATGAGGAGAATATCTTCTTCGTCTCCAGCATGGAAGTCCTCAAGGGGAGGAGCAGGAGACAGCCGAGATGCGTCGTGGAGGTGAACTGCTCGCCGGTCCCGGTGCTGGTCGACACGGGGGCCTCAGTCAACGTAATGGCGAGAGGACATTATGCCGCGCTCAACCCACCCCCGAGGCTGGCGACGCCGAGAGCCCGCATTTTTGCATTTGGCGGGTGGGAGCCCCTGCCGCTGGACGGTGCGTTTGTCGCCAAGGTGGAGCATGACGGGTCGGAGATCAAGGCCCGCTTCTACGTGACTCCGGTGAGCAGCAATACCCTGTTGAGTTGTGCGGCAGCGGAGGCTCTTGGCATAGTGAGCTTCGCGTACTCATTGTACTTAGAGGACATCAACGATCTGCTGGACAAACATGCCGACATCTTTAAAGGGATTGGGAGAATGAAGGGTGACCCCGTGAGGCTCCACATTGATGAGTCGGTGCAGCCCGTGGCTCTGAAACACAGGCGGATCCCGTTTCATCTAAGGGACCAGGTGGACAGGGAACTAGACAACCTGGTGAACCTGGATATAATCAAAAAGGTGGAGGGCCCCACTCCATGGGTATCCCCTATCGTAGTGGCGAGGAAACCAAAACAGCCGGACTCCGTCCGGATCTGTGTGGACATGAGGCTGCCCAACAAGGCCATCAGGAGAGAACGACACCTGACCCCGACAATCGATGACATCATTGCTGAAGTGCAGGGGGCCCGGTTCTTCTCTAAGTTGGACTTACGAGCTGGATACCACCAAGTTGTCCTCCACCCAGAGTCCCGATACATTACAACCTTCACTACCCACAGGGGGCTCTACCGATATAAGCGGCTGAGTTTCGGAGTGTCGTCAGCAGCCGAGGTATTTCAGAACTTGATCCGAGGCGCTCTCGCAGATCTGGAGGGCGTTCTAAACATTAGTGACGACATTCTGGTCTTTGCCAGGACGGAACTTGAACATCTGAAACGTCTGGCCAAGACCCTCGAGAGGCTGCAGTCGCTGGGGCTCACTCTCCACAAGGACAAGTGCGAGTTCCTCCGCCCGACCATTGAGTTCTTTGGTTTCATCTTCAAGGAGGGCGGTGTATCTCCGGACCCCAGGAAGGTCCAGGACATCAGGACCGCGCGCCCCCCTGAGTCGGCGTCAGAGGTGCGGAGCTTCCTGGGTATGGTAACATACTGTGGGCGCTTCATCAGGAATCTCGCCTCGAGGTCGGAGCCTCTGAGGGCCCTGACGAAAAAGGATACCACCTGGCAGTGGGGCCCGTTGGAACAGTCGGCGTTCGAGGACATCAAAGGCGCCCTGACAGCAGATGATACCGTGGCTTTTTTTGACCCCGCCCTGGAGTCCGAGATTGTGGTGGACGCCAGCCCGTTTGGCCTCGGTGCTGTGCTCACCCAAGTGGGCAGAGATGGGGGGGGTAAGGCCAGTGGCATATGCCAGCAAAGCCCTCTCCGAGACCGAACAGAGATACTCGCAGATCGAACGCGAGGCCCTGGCTGTCTTGTGGGGCTGTCGGCATTTTCGGCTTTATGTGCTGGGGAGACCCGTGACAGTGGTAACGGACCACAAGCCGCTGCTTCCGATCATGGCCGGATCATCTTCAAAACCACCAGCCAGAATCGAGAGGTGGATGTTGGCCCTTCTGGAGTATAGCGTCACCCTGATCTACCGGCCGGGTACCAACAATGCGGCTGACTACCTGTCCAGGCACCCGGTGGAGGACCCGCACAAGACTCGTGTGCTGAGGAAGCCGATGACCACGTCAGGATGGTGGTAGAGGGTGCCACCCCCAACGCAATGCCGCTACCCGAACTGGAGAGTGCTGCGGCCAACGACGAGTGTTTCCGCATCTTGAGGAGCTCGATGCGGTCGGGGTCCTGGAAGTCCGTGCTGGAATTGGTGGCAGGGCGCACTCAAGAAGCTAAAGTGACCCTCGAGCAACTCTGGAAGGTGAAGGACGAACTGTCCTTCACGGAGTCGGGCCTGCTGCTGCGGGGCGATCGCCTGGTGGTGCCGGGCTCCAAGATCCATGAAGTCATCAACCTGGCACACCAGGGACACCAAGGGGCCGCCAAGACGAAGGCGAGACTGAGGCTGAAGGTGTGGTTTCCCGAGCTAGAAAAAAAAGTGGACGACTTCGTAGCGGCCTGTGTGTGGTGCCAGGCGGCCTCCCCAGTCCAGCGGGAGCCTGAAATCGAAGTAATGCCACGAGGGACCCGGCCATGGGAGGTCGTACATGCGGACTTCGGATCCACGGCCGTAGGCACTCACTTCCTGGCCATTGTGGATGAATACTCCCGATACCCTGAGGTGGAATTCGTCGAGTCGGTGGCATTTGAGCACGTGGTGGGCGCTGTGGAGAAAATCTTTGCCACCCATGGGTTTCCAGTGACTCTGTGCTCAGACAATGGGTCCCCATTCCAGAGCGCTAGGTTCTCGGAATTTCTGGAGAGCTGTGGAGTGGCGCACCGGAAGGTGTCCCCGCTGTGGCCCCGTGCGAACGGGGACGCGGAGAGGCTGATGAGGACATTGAACAAAACATTCCGGATTGCCCAGGGACAGGGCCAGCCCCTCCAGCGGGCGCTTTACCAGTTCTTGAGAGTGTACCGCACCACCCCACACGCCTCAACGGGGGTGGCCCCGGCTGAAGTCCTGTTCCGAAGGTGCCCCCGAGGTCTCCTCCCGGAGGTACATGAAAAGGAACCCGGCGTAATAGATGACCAACGGGTGGAAGCGGAGCGACAGGCAAGGACACATCAAGAGAACATACGGCGGGGTCTTCGTCCGCAGCGGCTGGAACCGGGCGACGAAGTGCTGATTAGGAATCGGCATCCCCACGGAAAACTCTCGCTCCCATATGAACCGGAGCCGCTGGACGTGGTGGCAGTCAAGGGATCGATGGTAACGGCCTCGGACGGGAAGTCGGCTGTCACTCGGAATGTGAGCTTCTTTAAGAAACTGGGGGACTCTCGAGCTGAGCTCCCGCCTGACCCGGATGAGACTGTCCTCCCGGATGAAGATACCCCCCGGGGGGAACTCGTGGGGTCGCCAGAACGAGGCACTGGAGCAGCTGGGACTCCTGCGGCTGAGGTAGGCGGGAGGTACCCCCAGAGGGCTGGGCGAGGGAGACCTGCCTATCTCGGAGACTATGTGCTGGGGCCGATTGACTTTGTTCCGGAGTAAGGGGAACCGGGAGGCTGACATTAAAGGGGCATGGGCTCTGAGTTTGTAATTGTTATGTTGTGTGCAGTGCAATTTTTGGAAGTGTCTGTTGTTGTTGTTCCTCCCGGAAAAAGGAGGAGTGCGGCGTTGCCCCGTGAGGGAGACGCGCACGCGGCGACGTGACGTTGCACGTCACCGCGTGCGTCTTAAATAAACGCGTCTTAAATGCACGGTTACACGAGCTGGCTGCAGATTTCAGTACTTCGGTTTAGAAAAAAGAAAAGGCATCGACTTTTCTTTTTTCTAAACCGAAGTACTGGCACCTGCAAGCAGCAGGTGTAACCATGCAGTGCGGGGTGCCTGGTGTCTATGTACTCGAAACAAGAGGAGGGCTGGACTGCTCAGCTCTCCTTTTCTTTCAAGTAACTGGTCATTGTGGCGTTGCCCCGTGAGGGAGACGCGCACGCGGCGACGTGACGTTGCACGTCGCCGCGTGCGTCTTAAATAAACGGGGCGTTCCCGGCCGCGTCAGAGCAACCGGGGAGCCCGAAGCACACAGACGTGTCCAGTCTGAGTCTGTGGGTGGAGGGGCTCACGGGCACGCGTGGGGGCACCCAGAGACCCCCAACAGTGGCGACGAGTGTTGGATGCCCGGGCTCGGCGGTGAGAGCGATCCCGGATAATTTTTTCTTCGACGACGAAACATCCGCGGATGTTTCGTCTCACGCTGTGGCCGCGGACCATACACGCGGCTGGCGGCCATTTTGCGCACGTGGCTGAGAAACTTCCGAAAGCTCCGGTTTGGAGTCGGAAGGCCATCCAAGCCCAATTTTTGGATTTGCTGACTGCGGGCAGCCTAACCCGCAGGCCCATGCCTGAATTTTGATGTTTTGGCCAATTTTCAGTCTGTAACGTCGTGTGGTAGCTGGAAGATGGACTGAGGTGGCTGGGCCTTCTCAGCCCACTCCATTTTGAAGCTCAATTTTTGGAACATTTGGTTCTAGGACCTTCTTCAACCCCTTCATCATCACGTGGGTGATGGCATGCCCACTCCTGAGATCCGCGTTGGAACGAGACGCCTCAAGGTAGCCTCTTTAACCCTTTCATCATCACGAGGGTGGTGGCAGTGTGGGGAATGGTGCAAGTTGCGGCCCTCAGGATTAGTACGAGGGTGCCTGTGCGCTTGGGCCCATGAGTGATTTCGGCGCCCTGGAGGGTGCGACTGCCACAGCATCGGAGGATTCGCAGGACGAAAGCCTGGCAGATTTGTTTCAACAGAATCCCCCACAGCCAACCCCACATCCTGCGACGTCTGGGCTGCCTACACCCACGGCTGGTGCCGCTCTTCCCCCGAACCAACCACCACCACCCCTGGCCATGGCCCAAGCCAGGGCGCAAGCGGCCTTGCAGCCCATTCCGGAGTTTGACGCTACGGGTCCTCCGTCCAGCCTGGGCCCCCGATGGAGAAGATGGATTGGACGGCTGGACATGTACTTTCGGGCCGCCCAGGTCACGGACAATGACAGCAAGGTGGCTACGATGCTGTATTCGGCTGGAGCAGCTGTACAAGAGATATTTGAGTCGTTAACTCCGGTGGACAACTCGTATGACCAAGCCAAAGCCGCCCTCCTCGCGCATTTCATTCCCCTTGCCAACGTGGACTATGAGAGGTTCGTCATGCTCTCGGCCAGACAAAAGGAGGATGAAACGCTCGATACCTTCTATGGCCGCCTGCGCCGCCTATCCCAAGGGTGTGCGTGGGGGGATGCGGAGGATATGATGAGGACCATGCTAATCCAGGCATGTTCGTCTGGCAAGCTGAGGCGACAGGTCCTGAGAGAGCCCGGACTCACCCTGCCCAGAATCCTGGAGCTCGGGCGGTGCCATGAGGTGGCGGAGGCCCGTGCCAACAAGATGGAGGCCGGATCCCGCGCAGCGAGGCCGGAAGAGGTGTGCGCTGTCTGGCGAGGCGGCAGAGGGGTGCGAAGGCCCGGTGGGGCTCCCAGAGACAGAGCTGGTAAGCCAGTGGAGTCATGCCAGAAGTGCGGCTATGACCTCCCCCACTCGTCTGAGTGCATGGCAATAGGAAAGATCTGCGGACGCTGTGGGGTGCCCGACCACTTCTCGAGGGTGTGCAGGGCGACCCTGCCTGTACTGATTCCGAGGGGACAACCCCGTCTGTGGACCCCTCGCCAAAACCGCCCGCCCAATGTAGCTCAGGTGGAACAGGCGGGAGAGGAGACGCCGGCGGAAGAAGCGGAGGAAGAGGATGAGGAGAATATCTTCTTCGTCTCCAGCATGGAAGTCCTCAAGGGGAGGAGCAGGAGACAGCCGAGATGCGTCGTGGAGGTGAACTGCTCGCCGGTCCCGGTGCTGGTCGACACGGGGGCCTCAGTCAACGTAATGGCGAGAGGACATTATGCCGCGCTCAACCCACCCCCGAGGCTGGCGACGCCGAGAGCCCGCATTTTTGCATTTGGCGGGTGGGAGCCCCTGCCGCTGGACGGTGCGTTTGTCGCCAAGGTGGAGCATGACGGGTCGGAGATCAAGGCCCGCTTCTACGTGACTCCGGTGAGCAGCAATACCCTGTTGAGTTGTGCGGCAGCGGAGGCTCTTGGCATAGTGAGCTTCGCGTACTCAGTGTACTTAGAGGACATCAACGATCTGCTGGACAAACATGCCGACATCTTTAAAGGGATTGGGAGAATGAAGGGTGACCCCGTGAGGCTCCACATTGATGAGTCGGTGCAGCCCGTGGCTCTGAAACACAGGCGGATCCCGTTTCATCTAAGGGACCAGGTGGACAGGGAACTAGACAACCTGGTGAACCTGGATATAATCAAAAAGGTGGAGGGCCCCACTCCATGGGTATCCCCTATCGTAGTGGCGAGGAAACCAAAACAGCCGGACTCCGTCCGGATCTGTGTGGACATGAGGCTGCCCAACAAGGCCATCAGGAGAGAACGACACCTGACCCCGACAATCGATGACATCATTGCTGAAGTGCAGGGGGCCCGGTTCTTCTCTAAGTTGGACTTACGAGCTGGATACCACCAAGTTGTCCTCCACCCAGAGTCCCGATACATTACAACCTTCACTACCCACAGGGGGCTCTACCGATATAAGCGGCTGAGTTTCGGAGTGTCGTCAGCAGCCGAGGTATTTCAGAACTTGATCCGAGGCGCTCTCGCAGATCTGGAGGGCGTTCTAAACATTAGTGACGACATTCTGGTCTTTGCCAGGACGGAACTTGAACATCTGAAACGTCTGGCCAAGACCCTCGAGAGGCTGCAGTCGCTGGGGCTCACTCTCCACAAGGACAAGTGCGAGTTCCTCCGCCCGACCATTGAGTTCTTTGGTTTCATCTTCAAGGAGGGCGGTGTATCTCCGGACCCCAGGAAGGTCCAGGACATCAGGACCGCGCGCCCCCCTGAGTCGGCGTCAGAGGTGCGGAGCTTCCTGGGTATGGTAACATACTGTGGGCGCTTCATCAGGAATCTCGCCTCGAGGTCGGAGCCTCTGAGGGCCCTGACGAAAAAGGATACCACCTGGCAGTGGGGCCCGTTGGAACAGTCGGCGTTCGAGGACATCAAAGGCGCCCTGACAGCAGATGATACCGTGGCTTTTTTTGACCCCGCCCTGGAGTCCGAGATTGTGGTGGACGCCAGCCCGTTTGGCCTCGGTGCTGTGCTCACCCAAGTGGGCAGAGATGGGGGGGGTAAGGCCAGTGGCATATGCCAGCAAAGCCCTCTCCGAGACCGAACAGAGATACTCGCAGATCGAACGCGAGGCCCTGGCTGTCTTGTGGGGCTGTCGGCATTTTCGGCTTTATGTGCTGGGGAGACCCGTGACAGTGGTAACGGACCACAAGCCGCTGCTTCCGATCATGGCCGGATCATCTTCAAAACCACCAGCCAGAATCGAGAGGTGGATGTTGGCCCTTCCGGAGTATAGCGTCACCCTGATCTACCGGCCGGGTACCAACAATGCGGCTGACTACCTGTCCAGGCACCCGGTGGAGGACCCGCACAAGACTCGTGTGCTGAGGAAGCCGATGACCACGTCAGGATGGTGGTAGAGGGTGCCACCCCCAACGCAATGCCGCTACCCGAACTGGAGAGTGCTGCGGCCAACGACGAGTGTTTCCGCATCTTGAGGAGCTCGATGCGGTCGGGGTCCTGGAAGTCCGTGCTGGAATTGGTGGCAGGGCGCACTCAAGAAGCTAAAGTGACCCTCGAGCAACTCTGGAAGGTGAAGGACGAACTGTCCTTCACGGAGTCGGGCCTGCTGCTGCGGGGCGATCGCCTGGTGGTGCCGGGCTCCAAGATCCATGAAGTCATCAACCTGGCACACCAGGGACACCAAGGGGCCGCCAAGACGAAGGCGAGACTGAGGCTGAAGGTGTGGTTTCCCGAGCTAGAAAAAAAAGTGGACGACTTCGTAGCGGCCTGTGTGTGGTGCCAGGCGGCCTCCCCAGTCCAGCGGGAGCCTGAAATCGAAGTAATGCCACGAGGGACCCGGCCATGGGAGGTCGTACATGCGGACTTCGGATCCACGGCCGTAGGCACTCACTTCCTGGCCATTGTGGATGAATACTCCCGATACCCTGAGGTGGAATTCGTCGAGTCGGTGGCATTTGAGCACGTGGTGGGCGCTGTGGAGAAAATCTTTGCCACCCATGGGTTTCCAGTGACTCTGTGCTCAGACAATGGGTCCCCATTCCAGAGCGCTAGGTTCTCGGAATTTCTGGAGAGCTGTGGAGTGGCGCACCGGAAGGTGTCCCCGCTGTGGCCCCGTGCGAACGGGGACGCGGAGAGGCTGATGAGGACATTGAACAAAACATTCCGGATTGCCCAGGGACAGGGCCAGCCCCTCCAGCGGGCGCTTTACCAGTTCTTGAGAGTGTACCGCACCACCCCACACGCCTCAACGGGGGTGGCCCCGGCTGAAGTCCTGTTCCGAAGGTGCCCCCGAGGTCTCCTCCCGGAGGTACATGAAAAGGAACCCGGCGTAATAGATGACCAACGGGTGGAAGCGGAGCGACAGGCAAGGACACATCAAGAGAACATACGGCGGGGTCTTCGTCCGCAGCGGCTGGAACCGGGCGACGAAGTGCTGATTAGGAATTGGCATCCCCACGGAAAACTCTCGCTCCCATATGAACCGGAGCCGCTGGACGTGGTGGCAGTCAAGGGATCGATGGTAACGGCCTCGGACGGGAAGTCGGCTGTCACTCGGAATGTGAGCTTCTTTAAGAAACTGGGGGACTCTCGAGCTGAGCTCCCGCCTGACCCGGATGAGACTGTCCTCCCGGATGAAGATACCCCCCGGGGGGAACTCGTGGGGTCGCCAGAACGAGGCACTGGAGCAGCTGGGACTCCTGCGGCTGAGGTAGGCGGGAGGTACCCCCAGAGGGCTGGGCGAGGGAGACCTGCCTATCTCGGAGACTATGTGCTGGGGCCGATTGACTGTGTTCCGGAGTAAGGGGAACCGGGAGGCTGACATTAAAGGGGCATGGGCTCTGAGTTTGTAATTGTTATGTTGTGTGCAGTGCAATTTTTGGAAGTGTCTGTTGTTGTTGTTCCTCCCGGAAAAAGGAGGAGTGCGGCGTTGCCCCGTGAGGGAGACGCGCACGCGGCGACGTGACGTTGCACGTCACCGCGTGCGTCTTAAATAAACGGGGCGTTCCCGGCCGCGTCAGAGCGACCGGGGAGCCCGAAGCACACAGACGTGTCCAGTCTGAGTCTGTGGGTGGAGGGGCTCACGGGCACGCGTGGGGGGCACCCAGAGACCCCCAACAGTCATCACCCAGCATGAATGCTGGGTGATGACTTGTTACTCCGAATAAAAGGAGAGACTGGGCCCTCCAGCCCTCCTACTGTTTCAAATACATAGACACCAGCAGCAGGCAGACCTTTCATTCAAGGAGCCTGTGGTTAAAGTGGGCTCTTTGAATGAAAGGGCTGCCTGCTGCATGTGAGCTGCTGGGGCACACTGGTATCACACCTTTTGGTACGCCCAGCCCCTTATTTTGTTTAAAAGGAGTGGTTGGCCGCATCAAAGGTAATGATGCCAGTGTGCCCCAACTCTACTCATTAACCAGCCGCCCCCCGCCCGCACTTAATCGAGGGGGGGTTCTCGATAGGGGGCGTGTCCTTGGGACACACCCCCTGACTAGAGCCCCCTCTCGATTTCCATTCCCACTTAATGCAATGACTGTTGCCCATTAACAGAACCCTGCTATAAACAAAAACTGTGCCTTCCAGGAAGCAGAGAATGCGTGGTCCGGGGCATCTCCCAGCCGCAGGGCCCTCCGAACAAGGTCGCAGCTGGGAAAAGTGTCCCGTGCCGCTCTAAGATGTCCCGTTTTTCGGCTCTGTGGGGTCTGCTCCCGTGGTGAATACGCCACTGCCACCCGCACCTCGCCGCGTGCACAGTCTAGGCCATCACACATACATTGAGGGACACTACTTCATGCTGTGTAACCTTTGCCTAGACAGCAGCTGTTTCACCTGTGAGGCTAAGAGCAGGATCGACGCTCGCAGTGGAGAGCGCCTACTGGTGAATGGACTTGCCTAAACGTCCCAGAAGCGGGCAGTACTTTGGGTAAACGCCAGTCATCCTTCATGCACCCACAACTGTATCGCAGCATGTACAACCGAATCCCAAATGGAAGGCTGGGCACAGAAATAGAGGGGGGATGGGGGGGGGGTTAAAGTGGGAAATCAGAAACAGAACTAGACTCTAGGCAGATACTACAGTGTTGCAGGAGACAGAGAAATGCTCAGGTGATATGAGACCTGCTTTCCTTAACCGTTCCCATTATCTGTATGATATTGAATTGAATTGATTGTTTATTTGTATAGCGCCTATACACAATGTGTTTCAAAGCGCTTCAAGGAGGGTGGGAACATGGGAGAATACAGCTACATTCTTACAGGTCCTTGAAACAAATCAAATTTGAAAAAAAACGATCATATCATATCAGATAGTAAAAGTGCATGGAACAATAAGGGAAAGAAGGGGAAGGAAAAAAGATATTATATGATATGTCATTTATAACGTGCCTGTACACAAGTGTTTCTAGGCGCGACAAGGCAAGGGAGGGAAGACAGAGGGAGGACAAGATAAACGATCTTACTAGGCCTTGTGTCATTCAGATCGTGCAAGTGCGACAACTCAAAGTGCAGGGGGAAGGGAGAGGGGGAAGTGCCAGGGAGAGGGAAGGGGAAGGTGCAATCAGGGCAGCATTGCACTGAGTAAGTGCAGGCAGGGCAGCGCGGCTCTGGGTAAGTGCAAGGAGGCGGGAGACTGTAGCGGTTACAGTTACATTCTGAGAGTCAGCCCCTTAAGAAGCAGGCCTCACTACCACGAATGTTAGATCATAGCTGAGCGTGTATTTACCACATCCTTGCTTCCGTATGGCCATTTTCACTCCCCACGCCCCTTCAACTCTCTCCCTCCCTTCTCCAACTTCCTGGATGTCGAGGTCACATATAGATGACCAGCTCTAGATGGGACTAGCTGCTCTTAATGCCCTCCCCTCCAACACAGAATGTACAGAAATTTGCTGTCACTTTTGATGCAGCGGTTTCACTGGAACCACGTATGGGGCCCTCTCTCAGTCACAGCTAAACTCTGGGGGCTCAGAAGAACCACTGGGACCTGATGAGCCATTGGAACCTGATGAGCCACTGGAACCTGATGAGCCATTGGAACCTGATGAGCCACTGGAACCTGATGAGCCATTGGAACCTGATGAGCCATTGGAACCTGATGAGCCACTGGAACCTGATGAGCCATTGGAACCTGATGAGCCATTGGAACTGATGAGCCATTGGAACCTGATGAGCCACTGGAACCTGATGAGCCATTGGAACCTGATGAGCCATTGGAACCCAATGAGCCACTGGAACCTGATGAGCCATTGGAACCTGATGAGCCATTGGAACCTGATGAGCCACTGGAACCTAATGAGCAATTGGAACCTGCTGAGCCACTGGAACCTGATGAGCCATTGGAACCTGATGAGCCATTGGAACCTGATGAGCCATTGGAACCTGGAGCTACAGTGTGAATGCTAAGCAGCGATGGAAGATGATGTGGATTCATTTCTTACTAACCACAGTGATCTTCAGCAGCATCTCCACTGAGGTTACCTTCTAGGAAGTGATGGGATGACTCATGCATGACCTGCTCCTTCTAGGAAACAGTGGCAGAGCCAAAAGAGGACGGGCATTCACCACCCTTGGGCCTCTCCTCCATGCCCTGGATCCTGAAAGGATGGGACTTGATTGAGGATGATTCAATTGAATAGAGCACATTGTTTTTTTTAAAAGTGCGTGCAGGAGTGAGATGTGTACACAGTGCCTACCGGCACATCACACTGACCCCTTGGTTGGTAAACAAACCAATCTATGTTCCCAACTGGGACAACAAGCTTGGCCCCAAGTGACCTCATGTGCAAATCCTTACAGGTGCTGTTCATGCTGATTCGGTTCCCTCCTGCTGCCCAGCCTGGAGAGAAGACTCAGTAGATCACGGTGTGCAAAGCTAAGGTTAAAAAGTGCTTGTTTCAGTCTGTATTCGTGTGTGTGTGTGAGCGTGCGTGCGTGTGTGTGCGTGCGTGCGTGTGTGTGTGTGTGTGTATACACAAAGTATCTGGATGTTTGTATCACTGTGGATAGTTTTGTGTGTGACTATTACTGAGTGTGCGGGATGTGATTAAGTGTGTTGCATGGGGGAATGAGTCATGAAAGTTATCTAGATTTGAATGGCAAGCATACATGTTTTAAACAACATCAAATTGATTGGAAGTGGCAATGCTGGCATACATAGTAGGTGCAGTAACATTAAAATGATATATAGTGGCATGGTTGGCAAATATTGTGTTTGACAGGGCCAATACTAACATATATTGTGGACACGGGCATCATGAAAATGTTGTAGAAGGCCTCTGTACACTTTTGGTGACATGGCATTTATTGGATTATGTCATGTGTGATCCTAGAGAACGAAATGTATATTATTTGGCTTTTAACCTGCATTTTCTCAAAAAAGGTGCTGTAAAATGTACCATTTCCATCAATTATTTAAAAAAGACTCCCAGCCCTGTATCCCTGAAGAGCCGATATATTGCCCTGGGATCCCTTGCTCATGATAAATCATGGGAGATGTGAATAGCCTTCACTGAAAACATTCACCAGCTGCCATGGACCTCCAGTGATTACAATGTTCGTGTCCCCTCAGGAATGATCTGCCCCCTCGAATCAAATGCAGACTCTGTCACTGATAAGAGTCTGAGGGTGGTCCTGATGAAATAATTCCAATGTTTCTGGTTCTGGTTTGTTCTGTAAAGTCTATTTGGTCCAATCCTACATCCTTATCACTTCAGTTTTTCTCTATTGGATATGTTCATGTTACTCTTATGCTGTTTGTTGTAACCTTGATTTCTCTTTTCCATTCTCCCAATTGCAAGAACCCCATGTGCAGTGTTAGTGTACTCTTTCCAACAACAAATTAATCAATCAAGACACACCCAGAGATGAACTGGATCCGGTGCTCTGGCCCACATCTGTGCCATTCTTAAACATTATCCCTATTGAGCAACCTGGAGACTATGTGGCATTTCCGTGACACTCCCCGGTCTGTGACGCCAGTACTAGCGTTCCCCAAAGTACTTCGATCTGTAGTTTACCAACAGTCTGTTAGAGCGAGAGATACCCTTTTCCCGTTGGACCAAAGGCGCACTCCAGTATCAAAAAGAAGCACATCGAGAGCCGACCATGCTCCAATCCCTAACCTCCAGAGTTGCTGTTACTAATGTTATTGTGTAAGGTAAAAAGAACACCCCTCTGCCCACTGACATTGCTAAAATGCATCTGCTTCAAGAAGCCTATCCTATGTTTCATGTTAATAATTTTGGCAATCAATTTCCATACTAATCACCAAAGCAGCAAGATGCAACAGTCCTAGCACTCAGGAGATTTCTGTTCATGTTCCTATCTACGTTGTCATTCTTCCCTCTTAGACCTAGAGTTTGTAGTATAGTGATCCACCTAGATGAATTTATTTAAAATCCAAGCACCATCTCTTCAATTTCACTGGTTATTCATTCATCGGGTATATTTTGATGAAAGCAGCAGTGGCTTGTTCGAGAATTAAACTCTGTGATTAGCACACATTCAAAAAAGGCTTCTAGCTCAACTCTTTATTTACCAAAAACATCCATTTATTTTCCTTCCGGTTCCTGAATTGGCAAGCAGTTAATTAAGTAATGGACATAATGGACCTTTCCGAGAAAGAGGGAGGTAAACACAATGTTCACACCCAGGCATGCCACCACTGTTCTGTTCTAAGTGGAGTGCTACTGATCCCCCATTCATTATTTATTCGATTTTTACCTCAAGGAATGAAGCAAGTCCGTAAGACAAGTGCTATGTTTAGGTGGTGCATTTAACGTTTATACTTTTTTCTTTGCATTTCAGATAATTTTACCAGGACTGTTCGAAAATGCAGGTCAGTGCTTGTTCGCTAGGAAAAAACGTTAGCTTGAGAAGAGTGTAAAAGTGGAGGTGATGTTGGAGGGTGAAAGGGGAGTGATAAACAGTGTTGGCGAGAAGAACGAAAGAAAGGAAGAAAGAAAGAAAGAAAGAAAGGAAGAAAGAAAGAAAGAAAGAAAGAAAGAAAGAAAGAAAGAAAGAAAGAAAGAAAGAAAGAAAGAAAGAAAGAAAGAAAGAAAGAAAGAAAGAAAGAAAGAAAGAAAGAAAGAAAGAAAGAATTATTACACGGGACCAGTCTGGCTCAGTGGGTCTATGGCCACCCTCGTCGAGCAGCTTTTAGACCTGGGTATGGTCTCGCCCATCGTAAAATAATTAGCATTCTTCCATACACGTACTCAGACACGCAAGCAGCTTAAGAAGCTGCCAATGCGTTCTAACTGATCCCACACTTGGCTATCATTTGCCAATCCTCCTGTCAGAAAAATACACGTGAAAAAGAACTATCACAGTTGTACGCCCAGAGGGAAACACCCGAAGAAGCGACTGCAAGTTTTGAGGTCTTTTGTAACACTCCCCTCCACGCACTGATTCTCCTGCCTCCGCTGTGGACCCACCCACCTGCCTTCAACGTCACATGAGCAGCCAGCCAGTGACTGCCCTGTCTGTGTGGAAAGGGGCAGCTGGCCCAGTCATAGAGGCCGGTAAATAGGCAAAAAATAAAGAGCCCGGTGTGCTCCACTAATATGTCAAAAAAAGGTAGCAGGCGCTCCTCTCCAGAAAGAACATGGCATGATAACCTGTTCTGAGATGAGAGTTTGCAGCACACGCTTTTTGCTCACTGTACCTTTCACAGATGGGAAATATCCATGTGCATGTCAGTCTTTGTCCCGCCCACATGGGCAGTCCAGCACGGAAATGCTATGGCAATTCCTCTCTGAACAAGAGTACCAACAGCAACCCATACACGTGTTTCAGCCGTGTTGGGCCTCATCAGTGAGGTGAAGCTGCGCCTCTCTGAGCACAGTGAGCAGGGAGTCCACGTCTGGTTGCCCCCAGGTAATTTAGGGTGACCAACCCCAAGTTTCTTGCAAATATGTCAAAAAAAGGTAACAGGCGCTCCTCTCCAGAAAGAACATGGCATGATAACCTGTTCTGAGATGAGAGTTTGCAGCACACGCTTTTTGCTCACTGTACCTTTCACAGATGGGAAATATCCATTTGCATGTCAGTCTTTGTCCCGCCCACATGGGCAGTCCAGCACCGAAATGCTATGGCAATTCCTCTCTGAACAAGAGTACCAACAGCAACCCCATACATGTGTTTCAGCCTTGTTGAGCCTCATCAGTGAGGTGAAGCTGCGCCTCTCTGAGCCCAGTGAGCCGGGAGTCCATGTCTGGTTGCCCCCAGGTAACTTAGGATGACCAACCCCAAGTTCCTTGCAAATATGTCAAAAAAAGGTAGCAGGGGCTCCACTCCAGAAAGAACATGGCATGATAACCTGTTCTGAGATGAGAATTTGCTGCACCCGCTTTTTGCTCACTGTAAATTTCACAGATGGGAAATAACCATTTGCATATCAGTCTATGTCCCGCCCACATGGGCAGTCCAGCACCGAAATGCTATGGCAGTTCCTCTCTGAACAATAGTACCAACAGCAACCCCATACACGTGTTTCAGCCGTGTTGGGCCTCATCAGTGAGGTGAAGCTGTGCCTCTCTGAGCACAGTGAGCAGGGAGTCCACATCTGGTTGCCCCCAGGTAACTTAGGGTGACCAACCCTATGTGCTCCACTAATGAACTGATTTGTGTTTGTTTTTGCACCGTGTTGCTCCTCTCTAAGGGGCACCCCCTCAGGTTTCGGGGACTTGAGAGAGCTGCAATGACTCACTTTGGAAATTCACAGACAACAATGATGGCCGTTTTAAATGTGCTACTAAGCCCAAAACCAGCCACAATGAATGTCTGGCCTAACTATTCTGGGTCACCCATACTAAAGTTCGTAGGCCACTCTAGGTCCGCACAGACAAAAATTGCCAAACATGACCGCAAATTCAGCCATGTAAAAGAACAAATATGGACGGATTTTGACCAGACCAACATATAATTGCAAGTCAGACCTCATGCAAGCTTTTTGGTTTTCTGCACAAAACACCCAGACTCGCTTATAGTGGAAAGGTTGCTTTAATGTGACAGGTCAAAGCTTCCAAATAACCACTTACCTGGCTCCCATGGCCTTACAGACTAACAAAATGTTTTAAACAACACATTAATAATTCAACACTTTCATTTTCCCCAACAAATAAATAATTAAATAGTTCCACTTCCTCCCTAACTATTCCTTGGTCCCTACCATCTCCTTACCACTTCTCAAGGCGTCCTGCTTTCTCCCCAGGGCCATGCCCCTCCAGGTTCAATACCTGTTCCCCCGGGGTAGCCCGTTTGTGCAAACGGCACCACCCCCATCCTTTCCCGCACTATTCCCCCATTGTGCTTCCCTCCCCCCACAGTTAAAGGGGCCATGCCCCCGGCAACAGAACAACCCTCCACTGAGGTGTTCTTTCTGCCCCACCTCCACCATTTCTTTCTACTTCGAACTCCTTACTATCTCTTCCACCTGCAAGGTCAAATCCACCAGATAATAACTATTCCCGAAAACTGACAAGTGGACACCATCCTCTCTGAACATCATGAAGCCTTCATAAACTATTTGTTTGTGTTCCAAAACCTTTACCGCTGCTGAGGCACAAAATGTTATCATCTCTCTATGTATTCCCTTCCTTGCACGCTCTATTGCTCCCTCACTTCTTGCTCCCCTCCAAACTCTCCGCGGCAACAACTTAGTCCAAACTGAACATGCTTGGAGCCACATTTCCTTGACCCATACCAAATCCCTTTTCATTTTTCTAAGAAGAGCCACACCTGTATCTCTTACAAGGTCATTTTCTTCTGCATGAATGATCACCCCCTCTGGAGACCCATAGCGTTCCCTCAACCCTGCCAACATAAGCAGTAGCTGATCCCAGCAAAGCCCCCCTAAACTGGACCATTTTACCAATGCCACTTTGTAGCTGCAACCCAATTGCCTGCTAAAGATCCTTTTCTCTGCCTCCTTCCCCGCCCACTTAACAATAGAGTGGCCCAAAATCCATATCTGTGGCATCTCCCCCGGCCTCCTAGCAGCATCTGAAAATGTAATTACAATATCACTTTCAAATCAACCATCCTACCACATTCAACACTCCTGAAATCCCCAAAACCTTCTTTCAAACATCCCCTTTACCAAAGTCCCTGATGTACCCTTTGTATCTCCCGGACTTCCACTGCCCCAAACGTTTCACCTTATCCTCCGATAAGCCCATTCTACTACCTTCAGATGCTGCACCCATCCTAAATGAATGAGTTCCAAACTCCTCCGCCTTTTCCCCTCCCGCTACCAAAACCTTTCGTAGCACCCCAAAACTTGCACAGCTGATACTGCCACCCCATCCTTATGCTGAAAAACAAAACTTGTCCTCCCACCACAACGCTCCTTCCACACCAAACCTGTCTGAACCGGGCACAAATCCTTGCTCCCCCGAGCCAGCAAAACACAAGAGCCCTTTCCTTTTTGATCTGTCTTAGACCTCTGAATCCTGATGTCCAACCCTAACTCTGTAAAATGAACATCTTCCCAGCGCAGTCCACCTACCCCACTTTTCCCCCCACCAGCTCAGAAACCCTAAATGCCCCAAAGAATAGCAATGTAAAGCAAGTCGCAAACAACTCTCCTTCCCAGGCCGAGCAGCAAACCCCCGCTCCCTCACAGCCCGACACAACCTTGCTAGTAGGTCTGCCGATACCGGTCTCCTCTTGTCCTTTTCCGTCCTACTTTCCCTTGCCCATCCTTCTAACATCCTGTTCGCCATTTCTCCACCGCTCGGCTGAAAACCCCAAAACCATTTCCCATAGAAAGCGATCCCTGCCAATTTCCCTGTTATAGTTGCCCTAGACCAACCCCTATCCATGCACCTCAAGGGGAAGTTAATGACATCATCCCTTCTCTGCTCTTCCGCATCCCGCCTACCCTTCCAACGACAAGCTCCCCGTCCTATGAAATCCTCCCAAGCTCTCCTGTATGCCTCTCTAGATGCCGGGGCAAGCGAACCCTCCACCAATGAAAGCGCTCTCAGCTCCTCTGGAATCCGCTGCCCCTCCTGTTCCACTCCCGGAGCCAATCCACAGAATCTCTGCCATTGAAAATGAGATAATGGATCAGCGGTGCCATTATCCTCCCCGGCACATATGTTGCCTAAAACACCACATTCCATTCCATGCAACGCAGAACAAAGTCTCTCATCAGCCTATGATGCCTTGCTGACTGCCTGTTCACTACATGAACCACACATTTGTTGTCAATGTTGAAATTCACTTTCCTGTTCTGCAACTCCTTCCCCCACAACTCCATTGCCACCAACAGAGGAAAAAATTCAAGAAATGCTATGCTCCTCCCTTCCTTCAACCACCGCAATGGCCACTTCTCGGTGCACCATTTTCCTCCCCAAAACACTCCAAACCCTCCCGCACCTTCTGCATCAGAAAATATCTGCACTTCCCATGACACCGGATCCCCTTGCAATCACATGGACACCCTGTTATAACTCTCCAGAAAATGCAGCCAAATCCTACAGTCTTCCCAAACTGCACCTGATACCCACCCGATGATGTGGGCACTTTGCTCCTGCCATAGACCAAGCCATGTTTCTACAAAAAGTCTGCCCTGGTGCCACCACCTTGCATGCAAAATTAAAATGCCCCACCAGTCTCTGCATTTCCACTAGCGTCATCTTCCGAGCCCCCACCACTTTCTCCAGCAATCCTACCAGTTTGCTCACCTTGTCGTGCGGCAAGCGTGAGGTCATGGCCACTGAGTCCAATTCAATCCCTAAAAAGGTCAACACCACTGCCGGTCCCTCTGTTTTGTCCTCCGCCAAAGGCACCCCCAACTCTCCCATCAAGTCCTGAAACATCTGTAGCATCTCCCCACACTCCCTCTCTCTGTCTGACCTGCTAATGATCAAAAACCATCCAGGTAATGCAATACCCCTTCCCAACCAGAACTGTATGAGAAAACCCACTGCAAAAAGGTACTGAACCACTCAAACAAGGCGTCAGAAATTGTGCACCCCATTGGCAAAGCTTTGTCAATGTAGATGTGGTCCTCAAATTGCATTCCCAGCAGCCAAAAATCCTCCGGGTGCACTGGCAACAACCTGAAAGCCGCCTTAATGTTGCACTTGGCCATGAAGGCCCTGCACCCTGCTTTCCTCACCCAACCCACCGCCTGGTCCACACTTGAGTATACCACCCCACACTCTTCTGGAGCAATAAAGTTGTTGACAGACATGCCCTCAGGCCAATATAAGTGGTGTATCAATCTAAATTCCCCCAAGACTTTCTTGGGTACAACTCCCAGCGAGGATATCACTAAATCTCCCGGCAGATCATCAAATGGCCCTACTACCCTGCCCACCACTATCTCCTTGCCCAATTTCTCTCTCACCACCTCCACATTTTCCTTGGCGGACTTCAAATTTTTCGCCCACCGACGCACCCTTGATCCCTGGTAACCCAGCCTAAAACCATTACGAAAACCTTCTCCCAAAATCTCAGCCCCTTCTCTGTCTGGATAAAATTCCAACCACTTCTCCAGCACCTCCAATTTAATTGGAGTAAAAGCCTTTTCCCACAACCACTCTGCCTGATCCTCTCCCCCTCCGCCTGTCTCTTTGCTGGAAACATTGCGTGAGTGGGTGCTTCCCTGCACACTTGCTAGATTCATGTCTGAGCCTACACAAGTTCCTTGTGCAGCCGTCCTTATTAAATGCCCAGCATGCCGCTGAGGGTTGTCCTCTGCCTCCTCCCCCCGGCCCCTCGTGGGCGGGACGACAAAGAAAGGGCCGGAAAGGCACAGGCAAACCACTTGCTGTGTGCAGTGTCAGGGCAGGCCTTGGCGGTGCTATCCACTGCAGCCATAGATCCATATCTATTTCACCCCAGATCGCCTGCCTATCCTCTGCCATCCTTGCCCTAAACTCTTCATCGTAACTCACCCATGCAAAACCCCCAAAACTTGTAAATGCCTTCCTAATTACATCCATAGATTTTAGCAGGGCCACACATCTCTCAGGAAATTTCTCGCAGTAGACGCTCGCGTAGATAATGAATGCTGACGTCCAATTTTCAATTGTGACTGGTACCCTTGGGCGCGAGGCCAGTTCTCTCTCCTCTTCCATAGAACCCTCCTTTGCTCTCACTTCCCTATGAAGCAACCTAAACACATCCACATATTCCCCAGCCTGAATCTTATCCTTAGTCGCTGTCATCAAGTGTGCTCCCAAAGGTTTCGTGATGCCCATGTATGGAAGCTTTTTCTCCTTGCCCTTCACCTCAACCTCTTTTTCTTTTCAAACCTGTACCTCGAGCGCCAATGGCTCCGTCACCTTGTCTGTTTGTACCTCCACCGAGCAATTTTCCTTTTCTCTCACCAAGGCTCCAATAGCCTGTACACCAATCTCTCTCCTTATCCCTTGCAAACCTGACCCTTCACTTCTTACCCCAGCTCTCATGTCCCCCCTCTGCCATGCAGTTGATCAGTACCTTTCCCGCTCACCTCTTTCCGCCCTGTCAACGCCCGTCTGCAGCCTGGCCTCCACTCCGATACTCCTCATCTCCTTCCTTACTGGGCTCCTGCTGCGGGGACAAAACATGTCAGCAGTCTCACCCAGCCAGTTATTCCCCCGACCTCTTGCCCCCCCAAACACCTTGCTCCTGTGTTTTACAATCCCACCTAAGGGTCCTTCTAGCCCTCCCCCCTTCCTTACCAACCTATATCCTTCATCCTCCCACTGCCCCCTATATTCTTCCACACCTTCCTCATCACCCATGAAATACCATTGCTGCTGCAAGCACATGCTCGGGTCGAGTAGATCCTCTTCTTGTGAGCCCGGGGCGTCCGTCCCGCCACTCCTTCGGTGTCTTCTCGGTGGGGCCTCAGAAACCCCTTCCTGGTGCTGTGCCCTCCAGTTCGAGGAGGGGCCATTCCTAAACCATCTTCATATTCATCCTCTGCAACAGCAGGGGCTGCTCTATGCCCTCCACTCTCAATCCTCCTAGCCGGGGGGCCATTCTGCGCCCCTCCCTAACCTCACTAATTGATAGGGACTGCTCCCTCCTCCTCCCACTTGCACTCTTCTGCAGGTATTTCCCCCTTTTCCACTCTGCCCAGTCACCCCTCCCTGGACCACATCACCTCTACCTTCGTGGCCCACCCGACCTACACCTTTTTGGACACTAGCAACATCCCCTACCTCCACCTGGTCATTATGCTCCAAAGCTCTATCTGACCCCCACCCACAACTGCACTTCCCCCCTGGATGCTGTCCTGTCAATCTCCCTTCTCGTCTTCCTTCCCCTGGACTCCCAAAATGTCCCCTCTACCAGCTGCAGGGGTGCAAGCCAGCACTGCCGCGAGAGCCCCAACTCCCGCTGCTCTCCGCTGTGGCCTGCCCCACCTTCCTCCCCTTCTCCCGTAACCTCAACCACTGCCCCTTCCAGTTGGGCCTTAGATGCCCTGCTAATAATCTCTAGGGCTTCCCTCAGAGCCCTGGCATCCACCAAACCCTTCTTACTGGCTTAAATGGTCACCTAGCTGCACTAAACCCCCGAGCCAGCACCTACCCGGGGACAACGTACCACTAAACTGATAAAACCTGGAAAGGGGGGCCATGCCCCAAAATATGGACCTAATAAGAAAATAATTAAACCCTTCTATACTAATACTAACATTATTAGAAGCTTATTAGAGGATTATTTTAAAACAAGTATATATTCTTTTTTTTTTTTTGGACAACCTAGATAAACTGTACCATGTAACCACACCCCTGGCTCCCAACTTGTAACACAAAATGTAAAAAATCCCCAACAAAAACAGGCCGCCTTACACAAAAAAGGGGGGCCCAGAAGCGGCAAGAAAACACTGCCCCCTGGAGGCACACGGGAAGAACCACACAGATAATCCCCCAGAAGAAGCTGCTGTTTCACTTCCTCATAAAACAGCAAATATCGGTGCTGTCCCTTTAAGGAATCTGCACTGCCACCTCCTGCCCTTCCCCAGCTACCACGCACAAATGTGTCGCGTAGCAGATAGCAGTAACGGGCACTAACGCCCTCACCCCTACACACCCGGAGCGAGACACCGGGGGCGGGAAGGCCCTGGAGCGGGTTCAAAGAAAACCCAGCACAGCTCCAATACGGAGACACGTGGATCGGCCACTGACTTCTCCCCAACACGCCGCACACCGAGCTGAGCCTGATGCTGATGACTGAAGGCCCTGCCCCACCGCCCGATGAGGCCTAAAGGAGGCAAAAACGGCTAAAGTAAGGGGGGGTACCTTATCTACAGTACCACCAACTATTTTTTGCTTTTAAGGCGCTAATACAATACTTAAACTGCTCCTAACCTCCCCTCACTACCTGATAACAAACCCTATCTCACCTCCGCTAAGCTCCGAAATGCTACATTCCCTATACCCAGGGAAGGCTCGGCAGCAGGCAACCTGGTCAAACTCACATCCCAACCGTAGCCTGCTCCAGAACCTTCCCAGCGCACTTAAATTCCCCCAGAGGGCGCGCTATGCTCGGCGCCAAATATCACCCCAAAAATCACCCCCAAAAATCACCCCAGGGGAAACGCTTTGAGTTCCCCCCACCTACCCCCTTTTGCGCATGATTGGGGCAAATTCGCCCATCAGTTTTTGCTGAAGTTGAGAGCAAAACAGTAGCTTAAGAGAAATTGAGTCAGATGTATATTTCTGGGAGAAGGTTTTGTGCAGTTTTGTCAAACTCTGCCACAAATATAATGATTTCAAAAGGGGCTCTATCTACGGGAAGTCTGGGTAAATCATAGCTATAGAGCCATTATGGCCGACTATGTATATACATACCCATGTATACAACCACTGGAGTTTTTCTCTGCCTGTGATTGGGCCATTCATGGTCATATGGCATGACATAGTTTCACCAATAGAAATGCGACCAGGAGACCATAAAAAACGAATCCAACGACAACACCAATGCAAGCTCATAATGTCGGAAAGGACAGCGTTTGTTAACTTCCAATGCTGAGAGCTGCCTGAATACATCATACATGTAAAGATACCTCACAAATAACTTGCGGTGTAATTCATAGAATTCTGCGCACAAGTGGTGCACGCGGCTGGCGCACAGTGTGTGCGTGAGGCGGTCTGGGCCAGCCGCGTGCACCAAAACCCATTTTGGGGCACAGCGTATTCATGGATTTTAACATTCCTAAGCAGCGTGGTGCAGAGTGGCGCAGCGACCCTGCAGCAGCGCCAGTTACGCCCCCAACCCCGCCCTGTGCGCCATGAACAGCGCACAAATCCAGTACATGAGGCACAAGCCAGTGGACCAGCCTACAGCCCCCCAACCATGAAAACGCATGTAAAACTCCCCGCGCAGCCCTCGGAATACACATACCCCGCTCGCGCTAGGCCAATCGCGTGTAAAACTCCCCATGCACCTCTCGAAATACACGTATCCCGCTCATTCTCAGGAAGTTTCACACACGGTAGGCCCTGTGCGAGCGGGGTACGTGTATTTCTGGGGTTTGCAGGGAGTTTAACACGCGGTAGGCCCTGTGCGAACGGGGTACGTGTATTTCTGGGGTTTGCAGGGAGTTTCACACACGGTAGGACCTGTGCGAGCGGGGTATGTGTATTTCCGGGGTTCACAGGGAGTTTCACACACAGTAGGACCTGTGCGAGCGGGGTACATGTATTTCTGGGGTTCGCGGTATGTTTCACATGCGGTAGGCTCTGTGCGAGTGGGGTACATGTATTTCTGGGGTTCGTGGGGAGTTTCACACGCGGTAGGCCCTGTGCGAGCGGGGTACATGTATTTCTGGGGTTCGCGGGAAGTTTTACACGCGATTGGAGCGGAGTACGTGTATTTCGGGGGTTCGCATGAAGTTTCACACACGATTGGCCCTGTGCGAGTGGGGTACGTGTATAACTGGGGTTCGTGGGAAGTTTCACATGTGATTGGAGCGGGGTACATGTATTTCGGGGGTTCGCGGGAAGTTTCACACATGATTGGCCCTGTGCGAGTGGGGTACGTGTATAACTGGGGTTCGCTGGAAGTTTCACACGCGATTGGAGCAGGGTATGTGTTTTTTGGGGGTGCGCGGGGAGTCCTACACGTGAATTGGCAGTGTGGGTCCTCCCAGGTGTGCCCTCTACCCCCTCCACAGCCCCTGCAGGCAGCCCACACCACAGGGGACTACCCTGCACCCCTGGTCATGTCCCACAGGCAGCCCATCCACCATGGGCATGCCCCCCAGCCAAGCCACATGTCACCTTGCACTAGTGATCACCAACTCATGTCCCCCAGCACCCCCACCCCCCCACCATTGACGGGCACCTGCCAGCAGGCCCCCACTCATGTCCCCCAGCACCCCCACCCCCCAGCAGTGAGGGGAACCTGCCAGCAGGCCCCCACTCATGTCCCCCAGCACCCCCAACCCCCAGCAGTGAGGGGCACCTGCCAGCAGGCCCCCACTCATGTCCTCCAGCACCCTCATCCCCCAGCAGTGAGGGGCACCTGCCAGCAGGCCCCCACTCATGTCCCACTCATGTCCCCCAGGACCCCCACCCCCCAGCAGTGAGGGGCGCCTGCCAGCAGGCCCCCACTCATGTCCCACTCATGTCCCCCAGCACCCCCACCCCCCAGCAGTGAGGGGCACCTGCCAGCAGGCCCCCACTCATGTCCCCCAGCACCCCCACCCCCCAGCAGTGAGGGGCACCTGCCAGCAGGCCCCCACACATGTCCCCCAGCACCCCCACTCCCCAGCAGTGAGGGCACCTGCCAGCAGGCCCCCACTCATGTCCCGCAGCACCCCCACCCCCCAGCAGTGAGGGGCACCTGGCAGCAGGCCCCCACTCATGTCCCTCCCATATGAAGCAAAGATGCACAATCATGACCCACTTCTACACCCAAATACCACAGCACGCCACCCCATTCTTGAGACGCAATCATTTCCCAATCCACTCCACACTGACATGCCTATCTCAAGACACAAACCAAAAGTCAACTATGTACATCAACACATGTCCGTCACACACACACAGTGGTTGTCATTGATTGTGTAAACCCACATTTTCACATGCATCAACCCAATGAGCGAATCCCACACATGGAACTAAAATATGAAAATGTATTATGTACAAAAATAAAGCAATGAAATGAAAGAATAACAAAATAGCAAGCATGAAATGAAAACCATGTGCAAAAGATGAGTAAATGAAAAGTATAACCAATCCAAAGTAATCCTAAAGAAAAATAGTCAAAACTCTCCCTCCACCAATGCAAATCCAAAGATAACGTAAAAAGAAAAATCCATTGATCCATGGTTAAATCAAAAGAAAAAGTTCAAAATAATCCATTGTCCAACTATGTACAATCCATTGTCCAAAAGAAAAATCCATTAAGCCATGTTCAAAATCAAATAAAAAAGTTCAAATAAATCCATTGTCCAACTATGTACAATCCATTGTCAAGGGTCCATGGAGCCCAACGAAAGAAATGAAACCTACCTAAGAAACTACCTAATAAAAAAACTATAAACAAATGTGTGTATGTATGGCATAGTCCATTCACCACAAATCAAAGGAAAAGGAAAAGGAAACCTAACTCTAAAAACTATTTACAATGGCAGCGGGCTAGTCCAACGGCTCACTTTTGGATGTCCCGGACCAGGGCATCATCGAACTCCAGCTCAATGTCCTGGAGGCGGTCCTCTTCCATGGTCCTGAGGGTTCGCAGGGACGACGACATGTTCACCTCCAACTCCCTGCAAATTGCCTCGAGGCACTCGGCCCGCCTCAGGGCCCTCCGCATGGAGTTCTCCACCCTGACCATTGTGAGCTGTGTCTCTTCCGCCCGCTGCCGCTCCGCATCTATGGCGTGGCCCAACCGCTGCCACATGGAAGACACTTGAAATCCTGGGTCCTCCTGCCCTATGGCCGATGCCTGCCCCTCCGATGTTGAAGGCCCCGAGCCATTATTGCTCCCACCATGTTGCTGCTGCTGTGCCTGTGCCTGCGCCCTGGCTCATGCTGCCTGCACGTCCTCCTCCGGCTGGGGTGCAGTTGTCGTGGTGGCCACCCCTGCTGGACGTCCGACTCCGGACTGTGCCAGGAATGTGTCCTCCACCAGCCTGGCCGCTGGGTTAGAGGCAGCTCCACAGGATACCCAGGTGATACATGGGTGGGAAGATGGCATGGAGGACGACTGGCGCGTAGGGGGTGCAGGTGAGGAGGGGGTCGCAAGAAGGTCCAGCACACGGAGGAATCCAGCACCGGTGACCCGTCCCAGTAGGTCAACGTGGTCAAAGAGGCATGCAAGACGACGTGCAGCCTCTCCATGAAAAGACTGCAGGTCACCTTGCATGCCCCGTTGACGCAATGCTATCCCACTCAGGACAGGCTCAACACGGTCCCGGATAGCCACATCCGCAGGGAGAGGAAGGCCAGTTGTTGTGCGCTCATCCCCTCCCTGAAAAAGGGTCTGGATGTAGGCATCCCTGCTGGTGCCAGATGATGCAGTGACAGGATCAGGGACAGGATTACACACAGGCACCTCCGCGGCTGCCTGTGCTGCCTCCTGTCCCTGCCCCTGCACTGCACCACTAGCACCAGTGGAATCCCCACCTCCAGACCCCATGTGTGTCCCTTCCGCGGCCTCCTCCTCCACCAAACCCCCCACCAACCTGGATGACTCCGTACCACCTTCCTCCGTCGGACCCTGTGGGGTCTCAGCTGCCCCTTCTGCTGCCGAGGAGTCCACCTCCGACCTCCGCCTCTTGGACCTACCCTCGGCAGCTGCAGCCTGGGGCGCGGCACCAGACGCCTCACTCCCAGATGAGATGACAATCTGGGACGAAAGCCGGCCCTAGCGTCTCCGGCTGGTGGTGCGATCCCTGCCGCTGTGCTCCACAGCACCCTCTCCGCCCTCTTCATCAGTTGACGCTGCAGACAGGGAGAGATAAAACACAGGCATCAGAGCACTGTACAATGGACTGATACACACATGACAGTTGTACATGAGTGGCAGTGTCATACTTCAGACATGGCATCACACTCCCAAACACACATGTCATTTGTACTCACACACATGAGCAATTCCACAGCAATATTGCACCAGCCAGCACCATCCATACACATACAACAGCACGAGCATCCGAAGGTGAGTCTTATGTCACATGAAACACGAGGAGTGCACAACACATGCACACACGCCACCACACTTACATGCATGTGTACATGTCCACCAACTGTCACAGTGATGATATCGCCATCCATGTCACATCTGGCATTCAGCCTTCTACATGTCAGTGTCACATGCATCCAAGTTGCATCACAGTTACACACTTGTCAAATACACACACATGCACATGTACACAGTGCAGATACATGCAGCAGGAACCACCATCCATGTGTGACACCACAACCATGCCAACGTACATACACAGAAATTCAAACATGTGTGCTCCCACACCTGCATTTGCCCAGCATGCTTACCAACACATACACTATCAATGTGTCTCACACCTGAGAGGACTCACATGTGGCAGCCTCACGCCCAGGTTCATACACATCCCTACATGGCCCTACAAAAACACATGTGCAACCTGCACACTACTGGCACACCACGACACGCACAGCATCCAATCAGTATGCATGTACACTTACCGCTCGACTCTAGATGGGTCTGCCTCTCAAGGACCTGGACGTGGAGCGCTGGGCATATGCGTTCCAGGACCCTCATTTGGTGGTCAGACAGGTGGCCCTTGCGCCCCTTGGCATCCACTGCCTTCGAGAGGCGCCGGGCCTTGTTGAGGGTCCTTCAGAGTCGGCACGCAAACTTCCAAAGAGGGCATCATACTGCCCCAGGACTTGCTCCACCAGGACACCAACTTCCCTGGCACTGAAGCTGGTGGCCCTCTGCCTCTCTGGCTGGGGGTTGCCAGTGGTGCCAGATGGTGTTGTGCCTGACATGGCAACCCCAGAGGCAGGAGTGGGTGGGCAACTGGGTACTGGGGCTGGGCTGTGGAGCAATGGTATCCCAGTCGGGAGTCTTCGGTTCCAGCAGGGGTGGTCACAGCAACTGCACCCCAGGCTGACGTGCAGGCAGCAAATAGCAGGGCACGTGGGCAGCAGGCAGTCAGGCAGCAGCAGATGGCAGGTGGGAGCATGCTGGTGGCTCTGGGGGGCAGTAATTCGGCCTTCTGGGCAGGAGCGTGGTCTTCTGTGTGTTTTCGCGTGGCCAGCTTGATACGGAGTGATTTGGCACGTGAAAAAATTGCACGTCAGCGTGTAATTCGAGGAAAGACCCTTAGCGCATAAGCGTGTCTGTGACATTACATGCGCGGGCGTTTCCCTCGTGACGTGGGCATAGTGGTTCAGCGCACGTGAAAAAACTGCACGTCTGCGTGTGAATGCATGTAATCCGAGGAAAGGGCCTACGCGCATAAGTGACGTGACACGCGCAGGTGTTTCCCTCAGCACGGGTTAAACGTGAGCGGGGCCAGCAGTTCACTGTACGTGCCTTTCATGGAGACCGACGTGAGTTGCTGCTTCGTGTTGTTTTGCGCGCCATCACAACATCACAACTATCAAGGACGTATCTCTTCTTTTGGCAGGGGTATTGGCGACGTATGTTTTTCTGCATCGAGCTAGTCAGACGGTGAGTCGCGCATGCTATTATTCCCACTGTGGGTGCCCCTGTGTATCGCACCCATTTACGAGGTCATAGTAGCCTGTGTGTCCCACGTGTACGCATTTTTCGTGTTACTGGGTGCCACCGTGTACTGTGGAAGGTTGATTCCACGCACGTAGGCTGCAGGGTTGCGTGCACAGTTTTACTGCAGTTTTGGGGTACTTGAGCATTGCGTGATCAGTCACTACAGCCCCGGGGCCACATACAGCTTTGCAAGTACAGGGGGGCTGTTAACATCTTGCATCCCACCCCCTTCACCCCAATTGCCCAGGTCATTGGCACTACTCCATCTGTGCCGGCACTACTCCATCTATGCCATGGTTGGGAGGCCACCAAAGGTGAGGGGTGCCTCAGATGTGCGTCCACCTCATGATTGGGCGTGGTCGGGGACATGGCCAGGGTGACCAGGGAGTAGGGGGACTCCAGGGTGTCCAGGGTGGCCGCAGAGGGGGAGGAGGCAGGAGTGCGCCACTTGAGCACGATGTTGTGCCATGTGTTGGTGCAGTCATGCCACCACCCCCTCTGGTTCCGGGAGATGCAGCTTCTGCATCTGGCACTGGCACCCGTGTGACCTGGCAGTCTGTTTCATCTTCTGCCACGGGCCCAAGGGTAGTGGTAGCTGCAGGTGCAGCTGTGGACACCACCACCCAGGCTCAGGGTCTGCCAGCGCAGGCTGCGTTGGCATTTGAAGAGACCTTGGAAGATTTCCAACAGGCCAGGAGGGAAACCGTAGGGGCACGCAGGGCTGCCCTGACCAAGACACGTGTCCCTGGGGCAGTTATGTCATCTGCTGCCCCGAACAGCCGGGTGTTGGCAAGTGCAGGGGCAGATGCACTCAACAACACCCCGGTTGTGAGTCTGCCAACCAGGACAGTTGCGGTCAATGACCCTGCCACAGCGGATGTTGCTGTGCAGGGTCCATTAGAGGGCGCCCAGCTGCCACTGACACAAGTCAGGCCTTTGGTTGTCCCTCCACCTGCCACTCCCTTGGCTCAATCCACCGAACCCACTGGCCATACTGATCAGGGATGGCATTAGCCAGCCAGGGTTTGCGCCGCAATCCAAGAGGAGGAAGGTTGCACCTGCAGTACAGACTGGGACCCCACACACAGCCACGACCTCCTGCACGTCGAGGAAGAAGCCTTTCTGCAAACAGGAACTGGACTTCCTCGTGGAGTACGTGCGGGACCACAGCCGTGACATGCTAGTGGATGCTAATTGTCAGAATACGGCTGCCCACCGTGATACCCACTGGAAGCAAGTTGCAGAACATGTGAGTGCATTTGGCCAAAGGGTGCGCATGGCGCAAGAGTGCAAAAAGCGTTGGAATGACCTCAAAAGCAGCGCTAAGGCTACGCATGCCTCAAATTACAACTTGACTCTTGTAACTGGCAGTGGACCTGCACCAGAGGAGGAAGACCTCACTCCGCATGAGTCACTCGTTGCAGAGTTCAGACCATCTGAATTGGTCGAAGGAGTGGGAGAGATGCCGGACTTTGATCCCCAGTCCAGTGAGTGTTGATGCGTGTTTGTCGAGGGCGTGTGTGTTTTACTTGTGTGATGTGTTGTGCATGACTGCCACTACATGTCACGTGTACATGGTTCTGATGTGCAAGTAATGCAATGCTTCCCTGATGCATGTCTACTCTGCTGGATGGTGGACATGTGGAGCAGACAGGCACTGTCCGTATCACCATTATTGCACCCTACTCACATGCTGGTTACCAGTATGCCCCTCCGGTCCATGTTCCAGCTCACTGGCACTTCTGCATGTAGCGTGGGGTGACCTTCCTCTCAGCCCAGGGACTATGCATAGCATGACTGACGTGCATGTGTCCTCTGCCTGCAAGCGGATACTCAATGTAGGCATGCTCCCTTGCCCCTCAACCCACTGCTCTGCACCCCAATTCCACCTTAGCACTGGTCTGCTACAATATTGCTGTTGGGTACTTCCCTGTTCATGCCTCCTGTGTACATGCTAACATCCAGCGGCCAATCTGCCAGACATATGCTGTGTGGTACATCCTTAGTACTTGATGCTGGGTGTCTCACTTGGACTGTGCAGAGGTCAGATGCCCCGCAGGGACATGAGTGCCCATTCATGCTCAATGCTTTTCAATCATGGCCCTATGTGTCCATGACTGGATGATCACTGTAATACAAGTCCTGGATGACCTACATTGCATAGCATTTCATCTGCCTTCCCATGTCAACTGTGGCTCAGTACTGCGTTGCACACATGTTTAGGGTCTGACAATCTGTGTGGGTCACAGGCCTCAGCCTGTTTAATGGCCAATGACTCTGTCCAACTGGTGTAGTGTCTTCTTCACACATGGGTGTTCTCCAGAGGTTTCATCATGTGTCTCTTCATCATTTGCTGTGTTGTCACTTGACTCACATGATGCTGTTGTTAGGCGATCCTCTGCACACCGATCCACTGCACACCAGAACACTGCTCACATTTCCCCAACACCTCCCTCCAGGGTTCGAGGCTCATGTGATTCGGTTTTCCCAAAGGACCGAAAGCTCCGTACCAGGTATGATTTACGGGCTCGATTGCAACCCTTCCTGCACTGGCAGTTGCCATGGAGAACTTACAGCAGAAGAGGTGGCGTTACATCTCCACGCCGATCGTTCACTTGCTCACGTGATCCAGAGTGGCGTTCCTCACGTGACCTTGGTGGACGTCACATGACCCCAAAACGCTCAGTATATAAGGCTTGAGACACGGAACACTCATTGCTTCTCAGCTGTCTTCAGACCCTGTTTGGCGTTACGTTTTGCTTTACTGTTTACCTTGATCTCGGAACTCTATCTTGGACTCCTTCGGATTACCCCTTTGTACCTTTGCTTGGAACTGTTTACCTGTTGCTGGATTTTGGACATGACCCTGACTTGCCTTTGGATCATCCCTTGGTACCTTGCTGAACTCTTACGCCATTTCCCTTTTGGGATTCAAGTCACGTCTTCAGTCCTACAGGTGGCTTATCCTGCACCCACGCTTTCCTGCGGTCCTATTGTTCTAGGGACCGCCTCATCTGAGTCTCGAACCTCCCTCCTAGGTTTCCTGGGTTTTCCAAACACCAGATAGGTAAGACTATTCAGATCCCTTGGTTAAAGTGATATATTGTAATTGCCTGGTACTTAACCTCGTTCTTTTTGACAGCAGCATCAGTGTTCCAGAGGTTCCGTGGATCCGGGAAGTAACATCTCCCACCTGTGGCCCCAAAGGTCGCACAGCGGGTTTCTTTTAGTTCCCCTGTGCGTCACTTGAGGACGGAGGTTTCAACGGTCTACACGACACTCAAGTCAGAACAGACTGAGAAGCCGTATAGTCGTGTTAGACAATGCAGGGATCCACGGAAGAACCCATAGCTGCTTTAGTTCAGGCGATTACAGTATTAAGGGCAGATATGGCCGCCGCGAATACGGTGATTCACCAAAGATTAGATTCCATAAAGAGTGTTCAGCATTCTCTTCCTGCAGACCCTGAATTCGGGGATGCTAGCACTTCAACCACACCTCCTCCCTTGGCAAATATCCCAGCTCCAACTCCGGTGGTCCTCCCAACCCCTTCCCCCCTGGCCGCTCCTGAACGTTATCAAGGTGACCCCAAGAAATTCAGGACCTTCATCAATCAGTGCAAATTACATTTCTTGTGCAGACCTCTGGCCTTTCCTAATTCCACTGCTAAAGCCGCCTTTGCCCTTTCCCATTTGGCCGGGACTGCTGCCGCTTGGGCTAATCCTTTATTGGAGAATAATAGCCCGGTTCTTTATGATTTTGATTTGTTAGTTCTAGAAATGTCTCGAGTCTTTGATACCAGACACAAGGCACAGTCTAGGGATTTGGAGTTGTTAGAACTAACTCAGGGCAGAGGGACTTTGATAGATTACATCACCCGGTTCAATCAATTGGTTGCCGAAACATCATGGCCAGAAAGCAAGCGGGCAGTTATCTTTTATAGGGGGTTGAGTAACGTAATGAAAGATGCTTTAGCAGTGATACCTTCCATGCCCACTCAGTATCAGGAACTAGTGGATCTTGCTCTGCAGGTAGATGCACGGCGATCAGAGCGCTTAGCTGAGTTGGGGGCTTCTTCCCATCCTACAGTTGTCAGTACCCCTGCTTCCAGTACTGAAGAACCTATGCAAGTAGGAGGTTTACGTAGCCCTATTACAACATCTGAGAGAGAACGTAGAAGGGTGGATAATGCATGCTTTTATTGTGGCACCACGGGACATTATGTGAAGGAATGTCCTCGACGTCCCAAGAAGAGTCAGGTTTTTCGGACAGCTCGACCTTAGATCCGGAGACCAGGTCGAGTGTTCAGTTTTCATCTCCGGGTACCCCTCTTGCCTTTGCTCGTGTCCAGCCCATCTTTGTACAGGCCACTCTTTGTCCCTCTACAGGTATTTCTCATGCAGTCACGATCATCATTGACTCAGGTGCCACTGGGAACTACATAGACATTGCGTTAGCCCATTCCCTCAATCTATCTTTAGTGGTAAAAACCCGACCTGAACCTGTTCAGGCCGTAGATGGCACTGCACTAGTCTCTGGTCCTGTTAGACACCAAACTGCACCTCTATTGTTGACCATACAAGACATTCACACAGAGACGTTAGGTTTTGACTTGATTACCACACCTCAATTCGGTATCATATTAGGAATACCATGGTTACGTGAACACAATCCTCTGATTAATTGGCAATCAGGCACGATGCTCTTCGAGTCTGAGATTTGTCAGAACTATTGTCTCCCAACCCATCAAGCAACCGATACTCCTTCTTGGGCCTTGGGAGCCCTAGCTCAACTCGCGCTGAATGATGATGGATCAGAGGTTGTGAATTCCCATACTGTTGGGGGAGTGGTGTCAGGGATTCCATCTGAGTATAAACCATTCAAATCAGTTTTTGATCGCGGTTCTTCCAAGGTACTTCCTCCACACAGACCATATGACTGCCCAATTGAATTAATCCCTGATTCCACTATTCCTTCGGGCAGGATTTATTCCTTGTCTCCCTCGGAAGAACAAGCATTGAAACAGTATGTACAGAACGCCCTACGATTAGGACACATCCGCCCCTCTACTTCACCAGCTGCAAGCCCTATATTTTTTGTACCTAAGAAAGAGGGGGATTTACGTCCTTGTGTGGATTATCGGCGTCTTAATGCTATCACGAAAAAGGATAGATATCCAATTCCGTTAATCACACCCCTTCTGGACCACTTATCTCATGCTTCTGTTTTCACCAAGCTGGATCTTCGCGGCGCATACAACCTGTGCGCGTTCGCGAAGGCGATGAGTGGAAAACTGCTTTATGTACCCGTTACGGCTTAAATGAATATCTAGTCATGCCCTTTGGCCTATGTAACGCCCCGGCAACATTCCAGCGTTTTATGAATGACATATTCAGGGACATTCTGGATGTATACATGGTTGTTTATTTGGACGACATCTTGATCTTTTCACGTAATCTTGATGACCATGTAAAGCATGTCCGAGAAGTATTATCCCGTCTGAGGGAACATTCCCTATTTGCCAAACCCGAGAAATGTCAGTTCCATAAAACGTCTATTGAGTTTCTGGGATTACACATTACCCCTGCGGCATTATCAATGAACGAATCCAAGGTTAAAGAAGTCCTAGATTGGCCAGTTCCTCAAACACTCAAGTCCTTGCAGGCCTTTTTGGGCTTCGCCAACTTTTATAGGCGTTTTATTTCCTCCTTTTCCACAATTGTTGCCCCACTCACGGCTCTGACCAGCCCTCAGGTACCCTATCAATGGCAGAGGGAACATCAGGAATCTTTTGAGGCTTTGAAAACCGCTTTCACTACCGCACCGGTGCTCCAGCACCCCAATCCCGATCTTCCGTTCATAGTTGAGGCGGATGCCTCTTCTTTTGCTCTTGGTGCGGTATTGTCTCAGACATGTCCTACAACAGGCAAATTGCACCCGGTGGCATACCATTCCCGTAAGTTCTCCAATACTGAGACCCATTATACCGTAACGGAGAAGGAACTCCTCGCTGTCATGGACGCCTTTCGTGTCTGGCGCCATCATCTTCTGGGGGCTAAGCATCCAATCACTGTATACTCAGATCATCGAAATCTACAGGATCTGGCCTCATTGAAGTGCATCAATAGCAGACAGGTCCGGTGGCATCTTTTCTTTTCCTCTTTTGATTTCCATATTATACATCGTCCTGTAACTTCACATGGAAAAGCGGACGTCTTGTCACGTTCCCCGGGTGGGGTTGAGTTGCCAACCTTCCCTGACACTGTTCTCGGAAAGAGTCATGTGATTTGTCTCTGCACTCCCTCTTCGTCATTGTTAGATTCTGTACGATCTTGGACTAGCAATCATTCCGACCAATTGCGGGATTGGGACCCTGTTTATTCTGATGGTTTGCCTTTTGTGCATGAACGTCTGTTTCTTCCCACACCTGACACTCGTAACTTGGCCCTTGAGTGGTCTCATGATGCTCCCCTCAATGCCCATCCCGGTCAAGAGCGCACTTTGGATCTCCTAAAGCGCTGGTGTTGGTGGCCCTCTATGAAGCGCAATGTGGAATGCTATGTCAATTCATGCGCTGTTTGTGCTCAGGCTAAACATCGAAGAGGACGCTGTGCTCAGGCTAAACATCGAAGAGGACGACCGGTTGGGCTGCTGCTTCCGCTTCCGGTCCGGTACCTCCAAGACCTTGGCATACACTGTGCATCACTTGAGGACGGAGGTTTCAATGGTCTACACGACACTCAAGTCAGAACAGCTGTTGATGCTAGTCATTCATGCGCTGTTTGTGCTCAGGCTAAACATCGAAGAGGATGCTGTGCTCAGGCTAAACATCGAAGAGGACGACCGGTTGGGCTGCTGCTTCCGCTTCCGGTCCGGTACCTCCAAGACCTTGGCATACACTGTGCATCACTTGAGGACAGAGGTTTCAACGGTCTACACGACACTCAAGTCAGAACAGCTGTTGATGCTAGTCAACACTGGCTGTCAATACACAGGTCTATGGTCAGCCTTTTGATACCATGCTAGGCATCCCTGCTTTTGCACTTGGGGGGAGGGGTGGTTTGCTTATAGACATGCTACCCATTGAATGCACATTGCACGTGATGCCTGAAGTTGACCTTGCACTGCCTTCACATTTTCTGACACACACCATGAAGTCCTTGTACATGTAGATAGTGAGTAACATACATATTTGCTGCACTGCATAGACCCACTTCAGTGCAAACTGCCACCTTTCCACAGGTCTAATCACAGAAGCAATTTCAAGTTGACCCAGCATGCATGCCAGGTTCTATTTTGTGTGTCACATGCCTGCCTGATGTGTTTGGTGTCCTCTGTGTGTGTGTGTTGTGTGCTTCTAACATGTGTAGTAACCTTTTTTCTCTATATTTTTCAGATGATGACGCAATGGAGCCGGAGGATGGTGTTGTCATGCCAGGCACAGGGTTGTTATCACTACATCAACCCAGCACAAGTGGGGGACGTGGGGTGGTAGTCCAGGAAAACCACCAAGTGCTACAGTCCATCTTGTCTCTGGCTGCCTATGAGTCCAGCCCTGATGAACACTCTGAAGACCATGTCGAGTTGGATGAGCATCTGGTCTATAAGTCAGGGGTGAACGATTCTGATGCGCACACTCCTCTGTCCGCGACACCTGCACTGAGGGGTCAGACGGGTCTTGGAACCTCCGCCCGTGGTGGATCGGGACACAGGGTCACCCTCCACACCAGTCACTGATGTGCCTGGGACATCACGTCAACGGGGGCATGTAGTCGTGCAGCCGCGGGCGGTGCCAACACAACGAGGACACCCGGTCCTTGGGTCCCCAGGGTTCAAGCCCAGCAACACGGTCGCCGCGCGCAACCGCTGTATACTGAGTGGGAGCACGACATGACTGCCAATTCTGAACACCAGGGGGCAGCAATGGAGAACATCGCTGAGAGCATGGAGCGTGTGGCCCGATCCGTGCTCCCCCCTGCTAGGCAGGTGCTTCTACAGCAGCAGGCGGCACGGTCCATGGCCCGCTCGCTCAGGCTGGGCATGGTGGCCTCAGACAGGGCACGCCAGGCTGAAATGTCATCTCTGCGTCAAGCAATTGCTGCTCACGCAGAGGCACACATGGAGGCCCTGAGGGAGGAGTATGCTTCCCTCAGATCCACTCTGGGTGTCCTTCTGATGTCCCAAAGGGAGCGGGCAGAGGAGAGGTTTGCACAGCTTGAGCGTACCATCTCGGCTGAGCTACATGCTTGCCGGGAGGTGCAGGGGTTGTCCAGCCAGGCCTTGCAGGAGGAACTCCATGTTACACATGCTACCTTGCAAGAGGAAGCACGTGTATCACAGGAGGTTCTGCATAAAGACCTACGTGTCATCGCCACACAGAACAAGGCTCACCCATCCTGCAGACTTTCTGCAGATGAGGGGCAAGCTGTGGCTAGGTGTGGTCAGGCTCCTGTGCCACGTCCTCCTTTCCAGGAAGAGCCAGACTCGGACGACAGTCTATCTCCCACATAGTTCGGGCTGTGCAGGCGTTGAGCCCATGGAGGTTTTTTTTTCCTCAGCATCATCGCATGTGGGTGTTGAGCAGCACCCTGTACCTCCCCCTTCCTGGGTGCCTCCCCCCCGGGTCGTATGTGGCCATTTTTGATTTTTATTTTAGTTTAGTTAGTTAAGTTTCTGTTTGATAGTTAGTTTAAATAGGTAAATGTAGGTTTTTCATAGTTAGTGTAATTAGTTAATATAGTTTAAAATTGCTTGTCTATTGTGCTTTCATGTGACGGTGAGGTGCTTTATGGCTTTTGAAAGCATCCACTGTCTGTTCCAGCTGGGCCCTTCAAGCTTGTCTTGTGTTTGCTGCTTGGGGTCCTTGACTCACATATGCCACTCCTGCTTCCCTTATCCATGGGCTCACAAGGATGGTTTGGTGTAACAGCCTATTACACAAGGGCTTTGGACTGTCATATATGTGGCATGTCTGCTGCTGTGGAACTTGTGTTAACACCCCTAGTCGGGATGATTGGGGTGTAATTGACCACTGTTCTTCTTTCGCTAGATGGGGTGTTTCATGATTCATGTGTACATTCACTGCTATGCATTGTGTAGTATGTTTCTTATCTTTACTGTACATGTGCTTGTTGCAATTGATGCCGTAGATAGTGTGTTCCACACTTTTGCTGTGAAAGACGGACTGATGGTGTGATTTCTGATGTACGTCTCTGACATGGTGCGGTCATGAAATGCCTGAAGAGACACACAGAGATGAATCTAAATCATTAATCATGTGTTTCATGGCCTTTCTGCAGGGGGGTGAGCCTCCAGACCACCTTTGCCAGCAGACATGGGCCATTGGACGTCTGGAATCTGGACACGTTTGGTGGTGCCGACATGAGCATGTGTGCGCAAGCAGAGGCACAGGGATTGCGATCATACATCCGAAAACTGCTGACGTGTTTCAAGGGACTCCAGGCAAGGTGAGCAGCACAGGGGGGTCACAACACAGCAAACCTTCCACCAGGCCAGTTGCACATGCATGCTTAGTAGCAGCACTGACGGTGAGCTTGGACAAATATTGGTGTTGAAGCGCACAATACAGCTCAGATGTGTTAGTGGACTGATGGCTAGGTGATGGGTAAGTTGCCTGGGGCACCTGCAGGGGCAGTGGCATATACCCTCCGGTCCACCATGGGCCATTGAGGCACTTGTATTAGCCATGTAGCGTTCTGAGACATGGAAAGAAGCAGCTCACAGGGACAGACAGCAAGGGACAGACTCGGGTGCAGTGCATTTAATTTCCAAGTAGAATTAGAAACATGCACTGCCTACTTTATTTTGGTCATGGTGGTACACGACTTGTTCTGAAGTCATACCTTGCTATATGCGTCTGTCTGCTTACCCAAGGAGCATTGCATGTTGTGTGAATCATGACACATTGGTGTTCCATTTGCCACATACCCAGAGGCGCCTGACTTACTGCATTGACTGTGTATGAACCATCACAGGGGTAATGTTACATATGGGTACGAAGCATCCACACACGATTGTCTGTTTGTAGAGTAGTTTGTTACTTTTGGGCATATTTGGTGGTGTGTTTGTGTGTTTTGGGCACACACAGATTATTAACTGTGGCTCTCTTTGCAGCATTGAACTGCTCCTGTTACCGGACCTGAGAGTGCGCAGGCAGGAGGCCAGCACTCACCCCAGAGATAAGTTTCTCTTTGACTTCCATTTTAGTAATTTGCTGTTATGTGCATGATGAACAAGTTTGGTCTAATTGTGTATGTGTTAATGTGAGTACTACATGTTTGTGCATTCCCTACTTTCCTGTGTCAATCCTACTCCCCTCTCCTGCCCCTCATTCCGGTTATCCAGCATGCCAATGCCTGTCCCGACTGTATATGCCTGACCCTCCTTCCCCACCTGGGTCTCAGAGGCCTGTGTGAGTTTGACCTTGCAGGCACCCAGACCACGGTGGGGGTGGTTGGTTCATGCCACTCCTGCGCCTGTACACGGGAGCTGTGACAGTACACATCCGTTCGTGGTGCATAATTTTATGTTATGTACCACACATGGTACACATCCTGTTGTGACATTGTTTTACTGTGCTACCTTGGTTGTTAACATCATTGTGGTAGTACTTGGCCTTTGTGGCATACTGCTACTTCAAGTCATATACTATAGGCAGTTGTGATTTGTTTTACTGCCTGCAGGCTATTTGCTTGGCTTCTGTGTTGGCCTGCTTGGAGTTCTCTTGGATTTGGTGCTTTTGCAAATCAAGGTGGACTTTGAGGGTGCTGGCAACTTTTTACACACAAGGTGGGAGATGGTGACAAAGGGGAAGGGTGATCCTGTGGTCAGGTGAAATTAAAGGATGAAGGGTGAATAACCCAGGTGCAGTTGTTCAGTGGGTCGTGGTGATTTGTGAGGGTGGGGGTGTGTTTTGTTGTTGATAGTTACCTTGCCCTGCAGTGTGATGGGCACCCTGACATTGTAATTGTGGTATCCTATGTACATGATGTATTCTGCTGATCAATGCCTGTTCATGTGTTGTGTTTACCTTTCAGGTGTGAGGGTATAGTTGTGGTTTGACATGCTGGGGTATACACATGGTGAATTTTCACATGTGATGTGTAGAGGACACTGATGGTCACTTGATTGCACATGCATATGTTGAGTGCATGTCCCTACTGACCCACACACTCGCACTATAATCCACTACATGTACAACCACCCTTCCATGTCCACGTGTACACTCTGTTTGCCTTCTGGTGCCCACTGTGTCCCTGCAGCACATGCTCTATGACCAATTGTGGATCCTGTAGATGCCTAATTTACTTTTTGATGTAGTTTGTCACTTAGATGTGATGCTCAGGGTGTGCATCACACACAATGGCTGTTCACTGTGCTGTGCGCTGAGCAGTGTGTTGCAGGATGTGGACACGGCACACAGAAGCTGCAGTGTTGATTTTGCAATGCACATTGTGCATGTAGACAGGCATTCATTGTTATGTTACAACTACAGCTTTTGGAATGCATTTGGGTATGACTTATTGTGAGTCGGAGGTTGTTGGTCAGTCATTTCATCTTATTCCATGTCTGGCATCATTGTCTGATGCCAATTTACATTTTTCACATGGCAATGTGTACCTTATTGGTACTGTGTTGGTGTATGGCTATTGCTTGCCATGTCATGTTGTGGTTTGGGAGGGTTTGAGTGACATACCAGTGATAGTCATGGCCTGTTTTGCAGGTCTTTGTTATTCACACCTTGCATGTGTGCCTTTTGGTCACACAGGATTGCTTGTGTTTAAGTAGCTAAGGATGCACACAATGTGGCAATTCCATGGCAACAATCTCAGGGTGGTAAGGTTGTGACAGTTGACTGTCTCTTTGTCATCATCGATTGTCAACAGGTATGTGCCAGGCCTGTGTGCACTCCGCAGGGTTGGGAGTTTAGGTGAAAAACGTGGCCACAAGCTGGGTCCGGGCTGCCTCGCCATGTGCCCTATCCCCTCCCATGGGCAGCGCCTCTGCCTGTGGTTGGGGATGTGGGGGGACCACCATGTCCACCGGTATGCCCTTCCGTGTTGCAACATTGTGCAGGACACATGCTGCCACAATGATCCTGTACACTACTGGGGGTGCATAGAGTAGCTGCCCGCCAGAGCGGTCAAGGGAGCGGAAGCGTGACTTGAGCACTCCGAATGTGCGCTCCACTATGGCCCTGGTTGCAATATGGGCCGCGTTGTATCTTACCTGGGGTGGTGTGGTGGGGTTCCGGATTGACGTCATCATGTGGTTGCTCAGAGGGTAGGCACTGTCCCCTGGAGAGGTGTCAATGGTTGTGATTATTGGGGTTTGTGTATTTGTGTGTGTGTGTGTGACATGCATGCATGTGCACGGGCATTTGTACTCACCTAGGAGCAATGTGTCGCCATGCTGCCCAGCTTCCAGGGCCCCGCTCAGGGTGGACATTCTGTATATGAAACTGTCATGGGTGGAGCCAGGGTAGTTTGCATAGACAGAGGTGATGATTCCCTTTGCATCGCATACCACCTGTACGTTGATGGAATGCCAGTGCTTGCGGTTTCGGTAGATGTGCTCAGTGGCCCTAGGCGGACGTAGGGCCACATGGGTGCAATCTATGGCACCGAGCACTTTGGGGAAGTGTGCCACCCTGTAAAAGTGCTGGACAACGGCCTGCCTTTCTGCGGGTGTTCTGGGCATGTATATGTGCCTGCGGACTGAGGGGCGCGCTGTCATGATTGCCAAGACCTGGTGTAGGCAGCGTGACTGCGTGGCCTGTGAGACCCCCCCACTATGGCAGTAGTCCGCTGAAAAGACCCAGTGGCCAAAAAATAGAGGACATTGAGCACCTTCTCCAAGGGGCTCAATGCTTGGGAACAGAGGGTGGGGGATGTAAGGTCATCTTCCAACTCCCTGATCAGGTCTAGGATGATACAGGGTGGAAACCTATACCTGCCATAGACCTGGTCTTCAGGCAACCCAAAAAGGCTTGTCCGTGGTGAAAAAATGCATGCCCTGGCTATTCTCCTCCTCCTGCGGTGTCCCACGATCAGTGCTGCGACAAATGGGGCATTCATCGTAGCTGTATATACGTGTTTGTTGTTTGTGCGCACTTTTATACTGTGCGCGAGGATGCTTCCACCTGCCTTTGTGTGACGGACGCATTGATGCCTGTGCGCGTCTTTTGCCGTTCGCGGGTTTCCCATATTCGAATCCATGAATACGGGTTGTTCGCGTGCGTGTGGGCGTTCCGTGTAGTTCCCTGCAGTACTTCCCCAGTTACGCCTTCTTTTTCACGCGTTATTCCCCATTCCGCGTGTTACGCCCACTGTTCTGCCCACTTTTGTTGTGTGCGCCCCGCTATGTGCGCTTTTGCTGTGCGCTTAGCGCACACCGTTTGATGACGTGTGTGCCCGCGTGCGCCATGAACAGATTTGGCGCACAACCAGTGGGAAACAAGCGCAACGCCTTCCTTGAATCGCATGAGTGCGCGTGCGCTTGCTTTCTCACGCTTGCGCCACCTTGCGGCTACTTGCACTGGGATTATCGGCGCACGTTTGTTCCATGAATCGGCCCCTTAATGTGCTTCATAAACGAATTATTGCTTGCAGTTGTCTGCAACAGAGTCTACTCTTACGGACCTGTCGGGATGTCACAGGGCGGCGGATTGCTAAAAGTGGCACCAGCCATGACACAGCTTAGTTGTTGATGTCAGCAACGGCAAATGTTATTATTGATGTTACGAACGACGACCACATTTGCGTGACCCATCCACCATAGACTAGAAGTGGTAAGTGTGGACATTGCTAGGCACTGAGAAGGAGTTCAAGTTGTGTGGCAACCTTCCCTTCATAATGGCATGCTTTTAATGACTTGACAGAGGAAAATTGACGTTACTTGACTTCGTTTCTTACTCAAAATGTACACAACCGGCGAACGTTTTTCGATCAAAGCGAGCCCCTCCTTTGCACCTGAACCTTGCACAGCTGCACTCAGGTCCCTTCTTTCATCAATCACCAGCAACTGCATCTCATGGACACGCCCACCGGCTCTGACAGTGTACAGCGTAAACAGTAACGTGCACGCGATGCGCGATGAAAGGGTACCTATTTACCAGGTGTGGAGAGCGCCCTTCTTCAAACGCAGAGCGCTGGAGTCAAGAGCAGGGCACAGGGGCCAACACAAGCCTGCTCCTTTGTACATTCACTGCAGGAATGACTTGCGTTCACCTCTGCTATGGGAAACATGAGCAACGGCCATGTGGCACAGTGCTTGAAGAAATAATTCCGAACTCCTGTCTCTGAAACAACTCAAAGAGAAACGTGTGACTAAAACATAAATGTAGTAGGGTCCTTCCGACCTTCCCAGCTGCTTAGTACCACGTCTGGAACACGTTGATACGTAAGTGCCTTTGGTGTCAGGTAGTACAAGTTAGCTTAGTAGATAGGTATAACCACTGACATCTAATTCCAGTGGTTATACCTATCTATAATAGCTAAGCTCTAATTGCCACTTAGTAGAACACACACACACCCAGAGCCAGCCTTAGCAGCGGCAGCGCCCCGGGTGACAAAACAAAAACCTGCTGCCCACTCTCCCACCATATGCCCCTGGTCATGCAGAGGGTGTGGGGGGTGCAATATTTTTCAGTAGAAGCCGATGCAATAGCAGCAGCGCCCTATTGTTATTAAATGCGCTGCGGTCCTGAGAGCAGAGTGCATGTGATTTCAATAGGGCGCCTGCCACGCCTTCTCCCACCACGCCAGCTCGGGGGAGGCCTTGAAAGACTCCCCTGGGATGGTGTGGCGGGGAGCCTATTAGCGGCCTGGGAGGTTGCGCGGGCGGCGCTGCCCTCAGGTTGGCCCTGCGCAGACCTAGAACACAAACGTAGGCAAACACTCCACATTCCAAAGCACATGCACACTATCATTCTAGCAGGCAGAATACTCCATCTTCTCCGTACACATTCAAAAATGCAAAATGAAAAGTGCGTAACCAACCTGAGTGCATCTACTAGGAAAGAACTACAAAACGCACTGTCAACCACAAAGACCCGACGTAGCTCCAAGAAAGAACTACTGGCCAGTGAAAGATAACCAGGAGCCCTTCACAAAATCACCACAACTACCACCTAAAACAGCGATGATCGCAAACACATGGACAACAAACCTGCGGCCCATAACCAACTTAACCACTATAAGCACCAACCTACACCCTTCCTTAACAAACATCATCGCACAACAGTGGCAGGAAAGAGGCCCACCGAAGGACCACTATAACTGTCACACCAACCATCAGTATGACAACATCAAAGAAACAACAAAACTCCTTGTACCCCGGGCTGCTGCCCCAGAGTCCTAGGCCGGCCTCCAAGCACAGATTTGCTCTCCCCATAGCAAAAAAAAACAGCCTACACACCAGACCAACCGACAAAACGGAACTCCTCTTACTCCATGCTGCCACCCCAGAGTCCTAGGCCTTGCACACCAAGGCACAAACCAAACGCTCTTCCTTGAGCAACAACACAAACAACCACAACCCTGTTAGACAAACACCACAACTAGACCACCCATAAACAACAGCCAATTCCAGGCCGCACCAACACCAAAAGCTTACAATACATAACCCATATGGGGAAAACAAATCAGGCAAAATCTGAACCAGACATGCCTAACTACACAACCAGATGTAAACACAGCAAAACAAACTCCAACAAGAATGTAAACCACCAAACCACAACAAACTATTGTTGCACCCAGACTCACATTCCAACACTCCTGCAGCAATAACACCTACCCAGTCAACAACCCCATCGGCAGAATGAAGCCACCAACCATACACTTAGAAAACTAGGCAACACCAAACAAACACCTTGAGCACTCAAGGCAACACACATGGCACCCCAAACCATGCGCCCAAAAGAACTAAATCCTTAACCCGCATGACATACCAGCAGTGCTGGAAAACATGAGGCACAGAACGCATCCCTGTGCCGTGCCAAAAACCAAATCGCCACAAATGACACCTTGCAGAATAATGAATGTCTCCCTGCAGAATACAACTGCACCTAAATTCCTGTTATCAGAAGATCCTCTCCCAAAGACCAGCAGCACCCTCCTGCACCACACACCACCTCGCAGCACCTCACGGCACAACATACCAAAGTGACAAAGGAATCCTTACCCCAAAATCCGGCAGCTCCTCACAGCAACCATAACAATCTGCCGTGGCTCACTGCACCCCACACTGGACCAAACACAAAAGGACATCAAATGGCACACTGAGACATTTATCCATCACCCATAACTTGCCAAACCATATAAAACCATGGATACCAAACCAAACCCACAAGTCCCAAACAACCTGTAAAGGAAAAAAGATATATATGACCACTGGCATCCAGCACCACAGCCAGCTCAACTCTAACTGCCACTTAGTAGAACACACACACGTCGAACACTCACCTAGGCTAACGCTCCACATTCCAAAGCATTTGCACACCATCATTCTGGCAAGCAGAATACTACAATAACCATTGAACGGCAATCAACAGACTCTATGCAATGTATATATGTGTCATGTACAGCGCCTAAAAGTGCCTTCAAGCCCGTTCAAAGTGTTATATGGGAGAGGACAAAGAGAGGGGGAGCGCAAAGAGGGCTGGAACCAAAGAGGAGAGGGGAGGTTGGAAGAGAGATCAGAGGGTGAAAGTGAGTTAGGGACTAAAAAGGAGGTCCCAGAAAAGCAGTTCTCTCCCTCCTGCTCCCACCAAAGTGTCTGCAGTAAGACCCGCATGTTTCCTGTCCCTCTCCCGAATGGAAAGATTTGCTACGAGAGGCCAGAACTGATGTATGTCTTACAGTGGGCAAGCTAAAGTATGCTTAACACTAGTTCTTCAGCCTACTGATATTTTCAACCATGGACATTACATTGGGCACTATACATAAAGGCGGACACTATATGAACTTTGAACTTCATCGTGGTTATTAAATCTGCTAGAATACCATCACAGTCAACTGTGCTCATTAGTCTAAGTGACATTTTCAGATTTTGCCATTAATTTCTGTCATGCCCAGTTTGCTTTTATAGTAACTGGAAGACACAACTATGGTCGTTATACTGCCTGGAATATTCAAATGTGGCCATTATAGTATCTGGCATGCTCAACTAGGCTTGCTATTTTAGCTGACATAAACATGATGATTATATTTATTGCCCAGTTCAGGTGTGCTATTTGTATTAAAGAGAGCCCTCAACCAAGGTCAACATAATAACCGTTAAACTCAACTTTGTTCATTATACCAACGTATGTTGTCACCTGCGGTCATTAGACTTATGAGCATGCCCAAAGGTGATTAGATTGCGAACATGCCATAATCAACCATGGTCATTACACCCTCTGGCACACGTGACTGTGGTCAAAATGGTAAGTGCTCTACTCAATCATGGTCCCTATAATATCTGCCTTGGTCAGTGTGATCATCCTGCTAACGCACATAATAATTGCCATACTCAACTTCAGACAACATAATAACTGCTCTACTCCACTCTGGACACTATACCAGCTAGCATGCATAAATATGACAATGGTAATGATGTGCGTATTCGACTGGGGTATCCACACTTACCTGGATTGCCAGTGTTGGGCAGCGTGCAGGTATTCCACACCAAAGCAAATGAATGAATGCAGCGACGACAGCACCGCTGCCCAGTGTAGGCCATATGAAAAGCTGGTATTCCTCCATTTATGCTGCCATCACAAGTTTTCCACGTGTACTTCTAAACGCTCTTCATGCTAGCCTTTTCAGGCCTGCTTCTCTAGGCACTGAAGCCTATCTGACCTACCCCCTCCAACAATCGCCATTGACTTGAGGGATTTGCAGGAGCCATGCGCGTTTTCTTGAAAACTTTAATTTTCATAAATATTAGAGGTCCTCCTGCTGCAGATGCATCTCTTGTGCCAGCGGAGGTGTTCACATATATGCATATCTGTGAAATGTCTCCTGGGACACTACTTAACATGTTTATTATGATTTGTCATAAGGATGACAACAACTGGAAAATGCACATTTGAAAGAGTCATGAGATGTCAACATGTTTATATACACAGTTATCTCTAGAATAAAATCATGTTTGTCAGAGTACCATACTGTTCATGCCCAAATAAGGTGAAGGCATCATAACAAGTTTAAAAGAAGCTGTTTATTAATATGCAACTTGCCTAACAGGTTTTATTGTCCATATAGAGTGTGATTCACTTTACCCATGTGTATTGGTATTCACACACCTATTACATAAAATACAAATAATGGGAGATATATATAACAGTCATCTATGGTGCAATGAGGATGTCAAGGTGTGAGAAATTGGATTCCTCCCTGCAGACGCACACGGATGAATAGAGGCTAAAATACCCACACAGCCCTCACACTGCTACAAAACAAGAGCCAACACAATCATAAAGGTTAAACAGGCACAGATAAATGATATACCTCCTTCACCTTTTGTGGTAACGTGGGACGAGGGAATGCTATGCTCTTAAGAGGGGTGTGAATGTGATTGAGTAGCGACCCAACCTGGAAAGCGTAACAGTCCAAAATAAAGTGAATGTCCAATCAAGGTTCTATACAGATATATATACATTAACAAAAACACACTAGCTGCAAAAAATCACTAAATAGAAAAACACTTAACAAAACCCAGCCCTGAGGAAAGAACAGAGAAAAAGCAAAGATAGCACAATGCAGGAATGAATCAAGGTTGTAAGGCAAGTAAAAACCAAAATGTTCTTTAAAAAGGATATGTTTCTTGGTTGCAAAAAAGGGGATTACTGACAGTCTCTCTGGCCCGGATCTGGACCAAGTGGCCAGTTAATAGTACCCATTTGCAGTTCTTGGTGGTTTGACAGCATCGAACCAAGTTTCACACTGTTGCGCAAGTGGGTTGTACCAAGTTCGGAGACTGTGCGTCGTAGTTGATCCATGCATAGAGAGGACAAAAAGTGAAGTTGAATATGGAGGCCCGGAAGTTTAAAGGCAGTACTCGAGTGATGCAGGACGGAATGTGTACCAGGGTCAGTTTGAAAACAAACCAGATTAAGACAGATGTAGCTGCTGGTTAGGATTGATGAGAGATGCTCCAGCAGTTTGTGTCGAGGTCCAGTTTGTGTTTGAAGCAGTGGACTTGATATTCCAGTATGCAGTTTAGCGAGGTATGAGGTTGAGCATTTGGTAACAGCCAGGAAGCAGTCAGCAGGTCACGTCCCAGCAGTTCGAGCTGACAGCTGGCAAGGAGCAGTTGATTTGAGCAGGGCTAGTGACGGGCTCAGCGAGATATGAGTCGGCATTGAGGTGGTTCGATCGGTGCAAGCATGTCGGGTCAAAAGGTTTGAGTGCAGCAGCTGCATGGTCGCGCAGGTGCTGAGCTGAGTCGAAGCTGAGGTAAGTTACAGTTAAAAAACGGTGCTTGAAGAGGTGCAACTTGTGACAGCAACAAGTGTTGGTTCGACCGTCCAGGTGAAAGCGATGATGCTGGTAACTGGATGGGCAGATAGGTTTGAGGCAGTGTTTGAAGATCGCTGTTCAATGGAGTCCTCTGGTGCCTGGTCGGCTGTCGATAAAGATCGGCAATGAAGGTGCTGGCAGTTCAACAGCAGTTCAAAGGGTGCATCCGTAGTGAAGATATGCTGGTTCGAGTCGAGGCAATGGCGCTCTCAGCTAGCACAGTGTGTCAGTGAAATTGTTCGAACATGCAGCAAAACGATTCAAGATCGTAGAGAGCCAAAAGCAGCTTTTGTAAGTTTAAAGGCATCACATCGGTCTCGAATCACAGGTCACAGTAGTTCAACTGGAGAATACAGGATTCCTTGCTGGCTTAGTCCTCTGATTGCTGTGAGTCGCAAACCAGGTGCACATGGTTAAGCTTTGGTCCATGTTCTCGTACTCCCAAGCACTATGGAGTCTAGTCCACAACGGCAGGTGTCCTAACACACAGTGAGGTCCTGGGTACAGTTGTGGCTAGCAGAGAGGCAGGACTTGTCCCAGTAGCAGATGATTCCTAAAGGTCCCTGGGGATGGTTAGGGGATGTAGTTCGCCTGTTACGCTCACCTGGCTCCCACAGGGGCGTCGATCTGAACTGGACAGCTGCGGTCTCCACCAATGTGACGCGTAGTGCCGAGATGATGGACTGGACTGGCCCACCTATCTTTGTTTGCTTTGCCCGTAGGAGTATTCTTCTGCAAATGGAGAAAGGGAATTAACCACCCGTGGAGTTGAGCGTTAACCCCCCCCCCACTCCCGCTGTTCTCCCCATTCATCACCTTTGATGTCCCCTCTTATAGTCCCACCTGATGGTTTGGAAAGATGAGCTCTCCATCCTACATTGAGCGCAGGGGTGCGTAGATAACCAGTTGCTTCACTGGCTCGAAGGAATTGGTGAGTTCCAGAACAATATTGACTCTGAGATTCCCGGCAAGACGCCGTAAGTATGTAGTTCGTAAGAGTTCAAATGTCTGACTTTCACTCTGTGCGATTCCTTGCAGGTTGCAGCTTGACCCAAGCGAAGAGTTCCTCGTGGCAACCAGTAATATTTAGGTAAGGATTTGTATTATCCAATACAGTTCGATAAAATAATGTCAATTTGTAACCTGTTGCTTTCTCCCTTATTCAGGCGCTGAGAGAAAGTATGAAGTCTCGGGGAATAATGCCTCCGGCGGTAAAATCAGGTAAGTCTTTTGTGGTGAGGAGGTTTCCCCTTCTTTGTCCCTTTGTTTCACCTTGCTGTCCTTTTGTTTCCCCTTAAGGCCCGGGGTTCGGCGAGGATGCAGTGGAAGCTGCGCCGACCCGTGAAGAGGAATAGTGCCCCCGGTGGTAAAATCAGGTAAGTCTATGGGGGGTAACTAATATTGCCTCTGTGTATTCCCTTGGCTCACCTTGCTGTTCTTGTCTTCCCCTTAGGTGCCGGAGTGCGGCGGGAACATGCAGAAGGATGCGGTGGAATGTGAAGATGCTGTGAAGGTTGGTGAGTTCAGAGTGGCGCTGCAGCAGGAGAGGCTGCGCGCATAAAATAACTTCTTCCTTCCAGCTCGAAGGCACGATGGATCGGGAATTCAGGTAAGGATCAAAGGTATTGCTCTTGTTCTAACCTTTTCTCCTTCTTTCTCCCTTTTTCTAGGAGCTCCAGACTCGAGGCGGGCGTGGCAGAAGACTGGATGCAGACTTGCAGGCATGGTGAGCGTTACGCTGCTGGATGCAGAATAACACGAAGCGCGTGCTGCTCTTCGGGCGTGGTTTAAATAACCTCCAAAGTAGTCCCAGGTAAGTATTCCTCCTCAGCCCCACCCGAGTAAAAAATAGTCCCTAGGTAAAGTAGTCCCTTCCAAGCCTCTTTTGGCTTGGAGCTCTTGCAGCATGGTCTGCATCAGGTAAGTTTGCAGCATTGTCTGCATCAGGTAAGTTTTAATCTATGAGCCTGGTGCCTATGGTGCCAGGACTGACTCTTCATATGAGCCTGGCACCATAGACGCCAGGACTGCACCCAAATAGCCACTAGCAGGGGTTGTTGGGCTTGCTTGGAATAACTTGATGCCTGCTCCTGGGGTTACTGGACTTGGTCTGGGTCCCTGGGGGTAGGCATCATGACAGCACTCCCCCCCAAGGCCCCTCCTAAAGTCATTCTTCCCTGTGGTTTCGGTTTGTCTGGGAGATTTCGGTGGAATTTTTTCACCAATCGGGGTGCATGAACGTGGTCACTAGGTTCCCATGACCTTTCCTGTGGTCCGTAACCTTTCCAGTCGATTAAATAAAAAAAGTTTGACTTTATCAGCTTGGAGTCCAGGATGTTCTTAACTTCAAATTCGGGTTCCCCGTCTACAAGGATGGGGTCTGGTGGCTTGGTTAGTCTTGTCCCTGGTTGCACTGGCTTCAAAAGTGACACATGAAAGACGGGGTGACTTCGCATATTAGCAGGTAAGTCCAACTTGACAGCCACCGGGTTGATAATGGCCTTAATAGAGTAAGGTCCCAAATATCTGGGGCTAAAGGTCCGTGTTCCCTTTAGAGGTATATGTTTTGTGGCTAACCATACTTGGTCCCCTATCTGGTATTGTGGAGTATCACTTCTATGCCAATCAGCATCTTTCTTGTATTTTTCTGTCGCCTGTTTTAAATGTGCAGTTGCTTCCTTAAAGGCTTGTGTAATCGTAGCGTGCAGATGGTCCACTGCAAGTATTTCTAAGTATTGGGGTGAGTCAAGGTCTGAGGTTCGAGGATGGTGTCCATATAAGGTATAAAAGGGGCTTTGTCCAGTTCCAGAATGTACTGAATTATTGTATTCATATTCGGCAATCCAAAGAATGTCTTTCCAATTACTCTCAGTCTGATGTAACATACAACGCAGGTATTGTTCGAGAGTCTGGTTGGTCCTATCCGTTTGACCGTCGGTTTGGGGGTGGTGACTGGTCGATAACCTCACATCGATTTGCGCCAATTGACAACATTTTTTCCAAAAATGTGAAATGAATTGACTGCCCCGGTCAGAGACCAATGCGGACGGAAATCCGTGTATGCGAACAATGTTTTCGAGGAACTCCTTGGCCAGGATTGAAGCTGAAGGTAATCCCTTTAAAGGAATAAAGTGGGCCATCTTGGAAAAAAGATCCACAATAACTAGAATGGTGTTAAATCCATTGCATTGGGGTAGATCAGTAATAAAGTCTAACGATAAGGTGTGCCATGGTGTAGGCAGAATGTCTAAAGGTTGTAAGAGTCCAGCTGTTTTTTTCTTTTTTACTTTTGTTTTGAGCGCAAATGCCACAAGACATCACAAATGATTTAATATCCTTTCTCCAGGTGGGCCACCAGAATTGTCTCTTAATTTTAGCTTCAGTTTTTGCAATACCTGGGTGCCCTTCCATTAGGGTATCATGATAACGGGAAATGACTAGCTCTTGTAGTTCCTTGTGTGGCAGAAATAGCCGCCCTTGGTAATAAGGCAGGTCATTGGTGACAGAGTAGTTCAGGCCTTTCTTTACCCAGTCCTGCAGGGTTGTAGGATCAAAGAGTTGCTGGATCTTTACCTGAATGTCCTCTAGTGTCTGTAGAGTAGTCATGCCAAGAATCCTTTGTTTGGAAATTATAGGTACTGGTTCTGGGTTCACTTCTGCCTCTCCCATCCCTATTCAGGATAAGGCGTCTGCTTTACGATTCTTACAACCTGGTCGATAGGTTATAACGAAATTGAAATCGGCAAAGAACAATGCCCATCAGAGTTGGCGTGACGATTGGGCCTCGGCTGTCTTTAAATACTGTAAGTTCCGGTGATCGGTGATCACAGTAATGGTATGCCTGGCACAGAGAAGATAGTGCCGCCAAGCCTTGAAGGCGGATTTAATGGCTAATAACTCCTTGTCGGTAACCGCATAGTTTAACTCGGGTGCCGAGAACTTTCTGTACCAAAATGCTACTGGGTGAAGCTGGCCAGTTTCAGGGTCCTTTTGAGACAGGACAGCTCCCATAGCTAGACTGGATGCATCAGTTTCCACTATGTATGGAAGTTCAGGGCGTGGGTACTTTAATACAGGTGCAGACGTGAATTTCACTTTCAGCTCTTAGAAGGCATTTTCAGCTTCTTCAGTACACATAAAGCGATTATTTTTTCGCAAGAGTGCAGTGATGGGATGTGCAACATGTGAAAAATCCGGGATGAATCTGCGGTAGAAATTGGCAAAGCCGAGCATGCTTTGTACTCCTTTAACTGAACTTGGTGATGGCCACTTAAGGATTGCGTCCACCTTTCGTGAGTCCATTCGGACTCTTCTTGGGGTCAGGATAAACCCAAGGAATTTTACTTCTGTGGCATGAAAAACGCATTTTTCCAGTTTTGCATATAGTTTGTGCTGGCGCAATTTCTCAAGGACTGCTCAGACGTGCTTCACATGGTCGGATTCTGAAGAGGAGTATACTAGAATATCATCGATATATACAACAACACAAACGTCAATGAGTTCACGAAGGACATCGTTCATGAAGTATTGGAAGGCTGCTGGTGTATTGTACAACCCGAAAGGCATCACCTGGTATTCGAATAACCCATACTTAGTGCGAAAAGCAGTCTTCCATTCGTCGCCCCCTTTTACACGTACCAGATGGTATGCCCCCCGGAGATCTAACTTAGTGTATATGCAAGCGTCCTTCACTTGGTCTAGTAGTTCAGGGATCAGAGGCAATGGGTATCGGTTCTTAACAGTTATCTGTTTCAATGCGCTGTAGTCTATGCATGTTCTGAGGTCACCTTCCTTTTTGGGCACGAAGAACAAAGCTGAAGATGCAGGTGACTTGGATGGGCGAATGAAGCCATTAGAAAGGTACTGGTCTAAGTATTGTCATAGGTGAAGGTTCTCAGGTTCCGTAAGGGCGTAGATCCTGCTACAAGGGGGTTGTGCACCGATATGAGATTGATTTGACAATCGTACGATCTGTGAGGAGGTAAGGTGTTTGCCTGTTCTTTTTGGAAGACATCCTGCAATTCTTGGTATTCTGGAGGTAGTTGCACGACTGCTGTGGTTACTGTGGCCAGGCCTACGTTCAGATTTTTCTTTGGGTAACAGGTTTGTGCACAATCCAGGAAGGTTATTCTCTTCTCTTGCCAATCAATACAAGGATTATGTGTTTCCAACCAAGGTGTCCCCAGTATTATTTGTAACTGTGGGGCTTTGATTAGATCAAACACAATAGTCTCTGGATGCCCATCCTGACCCAATAGTGTTATCTCTGCGGTGGAATGAGTTGCAGGCCCAGAGGCAATTTCAGTTCCATCGACTGTGGTGATGACATCTGAGGTGGTTTTTCGGCAGAGAGGTAGATTCATCCTGGAAGCCAATTCGTAGTCTGCGGTGGAATGAGTTGCAGGCCCAGAGGCAATTTCAGTTCCATCGACTGTGGTGATGACATCTGAGGTGGTTTTTCGGCAGAGAGGTAGATTCATCCTGGAAGCCAATTCGTAGTCCACATAGTTTCCTATGGCCCCACTATCAATGTATGCCCTTACCGCGTGCATATGCGATGGCTGCCTTGGATCTACGAGGACCATTGGTATGATGAAATGTGAGGTCTGAGTAACCTTCTTCAAGCGCGGCAAGTGGACCTATACGCTTGTCGGGCATGGTCGTTTCCCGAGTCTGACACCATATGGCTTTTATCAGCAGATCCTACCACCTTCTTGGGTGGTTTTACAGGGCAATCCCGTAGAAAATGCCCAGAAGTTCCACAATATAAATACAATTGCATTTCCCGTCTCCTTTCCCTTTCCTTCTGGGTTAAGGGTCCTTTAACCCCTCCGATTTGCATGGGTTCAAAAGCATCTGCTCCTTTGGGGTTAGCGTGGGTTTTGACCAACACCCGATTCTCAAACTTGGCTCGATCAGCCTTTCTGTTCTGAAGTCTGTGATCTAACTGGACCACTAAGTCTATATATTCAGCGCAGTCTTGAGGTGGGTTCACGACTTGAGCCAAGACATCCTTGAGTTCTCCTCTAAGCCCTCGATGAAATAACGTGATTCGTTTTACCTCAGGCCATCCCATTTCCACTATCAACCTATTAAAGGTCGCGATGTAGGATAGAAGGTCCTGATTACCCTGTCGTAGGGACAAAAGTTTGCTATCCAGGGCCTGCCTTGGGAGTGCCGGGCAAATAGTCTTTCCATGCTCATTTGAAAGCCCTGAAAATCCCGAAGAATTGGGTCATCCTGAGTAACTAGTGGAATTGACCAATCAGCTGCACTGCCGCTGAGATATGACAATACAAAGGCTACCTTGGCTTGATCGTTTGGGAAGGCTCCAGGTTTGCATAAAAAGTGCAAGCGGCATTGGTTCATAAACACGGCGAACCTTTTCGGATCTCCGGCAAAGCGTTCGGGCGGAACTAATGGAATATTTCCTGGGAGGTTTATTTACACAGGTTTACTCGATGACACAGAAGCTGGATTTCCCTCGGGACCTGATAGGGGTGCTTGTCCAGCCTGGCTTTGCAGTAGTTGCCTAGCAAGGTCATCAGTTTGCTCCTTTGACAAAATCAGTTCTCTCCTAAGAGCATTGGTTTCTTGACGGGCGGAATGCACTTCAGCCCTCGGTTCCCCTAGTAATTGGGCCAGTTGGTCAGTTTCTGAGGTATCCATAACGCCCGGCTGGGAATTTGTGGGTAGGCTTCACGTTCTGTTTCGCTCACCTGGCTCCCACAGGGGTGTCAATCTGAACTGGACAGCTGCGGTCTCCACCAATGTGACGGGTAGTGCCGAGATGACGGACTGGACTGGCCCACCTAGCTTTGTTTGCTTGGCCCGTAGGAGTATTCTTCTGCAAATGGAGAAAGGGAATTAACCACCCGTGGAGTTGAGCGTTAACCCCCCCCCCCCACTCCCGCTGTTCTCCCCACTGATCACCTTTGATGTCCCCTCTTATAGTCTCACCTGATGGTTTGGAAAGATGAGCTCTCCATCCTGCATTGAGCGCAGGTGCGCGTAGATAACCAGTTGCTTCACTGGCTCAAAGGAATTGGTGAGTTCCAGAACAATATTGACTCTGAGATTCCCGGCAAGACGCCGTAAGTATGTAGTTCGTAAGAGTTCAAATGTCTGCCTTTCACTCTGTCCGATTCCTTGCAGGTTGCAGCTTGACCCTAGCGAAGAGTTCCTTGTGGCAACCGGTAATATTCAGGTAAGGATTTGTATTATCCAACACAGTTCGATAAAATAATGTTGCTTTCTCCTTTATTCAGGCGCTGAGAGAAAGTATGACGTCTCGGGGAATAATGCCTGCGGCAGTAAAATCAGGTAAGTCTATTGTGGTGAGGAGGTTTCCCCTTCTTTGTCCCTTTGTTTCACGTTGCTGTCCTTTTGTTTCCCCTTAGGGGCCGGGGTTCAGCGAGGATGCAGTGGAAGCTGTACCGACCCGTGAAGAGGAATAGTACCCCCGGTGGTAAAATCAGGTAAGTCTATTGGGGGTAACTAATATTGTCTCTGTGTATTCCCTTGGCTCACCTTGCTGTTCTTGTCGTCCCCTTAGGTGCCGGAGTGTGGCGGGAACATGCAGAAGGATGCGGTGGAATGTGAAGATGTTGCGAAGGCCGGTGGGTTCAGCGCGGCGCTGCAGCAGGCGAGGCGACACGCATAAAATAACTTCTTTCTTCCAGCTCGAAGGCGCGATGGATCGGGAATTCAGGGAAGGATCAAAGGTATTGCTCTTGTTCTAACCTTTTCTCCTTCTTTCTCCCTTTTTCTAGGAGCTCCAGACTCGAGGCAGGCCTGGCAGAAGACTGGATGCAGACTTGCAGGCGCGGTGAGTGTTAGGCTGCTGGATGCAGAATAACGCGAAGCAAGTGCTGCTCTTCGGGCGTGGTTTAAATAGCCCCCAAAGTTGTCCCAGGTAAGTATTCCTTCCCAGCCCCACCCGAGTAAAAAATAGTCCCTAGGTAAAGTAGTCCCTTCCAAGCCTCTTTTGGCTTGGAGCTCTTGCAGCATGGTCTGCATCAGGTAAGTTTGCAGCATGGTCTGCATCAGGTAAGTTTTAATCTATGAGCCTGGTGCCTATGGTGCCAGGACTAACTCTTCATATGAGCCTGGCACCATAGATGCCAGGACTGCACCCAAATAGCCCCTAGTAGGGGTTGTTGGGCTTGCTTGGAATAACTTGATGCCTGCTTCCAGGGTTGCTGGACTTGGTCTGGGTCCCCGGGGGTAGGCATCATGACATCGCCTCTGCCTTGGACACTCATTCTTCCCTTCACTGGTCGAGGACTTTGGACAGATCAACTCTCCCAATAGAGGTCCAATTAAATATTCTTCTTGGGTTGGACTCCAAAAGACGATTCAAAGAAGTGGTGTGAGACCCCTTCTTTTAAAGGCAAGACCCCGCAGGTGAATGGATTAATGCTAGCGTGCTTTATAGGAGCAGTCCCTGTTCTTGAAAGAAGTGAACTGAACCTTTGGACATGACCCCTGTGGGATACATTTACCCACTCAGCAGAATTCCTCTCCATCTCCAAGCTGCATTTCAGCAATTATTAGCAGAATGGCTGTGCAGGCTCCTTTGAGCACCATTGCCTCGTATCAAAACTGTGTTTTACAGCTACAAAATGATGGTGGCACTGTCTTGCCAAACACCTATTGGGCAAGATGGAACAGGGTGCACACTGAGAAAGGCTGCCGGTGTGTTGTCTTACATGCACCAAGGAAGAGAATTGAAAAGCAGCGCTGTGTTTCTGCTTGCTCAATATTTCCCACTGGAAAAGGAAATATTTGGCATTTAAAATGGTGCCACCCTGATGCTCTTTTTCATCTATTCAACACTACACAGTTCTGATCCAGGGAGATCCGGCTGTGCCCATCCACATTCAGATTGTACTACAGCCAAAGAAAGCAATATCACTGAATGACAGGGTGTGTCAGGCAAGATCTGGGGAATCACCAGAAACTTTACTTTCAGCCATATGGAAAAACGCTTGACTTTTTGCTATAAAGTGTCAAAAATAAACCCTTCAAAAGAAACCCTAGCTCTCTGTGAACAGGTCAATTTCAGTGGACATTTGCCTTGAACATACTGCTGTGTAAGAGAAACTGACTAGGGCTGCAAAAAATGTTTGGAATCCAGAGGGGACAGAAACCCGAATTTGAAGGGGACATCCCAGCAGAATTCACCACGTGTCAAAATGTGCATTTGCAAAAGAGAAAAATGCCTGTTTTAAAATACAAAGTGATTAAGGCCCTGACTTTGCCTAGAAAAGTAAGGTGGGTTTGGGTAAAATCTAGATAATGTTTTATTTTAATAGACTTGTTTCTGATTCAGAACAAAATAAAATAAATAATTAAATGCATTGGCAGTACTGGTGAACCAGTCCAAAAGGTCCTGCTCAGTTTACATGGACAGTTGTGTGCTGAGAACAGGAGTGGCCTCCCCCCAAAAGGAGCATCAAAGAGATTCTGGACACATACGTGTTAATTTCTGCCCTTGAAAACTTTGAATGGCCAAGAGGAAGAATATCACACCCCGAACAGACTTCTGTCTGGGCTTCAGCTTGAGAGAGTATAAGATTGGGTACTCCCCTATTTTTGTTAACGGGGGTCAAATCTGTGTTGGCGGAGAACATATCATGTAATTAGGAAAAAGACAGATTGACTACCCCTCTCTGAATAGTTCCTTCTGTATAGCAGGGTAAGATGATGGGGGTCTACTTTGTTAATTGGTAAATAAATCACCTGGATAGACGTAGATGTTTCTATTTAACAAACAGCTTTCATTTAAAAAAGAACATTCTCTTTATTTTTCATAAAAACATTTAAATTTGATCATCATTCACCACTTCCATCCAACATATATTTCTACAATAATGGGGTAAATTGATTTTGCTTTTCTTCCAACATAACAATTCATGAATTATGCGTGAGAGAAATGGGAGAAACACATTAAATTCCCTTTGAGGTCGACAAATGATTCGGCCCTTATATGTGTACCAAACCCTCTCTTGGGTTGTTACTTGTGCAAGTATTGGGCCATCTTCAGGACATAAACTCATTTTCGTTCCCCAGTGGTATGTTTAATGATCTACAAAAATACATAAAACAATATTTACAAAAAAAGCTGTGCTATCCTACTGATTTAAAGGTGATGACTCATATTGTCTACTTGAAAAATCGAACACTTCACCAACGTGTTGTCCATATAGTGTTACTTGGGACTTCTGAGCTAGTACACTGGTGAACTTAATTCGACATCCAATGTCATGTTCCCTAAACAATAAAGAGAAATGGAACTCGTCAATGTTCCCTGTCATTCATTTTAGATTGCGGATAAATCCTTTGTTAAATGGAAAAGGGTGACCATTGTGCAATTTACATGGATTCACGTGCTTGGCCTGTTAAAACTGATATAATATTGTTTCGTCTTCATTGTATATGTTGGCCTATGCTCAGTCGCTTTGCGAGGAAATCCGTATTGCAAGGTCGCGACCTTAAGTGAATCAAGCCTCCATTTTAGGTTAAAGCCGCCATTTTAGTTTATCGTGCAAAGTCACCCTGTGGCCTAAAATGGCCGACTGGTGTTCTCTTGTTCTTACTTTAACCTCTTCAAACTTTATAGGAGAGTTAATGTCCAACCTGCCTGCAGGCTACATGTTAGGGTCATGTAGACCATGTCCTTTGTTGACCTCGGGATCAGGGGATTACTTGAATCGGCGATTTTAACCTACAAGTATACAAGAACAATAATGCTATTTAAACATGTCATGCGAAACATCTGTTTGACCTGCAGTAAAGCAATGTGTAAAGAGTGTAAAGTTAAACCCAGAGAATAATAGTGTTTGTTAGCAAATGTATTAAAAAGTAAACCGCATGCACGAGATATGTAAATTAGGAACTAACCTGGCGCGACCCTAGCCCAGTACATGATTAACTTGTAGGAGGCTGGACATCGTTATGAAGAAACTGTATAAATACGCTGATGTCCAGCTAGCAATTCCTATTCACTGCTCACATTGAACCCTGCTGGTGGTCTCTGTGATGTATTGACGGCCAAATAGCTATTTGTGTACTTTGTTTTGTAAACTGTACAGTATTGCAATAAAGATTCTGGGAATCTTTACAAGCCCATGTCAGTGTATTTCTCTTTGCATGGTGTAAAAGCCTTAATATTGTACTTTCTGATTCCACAGGCCGTGCCTACTGCTATGGCAGTTGGATCATTTGGTAACCCAGGGATGGGATCCACTGAATTGAGGCGGCACACCGGAGCACTTTTTGGTTCAGTTGTAGGTGCCTGCCTAAGAAAGGGTGAAATAACAACATCTTTCAGTTTCCCCTTTCATTGCAGAGCCAGAAATTTTTGTCATTCAAGATGAGTGTTAGTTAGGAAGGCTGTCTAACACTCTGTATTGCAAAACGGATTCACTTTCTTGTTTGTTTTGAAACAAATTAATTTTCTAAAGTATCTAAATGCCTTGCGCTCAGTGATTTGATGTTTAGATGCGCTGCTAACTGCATTTTTCTATTTACTTGTGAAAGATTTAGTTGTTGTTTCTAACGTCAGCCGTTCCATGCTATGAGGAGTCACTCTGTATTGGTCTGGCTTATTCCAAATCACGTGACTATACGTGTTTAAGCACGTGACAGAATACGTGCAGACAAAGTTTTGTTATTATTGAAACTTGCTTATAAAATGCATGATGTCGTGCTTGATTGATGTCTGTATAGATGATTAGTGATGCCGCACAACTTCATATTTGAAAAATAAAAATAAATAGAGCGAAGGCACGTCGCGCATCATTACTGTATACTTAGTAGTTGAAGGTATTCTAATCGAGTACCGTAAATCCTGTAGTTACAGCTCATTAGATTTTAAGAATGCTTATTAGTGTCTCATTTTAAAGGCATGTTAGAGGAGTACTGACAGGACCTATAAGTGGGTGTGTAGCGGCCCAATAGTGTTGCAATTGAACTAAATGTATTTATTTATACTGTGTGCTCTTTTTTAGGTAGATTCAATAAAAGTAAGAGACGCAAAAGGATGCATTATGGGACTGTAAGTCCTTGGAAAATCAGACAGCTATGTATGAAGTTGAAAGCTGTAATATTGGCACAGTCTGAATCTGACTGACAGTCTAGGAGCCCAATATTGATGTAGCCATAAAGTAACTTAGGATCTGAGAGGTTATAAGGGGCAGCTATTAAATAAACACACTCCATTCCACGGCGATGTTGAGGCCGTGTTTTACAGTGTCTAAATCGCAGATCCACCTTTGTTCACACTTGGTGAGATTTAGATCTCTATTTCCTCCTCTCAGAGACTGATCACTTGGATGATGCACCAGAGCATATCTGTGCTCTTGTGCTGTTTGGCTAAAAAATGAGCTACTAACGGTTTGGAATCTTATTTCTGATGCACGATTTGTGCTCACAAATTCTCTGGCGTATCTGTCGCTTAGTTTTACCTAAATATACCAGATCACACGGGCATTTAATGGCATAAACTGCCCATTGAGTGAGGCAATTGATAAAAGATGTTAGTTTGACAACTGTGTTTCTCAGTTTGATACTTTTCATGTTTAGGGTTTGAGCGCATACCGAACATTTGCCGCATCGATGATGTCCTTCGACTGGGGGAAGACCCCAGAGAGATGTTTGTGATGGTCTATCCCTAATGACATTGGGATATGTATGTACATGGATATCTTTAAGATTTGTTTGCCTTTTAAAGGCGAAACGTGGTGTAGGTGGATTAAAGTCCTCTTTTCTGATCATGTGCCAATTTTTTAAGATAGTTTTTCTCAGTGGCTACTGATAGGACTGTATGTGCTTACACAAGTAATTTTGTCTAGGGTATGTCACTGTGATGGTTCTAAACAGCTGGCTCTATTCACATGTAGCACCCTCTTGTATGCTGGTTGCACCGTGGCCTTGGGGTAGCCTCTGTTTCTGAGTCTTGATTTGAGGATCTTCCCATGTTCTTTATACTTGTCTAGTTGTTTACAGTTTTTGCGAATTCGCAGAAACTGGCCATACGGAAGACCCTTTTTTAAGCTACGTGGTAAAAGCTTTGATAGTCAAGAAGCATGTTCTTGTTGGTCGGCTTTCTATAAAGAACTGTTTCTAGGTGACCAAGGTCTGTTTTCTGTATTTCGAGATCAAGGAAGGCTATTCTCCTTACATCTGAATGCATAGTAAACTGAATGAAGGAATTTTGTGTGTTAAGCTATTCGTGAAAGGCAATTTGTTGCTCAGAGGTGCCGCTCCATATCAAGCAGATGTCATCAATATAGCGAAGCCATATCTTGATGAATTGGGCAAAAGGGTTGTTGATGTCATAGATTGGTTGTTGTTCCAAATTATCCATATACAAGTTGGATAAATCTGGTGCGAGTGTCGCCCCCATACTGGTACCTTGCAATTGGTTGTAAAATTGACCATTGTAAAGGAAAACATTTTCCATTAAAGCCAACCTAATACATTCCAAGATGAATGCAGTTGGAACTTTTGTTAATGTTTGAGTTCGATTGTTCAAGTATTTTGTCATCACCCTTAAACAGTCATTTTGCGGAATATGTGTATAGAGGCTCACCACATCCAGGGTCACGAGGATATCATTTGGGCTTAAGTTGATGGTTTGGAGTGTCCTTAGCATGCTGGTGGTGTCTTTGACATAAGATAACATTTTTAAAACAAAAGGCCTTAAGAACCAGTCTGAATAGATTGACAATGGTTCTAGGATCGAATTGATGGCTTCCACTATGGTTCTTCCTGGTGGTACTAGTGATTTCTTATGGGCTTCAGCTTGTGACAATAGATTCTGGGACACCTACATGTTACTTTTGGAAGTGACACCTATCAGTCACTCAAACCGGGGAAACTCCAGGGCAGCTCTGGGCTAATCTGACATTTGGTGGTAGCCTGGAAAAAAATGGTCCCAGTTGAAGGACAAAGGCCAGCCCATTTTGCTCAAAAGACTATTTAATGAATGAACTTTAAAGGCTGTTAATTCTATGACCGGACAATGCAGTAATGTAAATGTTTTACAGTTTAAAGGTAATTTTCGTGGCTTTCAAAGAATATATCGTGGCTGTCCATAGCATGTATGGGACGTAAACTCCAGGAGAATGCGAATCATGGGAAATGGACACATGGTGAAACATTAAAATTTAAAGGAAATGTGCCATATGGTTATATGTATATCTGCTTAAAATTGGGGGATTTTGGGTAAAGTGGTTCCCACTAAAAACCGCGAAAAACTATTAGAAGGGTGAAATAATGTTGTATAGACCTGGAAGTGGGAACACCATGCTCTGTATGAAATATACAATTTGCCAATGTATTTTGCAAAAGTGCCACAACTGTATAAATGTGTGATTTATGTTAAGATTGATTTTAGGCAAAAATCACTGTGGGATGGCTTTGCACCTCATAAAACACAACCCCATAAACTGAGTCCCCTCCTGGACGAGGCAACCAACATAGGGTGACCTCTCCGGTTCTTCTTAGTCTAGCTTAGTCCTGCCAAACAATAAATCCTGTGAGTCACCCGCCTAATAAAAAGGGGAAGCTGACAGAGACAGGGACTCTCGCTTCTGAATTTTCCAGCACCTGCATATCCAGATATTCCAGACCCACCCTGTAGATTCCAGCCTCCAGTGCCAGAAAAGGGATAGTTGGTTCAGGCCCTCCTACCCAGACAGAACCACCCTTCATAACTAAACCCCATAACAAAATCCCACTAACTCAGGAAGGATGGGGAAAAGCTGTGGTACCCTCGTGGGAGTATCCTGTGACCAGAGCGGCTTTTTGCCACTACCTGCATGCCAGCTGTACCCTTGCCATCCAGTGACCAAACTTGCCCAGCTGTTTGTTGCTAGGAGAGTCTGCCGCTGTGCTGTGACCACAGCCTTTGAGTCAAGAACCCGGTTGACTGTCCCAAATCCCAAACTCAAGTGCGGATTGTGAGTATTTCCCCATCCCATAGCACCACATAGCCTATACCATCTTCATACTTTGTCTTTGTCTTACTCTCTAAGTAATCCTATCCATACCCTGATAACTTGTTTAAAACTGTTGGAATTCTCGTGCCTTCTGTCCTTGATCACTGAGCATTAGCGCCATTCTTCTATTTATCTCTGTCTTGCATAGATCCTTAGTCATATTTGGAATAATTTAATTAATTTCCACATAAGGAGACACGCGGCATGAAGGGGTTAATGCAGCCGCTTAACCTGTGTCATGGGCAGCGCTATCTTCTTGATAATCTAGTTTAAGTAAAACTTGTCCTTTCTTTCCAAACCGACCTTCTCTGTTAACTGTGTTTATTTTGCCAAAACCAAATCTCTTTCCACAGTAAAAATCTCATCCAGGTATTCAGCTGTAGTCACTCCTTCACTTCTATATGGTCCCTATGATGTGCATCTATCACCCAGCCTAAAAACCGCATTCTGATTCTGTCTATTTCACCAGTTTTTTTTTTAAACTGTTTTGACATTTAAAACTGAAAAAGTGTGAAATGCAACTTTTCAATGTGTGATTTGGCTGCACTGTGGTTTTACTTTCAAGTTGCTTTCTGAACTGTATGCCCTTTGTTGATACTTTACCTTGTAGTTGCTAGTTATATTATATCTCCAATACTGTGATAAATCATATTTACCTCCTTGATTCAACTGCATATTAATTTAATTATTTGTCAATTTCAAGTGTCATTTTATGCAATTGCAAAGGGTTATTTTGTGAGGGAAGGTCGGATTTTGATTCTGTTTGCTGCCTAATATCCCTGACTCCTTGCTGTTCCTTTCTATCCACTGAAAATTTGGTTAATTGGGGTTTGAGGGTGCATTGCAGTGGGAAATCTGAACTCGGTTTCTACCTACCCAAATCTAAAAAGTGTTCCTATTCATTTGTGCTTTGAATATGGTCTTGTTCTATGTTCTTGTAGGAGCTCAACCAAGTGTATTTCATTAGTTTACATTGTAAATATCTCCCCATTGGTGATTGCTGCCCAATAGTCAAACTGTGTGATTTTCTTTGAACTTAAAATAAATAAAAACCGGCCTGGTTCATGGTCCATTGTGATCCATGGTGTTTGGAAAAGGGGGTGTGAGACGGGTCAGGTGCTAGCTCAATTGAAATTTGCTGAAAATAAAGAAAACGTATTCTAATTGAGCGTTACACCTTAGGCTAAGGGCAAGAGTCCTGGTCCGGTGTGACGCCCAATTGGAATCCTTTACACCCCAAAGTGCTTTGTGCTACAGGAAATGGAAGGGACAGGAAGGATAGAGGCATAGAGAAACACCAAGATGGAGAAAGCTTCCACTGACTGTACAGAGCTCCCGCTGTCTATACTTACCCTGCCCCCTTTCCTTCTGAATAGAAACAAAGGCCCCTTTGCTATGCAGCATCCTGGTTTGAGGCTACTCCTTTTGAAGAGGCCTGCCCCTTTGATTCCTGGGCTTAGGAGAGCTCCCTGTTGAGTGGCTATCTCGAGAGGAGGTTGTTAGAGGAGGGTGTTACCCGGGGGTGTTGCTAGGTCTGTAAAAGATCTGGGGCTATGCTAATGTCAGGACTATCTAGCCTTTTGGTTGTAGCCCCTGACATTCTATCCAGGGTTGCAACTAAAAGACCAGGGGCTGCAGCCTCCTCAGCCCCCCCCCACCCCTCCCATCACTGCGGCTGGTGTTAGCTATCCTCACAAAGAGATAGATCAAAGAAGAGACATTGTCATTCAGTTTCCTGTTCTGTCACTTGGCAGGACTAGCCTGTCTGGACAGATTAGAAATCACCTTCCACAGCTGATCTGGCTCACAGGAGCTAGCACATGTGTGATATAAAATTGAATGTGGCTGTGATGATTATGAGCACGGCCATGCACAATGCCCTATCTACCCTATCCCGGGCATGGCTTACGCTAAGAGTGTACCCTACCACCAGTACGGGCTATTCATAATCATGATATTTTGCAACAGGGGTGAATCTTTTAAATGCAATCCCTGTGCTGCAGTGACTTTGGCTGTCAAGAGGGCACCTGTGACCCGAATCTGCTCTGTGCCACCTTAGGGCAGGTGCTGCAATCAGGCTGCTGATGCAGCAGTGCACAGGTGTACACTATGCTTTTGGTATGGAGTTTATGAAAGGGTAATCTGATCAGCGGATTGCCCTTTTAGAGATGGAATTATCCACATCATTTTATTAAATTAATAAAAAATCGACTAGGGCTTCTTCACCCTTGCCAAATGGCAATCTGTCCCAAAAGGTATATCAACCAACTGGCACCATGGTCAAACCAACCTGCATCAAAAGACAAGGTGTACATCTATTTCAAAGAATGTCAGCCCAGATTTCCAGTTGCTGATAGTGTTCGGAAAATGGAAAAGCCTTTTGGGTAAAAGCAAAAGCCTCTTTTCTTGATAAGGTGTTAAGGTAGGGGCACCTTTATGGTTATGTTGGAACTCTAGGAGAACCTCAGGGTGAGGGTGACCCAACAGGGGCTGTTTTTTAACCAAGTGGAGCTTTAGGGATAATTTTGGGGATGAAAGTGGAAACAAACGGAGCTTATCATTTGCAAGGGTAGAAATACAGGGATCTTTGGTGGGCCAAAGTTAAACTGCTGAGGTCAATTTTTGGCAGTGAAAAGTATGTGTCGATTTTGCTTTTTAGTCCTTGCCAAACTGCATGGATCAGAGGCACCTGAAAAATGCACCATGTGTCTCCTATTCAGTTAAAGCTATCTGCAGTGAAGCACAATCCGCCATCAAGCTTTGTTCTTTTACAATATTCCTTTTCTTTCATTTTCATAAGATTATAAAACCAATAAGCTTTTTAAAGATCAAAACTTGTATTGAGACTAAATGAAAAAACAGAGCAATTAAAGCAAACAATGGCAACTATATATTGTCAAATGGCATTCGGGTGTAACTTTCCCAAACTATTCCATCCTTGCCAAAATCTCCAACATTCATCTTTTCCAATACCAAAAAAATGTAAGCACACAATACCAAGGCTTTATCTTGCTATGAAGTAGCCTTTAAAGGATTGGAATTAAACAAAAAAAGACTCTGGCCTGAACCCTGGTGCTTCATCAAACTGAAAAACCTAAGCACAAGAGAAAAACACACATTGCAAATACTGGTAACTAAATACGGGCACCATGGACACAGGGGTTGAAAGGATCCGCGGGCAATCGCGGGCCTTCGTGCAGGAGGATCCTCGCAGTCCTGGCCCGTGGTAGTTTTTCAACTCGACATCTACTTCAGTGGCGGGAGGGGAACGGTGACGCATCATCTTTTTAGAGGCTGTGCACGTCGCAGGCGGGATCGATGCCAGCGCGAGCTTTGTAAAGTCATCTGGCTCCTGATTAATGAAACGAAAACATTAGAACCCGGCAATTAGGAGGCCGCAGCAGGTATGAATAATGTCTGCGGGCCCGTGAAAAGCGGCTGACATTCCTTAATTAGTTGGGAAAATATAGTGTTTGTTCCACTTGCTGCAGGTTAAGCTCTCAAGCATTCAATACATACATTTCCAACCGAGTATTCCCGGTGGGAAGGCAATCAGCGACGTGACGCCTCAACGGTGGCTACCTAAACCTGGCAATTGAGTATCGTTGTGTTGGTGGTTGGGATAGTAACACAGGCAGCACATTATACCGCAAACGGGTCTGCTTTGTTAACTACGTCACTGTTAGTGACCCAATAGCTTTTCATCTTTAGAATGTGGGTCCAAACCTGACTCATTGAGTTCCCATTGGCGTGAAGAGCCATCACGCGTGCCTCGTTTGGATAGTGGGTGCAAATTTAAGCGAAATATGGATCCAGAGGATCAAAATATAGGGGTCGATTCATGGAATAAATGGCGCAGAAAATTCCCGCACAGAGGTGCCAAAACGTGCGAATCGCAGTGCAAGTGCGAAAATCGCAGTGCAAGTGCGAAAATCGCAGGAAAACCAGCGCACAGCGATTCATGGAAGTCCGTGCGCGAGAAAAACATTGGATGTGCGCTAAAAATGTGCGCCGCGCATGCCGGCGCACAGGTCCTCCAACAGCGTGCGCCACGGCCACTGCGAAATCGCACATAGCGCGGCGCACATCACAAAAGTAGGCGGAACACGGGGCGTAACACTCGGAATGGGGAACAACGTGTGAAAATATGGGCGTCACGGGGGAAGTACAGGAGGGAAGTGCGCGGAACGCCCACACGCTCGCCTACAACCCGTATTCATGGAATCGAATAGGGAAAACCAGCACACGGTCAAAGAGGCGCACAGGGCCAAACAAGTACGCCACAAGAAAGCAGGCGGTAGCGCCCCTGCGACTGAAAAAAATGTGTGCCAAAATGTGCGCTAACAAAAAGCACCCATATACAGCCATGATGAATGGCCCATACAGTGGCCCTCTAGGACAAATGAGGTGCAAAGGGGCACCGACAAACACGGACACCCGCTGTGTGAAAAATAGCGTGTGCGCGTGTTCCTGGGTGCGCGGGAAGTTCCACACGCGATTAGCCTGGGTACGTGTACTTCGGGGTGCGCGGGAAGTTCCACAGGCGATTAGCCTGGGTACGTGTACTATGGGGTGCGCGGGAAGTTCCACACGCGATTGGCCTGGGTACGTGTACTTCGGGGTGTGCGGGAAGTTCCACACGCGATTGGCCTGGGTACGTGTATTCCGATGTGCGCGGAAGATTCACACGCGATTTCTGCAGGGTACGTGTATTTTGGTGGTGCCGGGGAATGCTACACGTGATTTGGCCATGTGGGTCCCCCCAGGTGTTCCCTCTACACCCTCCACGGCCCCTGCAGGCAGCCCACACCACAGGGTACAACCCTGCACCCCTGCTCATGTCCCACAGGCAACACATCCACCATGGCCATGCCCACCAGCCAACCCACATGTCACCTTGCACTACTGATCACCAACACATGTCTCCCACCACCCCCACCCCCCTGCCACCAGGGGCAGCCTCCACCAGGCCCCCACTCATGTCTCCCACCACCCCCACCCCCCGGCAGTGCAGGGGCAGCCTCCACCAGGCCCCCACTCATGTCCGCTATTACCCCCACCCCCCAGCAGTGCAGGGGCAGCCTCCACCAGGCCCCCACTCATGTCTCCTATTACCCCCACCCCCCAGCAGTGCAGGGGCAGCCTCCATCAGGCCCCCACTCATGTCTACCACCACCCCCACCCCCCAGCCACCAGGGGCAGCCTCCACCAGGCCCCCACTCATGTCTCCCACCACCCCACCCCCCAGCAGTGCAGGGGCAGCCTCCACCAGGCCCCCACTCATGTCTACCACCACCCCCACCCCCCAGCAGTGCAGGGGCAGCCTCCATTAGGCACCCACTCATGTCCCCTATTACCCCCACCCCCCAGCAGTGCAGGGGCAGCCTCTGCCAGGCCCCCACTCATGTCTCCTATTACCCCCATCCCCCCAGCAGTGCAGGGGCAGCCTCCACCAGGCCCCCACTCATGTCTCCCACCACCCCCACCCCCCAGCCACCAGGGGCAGCCTCCACCAGGCCCCCACCCATGTCTACCACAACCCCACCCCCCAGCCACCAGGGGCAGCCTCCACCAGGCCCCCACTCATGTCTACTACCACCCCCACCCCCCAGCCACCAGGGGCAGCCTCCACCAGGCCCCCACTCATGTCTCCCACCACCCCCACCCCCCAGCCACCAGGGGCAGCCTCCACCAGGCCCCCACTCATGTCTACCACCACCCCCACCCCCCAGCCACCAGGGGCAGCCTCCACCAGGCCCCCACTCATGTCTCCCACCACCCCCACCCCCCAGCAGTGCAGGGGCAGCCTCCACCAGGCCCCCACTCATGTCTACCACCACCCCCACTCCCCAGCCACCAGAAGCAGCCTCCACCAGGCCCCCACTCATGTCTCCCACCACCCCCAACCCCCAGCAGTGAAGGGGCAGCGTCCACCAGGCCCCCACTCATGTCTACCACCACCCGCACCCCCCAGCCACCAGGGGCAGCCTCCACCAGGCCACCACTCATGTCCCCTATTACCCCCACCCCCCAGCAGTGCAGGGGCAGCCTCCACCAGGCCCCCACTCATGTCCCCCTGCACCCCCACCCCCCAGCCGTGCGATTTGCCTGGGTGCGTGTACTTCGGGGTGCGCGGGAAGTTCCACACGCGATTGGCCTGGGTATGTGTACCTCGGGGTGCACGGGAAGTTCCACACGCGATTAGCCTGGGTACGTGTACTTCGGGGTGCACGGGAAGTCCCACACGCGATTGGCCTGGGTACGTGTACTTCGGGGTGCGCGTGAACCTCCACACGCGATTTGCCTAGGTACGTGTACTTCGGGGTGCACAGGAAGTTCCACACGCGATTGGCCTGGGTACGTGTACTTCAGGGTGCGCGTGAACTTCCACACACGATTAGCCTGGGTACGTGTACTTCGGGGTGCGCGGGAAGTCCCACACACGATTGGCCTGGGTACGTGTACTTCGGGGTGCGCGTGAACTTCCACACGCGATTGGGCCTGTGAGAGTGGGGTACATGTATTCCAGGGGTGGGCGGGAATATTTACCCGCGACTGTGCCTGTGAGAGCGTGCTACGTGTATTCCTGGGGTGGGCGGGAAGATTCACACGTTCGCCTACGACGTGCTGAAAAATAAATGATCCAATCCTGAGACACGTACGCCAGCATGAAGCAGGCGTATGTCGACCCGCGCAGCATAAAAGTGCTGGCAAACAACAAACAAGCTCATACGCCAGGATGAATATACCATTCCTAGCAGCAGTGGCCGTGAGTTACCAAAGGAGGAGGAGGAGGATAGTGAGGGCCCGAATTTTCACTCCCAGAACCAGCCTTTTTGGGATGCCTGATGACCAGGTGTATTGGAGGTACAGGTTTCCCCCACACATAATACTGGACCTGGTCAGTGAGTGGGAGGATGACCTCACATCACCCACCCTGTGCTCCCAAGCACTCAGCCCCCTGGAGAAGGTCCTCAATGTACTGCACTTCTTGGCCACAGGATCATTTCAGCGGACAAGTGCCATAGTGGGTGGGGTGTCACAGGCCACGCAGTCACGCTGCCTACACCAGGTCTTGAACATTATCACTGCACGCCCATCAGTCCGTAGGCACATATACCTGCCCAGGACACCTGCAGAAAGGCAGGCTGCCACCCTCTATTTCTACGGTGTGGCACAATTCCCAAAAGTGCTAGGTGCCATTGACTGCACCCATGTGGCACTACGTCCCCCCAGGGCATCTGAGCACATCTATAGGAACCGCAAGCAATGGCATTCCATCAAGGTGCAGGTAGTATGTAATGCTAAGGGAATCATCACCTCAGTATATGCCAACTATCCAGGGTCCACCCACGACAGCTTCATTTACTGAATGTCTACCCTAAGCCGGGACCTAGAAGCTGGGCAGCATGGCGATACATGGCTGCTTGGTGAGTATGAATGCCACTGCACATGCATGCATGTCAGATGCAGAGTTATGTCACTACCCCACTAATGATACCCATCACCTCCTCACCAGGGGACAGTGCCTACCCTCTGAGCACCCACATGATGACGCCAATTCAGAACCCCATCACGCCTCCAGAGGTAAGATACAACAAAGCCCATATTGCAACCCGGGGCATAGTGGAGCGCACATTCAGAGTGCTCAAGTCACACTTTCGCTCCCTTGACCGTTCTGGCGGGCAGCTGTTATATGTGCCCCCAGTAGTGTGCAGGATCATAGTGGCAGCATGTGTCCTGCACAATGTTGCAACACGCCGGGGCCTGGCCGTGGACATGGTGGTGCACCCACATCCCCAACCACATGCACGCCCGCTGCGCATGGGAGGGGAGAGGGCACGGGGTGAGGCAGCCCGTATGCAGCTGCTGGCTAATTACTTCACATAGAAATCACACCCCAGTGGAGTGCACACAGGCCTGGCACATACCATCTGACAAGCAATGATGACTCGACCTGACAATTAAGACGAATAAAGGGACTGTCAACTGTCAGAACCATAGCAGCCTGAGATTGTTCATGTGGAAGTGTCACAATGTGTGCATCCCTACCTACACAAACACCACCAATGCAGTGTCATGAAAAGACACTTCCATGCTGCAGAAATGAATACCCACTTGCAAAATACTACATGAAAACAGTGCCATGTCACCCACCCCCTCTCCAGCACGGCCACACAACACACCATGGCATGTCATGCAATGTGAGAGGAAAGAAATTAATCCCCACAACATGCCCCAAGTGTCAGCAGCTACAGTGTCCCTAATGGAAACATGTCCACACATGAAATGCTCAAAGTAATGCAGGACCTACAATACACATTACCAAATACTTACCAAGAATACCAATCACCTACACAACCTCCAACCTACCTTAAACATGACATTACAGACTTAAAAATTAGCTAGCCTCACCACCTGATGATGACAGCCCTCCGAACACTTCCAAGTATACAGTGTTAGCGCCACGCAAGAGTGTAGGTGCACTGCTTACAACATGGACTCCAGTTCCAAGGTGGACCGCATTGTGAAGACATGAGGAATGGACCTGCAAATATGGAGGATGAGATGGGTGCAGAGGCACATATCAATACACACGCAGTGTACAATACAACAACAATATGCACTATGAATGTATACACAGTATTGACTACAGACTGCCCACACAGCTCATGGGAGTCCAATGTCACCATGTACATCAATGTCACTTGCTCACACCCTTTGCAAGCCCATGGAAACGGGAAGCAGGAGGGGTGTGTGTGACAAAAACCCAAGCATCTGAACCAAATCCATGACAAGCCTGCATGTGCCCAGCCACAATGCAGCTTATGCCCACGGGAGCCACACAAGGCAACACACTGTCCCAAAAAAAAAAAATCAAAAATGGCCATGAATGGGCCCGGGGGGGTTGGGGAGGCCACCCAGGAGGTCCGAGGACAGGGTGCACACCAAAACCCACCTGTGTGGATCTTGCGAAAAAAAACACCTCCATGGGCTCATGGCCTACACGGCTACCCTATTGTGGGAGTATCACTGCTGTCGCTATCCTCACCCTCTGCAGCTGCATCAGGAGGTGGTGGCACTATGGGAGGCAGCCCACGCAAAGCCCTAGTCTGTTCCTCCATGGCTGCAAGCATGCGGGTGTGGTAGGTCTCGTTCTGGAGGATAAGTGTGCGGAGGTCCCCATGCAACAACTCACGGGATGCCCGGACCTTCGCCCTAGTTGCCTGCATCTCAGCTGAGAGTGTACGGGTGAGACGCTCCAGCTGCTGTTCTGTCCTTCGGTTTGTTGAAGCCTCAAGCTCAACAAGAGTCGTCCTGATGTGAAGGAGTTCCAGCCTCAGGGCTTCCCTGTGGCCCTGGGACTCTATGGAGATGGCTTCCTGCAGAGTCGCCAGTGCCGCCCGCCTGTCCCTGTCGGACGCCAACATGTCCTCCCTGTGTGACTGGCAGATGGAGTCGGTTGCCTGCTGTAGTCGCTCCATCAGCCTTTCGGGGGGGACAATGGAAGTGGCCACCCTATCCATGGCCTGAGCCATCATCTCTGATGATGCTGCCTGTTGGGTTGCCATACCGTAAATGGATTGCTCCCATGCGGTATTGCCAGGTGGCGTACGGCCACCACGTCGGCGGGCACCACAGCTGTCTGGGGCAAGGCGAACTGCGCCTTGCTGTGCCGGCACTGCCTGAGGCTGCAGGACTGCATTCCCCCTCTGATCTGCTGGCCCAGGAACAGGATCAGATGTCGCGGAGTGTGACCCTGCATCCGTAACCACCAAAGGTGTACCTGCCAACACTGACATCCCCATTGAGGGTTCTAACCCTGGTGCAGGTGGGTCGGACAGAACAGAATACCTCCCAGGAACACTCACCTGCGACGGCACATAGGTCTCATCATCCGAATCGACACCTGAGTACAGCTCGGGGGAGGTGCAGCCAGAGACACCCCTTGTGAGCACGACCTGCAGCAGTTGTGGGTTCTCACCCACCACCACACCACGTCCCTCGTCTGCTGGAGACCCACCACGTCCCTCACTGGTGGTCGGTCAGCCCTCAGACCCCTCCTGGGTCTGCACCATCTCCACAACCCCAGCAGTATCAAGTGCGTCTTCCCCTGCAAAGACATAAAAGAAAACAAATGGAAACAGGCATTAGCACTATGGCACACAATTAGGGCTGAGAGGCTACAGAAACAGTACTTGATTGACACATGTCCCACATGACTAAAACACTCCCATGCATGCACCGTCACTGCGTGTGATGGGGAGGCATATGGCACACATTGATGACACCAAGGTGGAAGATGAACACATTTGCTGCGTGCTGCCTAGCAGTGGCATCACACATTGGCCAGTGATTGGCAGGTCACATACACATGCCATCACACGGATGGCATGTACCCTAGCCATGAAGTGAAGAGGGAGAGGAGGTCACCAATTGTTCATTCAGTCCAGTTTGTTCATATAATTGATTATTTTCATTGTAATGGTTCAAATGTTTAACCTGCAGCTGCCAGTCAAAAATGGTCCTATAGCACAGGGACATGTCCAAACTAATCATGTCCATGAAACTGAGCCAGTCCACTGTACCACAGCCATGTCAGACATCTGACAATAGGACTGAGAAATCCTGAGTAAAAGTGGTGGTATGCAAACAATCTGCCTGAATAAACAGAGGTAAATAAGCAACAGTGTTGTGGCAAGATGACACTCCAAGGGCAACTGGCTTGGTGTTGGGCTGGATGTCTAATGTTGGCCGAAGGGATGCTGCTATACGCAAATGCTGTTGCCAAGAATGTATAGGAAGAGGCACATGGGTGAGTCGAACCACTCAGGCACACGCACCCTCCCCTGGCACCCAAACAGTAGCCCTCCCACACACACCATGCACATGGATGACACACACATGCATGTGCACTCACCGGACAATGCCTCGTAATCTGCCACTTCTCCCACGCCTTGGATCTGTTCCTCCGTGACGTAGGTCCCAGCAACCTGCTCATGTGGAGTGAGTTCTATGTCGTCTGCTGGAGACCCACCTCCAGTCACTAGAGTTGCGGCATGACTTGAGGCCAGCTTATTCTTTGCCCTGCGCTTCAGGTCAATCCAGCGCTTGTAGCATTCATTAGCTGTGCGCCTCATGATTCCAAGGGCACTTATGATGTCCGCAATGGTCTGCCAGTGTGCCTGACGTTGTGCAGGTGTGGTCTTGGACCCTGCAACAATCACCATTTCGCGGTCATGTGCGGACACATACTCTACAAGTGCATTCAGTTCGGCCTCATTGAAGCTGGGCTTGCTTGACGGGCCGGACTGTGTAGCCGTGTCTGGGGCATCAGCCTCTACTGGACGAGCACTCTTCCTCTTCTGCTTGGAAGGTGGTGGGGATCCTGAGTGTACTACGCCGCTCTGGACACTAGGGGCAGGAGCGTGGGATTGCCCACTCAGCATGGGAGTTGGTGCAGGCATTATCTCAAGTGTGATGGCGTCAGGGGGAATGTCAGCATGATGGACTTGGACCAACACTGTCCTGGATGGGTGTGTGAGAGGTGGGGTGGACGGAGCCGCAGCTGCCCCTGCAGCCTCCCCAGCCTGCCTACGCGGGGCAGCAGATGACCTAGCTGCCCCTGATCCACGCGGCCTGATGACACCAACGTTCACCGGCGCACGTGGCCTAGACCTGCTGACCTGGAAGTCAGCCATGGAGTCACCCTGTGCCAGGTCTGGTGCCACAGTGGGCTGGTCCAACAAGGGCTGAGCATGGATGGTGTCAGCCACGGTAACCTCAACCAGTGGGGCGGGGGGCATGGGTGTCCCTGACTGCTCCTCCACACATGGGGGGATGGGGCACCCTGCAAGTCACGGCCACGTCCCCTACTGGATCCACCACGGCCACCACTTGGGGCTCGGCCACCTTTGCCACCCTTACGGCTTGTTCGCCTCCCAGCCATGGCACTGATGTTATTGTGCGTATGGGAGTCGATGTGAACTATTGTCCTGGGCAATTGGGGGTCAAAGGGGTTGGGTACCAGATGGTAATCGTATCCTAGTGCTCTAGCAAGGCTGTATGTCACCCCTGGGGAAAGATGTCGGGTCACGCAACGCACAGGCACCCCAAAAAAGCGAAGTAAGGTGCACGCAACCCCTCCTAGACCACATGCGTGGAAAAATAAACCTGCACTACGCTGTGGCACCCAGGAACACAAGAATGAACGTATGCGTGTCACACGCAGCCTAGAATGACCTCTGATGGGGTACGTGACACACGGGGCAAGCACAGATGTTAAATACGTGCGCGACTCACCGTCTGCCAGGAACAAAAGCGTGAAAAATATGCGCGTGTGCGCGTTGGCAACACCCCCGCCAAAAGAAGATTTGTACGCTGTCTGAGGAGACAGGACAACAGTAGTAGGGAACGCTGTTTGAGGAAACAGGCCCAGGAAAAAGAGGAAAAGAGAAAAAGCTGTCAGAGGTAACAGGGAGTACGAACTGGAAACGCTGTGAAGTAAATCGCGTGTGAACCGACAAGAAGTACAGATTTCACCCACTCGCTCTCCACGAAAAGCACGTACAAGGAAATGGCGTTCTACACGTACCTTTTATACACACGTCACAGACGCGCATACGCGATGAGGCCATTTCCACCAATTAAGCGCTTTGACACTCGGACGTGTATCTCTTCATTTTTACACGCGCCATTCTCTACGGCAATGCGCGTGACGTCACAGCTGCGCATGGTGGCCTTTGGGCCAATGAAATCGCATATGCGAGCACACGTGGTAAAACTGCACGTCCGAGTGTCATCGCGTGTAATCAGAGGGAAGTGAGCGTACACGCGATTGGCCTGGGTACGTGTATTTCTGGTGTGCGCAGGAAGTGCCACACGCAATTGGTGGAAATCCACGTGTGCTCTGTCATCACGTGTAAGCAGGGAAACACCCGCGCGCCTCACGTCACAGACGCGCTCACGCGCTAAGGGTCTTTGGTCCAATGAAATCGCATATGCGTGCTGACGTGCATACGCGCTAAGGGCCTTTCCTCGATTTACACGCAGACGCGCAGGTTTTTCACGTGCCAAATCACTCCGTATCAAGCTGGCCATGCGTAAGCACACGGAAGACCACGCTCCTGCCCAAAAGGCCGAATTACTGCCCCCCAGAGCTGCGAGCAGCCTCCCACGAGCCATCTGCTGCTGCCTGCCTGCCTGCCTGCCTGCCTGCTGCCACCGTGCCCTGCCATTTGGTTTCTGCACATCAGCCATCTGCAGGGGCCCATTTGCTGTGTCCACCCCTGCTGGAACAGAAGACTCCCGACTGGGATACCATCGCTCCACAGCCCAGGCCCAGGACCCAGTCGCCCAGCCACTCCTGCCTCTGTGGTTGCCATGTCGGGCACTGCAACATCAGGCACCACTGGCAACCCCCGGCCAGAGAGGCAGAGGGGCACCAGCTTCACTGCCACCGAAGCTAGTGTCCTGGTGGAGCAAGTCCTGGGGCAATATTATGCCCTCTTCGGAAGTGAGCGCGCCAACAAGGAAGGACGGACTCGGATCTGGACGGACATCGTGACGGCCATCAACGCGGAGGGGTGGCAGTCCGCGACTACCAACATGTCAAGAAGCGCTGGGATGACTGCAGGTCCATGACCCTCTTGAAGGCCCGGCGCCTCGTGGAGGGGGGCCAGGGCCGCATGAGTACCATCCAGATGAGGGTCCTGAAACGCGTAGGCCCAGCGCTCCACGCCCAGATCCTTGAGAGGCAGACCCGTCTGGAGTTGAGCGGTAAGTGGCCAAGCATTGCTGTGTGAGACAGGGCATGTTGCAGTGTGCTGGTTGTCTGATACTTGCCTGTATGTGTGACATAGGCCATGTATGCATGTGTGTGTGCAGGTACGTCATGCATGTGAGACCAGTAATGTGTGAACCACACGGTTGGTGCATGTGTTCAAATGCAACATGGGTTGCCCTATGCGGAATGGCCACATGAAAGCATGCCAGTCTCTGTTCCTGGACATGGGTGAGGGATGGGTGCTGATGCCATGTACATGTATGCTGTCCATGTCTGTGTGTCTGACCTGCGTGTCTGTGACTTGTGAATGCCAGGGATGCATGACACATGTCTGTCGCAATGTTCAGGTTCACTGATGCAGCCTAGTCATCCTTGTATCCACTGTGTCTGTGGTGTACGAGGCCAGATGGATGAAACTAGGGTGAAGTGTGTGCATGTGATAGGCATGGCCCATGATGCATGTGAGTTCCAAAACAACAGTGTATGTTTCAAGAATCACTTGGACATGTATGCTAATGTCCATAGCATGCGCCATGCCTGTTACCGCATGTGTTTTACCTGCACTGAGCCATGTGTTGTGGAGGGACATGATGGAAGTGATCTTTGACAGTGCCACTCATCTGCTATTGCTTCCTGTCTAGGGGACCATTGTACAGTACCCTGATGCTTATGTTCTATGTCTCCCTCTACACAGCGCCACGTGAAGAAGAGGGCGGAGATGGCTCTGTGGAGCAAAGCGGCGGAGATGCCCCCACGGCTGCAGCGGAAGGGGTGGGTGAGCCCCCACAGGGGCTTGCAACGGCGGAAGACGGGGTGGAGCCATCCAGGTTGGTGGTTTCCACAGAGGAGGAGGAGGCCGCTACTGAGGCGCACATGGGGCCTGGTGGGGGCATCCCTGCTGGTGCAAGTGTTGCAGTCCAGGGACAGGGCAGGAGGCAGCACAGGTCGCCGTGGAGGGGCCTGTGCATGTCACTGTCCCTGACACTGTGACTGCACCAACATGCACCAGCAGGGATGCCCCATCCCAGGCCCGTCCGCAGGTAGGGGGGATGTCCATGTCATATGACTCCCCTCCACCTGCGGACGAGGGGACCCCTGGCCGTATGGAGAAGGTCCTGATTGGTGTCGCGTTGCGCACAGGTGCAATTCGTGATGAGGTGCGTGCTTCCCGGGAGGAGCATGCACGTCATCACGCAGAGCACCGTGCCGACGTGGCCCAGTTGGGAACGGCCATGGTCGGGGGTTTCCTACATGTGTCGGCCAATCTGGCGACCCTATCCTCCTCTGTGGAGACTATGCACCAGGTCGTTCTCCATGCCGTCTTCCGGCCCAGATTCCACCAGGGTCCCCTGTGGACCTGCCCCGACCAATGCAGCCGGCTCGGTGGGGATCCCATCCCTGCCACAGTCGGGAGTTGGAGGTCCAGCAGGGGTGGACACACCAGCAACTGGACCCCAGCAGATGGAGGATGTGCACGACGGCGTCGGTGGATACCATCAGCCTGGATGCCGTCGTGCTGGCACAGGCAGTTGCGTCGGAGGCAGCGGCAGGCTCGACGTGGGAGGCATCATGGATCGGGGCCATCAACATCAGGGGTGCAGGCATTGGCCGGAGGGCAGGAGAACCCTGGAATGGGAGTGGCTTCCGTGTGGGAGCGGTTGGGCCAGCAGATAGGTGCGGAGCGGCAGCGGGCAGAGGAGGAACGGCTCACAATGGTCAGGGCGGAGAACTCCATGCGGAGGGCGCTGAGGTGGGCTGAGTGCCTCGAGGGTCTTCGCAGGGAGTTGGAGCTGGACACTGCTTTATCCCTGCGAGACCTCGGGGCCAGGGAACATGCTCGCCTCCAAGCCATTGAACAGGAGTTCGATGATGCCCTGGCCCATGACAACATCCAGTGAGCCGTTGGACTAGCCTGCTGCCCATGTAAATAGTTATGTAGTTAGTGTTAGGTTTCCTTTGTTTTTGCATTTTGTTTGGACCTTTTGGACAATGGGCCACATTTTTGTATATAGTTATTTTTTATTAGGTAGTGTTGTTAGACAGGTTTCATTTCTTTTGTTGGGATCATGTACCCTGGCTTGTTCACCTGTACATGGTTCACTGTTGGATTTTCTTTTCTTTTTACAATGTACCCATGGAGCAATGGCTTTCAATTATAATTTCCCATTGGATTTTCTTTTCTGGACTGTGACTTTGGTCACCATTCCTTTGGATTCTGATTTTTGGTTTTGCATTTTTTCATGGACATGCTTCTTTTTCCTTTTTTTACATTCCCATTTCTGTTAGTTTATTTTTGATTCAATTCATGTTTTCTTTAATACATATTTTTTGATCAAGCTTCAATGTGTAGTATCATCTCATTGGTTTCATGCATATCATGATATGAGTTTTGAGATTCACTGACACCCATTGGGTGTATGTGAGGGACATGTGTTCGTTTCCAAACTTGAAATTGCTGTTCTATCATGTTATTGCCATTTCTGAGTGGGTGGATGCAATACTCGGGTGGGTGTTTTGCATTTGGAGGCTGACCATAGGGACCGGGGATCAAGATTGTGATGACATGTTGGCTGGGGAACATGAGTTGGACATGAGTGGGGGCCTGCTGGCAGGTGCCGCACAGTGCTGGGGGGTGGGGGTGCAGGGGAACATGAGTTGGACATGTGTGGGGGCCTGCTGGCAGGTGCCCCACAGTGCTGGGGGTGGGGGTGCAGGGGAACATGAGTTGGACATGAGTGGGGGCCTGCTGGCAGCTGCCCCACAGTGCTGGGGGGTGGGGGTGCAGGGGAACATGAGTTGGACATGAGTGGGGGTCTGGTGGAGGCTGCCCCTGCACTGCTGGGGGGGTGGGGGTAATAGGGGACATGAGTGGGGGCCTGGTGGAGGCTGCCCCTGCACTGCTGGGGGTGGGGGTAATAGGGGACATGAGTGGGGGCCTGGTGGAGGCTGCCCCTGGTGGCTGGGGGGTGGGGGTGCTGGGAGACGGGAGTGGGAGCCTGGTGGAGGGTGCCCCTGACTGCTGGGGGGTAGGGGGTGCAGGGAGACAGGAGTGGGGGCCTGGTGGAGGCTGCCCCTGGTGGCTGGGGGGTGGGGGTGGTGGGAGACATGAGTTGGACATGAGTGGGGGCCTGGTGGAGGCTTCCCCTGCACTGCTGGGGGGTACGGGTAATAGGCGACATGAGTGGGGGCCTGGTGGAGGCTGCCCCTGGTGGCTGGGGGGTGGGGGTGCTGGGAGACAGGAATGGGAGCCTGGTGGAGGGTGCCCCTGACTGCTGGGGGGTAGGGGGTGCAGGGAGACATGAGTGGGGGTCTGGTGGAGGCTGCCCCTGCACTGCTGGGTGGTGGGGGTGGTGGTAGACATGGGTAGGGCCCTGGTGGAGGCTGCCCCTGCACTGCTGGGGGGTGGGGGTGCAGGGAGACAGGAGTGGGGGCCTGGTGGAGGCTGCCCCAGCACTGCTGGGGGTGGGGGTGATGGGAGACATGAGTGGGGGCCTGGTGGTGGCTGCCCCTGCACTGCTGGGGGGTGGGGGTGGTGGTAGACATGGGTGGGGCCCTGGTGGAGGCTGCCCCTGCACTGCTGGGGGTGGGGGTGGTGGAAGACATGAGTGGGGACCTGGTGGAGGCTGCCTCTGGTGGCTGGGGGGTGGGGGTGGTGGGAGACATGAGTGTGGGCCTGGTGGAGGCTGCCCCTGCACTGCTGGGGGGTGGGGGTAATAGGGGACATGAGTGGGGGCCTGGTTGAGGCTGCCCCTGGTGGCTGGGGGTGGGGGTGCTGGGAGACAGGAGTGGGAGACTGGTGGAGGCTGCCCCTGGTGGCTGGGGGGTGGGGGTGGTGGTAGACATGAGTGGGGGCCTGGGGGAGGCTGCCCCTGCACTGCTGGGGGGTGGGGATAATAGGGGACATGAGTGGGGGCCTGGTGGAGGCTGCCCCTGGTGGCTGGGGTGTGGGGATGCTGGGAGACAGGAGTGGGAGCCTGGTGGAGGGTGCCCCTGACTGCTGGGGGGTAGGGGGTGCAGGGAGACAGGAGTGGGGGCCTGGTGGAGGGTGCCCCTGACTGCCGGGGGGTGGGTGTGGTGGGAGACATGAGTGGGAGCCTGGTGGAGGGTGCCCCTGACTGCTGGGGGGAAGGGGGTGCGGGGAGACATGAGTGGGGGCCTGGTGGAGGCTGCCCCTGCACTGCTGGGTGGTGGGGGTGGTGGTAGACATTGGTGGGGCCATGGTGGAGGCTGCCCCTGCACTGCTGGGGGTGGGGGTGGGGGTGCAGGGAGACAGAAGTGGGGGCCTGGTGGAGGCTGCCCCTGCACTGCTGGGGGGTCGGGGTGATGGGAGACATGGGTGGGGGCCTGGTGGAGACTGCCCCTGCACTGCTGGGGGGTGGGGGTGGTGGTAGACATGGGTGGGGCCCTGGTGGAGGCTGCCCCTGCACTGCTGGGGGGTGGGGGTGGTGGAAGACATGAGTGGGGGCCTGGTGGAGACTGCCCCTGGTGGCTGGGGGGTGGGGGTGGTGGGAGACATGAGTGGGGGCCTGGTGGAGGCTGCCCCTGCACTGCTGGGGGGTGGGGGTAATAGGGGACATGAGTGGGGGCCTGGTGGAGGCTGCCCCTTGTGGCTGGGGGGTGGGGGTGCTGGGAGACAGGAGTGGGATCCTGGTGGAGGCTGCCCCTGGTGGCTGGGGGTGGTGGTAGACATGAGTGGGGGCCTGGTGGAGGCTGCCCCTGCACTGCTGGGGGGTGGGAGTAATTGGGGACATGAGTGGGGGCCTGGTGGAGGCTGCCCCTGGTGGCTGGGGGGTGGGGGTGCTGGGAGACAGGAGTGGGAGCCTGGTGGAGGGTGCCCCTGACTGCTGGGGGGTAGGGGTGCAGGGAGACAGGAGTGGGGGCCTGGTGGAGGGTGCCCCTGACTGCTGGGGGGTGGGGGTGGTGGGAGACGTAAGTGGGGGCCCGGTGGAGGCTGCCCCTGGTGGCTGGGGGGTGGGGGTGCTGGGAGACAGGAGTGGGAGCCTGGTGGAGGCTGCCCCTGGTGGCTGGGGGGTGGGGGTGGTGGTAGACATGGGTGGGGCCCTGGTGGAGGCTGCCCCTGCACTGCTGGGGGGTGGGGGTGGTGGAAGACATGAGTGGGGGCCTGGTGGAGGCTGCCCCTGGTGGCTGGGGGCGGGGGTGGTGGAAGACATGAGTGGGGGCTTGGTGGAGGCTGCCCCTGCACTGCTGGGGGGTGGGGGTAATAGGGGACATGAGTGGGGGCCTGGTGGAGGCTGCCCCTGGTGGCTGGGGGGTGGGGGTGCTGGGAGACAGGAGTGGGAGCCTGGTGGAGGCTGCCCCTGGTGGCTGGGGGGTGGGGGTGGTGGTAGACATGAGTGGGGGCCTGGTGGAGGCTGCCCCTGCACTGCTGGGGGGTGGGAGTAATAGGGGACATGAGTGGGGGCCTGGTGGAGGCTGCCCCTGGTGGCTGAGGGGTGGGGTGCTGGGAGACAGGAGTGGGAGCCTGGTGGAGGGTGCCCCTGACTGTTGGGGGGTAGGGGGTGCAGGGAGACAGGAGTGGGGGCCTGGTGGAGGGTGCCCCTGACTGCTGGGGGGTGGGGGTGGTGGGAGACGTAAGTGGGGGCCTGGTGGAGGCTGCCCCTGGTGGCTGGGGGGTGGGGGTGGTGGGAGACATGAGTGGGGGCCTGGTGGAGGCTGCCCCTGGTGGCTGGGGGGTAAGGGTGGTGGGAGACATGAGTTGGACATGAGTGGGGGCCTGGTGGAGGCTGCCCCTGCACTGCTGGGGGGTGGGGGTACTAGGGGACATGAGTGGGGGCCTGGTGGAGGCTGCCCCTGCACTGCTGGGGGGTAGGGGTAATAGGGGACATGAGTGGGGGCCTGGTGGAGGCTGCCCCTGGTGGCTGGGGGGAGATGGGTGCAGGGAGACAGGAGTGGGGGCCTGGTGGAGGCTGTCCCTGCACTGCTGGGGGGTGGGGGTGGTGGTAGACATGGGTGGGGCCCTAGTGGAGGGTGCCCCTGACTGCTGGGGGCTAGGGGGTGCAGGGAGACATGAGTGGGGGCCTGGTGGAGGCTGCCCCTGCACTGCTGGGGGGGTGGGGGTGGTGGTAGACATGGGTGGGACCCTGGTGGAGGCTGCCCCTGCACAGCTGGGGGGTGGGGGTGGAGGGAGACAGGAGTGGGGGCCTGGTGGAGGCTGCCCCTGGTGGCTGGGGGGTGGGGGTGGTGGTAGACATGGGTGGGGCCCTGGTGGATGCTGCCCCTGCACTGCTGGGGGGTGGGGGTGGTGGGAGACATGAGTGGGGGCTTGGTGGAGGCTGCCCCTGATGGCTGGGGGGTGGGGGTGGTGGTAGACATGAGTGGGGGCCTGGTGGAGGCTGCCCCTGCACTGCTGGGGGGTGGGAGTAATAGGGGACATGAGTGGGGGCCTGGTGGAAGCTGCCCCTGGTGGCTGGGGGGTGGGGGTGATGGGAGACAGGAGTGGGGCCCTGGTGGAGGGTGCCCCCGACTGCTGGGGGGTGGGGGTGATGGGAGACAGGAGTGGGGCCCTGGTGGAGGGTGCCCCTGACTGCTGGGGGGTAGGGGGTGCAGGGAGACATGAGTGGGGGCCTGGTGGAGGCTGCGCCTGCACTGCTGTGGGGTGGGGGTGGTGGTAGACATGGGTGGGGCCCTGGTGGAGGCTGCCCCTGCACTGCTGGGGTGTTGCGGTGCAGGGAGACAAGAGTGGGGGCCTGGTGGCGGCTGCCCCTGCACTGCTGGGGGGTGGGGGTGATGGGAGACAGGAGTGGGAGCCTGGTGGAGGGTGCCCCTGACTGTTGGGGGGTAGGGGGTGCAGGGAGACATGAGCGGGGGCCTGGTGGAGGCTGCCCCTGCACTGCTAGGGGGTGGAGGTGGTGGTAGACATGGGTGGGGCCCTGGTGGAGGCTGTCCCTGCACTGCTGTGGGGTGGGGGTGCAGGGAGACATGAGTGGGGGCCTGGTGGAGGCTGCCCCTGGTGGCTGGGGGGTGGGGGTGGTGGTAGACATGAGCGGGGGCCTGGTGGAGGCTGCCCCTGCACTGCTGGGGGGTGGGGGTAATAGGGGACATTAGTGGGGGCCTGGTGGAGGCTGCCCCTGGTGGCTGGGGGGTGGGGGTGGTGGTAGACATGAGTGGGGGCCTGGTGGAGGCTGCCCCTGCACTGCTGGGGGGTGGGGGTAATAGGGAACATGAGTGGGGGCCTGGTGGAGGCTGCCCCTGGTGGCTGGGGGGTGGGGGTGCTGGGAGACAGGAGTGGGAGCCTGGTGGAGGGTGCCCCTCACTTCTGGGGGGTAGGGGGTGCAGGGAGACAGGAGTGGGGGCCTGGTGGAGGGTGCCCCTGACTGCTGGGGGTGGGGGTGGTGGGAGACACGAGTGGGGGCCTGGTGGAGGCTTCCCCTGGTGGCTGGGGGGTGGGGGTGGTGGGAGACATGAGTGGGGGTCTGGTGGAGGCTGCCCCTGGTGGCTGGAGGGTGAGGGTGGTGGGAGACATGAATTGGACATGAGTGGGTGCCTGGTGGAGGCTGCCCCTGCACTGCTGGGGGGTGGGAGTAATAGGGGACATGATTGGGGGCCTAGTGGAGGCTGCCCCTGCACTGCTGGGGGGTGGGGGTATTAGGGGACATGAGTGGGGGCCTGGTGGAGGCTGCCCCTGGTGGCTGGGGGGTGGGGGTGCAGGGAGACAGGAGTGGGGGCCTGGTGGAGGCTGCCCCTGCACTGCTGGGGGTGGGGGTGGTGGTAGACATGGGTGGGGCCCTGGTGGAGGGTGCCCCTGACTGCTGGGGGGTGGGGGTGCTGGGAGACATGCATTGTTGATCAGTAGTGCAAGGTCACATTGGCTGGGGGGCATGCCCATGGTGGATGGGCTGCCTGCGGGACATGAGCAGGGGTGCAGGGTAGTCCCCCGTGGTGTGGGCTACCTGCAGGGGCCGTGGAGGTTGTAGAGCGAACACCTGGGAGGACCCACACGGCCAATTCACGTGTAGTACTCCCCAGAACCCCTGAAATACACGTACCCTGATGAAATCGCGTGTGGAACTTCCCGCGCACCCCTGAAATACACGTACCCTGCTGAAATTGCGTGTGGAACTTCCCGCGCACCCCTGGAATACACGTACCCTACTCGCACGGGGCCAATCGCGTGTGGAACTTCCCGCGCACCCCTGAAATACACGTAACCTGCTCGCACTGGGCCAATCGCATGTGGAACTTCCCGCGCACCCCTGAAATACACGTACCCTGCTGAAATCGCGTGTGGAACTTCCCGCGCACCCCTGAAATACACGTACCCTGCTGAAATCGCGTGTGGAACTTCCCGCGCACCCCTGGAATACAATCGTGTGTGGAACTTCCCACGCAACCCTGAAATACACGTACCCTGATGGAATCACGTGTGGAACTTCCCGCACACCCCTGAAATACACGTACTCTGCTGAAATCGCGTGTGGAACTTTCCACGCACCCCTGAAATACACGTACCCTGCTGAAATCGCATGTGGAACTTCCCGCGCACCCCTGAAATACACGTACCCTGCTCGCACGGGGCCAATCGCGTGTGGAACTTCCCGCGCACCCCTGCAATACACGTACCCTGCTGAAATTGCGTGTGGAACTTCCCGCACGCCCCTGGAATACACGTACCCTGCTCGCATGGGGCCAATCGCGTGTGGAACTTCCCGCGCACCCCTAAAATACACGTACGCTGCTCGCACTGGGCCAATCGCGTGTGGAAATTCCCGCGCATCCCTGAAATACACGCACCCTGCTGAAATTGCGTGTGGAACTTCACACGCACACCTGTAATACACATACCCTGCTGGAATCGCGTGTGATACTTCCCGCGCACCCCTGAAATACAGGTACCCTGCTGGAATCGCATGTGATACTTCCCGCGCACCCCTGAAATACACGTTCCCTGCTGATTTTGCTTGTGATACATCCCGCGCACCCCTGATGCACACCTACACAGGACAATCGCGTGTGGAACTACTTCCCGCGAACCACTGAAATACACGTTCCCCGCTTGGCGTTTGCTCTTTGCCAGCCCTGTGAACTGGTCCAGGCTTAGCGCAGCCCTTTGCGATTATTTGGGGATTTTGAAGGCTTTTCCTTGCGCGAGGTCGTTCTTGGGGGCGTAACTGGCGCTACTGCAGGGTCGCTGCGCCACACTGCGCCACGGCTGGTTTTGGATGCGAAAATCCATGAATACGCTGTGCGCGGAAATCGATTTTAGCGCACGCGGCTGGCGCAGACATTCACACGGGCACGCTGTGCGCCAGTCGCGTGCGCCACTTTTGTGCGAATTTCTATGAATTACCCTGTAAATCAAGTGCCTGGTAGCATACGCATAAACGTGGTGTGCTATGAATAAAAATTCAGGCCACCCTCCAAAAAAGAAGCTGTTTACAAAATGTTTGAAGTGTTGAAAAGACCAGTTTCACGAAGCAAATCCTACCAAATATGGCGGAGTCGAGAGCAGAGTCTTGGGTCTGCTGGCCGTGAGACAGTCTACAGTGCTTTCAACTCTATCATTTTGAATAAAAGCTTTGGCACTCCGCGGAGAGGACCCGGAGTCGAGAGCAGAGTCTTGGGTCGCTGGGGAGTAAGGAGTAAGATGCAAGGCCCCCGCACTCCGTCCCCTGCTCGCACTACATGTGTGCGCTCTTACCGTGGTCACAATGAAAGAGCTGTCTAATTCCCTGTAAGATGGCCATCCGGCAATGAACGTAGAGCTAAGCGAGGTTGGTCCACTGACCCGCCAGAGCTCCAGCTCCAACAACAACAGCAATATCACCGAAAGAAGTCTGTTGCAGCGCTTGCAGCCTCTGAAGCCACTGAAGGTGAGAGAGCTTGCGCCACGAGCCCCATTGTGGCAAAAACTTTGGCGCAGCAACCATTGAACATCTCGTTAGACCAGAACTTATGCGAAGGAGAGATGCCCTTAAGAGAAGCATTGACAACCACCGAGAGTAAGGAGCCCTTGCGCACTAACAGTTTGAGGGGAAAATATTGCAATACACACAAACAGAACTTACCTTTGGACCTGGCGGGCGGGATGGTCTCTCACGGGGGGACTCTGGTTTGTTTTGTGATGTGTGGCTGTGCGGTGGTGGAGCCAGCGGACCTGGCGTTGACACTGGGGGCCGTGAAACAGGTAACTTAGCGGCTTCATGGGGGGGGCGGGAGAACTGGGGGGAGCGGCCACCCACTCTGGCGAGTCAACTGCTTGAGGGGCAGAGAAGGCCGGATCACTGGTAGGTCTCGAACTCATGAAAATCCCTGTGCAAAGGGCCCCAGTCAGCGTGCATTTGCCAGTGGTGAGCAGTGCGGACGTGGATATGGACGTCATTCCATCAACTTCACAACTCCCACAAACCAATAACATTGTGGTAAAGGCATTGGTGCACGTCACTCCAGCCCCGGGAGCCCACTGGAGTTCCTCAGCGAACAGTCAGGGGTTGCAGGGTGACGTATCAACAAGTCCACATGACTCTAGGATTGAACCAACAGATCATCATCAAAATAATACGGAGGACAAAGATAAAATAATGCCCAGTATGTTACCAACGAAAAGAGTGCCTGAGGGGAGAGGCACACCTAGAAGCATACCTAAGGACATCATGCCCGACAGCACTGAACTTAAAGAGGGAGGAAAAACCCCACAAAAAGCTTTGTACTGGACATTGCTCCACCGAAACAGGCACATTTTGCAAAAAAGTTGACAACACGAAAAAAAAAGAAAAACTTGGTGAAAAATAAAAACAATTTACGATAGCTTTCCTGGTGGATATGTGGAAGTTGTCATCCGGTGGGTGGATGGATCCCAAGCAACACCCTCCTGAATCAAGCAGAATCAACTATGGAGGTCTTCCATCTGGCATGGGATGTTCCAATGAACCTGTTGGTTTACTTCAGAAATGGTACCAGTCTGAACATGCCAGAATGTTGAGGTACAACAATTATCATGACATCAATTCCTGTCCCACATAACCTTACGGTACAGATGGCAAGGCCTTCGTTCTCAGAATGTGAATCTTGCCTTGTTTGTAGGGGTCTTTACTGGAAGGAGGAGACTGTTTTGTAATGAATAACAACTAAGCCCCCCCACTATCTGTGGGTTGGAAGTTGTCAAGAAGGTTGAAGAAAATTTCTCTTGATCCTCTGCCTGAACATGCCTCTGTAAGGCAGTCTAACAAGGCACATTACCACCAGACTGTCCTTGAACATCAGGGCTGGGAGGATAGCTGAGCGGGAACACGCTTATCTTGGAAACAAGACAAAGCTGAGCATTCTGAGTTCAATACCCGGTCTTGCACTTAGGGCCAAGAATCCTGCATGTAGCTAGATATAAATTAGCAGTTTAATTTATTTTTAACTTCCCTGGTTTATCCATATGGTGTCCTATATGTCCCAGTTAACTGTATTCCCCAGTAGGATTCCAACACCATGACTAATAGCTTAATTGCTCCACTCCTTTGGGTGCCCTCTGAGTGACAACACCAGGTGCACAGAGGTCTGTAGTCTATTAGTGCAGGAGGGATGCTGGATACAAGACATTCTCAGAAGGATGGACAATGGGCACCAACACTCTGTAGGAATGCTCTCCCTGTCTGGCTGATGAATAGTCATGGAACAGGGAGGACTCCCATGGGGTGGAGGCACACCAAGGAACCTGCCGTGGACCTGATAAGCAGCACGAGAAATTAAACCAGAGTTCCAGGAGAACAGAGGAAACAATGAGAACACATACCAATCCTCAGATGACTTATATAGACCACTTTATAGTCCTCCACCTTACCACAGTATGGTAGAGATGTTGTGTAATGGAGGGAACTGTTGAGAAGGTCGGCACTTTGAAGATTCTAGGGTTTTGCAATAGAAGCAGGAGTTTCTGGATGAGGTTGTTTTGCCCTGAGGTGACAGATAGTTCAGACTCTAACTAAAGGAATCTGGGTAAATGTAACTTTGTAGGTAAAGTCAAAGTTGATGCTGTAGTATGTCTGGAGGAAAGACCCAGTGGGCATCTCTAGGAAAAGTGACACTTGAATGAGTTTGCAAAGACATGGGTTTCCCAGAGGCAACGTCTTGTAATGCATTGCTCCTTACTTGTCCCTGTCTGATGTTGTTGCTCCATTCTGGGTCCCAGGTGGATGACGTCATAGCATCCGTGATGCATCTGGCCCATGTACCAGGAACAAGCCATGAGATTGGAAGAATCTAGCAGATAATTGGGCGATTTCTGCCTGGAACCTTTGTTCCCTCTAGTGCCATGCAAGGCCACTGTGGTCTTCCCCACAACACTACTACTTTCCTCCTACCACCTAGGCCAGCGGGCTGCAACCTCTGACCAGGGAGCAGGTAAGGAGGAGGGTTCAGTGGGAAATAAATCCTACAAGACATCGAACATGACCTTCATGCTAAATTCAGACATCAGAACAGAAAGAAGTTCAATTGATGCAGCATGGCACTGCTGATCGGAGCATAATCAGAACTTTTAACAACAGCATTTCCATTTGGAAGCCCCCAAAGGTTATTTGTGACTTGTATGCGGTGTTAGGCCCTCCCCCTCAGTCAGAGTTGCACCATTGCTTATTACCGCTGCACCGGCTTGCTGCCTCATGAGTCTTCTTGTGTGGTCGCCAGCACTGACTACCACCCACTTAAGGGAATAATTATTGACATGTATCTGAGCACTGGGACATATTTAGTGATCTTCTATTACCTAAGAAATATCTTAAAGAAGTCAGCGATAACAAGCGACCCAATCTTTGTAGACCAAAATGATTGCAAATCTTCGCCTGAGGAGCCTTGGCATGCTGGGTAAAAAAATGCATTTTTCTGCTTGGGCTAGATGCACTGTCCTGGTCTTTATTTGAGGTATATTCCACAATAGGTCATTCTCCTCCTCCATAAACGCTGAGGACAAGTATGACAAAGATGATCACCTGGATCCACTTTCCCTCTTGCTTGCCCACCTTCTTGCCTAAGTTCATTCTTGGCAGCTTGGCATGTGCCTTATTAGCTCTTCCCCATTTACTTTCCCTTTTGGTAGATCTGTTGCTGCGCTGAGGAGTCTCATTTATTTGATGCCCACTAACCTCTGAATGTATTTATTAATGAAGCACATTGTGTGTCTTTGTGTCAAGCCAATGAAGCACTGCTACATTCTTTGCATGCTATCCACGCGGGCAGTGCTTTAAGTGGGCCGGGGCCAGCCGAGGTCGGGCCATGGCAGTCTCCAAAAAGTGGGGCTGAGCCAGAGCCCTGCCGGGATTCACCAGCCCCACCACATCATGGGAGGATGCATTATCCCACCACGGCAGCAGCCACGATGGGAGATGGGCCCGCCATTGAGTCAGGCAAGCTGACAGACGTGCCAGCCAACCACGGCGTGGCTGTCGCTGCCTGGAAATTCTGTCAGTCACTGTAACTTCCTCTGGAGACCCTTTGCGCGAGGGTTCACCAGAGTAAGTTACTGTCCTTTTGTTTCCCCTCCCCTAGTCACTGAGGTGTCTTTAACCCTCAGCGAACCCGGGGACTGTCTGACATATTTTGAGGTTTATAAAAGATTGCTTGAAAAGTTCACAATTCAAGCCATCTTTTATAAAGCTTTGCCTATGGACAAAGACGCCTCGGGCTTAGTCCGTCGTCAAAACCATATAAAAGATGGATTGAATTGTCTGCTTTTCAAGCCATCTTTCATGAACATAGAAATATGTCACATATTTCTGTTTAAAATAGAAGGCTTGAAAGGTGCACAAGTCATAGCAAGGTACACACCCAAATAGATAAATGTGTGCGTACCTTACCATGCTTTGTGTACTTTTCAACCCATCTTTTTTAAATATAGAAATGTGTTGCATATTTCTGTTTATGAAAGATGGCTTGAAAAGTACACAAACCATAGTAAGGCACGAAAACAAATATAAAAATGTAAGCATTTATATATTTATTTGCGTACCTTGCTATGGTTTGTGTGAAATATGCTGCATATTTCTATACTTATAAAAGATGGCTTGCAAAGTACACAAACTATAGTAAAGTACGCATACAAATATATAAATGCTTACATACATTTATATATCTGTTTGCGTACCTTACCATGGTTTGTGTACTTTTGAGGCCACGCCCATCATGCAAACCACGCCCCCAAAGTAGGCCCCCTCAATTTCTTACCCTACTTAAAGCCCTGCACGCAGGTCATGCCTGCATGCTTTGCGCATGCTCAGACCCATGGTTACCCCTTCCTAATCCAAGGTGGGCGGCCTTCTCCGCCAGTGATCTATGTGTGTGCCTGCTCTAGAGTCTGTGGCCTTAACACTGCAAGCCTTCTGCTAACTCCAATCAAGCGTGAGTGTTACTTTCATCTCAGCATCATAGATTAGACTTACCTGAATCTGGGTGCAGGGCTCTGTGCAGGGCCCTTAATCTGCCTACCTCTTCTACTACCAATCTCAAATAAGATTCAGACCGGAGAATCCACTCATCAACCTAAGCACCTTGCCCAGCGGTAGAAGTGTACCGAAAAAAGTAGCAGAACTGTAGTCTCAGCAGGGAAGAGGGTAGGTGGAAGCATAGTGCAACATGTGACAAGGTGTTGCGACCGGGGCCTTGCAATAGTCTAAGTGAGTAGTAACTAAGGCTCCCATTGCAACTTTACAATTGCACAGGGACAGGAATGGCCAAATCCTCCATATAGAATGGTGAATATGGTCATAAAAGTAGAGGAATAGTAAACACTGACTTCAATCACTGGTCTTGGCCCGCAGGCCGTGGGAGGGACTTTTCCACCTACTACCACTGATTCCTCACTCAGCAGGAAATGATAGGGAGGGCACAGTGATTGATTGCTCATCTAAATCCCAGCAGTAAGGAGTTGCAGGAAGTATGTAGCCCATCTGCCTTCCTCGGTCACTGTCCTTTAACTGAGGAATTATTGGATACTGGGGGCGTGGGTATAACTCCAAAGGGAAGGGGAGACCTACAAAAATAAAAACCCAAATGTGTTCTTATAAAGGAGATTTATACCTCAAATGTAACTACTGGACCAAGGAAAGGGGAGGTGGAGTTAATAGCAATTTCACAATACCCTTTCAATGTTCACGCATTCTTGTAATTGAATGTACTAGCGTTTGCTTTCCTACTTGTCGAGGTTGTATGGCCTTGTATTGTAGGTTTTCATTTTACTTTCTTTTAACTGTTCATATTAGCATTACTTTCACACTGTTGTTATTTGTTCCACTTTTCCCAAACCCTGCAGCATGCTACTATTAAATCACAAGGAGCCCAAGGTGCTACACCGATATGTGTGTGTTCACTATTGTGCGTGCAGTGGGTGTGTCTTGTTCACACGATAGGCGAGCACAAGGCAAGCCTGTCTGTGCCCATCCAACCCAGCTCCTTCATTCTTTAAAGTAAACAGTGAGATGTTGAGCTACACCCTTGAAGAACGTATACATCTCTGTAGTTCCACTAATCAATTATATGGAAATGCATTAGAAACTAAAAAGCAACTTCACATTTTAGCTGATCAGACTTGAGCTGGGATCAAGTAGATTGACTCAGCTGTAGATGAGCATTAAATTCTCCCTAAAATGTACATGCCTTATAGTGTTGATGATCAGGTTATGGCTATCAATGTATGCTCGGTGGTTAAGCACTTAATCAATACTTTTGACTTCATCATTGATTTGCATCTGGATCCATTGTTTCATAAGGAAATATGGTTTACTGACCATTCAGCACCAGCCATTGTTACAGTGATTCATTTAGGCTATAAAATGTCGGTGCAATTACTGCGTGCTGATACCGCCAGCGGTAATTGCGCAGAAATGGGGTGCTAAATGGGATTTTCACCTTCAGCAAAAAGCTGGAGGTAACGCAGCCCATTTAGCGACCAACTAGTGATCAGGCCAGCCCTTAAATGCAGCAGTATTAACGTTACCACTGCATTTTAGGGCTACAGCCCAACTTGTGATCAGGCCCATACCCTTATAAGATGAAGTGGAGGAAGTCTAACTTTGATAGAAATTTAAACACAGTCAAAATACTGGACTCCCCTAAGTTGGTGAACTATGAATCGATACGTTCACAGTATCAGTTTTCTGTAAGCATATTGGACTTTACTTACTAGTTGATTTAAATATTTGGATGTCATAGACAGACTCCAATTGTATCAGCAGCTACTGGAGAATATGACCACTGCAGTCTACAAGGTTGCAGAACCCCAGCCTCACCTGTTTGATGTAATTTTCTCAAGCAATGGATCCCTCCATGGTACATGTTGGCAACCCTTTTCCTCTAACCTGGAAAGATGACCTGATCTTCATCAATAATGGGATGTTGTGGACACAAACATTCTTGAAGGCTTTGTTGGACATCTTTTCCTTCACAAGAATATGCATCTTTCTTGCCATCAACCCTTTACCGTTGGGCTGGAATGCTGATAATATTGGAGATATTGATTAATTTTCTATGAATGCTCTTCATCTTAGTGCCTCCAAAACTGATGTGCTATTTTTTCTTGCTTCATCTATTTATTTATTTATTTTAATTTCTGTTCAGCGCAGGCCCTAGCTAGAAGGTCTCGAAATGGATTGCAAGGTTCAAAGGTTGAAAAGGTGGGCGGTGAAGCACAAGTTATACAATGTTTTCAGGATAGGATAGGAACTTTTGGATAGACAAGTGGTAGCAGGGAGATGGAGGGACATGGTTATTTGTGAGCAAACAGGTATGTTTTGAGGATCCTTGTAAAAGTGGTGATCGAGGTTACAGTGTCCGCTGTGGAGAGGGATATGTGTGGATTGTCCATGTCAAGTTCTTTGGTGCAGGGGGTGAATTCGGGTTTGTGTCTGGGAAGACAGATGAGGAGGTATTCCGTTCTGGAAGGGTTAAGTTTGAGGAAGTGGATAGCCGTACAGGTGGTGATGGTGGGGCGATAGCTTTTGAGAATGTGAAGTTAGGAGAGGGATGAGATTTGGAAGTATGTTTGTGTGTCGTCAACGTATTGGTAGCAATGGACGTTGTGTTTGCTAAGGGTCAGTCCACGGGATTCAACATGTATGTTGAAGAGGAGTAGGGTCAAGGAGGAGCCTTGCAGGACCCTGTACTTGACCGGGATGGGACAGGATTGACAAGCGGGCACAAAGACAAAGACTTTAAGGAAGGAGGTGAACCAGTTTAGGCCCGGGCCTGAGAGTTTCATCCTGTGGGACGTAGAGTAGAATGGTGTGGTCAATGGTATCCAAGGATGCATAGATGTCAAGGAGTATGAGAAGTGCTGTGTGCACTTTGTGTGTGATGTTGTGGAGGTCATTGAGGATGTGAAGGTTAGCGATTTCAGTGCTGTGTCTATGTTGAAAGCAAGATTGGAAAGGCTTGAGTGGGCTGTTTGTGGTGATGTATTGTTGCAATGGGCTAGTGACAAAGTATTCTGGGATTCTGGCAAGGTAGGCAGGATAGTGTTGGGGTAGTAATTTTCAGGGAGTATGAGGCCGAGAGATGGTTTATTGAAGACGAGTGAGATTTGTTCAGTTTTGAGTGAAGAGCAGATGGTGCCATGTGAAAGACAGGAGTTGATTACGATGGGTGAGTGGAGAGCAAGGGTGATGATCCAATTGGATGTGGCATGAGGTGGGCAGGTATAATCCAGGAAGTATGCAGTTTTTGTTTTGGTAATAAGGGTGATGAGGGTGTCTGTGTTGATGGTGTGAAAGGTGCCCCATATGTTTTGGAGTGGGGATTGGAGTGGAAGAGCAGAGGAGAGGGCTTGCCTGGTGTTGTGTATTTTGGAGTTGAAGTAGTCCATGAGGGAGATACAAACTGGAGGGGATGGGATGTGAAAAATGTGGATGGTGGGAAAGGGATTTGACAAAGATGAATAGTTTTGTGTATTTTTGGTGGTGAATTGGAGTTCTTGCAGGTAATGGATGTATTTGGTATTACGTATGGATGTTTTGTATTTGTTGCAGCCGTGTGTGAGTTTTGTTCTGTTGGTGGGGCATGGGTTATTTTCCCTGGCTCTTTCTAGGTGGCTGGCTTCCTGCCTGATAGAGGGGAGGAAGCTGTTGGTCCATGTTTTATGGTGGCAGCAGTGCTTTGAGGGGGGCAATTTTGTTGAGTGCCTGTGTGATGATGGTATTGTAATTGTTGAGGAGAGTGGAGGGATATGCATGTGGGGAGCCAGGTGGTAGTATGTGGTAATGCAGTGTCTGTAATAGGTTTGGTTTGTCTGCGGGGTAGCGAGGTGGTGTGGTAGGTGGGAGATATTTATTTATTGTATTATTCATTTATAACATGCTTATACCAGCGAATATGGGATCAGGGTTCGAACCTGTATTGTGCCGCGTTGTTTTGCTTCCAAGACAAGCGCGTTGCCCCTGAGATATCCTTCCTACTTGTGTGCTAGAGTGTGCATTAAAGGTATAGCAAACTGGTGTAACAACAACACCCAGATTCGATTTTCAAGAAACACATGTTGCCAGCTCAGTGAGTGTGTAGGTGATGAGTTGTGTTACATCATATCAGGGGATTGGAGTGATGATAATCTTTAATATCGGGTTGCTGTCTGGATGAGAACTACCAGGGTTGAAGGCACCAAGGCAGCTATTAATGCAGGGGGAGCTGTGGTCGATACTTGTGAAGTCAGTCTAGTTGGTGTGGAAGTTGGGGTTGTCTTTTGGGTGCAGTAAGTGTGGTGGAGAAAAGTGGGGTGTGGGTGTAATGGAGGGGAGCAAGTGAGAAAAAATGCTTCAAAGGATGTGTATGGTAGGCGTGGGGTTATGTGTGGGTGATGCTTTATATATGATGGCAATGCCACCACCTTGTTTGTGTGGGCAGTCTCTGTGGTGGGTGAGATAGTGTGAGAGAAGCATGGCAGGGATAACAGGTTTGTGCAGAAGTTTGAGCCATGGTTCTGTAATTCCGAGTACATCTGGGGAGTGTATGCTGATTAGTTCATTGATTTAATGTGTGAACAGGTGCAGAGTGGCAGTTGTGAAGAATGCAGGTGTATGCAAGTAGTTGTTTTAGTGGAATGCTGTGCTGGAGTTTGATTTGGATGTTGGTTGTGGACTTTGTATGAGGCATGCTTTGTGTCAACCAGTGGCAAACAGGGGCTAACAGCAAACAAATAATGAAAAGTAAAATGATAATTAAAATAACTCTTAGCTCTTTGAACCCTTTCTTATGGAAGCCCTAAGAAAATTGCTTAAAATTCCCAAAGTAACCCAGAAGTACTTCAGCAGGAAAGAGATGTAAACAGAAAACAGGAAGCCAGTCCTCGTTTGATAGTGAAAGCAGCACCTGCAATGTCACATGCTGGTAAGTAGCTTGATGGAGGAATGCAAGGGGAGCTTCAGTCTTCAAAATGGCACCCTTAAGGGTGGGGAAGAATCTATCCTACCATCCACCCTTAAATGGATGCCCCCAAGTGAGTTTCTCAATAACGATCACCCAGGATCCCTTGATTAGCTCATAGATCAGCCCTGGTTGGATCATGTAGGTCCACTCACCTCTGCTGGCAGCCTCGGTCGGCTAGAATGAGTGCCTCTGGTGGTGGCGAGCTGACCTCAATGTTCCTCTCAGCCCAGTTGAAGCCCCTTCTGGGGATGGAAACACTATTCAAAGGTGGAGTTTTGGGGTTCTGGGGTCACATGATCAGCCCGTAGATCGACCTTAGTTGTTTCTTGTAGGTCCCCTGTCCGTTGCAGGCAGCCTCAGCAAGTTGGAATGAGTGCCTCTAGTGGTGTTGTACTGAGGTTCGTGTTCCTCTCTGCCCTGTTGAAGCCCCCGCCTATTCCTCTGACCTCTCTTTCTTTTTCCCTTCTCTTCCCCCCTTTTCTTCTTCTGCATGCAATCGTGCTGTTTGTTATACTCTCTCCATTTCAAATACAGTTCTTTTTCCATCATGTTAACCTCTACAGCATTCACAAAGCTCTTTCTTTTCTCTCCTTTTGTGCTACTAATCTCCTCATCTCTTTTCTAACCTTTTCTCATCTTCAGTATTGCCCTCAGCTCCTAATTAATCTTCCTGATTATCAACCGGCTGGCTCCTCTTCATTCTATTACTCTTCTACATATCCTTCTTGTGATTCTATCACCTCTGCTCTTCTTTGCATTCCCTGGCTACCTTTCAACTCTCATCTTCCTGCCCACTTCCTTAGATGCTAAATGATGTACCCATGCCTTGAGGGCGCCAAAGGAAACATCAATTAGAAAGAAAATGGTGGACTGTCTACATGCCCCGGAATAAAATAGCATTTCTAGCACTTGCTTCCTCTTAGACAAACATTAGGCTCGAGAGCCAATGATATTGCACTGACTACATAAAAGATGCCAATACTGCACTGAAACAACTGCCCAATAGTTGCTAATGAAGTTAGTGCACCTCATGCCATGGCCACTGTGATCGCTCATCGAAATAAATGTGTGGTCAACTAGATTTGTTCTTATCTGCCAAACGTGCCTACGTCTCCGAGGGTATCCAACAGAAACAAATACAGCCCCTCCTAAGATCCTGATAGACCCACCATCGCTTCTGCCGGAAACACGTGAGATTGACATCACTTCCCCTCTGGATAGAGAGCAACTCATGCTCCTGTTTAAGAGCGATCACTACTTGATATGTGTCCCCCAAAAATATACAAAGGCTTAACACTATTCCAGATTCAGATAGATTCCTCTCTCAAGCATGGACCTCTGCCCGAAAACGACCCTCATTGCACTTTTTTAAAAGAAGGCCAACACAGATATACAAGACTTGGCACATTTCTGTTCCATTCCCCTTCATCAGTTATAGGTGTGGACGCCCTATACTGCACACAGGACACGGTAAACAGAAAATGCACCCCGGCACTGGCAGAAAATGACGCCCCCCCTATGGAGGCCGTACATAATAAAAGGTGGGCACATCATGAAGGAAACAGTAGAGGGTCACCCATGAGTGGGCGCAGACCTCACTGTTGGCAACGGAGGAAGGAAGCGGATAAGTCTGTGGGGTGTTGCATGGCAAACAGAGTGAGTGGGTCTTGGGTAAGGGGGTGTGGTATAAGGGATAAGGGCAAACAGAGCCTGAGTTTTGGAAGTGTGGCGGAAAACAGGTAATAATGAATGTGCTGGCCCAAGCAGATGCAGATTGTAGCAGTTCCAGGAACAACTAAGTGCAATACCGCACAGCAAATGCCACTAGAACAGCATTTAGAAAGGAGCGTTTAATGAGCGCTGCTTGACATGTTAGGCATTTTCAAATAGAATGCCATTTCCAATGTGCCATATGTAACAAACTGATGTACCCAGGTGTGGGATTCCAACTGAAGACTTACGGTTGCTTCTTCATGCCGAGTCAGCCGCGAAGCCCAGGATCAGGAATCAAACCGTGACACTCTGCATTGTCTTGCTTCCAAGACAAGCACTTTGCCCCTGAGCTATCCTCCTGATCCATTCAAGATAACAAGTTCCTTAGCTCTTTTCAAGTAGGCTTCCTCCAAAGTATGAGCAGGATGATCAGTTAGTCAGTCAAAGCACTTTATTTCGGCGTTATGCCATAAAAGTATACAAAATACAACAATTCCACATACAACATAAAACAGAAAAGAAAATCTCAACAAATACACAAAATGGATACGATTGGGCTGCAATACAAAAACAGTGTGCAAATTAACAATGACATAAAATCTAACTGAGTTTAAAAGGCCCGTCATTTTCAATAGCAGCATGACATGAGCATAGCAAATGCCCAGTTTACTGAAACCTTAAATACAGCAACAACTGTGATAAAGTGCAAATATAAAATCATCACTATGTTCCCGGTTTTAGCTGGGCTGCTCTCTTTAACCACGATCTCTGTAAACATTTGGAGACAGCAAACACCATGGCTGGACTATTAGACCTTCTGCACAGTGACATTGCATCAGTTCTACTTGTTACTCCAGCAGATAAGAAGATAGGCTTCAGATACAAACGCCTGTACTGTTTATAGGTTGGACAAACTAAAACAAGGTGTTCTTAATTTCCTATCATATTCCTGTGCATCATACACATATTTGATGTATTGGAGTCCCACATATTAGTTCTTGAAGAGGGAAAATCTGAGTGTCCCTTCCCTCCCGACGGGCCCCCCAACTAGAAGAAGCACCCCCAACAGAATAACCCCCGACCGTATGAGGTTCCACCAATCCCCACTGCTCCCAGGATGAGCATGCACTACCAACGGTACCCAGCCGCCCAACCATATAACCCAGTAATGGTACGGACTCTATCCAAACCAAGCAGCGACAGTCAAGACAGAGCTGGAGATGATTATATGGAACAAATCGACTGAATCTCCCGCAAACCATGCTGCAGGTCGTTAGAGACATCATGACGACATAGCTGCGTTAGACATGAAGCACACGTGCAACCGGCACATTCAGGACATTCACACACAAATCCACACGAAGAACACATGCATACAGTTATATGAGCTAGAGGACAGTGACATATACATACTGCAAAAAAGGTAGCAGGCGCTCCTCTCCAGAAAGAACATTGCATGATAACCTGTTCTGAAAGGAAAGTTTTCAGCACACGCTTTTTGCTCACTGTACCTTTCACAGATAGGAAATACCATTTGCATATCAGTCTTTGTCCTGCCCACATGTGCAGTCCAGCACCGAAATGCTATGGCAATTCCTCTCTGAACAAGAGTACCAGCAGCAACCCCATACACGTGTTTCAGCCTTGTTGGGCCTCATCAGTGAGGTGAAGCTGTGCCTCTCTGAGCACAGTAAGTAGGGAGTCCACGTCTGGTTTCCCCCCAGGTAACTCAGGGTGACCAACCCCAAGTTCCTTGCAGCGGGAATCTGAACTTCATGTACATTATACAGGATAATCTAGGTTTCATGCAATCAAGGTAAGGTTCAAAGCAAATAACACTTTTGTTTTCCCAGTACGAGCCTAATGATCCTGATTTAGCAATGGCAGCCAAGATGTCGCGATGGCATTTAAGATTATAATCTGCCTTGACTGTCCTTTTCAGGATACTGGTAATATGATCTATGTTTGCCCGTATTTCCTGATGACCTATTTCGTAAAGGATCTTTTTCACCTGCAGGTACCAGGGAAGCAATGGCCCATCCTCGTGGCCAAGGATATCCAAAACTGCTTCTTGGACTTTGCACCATAGAGGTTCCAAGTGGGAGGCCTAGGTTCTTTTTAAAGAACACATTTTCTCTCACACAACATTCTTACTTTTTGCGTGCCCCCAAATTCCGGCCCCATAAAGTGCAGCCCGCCTCAGTCGGAGTTTATATACCTCTCACGTTGGACCCATGGCGCATCTCCATATTCATAAGCAAACTGTGTAATTGTGCCACAATATCTGGGGAGGGAAACCCCATTTAGTCCCATTTACCATCATCCGAGATCCTCACAGCCAAATAATCAAATGCACCCACTTGTTCTATTGATGTATTCGCAACAGAAAGCCTACACAATGTTTTTTTCTTCTTTTTTGAGATAACTATTGCTTTTTTTTCATGTTAATCAGTAGGCACCTGTCATGGCAATCAGGGAAACAAGGATTGAGTCGTCGGCAAATAGCAATACCAGGATTCTTTCCCCTGGTAGGGGACACAAGAATTTTGACTATTAAGCCATTCATTTACAAAAGGAACAGGGTTGGTGCAAGCACACAACCCTATCTCACACCTTTTTTCACCTTAAAAGGTGCAGTACATTCCCCGCCCAGGCCCCACCTTACACCGGCCTCATTATTGTTATATTACAGCAATATTGCTGATAATAGGGGGTTTGGAATTCCAAGACTCCTTAACACGTCCTAAAGCTTAGATTGCGGGACTACGTTGACGTCTGTGCGCATATCAAAAAATAACACATACTAACTCACTTTCCTTAGGAAATGTATTTATTGATGGCCAACGATAACCTAAATCACTGGTCGATGGTACTAACCCCTTCTCTGAAGCCAGCTTGACGATGACCAATAAGGCTCACATTGAATGCCCATGCCTTCAGATATCCCAAGAGTACTCTGGCAAAGATATTTCCAGACAAATCAAGTAGGGAATTAGGCAATAATTGCCTGGTTACTCGTAACCACCTTTCTTATATAAAGGTATGATTTCTGTTGATGACCATGATTTTGGTGCTTGATTCGATCTTAATATTCCATTAAACAAGCAGTAAAAATATGGGGTCCAAATAATTGGTTTGGTCCCAATAAGATCTCCTGGTCTCCGATCTGCAATTCCAAGTGAACAAAAGCAATACGACCACAATTAACCTCTCTGACCTGTCGACCACATTTGATACAGTGGATCATGAGATTCTTTTAGAAACTAAAATCAATGGGGCTGATGGCGTAGTTAGTGTTTCCTTTTATTGCAGACTGATTGGGCTGCTATCGAGTTGTGCTCAAACCTGTTAAGTCTATGTGGTCTACTTAGCAAAAAATGCATAAAGGGAAAAGCTTTTTGTGCTATGGCTTTTTGATCTATGTGGACATTGAACAATGTTCTAGTATATTGGAGTATTTTGTCTCGCTCTATTACCATGTGGTTTTGATTAGGATTTCCCAGAGGCGAACAAGTTATTGTACATTTGAGATCATAGTTTTGGGAGATAAAGAGTGCATCAATGCATCATAATCTTTGTACTTCATTTAACTGCCTCTATCATTTTTGTGCACCCACATAGAGCAAGTTTTCTTTCTTTTATCCTTTAAATTTAAAGTATATAAATAAAATATGTCATGCAATTAATCAGCAACCATGGAACAAGCTATCAAATCATGGATGAACCTCTGTTTCCCGAACCTGAAACCAACCAAATCTGGGATTGTGACCATTTGCCTACAACCTACGCTTTGGCAATACTTTTTCTAACCAAAGCAACTTGATAAGTGCCCTACACCAGTAAAAAGTAGAAAATACGTGAACAAATATTGACAGCACCATTTCTCTGATTCACCAGATCATTGCAGTGGCTCACACAGGTATTGCTTCTTTGGACCCTTAAATTAACGATTCCATTCCTAGACCTTCAGCAATAAAAAACTAAAATTCTACTCATGCTCTTCTGTTTTGATTATGCAAACATCCTCTACCTCATGTCACAGAGCGGGAAACACACAACCAACAAAACCAGATAATTGTTTCTGCAACTATCATTTTCAAAGGTAAGGCTGAGGGTTGGATGAAAGCCTCAGCATCTGGATTTAACGAAAGAGTGGACTTCTAGGTACATTAGGGGGGCAGGGAGAGTAAGGAAATGGAATAAAACCTGACATTCTAAGGCGCTATGGTACTGAGTCCAATTCATGATCTAACAAAGCTTTTCCTGAGTGTACACATTAGATAGTGTTAGACACGTCACTCACAATCACAGGTCGGCTTAGAGTGCCCCAATGAACTTATTTTCCCTAGTTCTTTGTCTTTGTACTTTTCTGGGCTTTGGCCGTGTCATGTATCTTGACTTTGGTCCTCAGTCGATACCTGGGGCTTTCTCGGGATAGACAACACCTCTCCTTGCATCTCCTCCTGGATGGGATGTTAGACAAAAGTTAGAAACCTGGCCAAGAACTGTAGCTTGCTCTTCTTGACTTCGGGAGCTGCAAGTCTGTTTTTGGCTGGTACTCCCCCTACCAGGGTAAACTCCGAAGCCCACTACCTAAGTCCAGGATTGAGCACTACAAGCTTCTTTAGCTGAGACGGCAGCATTTCAAATTCCATCACACCCTTATGATGCTCCATCTGGCTATTTTCATTCACTCAAGAGCTTGCTTCTTCCATATACACGTCTCCAGAAAGGTTCTAGGGCTCTTCCTTAATACTGGACTGGCATTCTCTGTGGCCAAATTGAATTGCCTTAGCCACTTTTGGTTGCAAATATCCCCAAATATTTGGCATATTCTTCAGGGCCAAAGCAGATTAACTTGGTCACATTCTCCCTTTCTTCTTCCTCTCTTTGCATTACACCTCTCCCTCCAAAGGAACGTCCAAACCTCAGAGATTTATGTGCCCTTTTATACCAGATGTAATGGCTAGATTGATGCAATGAGCCTTATGACTCATGGGTCTGTTTCTCCAAAATGACCCGGAATTTGTATTGGACATTTTAAGTGGGTCCAACTAATCCCCAAGTGTCTGTGCCTATGTGTTAGGTGGAAGCAAGTGGGGAGAATTAGATAAAGGCTGAGATCTATGGTTGAGGATGCTTGTGGTCCTGTGCAGAAGGGGTGTGGCCTAGCAGTTCGAGCTGCACACCCCTGTTGCGGGGGGCCAAGCTTAATTTACGCATTGTCTTTCCAGTTCTTTAATGGCATGGCAGCAATGAAAGACAATGCTCTGGACGGTTGCACAGGGTGCTTCCCAGAGGTTATGATTAATTCAGAAACTTCCAACCACAATCTCCTCTGCTCTGCTAAAGTAACTCTTTGTGGTACTGGTATGCCCAGACGTGTCACAAGCTTGCCATTCCAGGGGACCCACGTTAAACCTCACTGGCAATCCCTAATGAGGCTGACAAATGTCTAGAGTTGCATGTGGTCTCTAGCAAAAGGTATGCACACTTGCAGATTGGTCTGGACAGATTCGTTTTGGGTGGGAACGAGCTTGATGTGCATATGGCCTTTCTCATTCTCTAATGGCATGTCAATCTAAAAAAAAAAAAAAAAAGTCTGGAGGGTTACCCAGCAATGCCTGAGGTTATGCTTTATTCAAAACCTCATAGCCATCATTCTTCTCTTTCGAAAAATGTGTCAAGACTTGACACAGGGTGTATCTATTTCTTTGCATAACATCGGATTACGTATTTAACAGGTCTTTCTCAGGATCAGCAAAGATATTAAAACATGAAACCATTTAAAAAAAACAAATGAAGGAAAACCTGTTTCTCAGGAAAAAGTGGTGTAGTTCCTCCTGCTGCATATGAGAAAGACATCAATTAGTGAAACTGAGTGTTTCATAAAAACTACACCCCTACATTGACATTTTCTTTATAGTAAGTATTAAAAATATGCAGTATAATCACTTCGTACCTGCACACGAATAGTTGTACAGTATGTTCATGCGAATCTCCAAAGTACCAGAGTTGACATATTTTTATAAGAAAAATGCTACAGCACCTCCAAAAAATGCAATAAATCTCTAAGGATGTAAGTGCATTGGGGGTTTGGCATGCAGACAGGACCATACCCACAGACATCAGATTATATTCTAAAATTCAGTGATGCTGTTGTTTTGTGCAAGGAAACACCTCAGAGGGACATATGCCCAGCCATTTTACCCTCACATCCTAACCCTAAAGTTTCCCAAATGATTATATATGGTTCATGGTTGTAAACACTGTAATGTTAGGTAGAGTGGTGTGAACAATGTAAGTAGCACCAAGTTCACTGTGCATTAAATACTTAGTGAATCAAACATATAATTCTTCTAGCACTTAAGTATTTGTCAAGCATAAAGATCTGTGGCAAGTCTGATGTTCCAAAAATGCTCTCTGATTTTATGCAAAGCAGCCAGAACCGTGCATTGCTGATAGTTGTCCCTGTCCCTTTTTTCATGGAGGTATTTTTAAAGAGTGTAATATTAATGTGACTGACTGTCCATCTCATCATTACAATTTCTATCAGAAAATATTGTATATTTTTTGTTTAGATTTTTTGTAATTTGCTTTGCTCCGCAAGAGCAACATTCGTATTATGACAAAAATATATGCTGTCCTTACTTCTTTGAAAGGGTCTTGCTCAGATTAGATCAATGATCTGTTTCTTATGTGAACATCAAGGCACAAATGTGTTACAATATTCACAAACCCTAACAGTTAACAAACATAAAACTAAAAATAACAGACACAGTTGTCAATCATGCAGACTAGTTCTCTGTCCCTTACAAGGTCTCTCAGAACCCCCAAGCACCCCACTGAACCCATCCGCATATCCCCCTGCCTTGCCCTGTATGGAAAATGCACACTCAGTGGGAAAGTGTAGTGAAATTTCATGCCCTCGAAATACCAGGCCATTCCTCACCTCAAGAGATGCCTCTGTCTGCAACCATTCTACATAAAAAACAGCGCCCCCAACCCCAGACGTTAACTGGGTTTTTGTCTCTGGTGGTGCTGACATCAGCAATGCCTGTGGTGTCGCTAGCGAACATCCACCTAACAATGCAACTCTTGCCCACAGCAAGAGAGAGAGAAAGAGTGAGACAAAGAGAGACAGAGCGAGACATAGAGAGAGATAGGATGAAAGTATGATCTGCTTTTGTTACACAATGTAGCATAAGTATGCAAAATGTCACCCATTCCGTTATATTCAGATGTAGGTCCTCGTCTGCAAATTAGTGTCTTTTATGGCTTTAGGAGGTAGTGTGACTCATTTTGTCTGCACGTAGCTGAGGATAATTATTCAAAAGTTACTATTTCTTATGGCTATAGGTTGTATACTTAATGCAGAACATCATTGCCCCCCCAATAAAGTATAACACTTTGTTTTTTTATTTCACAAGACTGTGTGTGGGGTGTAATCAAAGGCATAAAACCAATGGAACGGAAGGGCCCATTGGGGAAATGACCTGCAAGCATTCAGAAACCTGTACACTGAAAAGGGGTCTATTTAGGCAGACTATGTGGGTGTCTTTCTGCAGTTGAAATCCAGAGAAAGCTAAAACAAAAATGTAATCCAAGTGCAGATTGGAAAAGCACATCACATTACTGGCTGACAAATTAATGCAGCATTTTCACTGAAACTGACACAAATCAAAAGGTGATACATTGTGACGATTCAGAATCACCTTTCAGCAGAAAAAGTAACAGCAGATAATTAAATGATGAGTGAAAGAAACAGCCCCATACTTTCAGCGTAAAAGCAAAGTGAACTCTGATCAGTAAAACACACTGTATGTCAAAGAATCAAGTAAGAAAATGCAATATGTGAGTTCGTTTCAGCCAAGGAGAAGTGGTGGGTCTCTGGGAAAACTTCACAAAGGACTCCCCCCACTGAAAGCTTGGTTTGCGCATCCCAACTGTTTACAACTGCTTTTTATTCATTTATGTATTTATTTATTGGTCACTTGTTAGGCACTTATACAATTAGCAAAACTGTTTTAAAGTGCCCACAGGGCAACAGGGTGGCAACAGGGAGACAATGAACTACAACAAAGATAAGTAATTGTATTGACAGTACAAAAAATCATAAGAATAATAGGGGGGTGACAAACTTACTATGCTTTGTGAATGTTCAGAATGTGCAAGTGCAGAGGGGAAGGGGGCAAGGGATAGGTGCTCTGGTGCTCATGGAGAATTTCTCAGGGTGAAGTGCTAAGTGGAGAAAACATGTAAGCACAACCTCCATTGAGGAGGGTGAGCCTAAACAAGTGCATTAAATAGACAGCAATTGGGATGAGAGATGTGGGGATCAGGATCCTGAGGGTACATAAGGGCCCTGCACATCAGTCATGCTACTGTATGATTAGAAAGGAAGAGGGGAGGAGAAAGAAGAGGTAAAGAGAACAGTTTTGAAACTCAAAACGCAGGGGGAGAGGGAGGCTACTCCACAGAAGGTAGCCCACCGAGAAAAGCGATCAACCACCAGCTCTCTGTTTAGCAAAACGATTCACACACAAGTAGTTGGTGCCAGAGGAACGCAGGTGTCTAGAAGGGGAGTTTTTGGTCAGGAAGAGTGGAAGATAGAATGGACCCCGGCCCCAGATAGCCTTGTGGATGATACAAAGGGATTTGAATGTAATCCCTGCTGAGACCAGGAGCCAGTGAAAGCTTTGTAGGGCAGGAGAGATGCGGTCCCTGGGCTTGAGGCCAAGGATATGCCTTGCTGCCCTATTTTGGGTTAGCTGAAGGGTTTGCAGAGTGGACGAAGGAAGATTAAGGAAGAGGCTGTTGCAATAGTCGAGCCTGGAGAGAACCAGAGCATTGGTAACATTGAGTCTCTGAGGGAAGGTGAGGAAGGAAGAGCTGAAAGTGGGACTTCTTGACAATTTCTTGAATTTGAGGGATGAAGGAGAAGGAGGAGTCAAAGATGACTCTGAGATTCCTGGATTCAGATGAGGAAGGCTCGAGTGCAGGGGAGAAGTAGGGTGCAGGGGACCCAATAGGGAGAATCTCTGCTTTGCTGGCATTGAAGCAGAGGTCATTATCAGTGCACCAGGTCTGGATGGCAGCGAGGCAGTCAGGGATGAAGGCGGGTGCAAGGGCATCAGTAGAAAGTTTGAAGAAGAGTTGTGGGTCGTCAGTGTAGCACTGGAAGTTGGGGGAGAAGGAGGAAATGAGGCACGCCAGCAGAGAAAGGTAAATGGTATAGAGCCAGGGTGAAAGGATGGAGCCCTGGGTGATGCCACATGTGGAGGAGGAAGAAGGGGAGGAGAAAGGGCCGAGTATGATTTGGGAGGAACGGTCAGTTAGGAAGGAGGTAACCAGTCCAGTGCCCTCTAAAAAATACCAAGGGTATCATGGAGCCTTTTTATGAGGATGGAATGGTTCACTGTGTCAAATGCAGAAGAGAGATCAAGGAGGATAAGGACAGCAGGGGAGTTGGAGTCTAGGGATGCAAGCAGTTCTTCACAGGTGTTCAGAAGATAATTTTCTGTGCCTCTGGATGCTCGGAATCCAGACTGGTGGTCGTGGAGACCGCCGATAGGTTCGGTATGAGAGTTCAGTTTGGGGGGCAACTTCTTGAGCAGCTTCCCTAGGAAGGGGTGATGGAAATGGGGCGGTAGTTGGCTGTGCGGGAAGGGCCTGCAGAGAGTTTTTTAATGAGGGGGCGCACAAGGGAATGCTTGAGGGAGGATGGAAAAGAATCAGTAGCGAAGGAGTGCTTGCAGAGCTCAGCAAGAGCAGGGGAGAGAGAGGCAATGTTGTCCTTGATGGTTCTGGAAGAGCATGGGGCAACCTGTTTGGAAGAGACCTTCATGGAGTTGACTGCTCTGGTGACTTCTTCAGGGGAGACAGGAGTGAAGAAGGAGAAGGTGGAAGGGGGGGTGAGTAGCAGAGGGGGGAGGGTTTCATTGGAGTAGTGAGTGCGTGGCCTGGCTGTTCAATATATCCTGGGTTTTGGAGGTGAGGTGAGAGGTGAGTGCATTGCAGAGGGCCTGGGAAGTAAGGGCAGAAGATACTACAGCCAGGTTGGCAAGTTCCCTGCACATTTTGAAGAGTTCAGCCATGTTGTTGGATGCAATAGTCACTCGTGCCTGATGGTGGGCTCTTTTTTTGGCACGGATGGAGAGTCTGTAGTGTCTCTGGAAAATGCGGCAGGCCAGTTTGTCAGAGGGTGAGCCTAAAGTGTGCCACTTCCGTTCAGCAGTCCTGCACTTAAACTTTTTGTCTGCAAGTTCAGAGTCGTACCAGGTGTTATGCTTGGAGGCAGGTTTCAGGCACTCCTCATGACTGGAGCAGGGATGTAGTGGGTGTTGGTAATGGAGAGGTAGAGGTTGCTAAGGGCAGAGTCAGCGGAAACATCGGATTTGGGAGGGCAAGGGGGAATGAAGGTGGAGGTGAAGGCAGCAGCTGACACTCATTTCATCGGATGGATGTTCATGAACGAGGTTGGCAGGGATATTGGAGGAGGGGTCATGGGATGGTAGGGACCCAGGTGGGAGGCAAGAAGAGAGTGGTTAGACCAGGAGAGAGGGGTGACCTGGGGAGTAGTGAGAGGGAGATTGGAGTGGATAATGGCATCCAGTGTGTGTCCAGCAGAGTGGGTCGGACCAGAAGGAAGGATGGAGAGGGATAGGGAAGAGCATAGGTTGATGAAGAGGGAGGTTGCTGTGCACAGGGAATCTAAGTGAATGTTGAAGTCCCCTAGGAGCAGTAGGTTGGAGGTGGTAGAAAGTAGGGAAGAACAGAACTCCGCCCATTCAGAGGGAAACAGAGATGAAGTGCCTGGAGGCCGGTAAATGGTAGCAATGGTCAGAGTGGCTGTGGGAGAGATGATGAGTTTGCATACTAGGCTCTCAAAGGATGAACAGTGCTGAGTTGGTAGGATGGAAGAGGGGATCCAGTCAGAGAAGAGTAAGGCAATCCCACCGCCTGCACAGTGAGGTCGAGGCTTGAAGGAGATCTTAAAGCCATTAGGAAGAAGTGAGTCGAATGAAATGACTGAGCTGGCGTTGAACCAAATCTCAGTGAGTGCAAGTATGTCCAAGGCAGTGTCTTCAAGGAGAAGGGAGATGTCAGCAGAGTGTTTGCTGGCAGAGCGTGCATTGAGCATGGCCAGATAGAAACGATGACTGGCTTTGAATGTTTTTTGTGGTCGAGTACAGGGGCGTGGAGCATCAGTCAGAGGTGGTAGAGAAGGGAGGGTAACAGGGGGAAAGACAGGAGAAGAAAGGAAGTTGATAAGGGATGATATGATTCGGTCAAACAGAAGGAGTTTTGCATGAGGGCCTTGAACCAGGATTGTGCCCGTGTGGTAGCCATTAATGCAGCAGGGAGAGGAGAAGAAGCCCGACAGGAGGACTTCCCACTTGGTGCCGCCATTAATGGTAGTGGAGGAGTAGGGGGCGAGAGTAGAGATGAGGTGAGAGGTCCATAGGTCAGGAGATGGAACACAAAAAAAGATGTTGGTGAGGATTTCTCTGGAGGAAGCACTGACATATGTGTCTGCAATTGGCAGGCCAGGGCTTGCAGCAAGCATGTCTCGTTTATGCTTTTTATATCCAGATCTTGACAGAGAGGGAGTGTAGGTGATAATGTACCCATTGGAGTAGATTGGGGAGAAGGAGAGTGCCAACACAGAACAGGAAGGAGTGAGAAGAAGAGAGGTAGGAGAGGTTGGGAGGGGGCTGCTTCAGCACTGCTAGTTCTGAACAGGCACACATGCGGCCAAATGGATGTTAGGAGGGATGGTACAGAATAGTACAAAAAGTGTGCAAACCAAAGTCTATATCCACAATGACATTCAAAACTATGCTGGATGAGATATTACACTAACAGTTATACACTAACTAATTTAAGCTAGCAAGACAATGAGGATGTGCACACAGCTAAATTCAATTTTAAACAGCAGTAAGACAATCAGGATGTGCACACAGCTAAATTTGATTTCCTTTTTGGGTCAACAGGAATAGCAGTAGGCAGTGGAGGTGGAAGTCCAGGAAGGAAGTTGGTGTTAGGGTTTAGTGCTTTGAAACAATAAAAGAAAGGATAAGAGAAGTGCCTTCGGAAATAGTTTGTAGAGATTGTCAGGAGAGGAACAAGGTCCAGTGGATGATTAAGCAGCATAGAAATGGTCTACACTTGTGTGATAGCTGAGGAGGCGATCACATGGATGAAGAGCACGTGGATAAGGTCCCCAGTGACCAGGTGCAAGTTGAGGCTTGGTAGACATAGTGGGGCCCAAAACGCCCAGCTAGGAATGGACAGAAACAGACAGGAGCCTTAGGAGTGTGGCCTTAAGAGGTGGGCCGGCAAGCCTGCCGGCTCTGTGATTGGCCCGTTACAAAAAGGGCTTAGCCAATCAAAAGCCATCCACAAGCACTCAGCAAAGGTACTCTGGTTCTCTCAAGGCCTGCCTGAAAGGTGCTGAAAACCAATTGTCTCCCAGAATTGGAGTCTCTGAAAGCTAATTTCTGTGCAGAGCAGATGGTCTGGCTGGTACATGACCGGAATGTAGGGGGAGATGAGAAAACAGGGGCTGCATTCAAGGGTGAACTCCAGGAATCTACGGAAATAGAAGCTTTTCAGATCAAAAGGTGGTCCCCTTCAGATAAGAGGACAGGATGCCAGATCTCTGCAGTGGGGGATCTCTGTGTTGGCTGCTGCATCCCAGGTATTTATGATTGGCAGCCCACACTTCAAACAACAAAGAGACTAATAAAAGAAAAGCTCTGGTCACAGTCCAACCCAGAGTGACAGATGGCCTGGAGACCAGAGAGCTAAATTTGCATACAGCAACTATACATCATACTGCCTTCATTTTCATGTCCTTCTTTAGATAATTTCCAGGTGATTATGTTGAAATAAATTTCATCCACCTGCGACTTAGGGAATTGTAATGGCCAGCTGGAAGGTAATCCTGACTGCGCTGAACATGTCCTGAATTTGATAATTGGCGCACTTTTGGAGGGTACAATTAGAAAGGTGGGGAGTAAATGACAAGTTCCTAACTATTATGCTTTCTGAAAAAAAAGTGGAAAATTGCCAAATGGCCGTGCAACATGGTGCGGAAACAGTTGTGGTTTTATTAAATTCCCCTTGATTCGCTGAAGCAGAATATATATATTATGCCAGTTACTTGTAAATCACAAAGATTTTTACACATAACTAGATTTTTGCCAAAAGTTGACATGAAAAGAAAAGGGGATTCAAAATGGGAATTGCCATATGTCTGCTCCTGAGTGGAAGAAATTCCATAGAACAGGTTATTGGAACCATGTTCGTTCTCAGTAGACGGGCTCCCACACTCGTGTTAACTTATTCTTTTTTTACCCAAAGGGCTCATTGACCTATAAGATTTATTTTAGAGAATATTAACTTTCTTGGTCACCAGCACCTCTATGTGAAAGGTCTTAATCTGCAAGCGTATAGTTCAGAAATATCCTGCAATGTCAGGATCCCTCTGAAATGCAAGCCCACCCCAAACGGGAGCAGTACTCCTTGTTTCGGCGTGGCCAGATTGGCACGACCGGTCTGGCGCTTGCATCTTTTGGCACCAACACGTTTTGATGCAGAAACACTATTTTGTAATAAAATAAAAACATTGAAAAATTAATGCTATCTCGACCCCTGGCTGCAAGGATGTGAGACCAAAGAGCTAAACACTGGACTATGGAGGTCTTATCAATTTCAACTGCACCAGTTACTTATATTAAAATGGGTCATGAAGAATGCTCGTAAAGCTTAATATAAGTAACTGGTGCAGAAAAAATTGATAAGAGCTCTATGGCCTTGTGGTTAAGTTATTAGACACCCAGGCCAAGGTTCATGACATCCCTAATTTTATTTTTAGATTTTTATAAAAGTACTTTTAAAAGTGCACTGTTAATTAAATTTGCAGCGAAGTGGCCGTGCCAAACAGGCCACGCCAAACCGGCTCCTGTGACGAAACGTATGTGCCAAAGCGGCCTGCACCGAACTGGCGGTGCCGAAAGTCCTGCTCCGAATGGGAGAGGGCTAGAACAACATGACTACATAATGGGAGGCACTTAAGAAGTAACCGTTACAAGCACAGCAGGAACCAGAGTGAAGAGACTGGCAAACATGTGTGTGAAGTAAGATGTGTGAGATAAGGTGTGGGGAGCAGGGGCGGGGAGGGCGAAGTGTGTGTGTGTATGTGCCCGTCCACCTGCAAAGGGCACAAATCCACTGCTAAAAAATATTGCCATCACTTCCGGTTCTAGAATACTGTACTTGTGTGTGTGTCTATGTGCTGGCAAGGTGGGCTGGTTGCCAGCGTGAGAGATATGAGAGTCATGCAGGGACCGCAAGCACATGCAGCATGAACATGCTTTCAATGGCAATGTTGCCTTCTGTTCAGTGGTGTAACTTTGCTGAAAATGTTAGGAGGGCCATGACATCTAAATGAAAGGGGACCCTGCCAACTGAGCGCCTGATTCACACAGCGTTTTCCTATGGGATTGCAGAATTGAAAAACACTTCTGTGAATCAGGCCCTGAGTGGGACAAAATGGTGTGCCACAAAGGTTGGGGGGGGGGCAAGCACCCTTGTCCTCCCTAAAATTACGCCCATGCCTATGTTGTTGAGATTGGCCTCATGACTTTCTATGGACCACTACAGCATGGAAGGTGTCAGCGCAGCACATATTGTGGGCAACCACATTGTTTTCTATGAGGACTATGAGGACTACCAACACGAAAAAGGGTAGCACTGCATATGTTGTTGTCAGGCCACATTAGTTTCTCTGAGCACTCACAGCATGAAAGGGGGCCAGTGAAACATATATTGCTGTGGAGGTTCTCATGATCTTCTTTGGCACTACAAAATGATATGGCGACCAACGCTGACATATATTGTTGTGATAGGCCGGATGACATTCTCTGGGCAGAATCAGCAAGAGGGTGGGGGAGAAGAGGCAGCGCTGGCATATCATTTAAAGAAAGGCCTCGTATTTTACCCTGACCACCAGCACCTTGAAAGCAGCTTTAGGACAGAAACAATAGGAAAATATATGTTAAAGAGACAGAGCGTGCATATATTGTGGAGGCAGGCCTCATATATTGCTTGGGCACAGGCAGTGTGAAAACGTGGTAGGTGGAACTCCTGCATACTTTTGGAAACCTGGCATCTACTCCCTATGGATTGATTGTATGAGTATGAGCTTTTGACCCAACTTTTCAGAAATATGTTCAGTAAAATGTATGGCTGAGGGGTAGAACCCCAGCCCCACCTGCCTGAACCCCCTTCAGTTTTTCTGGGCTTGCTTGCCTCACCCGCTCGCAGAACAATTTGTGTAATACATGTGTGCTCACCCGCCTTTATAATTCAGCAGCCGCCACCGACTGATGGGTGGGCGTTAAAGGTGGTCTATACTGAATCAACCATCTCTTCACAGTGCACTTGTATCTGCTTTTCAATCAAGTGGAATTCTGCCTAACCGAGGGGAAGCCCCTCTGTTTGCTCAACGGGTCTTATGATACTCCGGGGCCTCTCTCCAGCAAGCCTTGGCGTGTCGAAGGCCCTCCCTAACCACACACTCCAGGCAGAGATGAATCGGCTCCAGCAATAACAGAGCAAAGCAAAGAGACTATCAAACGAGTCTGCGGTCAGGCCTCATTCTGCGGGGGATCCTGAAATCCCCCACAATGCAAACTGTGCGTACGCAGACTGTTTACCCCCTACGCCTCCTGAAAAGGTTTCTGCAAAGCGTGCTTTCTTAAGCAAATGCAAGCTCAGATCCCGCCAAAGAGCTTTGTCCTATGATAATAATATTAATAATAGCTTCATGCGTGGTCTTTCGCCCTGAATGAGCGCTATGTCCACACCACTGCACCTGGCAGCGGTTGATGAAAGCTAAACGAATTACTTTTTTTGCCACAGTCACTATCAAAGCAAAATGTACTACAATATCAAGTTTTCACATAGTGCTTCATGCCGCTTCTAAGTGCTGTTATAATAGTTGCTATTATTAAACATTTATGGTACTTAATTTCCCGAACTTGGATGTCTGGATCTCTAAATTGGCCCTGCGGGGATTCGAACCCCTGGCTGCAGAAAGAGTTTAACTCATCTTTGGCATATACATAAACTGAAAACTGGATGGTATGGTAAACAATGGCCAGCTTCCTGACACATGGTTGCATCACCTTTACCCTCTTCTAGGTCACCCTTACTTGTGTCTTTAATTCCAGCACCTAGATGTAGTTAGTTCTGACCGGTGCGTGATACAAATACTACAAATAAAACTCAGTATGTAGGTGCACCACTTGGATACACCATAATCAGATCAAGTACCTGGATTTCTTCAGGAAAAGGTGCACTCACATGAAGGTTTACTTTTTTCCGGATTCAACCTTTGGCTCAACAGTCTATTTATATTCATCACCAGAGTGGAGAGTTCCCGGGTGGTCCACTCTGAGTCCATATAGGGATAAGATCGTTCGAGACCAGGAATAGATTTTTGACACCAGTAATGAGGAGGAAACACAAGCTGCTCACCCCATGAGTAGTCACGAGTCCAGCGGTGCTACCAGCGGGTTGTCGCCGGGCTCGCAACACTTTTTTCGACGCCTGACCTCCCGGTGCCATTGGGACATTATAAGTGCCAGTTGATCGGAAAGCCAGGCACCAGAAAATATTGTTCCCCATTCTCAGAGTGGGGAGACTGAGGCACCGGCATCGTTGCTAATGGTGGCCGATGCTTCTGTGACAATTCTGCCTACCAGGACCGTTGCGGGCGGCAGGTCAGACCTGCCCGGCGCATCGGCCCCTGCAGGCATACTTGTAGTGTGGTGGTCCGGAAAGCGTGCCGGTACTTTGCTACCATCACCCTTATTTCCGGACCGCCACACTTGTAATGAGGACCATTAATCTTTCTCTGTAATGGCAGCCAAATTGTGGAACACCTGGCCACTAGAGTTATTCCTCAGAGTAAATCACAATATTAAGGCTAAACTAAGACTAAACACACTATTTTCCCTGCAGTAAATAGTTTGAATCATGTCCTAGTCTATTTTTTGGTCCAGCGCTTAAATGCCAACTCCATCATTTCTGCACTTTGCAAGAATTATACCATACCATATGAGATGTGGCCCGAATTACCATTGAATAATCCAGAACATAAACCTTAAGGTTATTTCCCAGGCAATTCATCAAGTTATCTAACAAAAGCTCTTTAATGGGAAGATGAAACTGAGATGATATGACAATCTTTTGAAATTAATTTGGGTGTCCCAGGGATTGGAGCAGAGTGTAATTTCCTTTTCCTGAATAATGCAGAGCAAAATCAGCAATTGTGATCCCTCCACTTTACCTCCAAAAATCTGCAATGTTAACATCTGGTAATTCAGCCGGAGGTAATACCGGCAAACTTGGAATTTGGTGGTACGGGAAAAATTGAGGTAAACACAACTATCCTGCACTGACAAACTCGTAATGAGCCACTACCTTTCCCAGAATGGAGTGTAGTGCGCGCTTCGTTTCAAACATTTTTTAATAGATGCTAATGGACATTTTGGTATTTTTCACTACATTTCTCAGAAGTCCGCATCATACTCTCTTTCCCTCAAAATATCTTATGTTCACTTTGGTATTTTAACTCTTTTCCCAAAATTAAGCATCAAAGCATGCCTTATCTCATAATCTCTTCATGGGAGCTTTGGGACTTTCACTATATTTCCCAAATTGCAGTGTCTGGCCCAGTGTCTGCTGGTTTTCAGAAAATACCTTAAAACCCACTTGTTCAATTGACATACCCCATACTTCGGCTTCCTCGATAATTCAGGTTAGAGCGTTCTGGTCTTGTTGGTTATTTACATGTTTCATGTACGCACCCCCATGCCTGCAGGCTTTGGCTGCTTTATAAGCAAGTAAATACAAAAAGAAATCGAAATAGAAATTGTGAACACATACATCAAGGTTCTCTCTTGCCCTCAGTCGTGTCCTCGTACTCTCTTTCACTCCCTCTATGAATTGCTCTTGGCCTTCTAACATCTCTTGCATCTTGTAGCACTCCCTGTCTCTGAAGGTCAGCCATGTCTATGAAGTGAGTTGCGCGCTCACTTTGGTTCCCTCTGCAGTGGTCTTTCTCTTTGCTTGGCCTCTCTGCTGACAGGCTACTGACTCCAAAATGTTGAATTCCTCCAGAAACAAGGGTTCTTCAGTTCGGATTTCCACATAGGTTCAACCCAAATCATTATTTCTCCAGGCTTTAACAGCTACTACTTTGACGTCATCTCTCTCAGGTCTCTGCAGATTATCACACTGTCTGTTTCTCTTCCTCTTCACCTCTTGTCATACGCCTCAGGATTTCATCAGATTGGTGGTGTACCCAATTGCTAGATCACTGGGTCATAGACGTCTACTGGCATTTAGATTTTCTTCATTCCCCAGACCTCTCTGCACATGAGATAGGGAAGTGCGCCTATAAAACCTCATGTTAACATCTTGGATCAAATTGTTCATTCTCTCTGGCAGTTTTTGTTGAGAGGTGAATGTGCTTTGTACGCCTGGTTTACAGTGGGTGCCTGACTGCATTCATGCCTCCACAATGATCGGCATGCAACAAATAAGACACTTTTTGGAAGCATGTCTGACACTGGAGGTAGTCACTTTATCAGATGTCCCTGGATTCAACCATTTGTGCAAGGAAGGAAGCATTTTCCATGCTATCCTTGGGATAGGGTAGGGAGGTTGATAACAGGCTGAAGAGCGGTCCAGGCCAAGTAACACTTGGATAGCGTGGTTGGCCATGGGCCTTCTATTGGATGAAACGGCCATGATCACTAGCATCAGAGGCTCCAGACATGTTCATTAGGATGGTTCAGGTTGATAGGGACATCCTTAAACCTGGGGTGCCAGGGAGGGGAAGCTTAGGCTGCTCTTGAGGACTGTGCCACTCAGCAGATCGAGAGAACCTGTAGAGAGGGAGCAGGATCTCACACCCATGTGAATGGCTGTGGGAGAAAGAGGAAGATTTGAAATTGGAAGTAGGTGTTGTACAGGTGTGCCCAGACGTGGGTCCCTTGCTCGCTGCGCCACAGGGAACCAGGCTGCACCTCACTGAGGAGGTCCAACAAGGCCGAAACATGTCTGGGGTTGCTTGGTTTTCTGTGCAGAGGGGACCTGGCCTAGCAGTTCGGGCTGGGCTGCTACCTTCGGTGGCGGCAGCTGCTGACTGATTTGCACATGGCTGGTCCCCTTTTGCAATGGTGCAGACGGGCTAAAAAACGGTGGTGTGGAAGGTTGCCCAGAGCAATTGCCAGTGGTTTAGATTCTTTTGAAACCTTCCACCCATCACTTTTGTGGTCAGTACATGTGAAACATAACACTTGTGAGTGATCTGTAATCACAGATTGGGGGTCATTCCGAGTTGGATGGTAAGGGAAAAACGATGCCGGTAAAGGACTACCGGCATCGTTTCCCGTTACGGCCCATTCTGACCCACCAGACCGTTATTTACGGCTGTAAATAGCGGTTTAGTGGCGCGCGCCCGACACGACATGCCGAAATTAGCAGCATGGCATAAACCGGAGCTGATCCCAAGTAAAGCGGACATGGAAAAAACGGCCTCCACAAGACCGCAAAGTACCTTACCACCATGGAGTAAATACCGGCATTGCTGAGAAGGTGTAAAGAACCCTGAGCAGTATTTCCAAGAGGAACAGGTGCACTCAATCAGCACAGGTGGGGGCAATGGTGTCTGGCACAGCACAAAAGGAGCACACCCACACACCACACCCCTTCCCACACCAAGATGATACCAATTGTAGCAGCATTCCTGGAGCTGGAGGCCCTGCTTGCAAGGCAGTAACTACAACAACAGCAACAACAACAACCACAGCCCCCACCACAGAGGATACACAGGAGGAGAAGGAGGGTGAGACAGGCCCAGCATGCCCTACCAGTGCAGCCACCATTACCACGCCGGCAGCCCCCAATCCCCCGCATCAGAGCCACCCCCTTCAACCTCACACCAGAGCAGATCCACACCCTGTACCGGCTTGACCGGGACACCATTACCACCATAGTGGACCTGATACATGATGTTATAGTGAGCTGCATAGAAATCAGCACTGCCATCCCCCCTCTACTGAAGGTAGTGTCTGTGCTCCACTTCCTTGCCACAGGCACCTACCAGCATACAGTGGGGCACATGCATGGCATTTCACAGCCCATATTTTCCCGGATACTCAACCAAGTGCTGGATGCCCTCCTCAATCACACAAGGGACTACATATCCCTACCCCAGACTCCCCAGGAGATATATGACACCAAAGTTGCCTTCCATGCACTGGCAGGCATGCCAAATTGCATAGGTGCCCTCGACTGCACCCACTTTGAATTGGTGGTCCCGCATGCCATGGAGGTGCCGTATCGCAACCGCAAGCAATACCACTCCATCAACGTCCAGATGGTGTGTAATGCCAGTAAAGCCATCACACATTGCAATGCCCGATACGCCAGATCAACTCATGACTCCTTGGTCCTACGGAACTCAACACTACCACGCTACATGGAGCGACATGCTGGACGACGTGCCTGGCTGCTTGGTGAGTAACCTGAATGGGCCATGGCAGTGCATTGGGGCTGTGAGTAGGTTGTCTGCATACTCCACCTGGGTGGGAAAGGGGGGGTGCATACTCCACCTGGGTGGGAAAGGGGGGGGATGCATACTCCACCTGGGTGGGAATGTCCACGCCAGTGCACGATGTTCATCTCACAGCACACTGTGCCCCAAGGCAAGTGACACGGCACATGACCACATAACCACACAGTGATGAATTTGAGCCGACACCTAACACTACATGACTAACAGGAAACCTGGCCAGATACCACAACACATGCACCACTCATCGGCGGACCTTACACACCGTAGCGGCATCCTGCACCATGCAGTGCAATAGCACCATGTCGCTGACTCCTGCATCTCAACACACAGGACAGTCATCCCTGGGAGTGCATAGAAGTGAGTCTAACAGGGATCCTACAGCGTGTCACTGGCCCTGCACCCCCATAGGATTGCTGCAAGTCACCATGGTAGGGATCCGTGCAGAATGACGAGTATGCTACCAACTATAGCCAACACCCCCTTTCACCAAGTCTCGCGCAAGACATCAATGAATGCAGTCCAACACTGCTGCATGCATGTACGATGCACATGCAACAAGACGTGAGTGCACACCATGACCCATCAGGGAGAAGTTACCCCCTCCATCATTCCATTGCACATGACACATAGCCGGGCCAGTAATGGGGTGACTGTATCCTGGGACATGTGTGTATGGCCAGTAATCACCTGCGGCCATGTAAGACTAGTACAATTCTCCACCATGAATGCACAAACACTTACCTTCATTCCACTCTCATGCAGGTGATGCTGGCTACCCTTTGAAGCCGTGGCTCATGACCCCGGTCCGCAACCCACAGAACAGGCACGAGGAGGACTACAATAGATCCCATACCCGTACACGGGTGGTGATAGAGCAGACCTTCGGCCTGTTGAAGGCACAATTTCGTTGCCTCAGCCGGTCGGGTGGGGCACTCATCTACAGCCACGAGAAGGTGTCCAAGATCACCATGGCATGTGTAATGCTGCACAACATGTGCATCCGTCGGAACGTGCCACTGCCCCCTGACGTGGAACTGCTACCACCAGATGATGATGAGGGGGAGGAGGAAGGAATGGCAGGACAGCATCACGGTGCCGATGCACAGGAGGGACGTTCCGTGCGGCAATCATTGATCGGACAATATTTCTGACTCACAAGTCAGCTGAGGGTGTGAGGATGACAGGACATTGGGCACTGGGTGTGGGGATACATGTACACTATGCACTGTGCGACATTAAAAGACACATGGACAATGATCAATGTCCACTCTGTTTTTTAGGGATGATCAACCAGTGTATTGAATAATAATGTAGAAACATGTACAACAAAACCTCCACCCTCACCCCCCTTCCCCTCCCCCCAACTCCCACACACACCCTCACCCCCTCCCCCAACTCCCACACACCCCCTCACCCCTCTCCACCTCCCCCCAAACTCCCACACACACCCTGACCCCCCTCCGGCTCCCCCCAACTCCCACACACACCCTCACCCCCCTTCACCTCCCCCCACAACAACCCCACAATAGTCCCATCAGTGCAACATAGGCCACATGTGTGTGGCAGTATGGTCAATGTGCACTTCCAGAGCCAGGAGGATCCATGTTATGGCGGGGCAATGTATGCAGTGACCGACGGACAGGGCTGGTCTGCGTGGAGGAGCTTTGGGAGGGTGGGTACTCGCACTGGGGCTGTGGTCTGGGGGGTGCTGCCTCCAGGGCATCTGCGATCCGGCCCAGCACCTCACAGAGCCGGTTTGTGCTAGCAGTGATCACCTCGCCCAGAGCCTGAAGGTCATTGTGCCACTCCAACCTTGATTCGCAGTTGTCCCGGATAAACTCCTCAATCAGGCCCGTGAGGTGCTGGGAGCGCACTGCATCGATGGCCGGTGTGGCCGATGTGCTTGGCAGGCTTGGTATTGAGCCTGCAGCCCTTTCGGCACTTTCTGCAGGGGATGTGGATCCAGGACAGGCAGGTGGTACTCCTTGGCCTGTGAGCCCTGGGGTGTCACTCTGTCATTGGGGTCCTCCACGTTGGCCACGGAAATTAATGTTGGGCTATCTGGCACATCGAGGAGGCACATGGCAGCATTCTCCCCTGCCACACTGGACTCCTCAGAGTGCACCGTGTGGCATGTCTCTGGCGGCACTGTAGGCATGGGTAGGGGTGCGGGTGGGGGTTGTGCACCCTCCATGGGGGTTGCTGGAGTAGGTGGTGTTGCATGTGTTTTCTTCCTGCTTGCAGGTATACGGTGTCCCCTGGCTCTGCCCCTGGAGGTACTGGGCTGGGTGGCTTCCTGGTCCTCACTTTCATGCCCGCTGCCTGTGGGGGGGGAAGAGAGAGACGGCATGAGCAATGATTTGGGGGTCAGCATTTCTTCAAGCCTATGGTATAACAATGGGATTGCAGCGTTTTGTTGACATTTGGGTGGTGAGTGGGACAGTGATCTGGGCTTGGATGGAAAATGCATGCAGATGTCTGGGTCACTCATGTTGGCGGAGTACTGTGGTGACTCACATTGACAGCCTCTTTGTGTGGTATGGCCAATATGGGTTGCAGCCTTGCACCTGACATCAGCCTGGGTCCCACTTGTTACAGCATGATTTCATTTGGGGGGGGGGGTTTCCCATACATGATGTGACAGCTTGCCCAGCCCTTGGCGGTGCCTTACATTAGGAATGCATTTACTGTCTTGACTCATGACACTTACCTCCATCAGCGGATGACGGAGCACCGCACTCCATTTCGCCAACCCCTTCTATGGCTTCTGTGGCCATCATGTCCGCACACGTTTGCTCCCAGGGCATCATCTTGATGGGAGAAGCTGGGCCTCCTCCTGTCTCCAGGGCCTGACTTCGGTTGGCCGATAGGATGGCCTGCACCCTGAGACAGAGGTCATCCCACCGTTTCCTGCAGTCCTTCGTGGTGCGGGGGGTGTTTCCTACGGCGCTCACCCTCTGTGCAACCAAGTCCCAGATCTCCTTCTTCCTGATGACGGTGGGCCTACGCATGTCACTGCTGAATACTATGTCTGCATGTTTGTGCAGAGTGTCCACCAGGACCTGGAGCTCGTCCTGTGTAAAGCATTCCTTTCTTATGCGGGCAGCACCCTTTTTCAGTGCTTTCGGCATGATGCTGGTCTCTAATGGCCATTTTCCCGATCCAAATATGCCTCCGGGTCCTGTATGAAGAGGATGGCAATGGATTGGGTTTTTAAAGATGGCCGCCGCGCTCCTTCCCGTTCCTGTGCGATGACGTAATTTCTGTATCCGTTAATTAGCGGTGACCGTAATTTACGGTATCCGTAAATTATGGTCACTGCTAATTACGGACCGCGAAGCTTCGATGGCGGTGTTGTAAAGAACGTCTCGCTTCATGCCGCTAAGGGGTTTAACGGGCCCTTTAGCGGTATGCCGCTAGGGGATTTACCGGCATGGCGGAAAGCTCGTGCCCGCGAGGTCGGAATAGCCTGTAAATAGCTGCGTGGTACCAGATCGGACTCGCTCTTTCTGCCATGCCGGTAAAAACCAATACTTACCGCCAACCTCGGAATGAGGCCCATTGTGTCCATAGATGTACAGCCCAGTAGTCAGGGAGTTGGGCTGGTGGGTGAGAGTTGTAGATCAAAAGAAGAATAGAGAAAACACATGGTGGCCAGTCAGTAATGGGTGACAATGTGGTATTATGGAGTGACTCCCACTTTTTTAATGCAGCAGGTAAACCTCACAGGGAGTGTTCTGTATTAGAGTGCCTCCTAGTGTCTGTAAGAAAATGGCCCTGCAGAACCCTCCCTAAGGTGGTGTTGTCTTACATCCTCCGTGTGTGTGTGTGTGTGTGCGTGCGTGCGTGCATGCGTGCACGCGTGTACGTGCGCACAAGCAGATACTAAGGGACGAGTCGCAGAGGTCCCTCGTGCAGTTTTAGAGTCAGCATGAGTCACATGCTGCAGAACTTGTGGCAGTGCAAGTGATGCTGGGCAGTATGGGCCACTGAACATCACATGACAGCATATCCTAACAATTGCAACAAAACACTGGAACGCTCTGCGAGCAGAACAAATTTACTGGCCTTCAGGAGAGCACTAAAAACCTGGTTCTTTGCATAATACAGACTTCAGCTAATACCTTTGATGCTTGCTCGCTCTTGATTCCAGCATTCATTAATTCATCCTTCCAGTCTGGCCACGTTCCAACTGGACTTAAGGAGGCTTGGGTACGCCCACTCCTCAAAAAACCCTCGCTGGACCCAACGATCCCGGGGAATTATCGACCTATCACCACTGTACCCTTCCTGTTGAAAATCCTGGACAAAGCAGCTTACCTGCAAGTCCAAAAGTTCCTTGAAGAAAACCGTCTCCTCGGCCTGCGGCAATCTGGCTTCCGCCCACGACACGGTACCGAAACGGCTCTCCTGGACCTAAAGAACCAAATGGACGATCTAAGAGACGCAGGGAAACCTGCTCTTCTTCTGCTCCTGGATCTATCCGCCGCCTTTGACCTGGTGGACCACAACACCTTGTGTCACCATCTAGCTACCCAAGCTAACTTTTCCCCCAAAGCTTGCGAATGGATTACCTCCTTCCTCCAAGAAAGGGCCATGAAAGTCTTCTCTGACTCAGCCTGTGCCACACCCAGCCACATCACCTGCGGTGTGCCTCAGGGCTCATGTATCGCGCCCACGCTTTACAACCTCTTCACGAGGCCACTGTTCAGCATCCTTGACTCCCTGGGCATCTCGTATACAAACTATGCGGATGACACCCAGGTCCTCATCCCACTCACAGGCGACTACCTGGCGGATACTAAAACCCTTACCACCATCTACTCCACTATCCAATCATGGATGGCAGATAACTGGCTATGCCTCAATAGCGAAAAAACCGAACTCCTCCTCATAGGAGCACCCTCCACGCTGGGGAACCTCGGTGAACAGTACACTTCCTTCACTATTGACAACATTCCCATCAAGGTCTCCAATCATGTGAAGACACTCGGAGTCTACCTAGACTCTGACTTGTCAATGGATAGACAGGTCAATGCCATCGCCTCCTCCTCAGCCTATTACTCGAAAGTCCTCAACGCTGCCAGACCTTTCCTGTCTCGCCAGAATTGCCTCACCATTGCTAGGGCAATAATTGGATCTAGGCTGGACTACTGTAATGCCCTACTCGTTGGGACCTCCAATAAGAACCTGGCCAAACTTCAGCTAGTTCAAAATAATGCACTTAGGGCGGCCACAGGCACCGCGAGAAAAGACCACATCTCAGAAGTCAGAAGACAGGCACACTGGCTCCCGGTGAAAGAGAGGATTGTTTTCAAAACACTCGCCCTTACCCACAAATGCCTCCATGAACTTGCTCCACCCTACTTGACCCAAAGAATCACTAAGCACTCTGCCACCAGACCATTAAGAATGTGCTATTCCAACACGATTGTCACGCCCAAATCACGCAAAGTGCGCGCCGGTGGTGCCAGCTTTCCCACTCAGGCCGCCACCCACTGGAACGCACTGCCACCCCACATCAGAATGATTGAATCCCACCAAGCCTTCCGCAAAGCTGTTAAAACCAAGCTCTTTGTATGAAACGTACCTGACGGCACTCTGTCACTGTATTATGAATATCATGCTTCACCTGCAACTATGCCTGTAATTGTGTATCCATAAGACCTCCGGTCTCATGCATATCTGCTGAATTAAGAATCCAACACCTACTTGTAACAGCGCCTCGATGCCCATGGGCTGCAAGTGCGCTATACAAATGCGAATAAATAAATAAATAAGGTTGTGTAACAGCGCCTCGGTTCCCTTGATTTTAGCCCACTTTATAAATGTGAAAGAAAAAAAAGTAAATAAATAAATTAGATCCACATTGTGGCAGAATGTGATCAGGGACAATGGCATGGGGCAGAACTCTGACAAGGAGAGTGACGTGATAGAACAGGGGCAACAAGCAACATGAATGTATGTTTTACAGTGATAATGCAGACATATGTTTTGTGAGAGAAGCCTTATGATTTTCTTTTTTCACAAGCCGCATGAAAAAGTGTTTTACAGTGCTAATAGTGTCATACATTGTTGAAGCAAGCAATGTGATTTTCATTAGACACAATCAGCATGAAAATAAGTCAGTAATGGCATATATTGTTGAGGCAAGCTCCATGAATTTCATTGGACAAAGCTTTCATTATCACTGGCATATGTTGAAAGAGAATACATGACAGAAACTGTCAACAAATTGAATGAAAAGGTGCATTAAAATACCCCTACAATTGCAAATTCTGACCTTTTTACACACCTTTTCATTTAATTTCCTGACATTCTTGGTTTGTATATAAGACAGTTATTGCCCTGTAAATTATGTAATTAGGGGCACATGGCTGAAGGTGCTTGTATCGAGAATGAGTCTGGGGTGTATGAGGGTTGTGGTGGTGCTTGCACTGGTCCTCCGTGCCTGTTTCTGTGCTGGTAGAATATTGGTCTATGTGGATGAATGACAGCTCAGAGAAGGTTGGGTGAATGCGATGTGTGCATGGTTCCATGATTGTCAGTTACACATGAGCTATGAGAGCCTGAAGATGGACCGGTGAGTGTCTCACTGTGAAGGGTTTTGGCCCAAGCTGAATCAATATACTGGGTGGATGTGGGGATGAGCTGTCGCCGCCCATCATTCCATCCCAGAGTCCAGGAGAACCGCGCAGTGCTGCATCAATAGACTGGGTAGATGTGGGGATGAGCTGTCGCCGCCCATCATTCCATCCCAGAGTCGAGGAGAACCGCGCAGTTGTGCGCATACCAAAAGCGCCAGGGGTAGATGTGGTGCCAAAGGAAAAATAGCAGCACCTGTCAGAGCAAAAGCGCTTTTAAATCACCTCTGTTTCTTTGAGGGCAAGCTCCAAATGTCAAGTTCAAACATTGCAAGATAGCTAATACCGGAGACCTTTGTTCAAAAATCCGTTTTACTGATGTCAAAAAGTTGCTAAAATCATGGGCACAAGACCACTCTAAAGAATTAACCTTCTTGTGGGGGTTCCACATAACCACTCTAATGTAAGGATGCCCATCAAAACAATAGCAAAAATCTCCTGTCAAATTCAAGACAACTCACTAATGGATGCAGTACCGACAAATTCCACAAGGCGGCGCTAGCGGTCTAAACTCTGACAGGAGAACTGGCTGACAAAGGGACCTGAGTCAACTGGACTTCAAAGCCTGTTGGTTAAATAAAAAACCTGCTGTTCCCAGAGACCAAGAGGCTGGGAAACCTTCTCACCTCAGAGATTCCCACACCAGGAGGCAGGATATCACATGGCCCTTCTGAGTGAGAAGGAGGGGTTTTCCTTCAGCTTGCTGGATCTCACACAAAAGACTCTTTCCCTTGAATGGGGTATGTTAATTTTGAGTGTTTCCTGTCAACAGCCCTCTGCCAGCAAGGAGAGACATGTGATCACTGACCCACCCAGACTTCTGGAGGCGGACCCAAACACTTTGGGGAGTTGAATTGAAGGCAAATATATGTTTCATAAAAACACTGATAACTTTTTGTAACCAGATGACAGAAATGTGAAATTTGGGGATCCTTAAAATGAAAACTGTGCCCACAATTCAAGACCAAACTCCAATTTGTGTGATGTTCTGGGGCAAAACCCCGCTAATTATGAATATTGTAGACACTGTATTTAAGCTAGAGACCTGGAAATTTACTGGGATATTTGGAGAAGGGGGGTGTACATTTGTATAATTTTTGATGAAAAACCAATGTTGCAAAACCCACTAAAATCGAAAATAAGTTGCCATTTTTGAATGCAAGCTCCTAGAAACGCCAGAGTCGGAACAGAGACTACCTTAAGCAATGTGTAATATGTACATGTAATGTCAACCACTTGTGTACCTGGGAAATATGTATTTGGATCAGAAATAGATTTGTGTGCACATTGACCAGGGGAGTGTCATTTCTGCAGGTCATAAAAATGACATCACTCTGACACACTATCCCTTCCCAAATCAGGGACCAAAAAATCTATTGACCTATCAAATTAAGAGAGGGGCAGGCTTAGTGAAGCTAGCCTCTCCACCCATGTTCTAAACACATAAAAGCAGACAGTGCAGGACAGATAGGGATGCAATTCCATTTGCTGCGGAGTGTGCTGACCGACGACTTCACATCCAGAGATCCAACAGTTAGACTTCCAAGCTAAACAGAGACTACATAATTTTGAACCAAGAAGGCCCACTGCAAGCAAAAGTATTTGTCAGCAGGCCTCAAAATCTTTTGCAACGGAACTCTTCAAATAGCCGGGCTGAGCTGTTTGATTCTGGCCTAGAAACCTGTGACAGAAACATCCAGAACCAGGAGCCGTGCTGTATCCAGAGAAGGCAGAACCCAATCCAGAGAACCGGTGCCTAGCAGACCCAGGACAGCAGAGCAGAGCTGACCCAGATGCTGTGAGCAGAACCGCCCAAAGTCCAGTCCAGTTGACCCGATCCGTGACGAGGCCCAGTCCTTCTAAAAATATAGTGTGAGTACTGCCAGAACTGTGAGAAACCCAATCCCTTAGTTAAAATAATCGAATGCAAACTATTTTAACCTAAGTAGAACTGCCTCCTAGTAATCCTATCATCTGTCATTCTAAAGCTGCGAGCTGTCGTCTGTCATTCTAAAGCTGCATACTGTCACCTGTCATTTTGAGTTTTACTTTAAATCCGAAAAACTACCTTTACTAAATCGTCCATATCTCTGGAACCGCTTGTCCTAAGAACGTGGTTCAACTTTCATTTAAAAGCTAAGATTCTAGGCTGAGCCTGAACTAATATAAAGTAGCCATCACCTACCCTGAACTTCTAGAGGGAATTAAAAGCAATTTTAGCACCTTTTCACTTCCTTGCAAACCACATTAAAGTAATTCGCCTGTGTTTCAAACTTCTACCTGTATTCCTCTAAGCTTGCTGGGGGGGAACTGAATTTCGTATTGTATTTGATTGCATTCCTGAGAATTGTGTGCTCCTCCTTCCATTTCTTACATTGCATAGGGGGGGGTGAATTGCCAGAGAAAAAGTGATTATATTATCTTTTGCTAAAATCATATCAAGTTATTTCTGTACTGCATTTCATTTCTCATTGCTTTTCCCTTGAAACCATAAAAGTATTTTCGCTGCTTTATCCATCCTATACCAACTCCTCATTGATTGTAAAGAGGTGTGCTAATGTCAGATTACCCATTGTTGATCAACATTATATACATAAGTGTGATATCAATTATTAATTTATTATAAAAGTGTGATACATATATATTGTTTAATTTTTCAAATAAACCTTTTAAATTTGCAAAACAAATCTACTTCTTGGCTCAGTGGGGTCAAGGGGATTCTAAGAGAGGGGTGTTATACAAGGGTTCATCATCCAGATTATAACTTGCCATAAAAATATATAAATAAGGGTTTCCCTTGGGCATCCCAGAGAAGGCACCGACTCAGTGGGATTGCTTGATTGGAGTCACTTACAAAGTGGGGGCTCGTAGCAGGGATCTTCTGGGTTAGATTTAGCACTTGTGCAGCTTAATACAGTGTGCTAACTGATGGGATACATACATCCGGACGGATCACCACGCTGTGGTACGCTGCAAAGCACTCCTCAAAGGAACGCTCTAAGGAGAAGGTCTGTTTTGCAAAATAAAATACAAACTTCTGTAAGTCAGGAAGGAACTCAAATTCCAGAATGACGACACTGGTAGACATCAAAATAGCCAGAGAGCACTTCTTACATAAGCTATTTGTGAGAGGTGAGTGGACTCATCAGGACCAAATGGTCTGGTTGCAGGCAATCGTGCAACAGGTCACTGAAACAGGGTCAGATACATGGAGAGGCCAGGGTCCATTACATGTGGCCCTGAGTGAATTATATATGGCTCCTGAAGCTAAAGATGAACACGACAAGATGGTTAGGATAGCGGCATATTTGTTTCTATATATGGGAGCCATGCAGGACAAATGTGCTGAAGGCCAAGATCTGGCAAATAGGCAACAGATCGCATTAGAGAAGGCCCAATATGACCTGGTCTCTTCTGAGCAGAGAATGCACGGAAGCCAGGAATCAGAAAATGAAAGCAGACAGTATCTCATTAAAATCAAAGAGGACATGTGTATCCTGCAACAGGAAAAGTCTGACCAGCATACCAGATTTCCGGCCTTGCAAAAGGAGTACCAAGAAGGTTTGGACTCCCTACTGCAGAGCCAGAAAAAGCTGGAGCAACAATTAGATTTCAATAGGGCATGTGCTGAGCAGGTAGTCACCCTGCAAAGCCACCTAGATAGGGAAAAGGCAGAGAGCAATAAACTGATCCTGAAAGACCTGGATACCCAGGCAGAGTTTGATCAGGAGCGCCAGAAAGCTGGTGCCCTTCAAAGGCAAAGGGATGACCTGGCGGCACAGATGCAGACTCTTAGTCAGGAAAGGGACACCTTAGGCCAGGAAGTCTGCCATTTAAAAAGAAAAACTGAAGAAAATCACTTGGCCCTCCAGGGGCTGGGTGACCTCCAAAAAGAGTATCAGAACCTGTTAGAGCACATCAGGAGGGTGGAAGAGGCTCTGGCAAGAAAGGAGCAGGCCAGTAGGGATGGAACTCAGGAGGTAACCCTCCTGCAGCAAAGACTGGCCCAGTACTCCAGGACCAATCAGGAGGCACAGAGAGAGAATGAGGCTCTCTGCCAGCACAATGATAGGCTCCGGCAACAGGTAGCCATGCAGAAGAGACTGATAGAGTCTAGTAAGGCCTTAACTGAGGAACTGAAAGTGCAGGCTCTTGCATTGCAACAGGGAGCAGGGGCTGATAGAGATGAGGTTTGCTGGGAAAGGGAAATGCCTGAGCATAACCTCAGGAGCCCTGGTAGCAGAGGCCTTCATCTCTCCCAGTCCCTGGACTCTGCCACCCCCATGTCCCCTGGCGCGCATGAGCACAGGGCCACAGTAATGGCAGATTACTATCCAGCCAAAAGTATGGGGCTCATAGGCCAGTACCACCCAGGAATGGAGGGGCGGGCATCCGGGTATGGGCAGCCAAGCACAGTGCAATTTAGTGGGGAACCCCAGGAGAGTAGGCCCATTAAGGGCGTCCTGAAAACCTCTGCCCAGTTAGGTCAGTGGGGGGGTACCCATCAAATCCTGGCAGCAAGGAGGGATCTGAAGACTCCACTGAGCGTTACAGGACACAGGAGACCAGGTCCCCACATTCTGCCAGCTATTCCCAGGCTCGCAGAATCCGGGAAAACCTGGAAGATCAGACGGGCACCTCTGGGAGCAGTGCTTCGGAGTCAGAGGGTGAATGGACCAGGGTTACCCGAACTAAAAAGGCCAATAAGGCAAAAAGGGCCTTGCTTAAGGACCCATTAAAACAAATAAAGGCAATAAGGAGTGTCATCACGCCTTATCATAAGAACGCCAAGTATTCTGTTTGGGAACACTTGGAGCTCTATGAGCAAATGATGGAGACTTTCCATTTGAAGGACAGCAGTAGCTGCATCCAGTACGTCAAATGGACATTCTCCCCAGAATACTCCAGTTTCTTTGCAGGGTTGGAGGACCAAAACCATTCAAGGTGGTCCACATACAGGGCGGCCATCTTGAAACATTTTTCTGTGCACAGAAATCCTCAAGAGGCTCGCAAGGCAGCCTACAATTTGCAATGTGGGGAGGATCAGGCCCCACAAGAGTTTGTGCAAGAATTAAAGCATGCTTTTGCGCAGACCACCAGAAGGGTGCGCACGGATAGCAGAGAATTTATCAATACGTTTTTCCATACCTTACCCAAATACATAATGACCCAGCTTGTGAGAGATTTTCATGAGAAAAGATCTTTAGACTGGGTCATTGAACAGGCTACCCGGATCTATGAGGTGCAGAAGCCCATCGAAAATAAAAATAATGCGCAGAAAAACCCCAAAACCAACAGCACCCCTGCTGCTGCTAAGGTGGCAGAGGTAAAGGTCACCCCCGTTTTGGATTTGTAGATGGGGGGGCCTAAAAACCTACCTGCACCTAATAATGCCAAGCCCAGAAGGCCCTCGGGTCAGTCACAGACAGGGAGCCAAGGAGGTAGTCCCACAACTGGGGTCCCTCGCTCCCCTGATTATGTAAGTCCCCGCTACAAGGGAAACCGACCCATCCTGGGTTATGTGTGGACTCCTCCAGCCCAAGGGGGGGGATCCGGCCAAGCACCTAACCCAGGGAATTTCCCTCCTAACTTCCCCCAGGAGGGCAGAAATTCACCAAACCCTGGGCAGAATTTTTTCCCCAGGTATCCACCCAACTTCCAGCCCCAAAATCATCCATCCTTCTTTCCCCAATTCCCTGAGCCCAGACAACCTAATCCGGGAGAGGGGAGGCCAAGGGTGGAGGGGTACCCAAATCTTCCCAATCCGGGGTATTACCAGAGAAGGGCTACCTACCCTTCCCGGGATCAACCCAGGGGAGAAAATAGAGCCCTGTATCAGCCTGAGCGGGTTTCACAACTTGAGCGCCAGGTCCAAAATATGGCACGGGATCTGGGTCACATACTGAGGGCTCAACAGAACCCTCAGATGAGCATGCCACCGCAGAATGCCCCAAACTCTGGGCCTGGTGCTCCAGAACAATGACGGGGGCAGCACCCCAATAACCCCCCGGTTCCCAGGGAGGAGGCACAAGGGGAAGGGGGGTGTAAAGCCTTGGAGGAAGCTTCCTTCCCAACTTGTAAACAGCCCCTGGAATACCAGGAACCGGAAACAAAATCTCCTACCCCTGAAAGTCTGCCACCCAAAGAGCAAAGAGGAGGTAGGAGAAACAAAGGACACAAACAGACCCATTTTGTGGAGAAGGTACAGGTCTTCCAATTTGAGGGAGAGGGATTCTCAGTGGACGCTGGGAAAAGGATCTTCTCCTTCAGAGATGGGGGAACTCCTCCCAAGGAAAAATGGGTCCCAAGAGATTCCAATCCAGACTGGGTAGATGTGAGGATTGGGCTGTCGCTGCCCATCATCCTATCCCAGAACCAACAAAACCAAAAACCCATGGTTCAAACCCTTCCTGGTGACTGCCTCCCAAAAGGCAGAGGCGGCCCAGAACCGGAACCAGGGGAACCTAAAACCGAATCAACCGACTGGCTGGACGTGGGGATTGAGCTGTCGCCGCCCATCATTCTATCTCAGAACCAACAATACCAAAATCCCATGGGTCAAACCTATCCTGATGGCTGCCTCCAAAAAGGGGGGGGGTGGCAGCCCAGAACCGGAAACCATTTCCAGTTGCCAACTTTTTCTTTCAGATTCCCCAGGCTCTTCACAAAATTCTGCCCAAATCTCTTCTTTCGCCATGTCCAAAACCAGAAAATTGGCCCACCAGTTGTCCAAAAAGGTGCATTATCTGTGCCCCCTTGAGGAGAAGGAGGGAAGATATTATGCCCCGGTACAAGTACAGGGGCAGGGTACAATTTCAGCGCTGGTGGACACTGGATCACAAGCTACCCTTCTGTCCAGAAGGGCCTTTAATGAACTGAATTTAGGAAGGGTAGAGAATTATCGTATTCCTCTCACCTCTCTTCCTGGACAACTCCAGAACTTTGACGGGAAGGAAATTCCCATTGAGGGGACGGCAGATTTGGACATTAAAATTGGGCGTCACAGGTTGAAACACCCGGTCATAGTAGTGACTCCAGAAGACACCCCTTGTTTACTAGGGAATGACCTCCTGAGCAGGTTGTCACCCCTAATAGATTGTGTAAACAAGGTCCTCTGGACCCAGACTAGCGAACCAATAAAATTAAAACGACCATGTTAGTTTAAACGGCACCTGCCACATGGTTGAACAAAAATCTGACCAAGTACAATTTCACTTCCAGAACAACCAAATTCCAGACGTGACAGTAATAGCAGTAGGACAACAGACTGGTGATGGGGGGTCCTCTCTATTTCTGAAAATCAACCTTCCTTCCAGGTTAAGGTGGTATTCCACACTGAAAGGAAACACTCTGAAATTCTTTACCAATCCTCAATCAGACACTCCCACTCCTATAGTCCAGAAAGAGGTGAAATCAGCTCAGAGCCTGGCTGATATTCAGCAAATTCGAGAGCAGTTGTTCATCCCTGTTCAGTTAAATGATGGGAAGGACTCTGTTCTCGCCCGAGTGTGTGTGAACAACGGTAAGAGCTTCATCAGCGAAGCCATGTTCCGCCAACTCCCAAAAGCCATTCCCACATTCAAACTGATAGACAAATGGGAAATGGACCTGGAAGCACCCAATTCGAAACATCTCCTGCCGAGCAGGTGTATGCTCAAAATCTCCATTGGCAACAAGAGCATAGTCCATAATTGTTGGGTCGTGCGAGATGTCACTGCCGCCTTTTACTTAGGCAGTGACATTCTCAATCGCTTCGCCATTAGTTTGGACCTAATAAACTTCAAAGCTTGGTCCCGATTAGCGGATAATCCCATGGGCTTTGATGAGTCAGAAAAAGCATTTAGGTCAGCTCAATTGCTACCTTATGCAGTTGAAATTCAGATTAAAGAGGAAGTCACCATCCCAGAAAGGACCCGACAATTCTCCCTGGAAGTGAAAGTTAAAAGAGGACAAAAATTGAAAAACCCTGATACTTATATTCATCTAAATGCTTCTCTCCAACAGCAAGGGTTAGGGGTAAACCTAACACCATTAGTCAACATAGAACATGACACCATTCCAATAGAGGTGGATAACAGCGATTTACAGAGTATTACTCTAGCCGCAGGCACCATCATTGGAATGGCGGTTGATGACCGACATTTCTCCATTGATTTAGGAAATGAACTGTTAGGACAAATCCCCAAGGACTGTTTTGACAGTGACAGTGATGACAATACAACACCAGACAGGATTTTCACCCGGCATGGGGGGAACTTCCTGGTGTACACTTCTTGCCCTTATGGTAAGGAAGATCTGACTTGTGACTTCAGAGGGGATGAGGTGATTTTCCAGGTCCATGAGGGCTGCCTTTCCCACCTGAAGCCTCCATTCCAAATCTCTGACCAGGGACTTCTCCACCCAGCTGTAGGAGGCCGCTGAGATAGCCAAACCAGAAGTCTTTCCAGGCTTCAGGCAGATGGTGGAAGAGAGAGTCAACCTAGCTGATGCCTGTGTGACTCTGGAATAGAAGCAAAAGTTGAAACAAGTTTTCTTGGATTTCCAAGATCTCTTTGCGGTGGACTCATATGACTGTGGTCGCCCCGACATCCACACAACAACAATTCCCACGGACCCTGGAATGACTCCAGTGTTTGTGAAGCAATATCGTTTGCCTCTCGCATCCATGGAGTCCCTTACTGAAATAATTAAGAACCTTGAGTCCCGGGGAATAATCAGTCCAGTCCACAGCACTTTCAATAATCCGGTGCTGGGAATATTGAAGCCAAACAGCCAGTGGAGACTCTGTGCCGACCTTAGGGAGCTCAACAAACGGGTCCATACTTCCCGATGGCCTCTGCCCTACATTGACCAAGGGCTGGCCCAGATCCAGGGGTCACAGGTATTCACTGCAATAGACCTGACCAATGGATACTGGACCGTGCCTGTCAGTAGGGAGGACCATTGCAAACTGGCTTTTACCTTTGGGGGCCAGCAGTACACATGGACCCGGACTCCCTTCGGATACCTCAACTCCGGCAATGAATTCAACATTTTCCTACATAAGGCCATGCCCGACCTGGGTGCGAGGGGTAACCTGGCTTATGTAGATGATGTCCTCATCAAAAGTTCATCTGTGGAGGAACACATAGCGGAGATCCGTTATGTTCTGACACAGTTGAGGGCCACCGGAGCAAAACTTTCCTTTCAGAAAGCACAGTGGTGTAGAACCCGTATTAATTTCTTGAGGCATGAGATTACTCCTCAGGGTCTCTGTCCCCAAGAAAAGAAAGTGGAAGCACTCCAGAAACTGAAGGATCCCACAACTCTGCGGGAACTAAGGAGCCTCCCTGGACTGACTAATTACAGCAGAAAGTTCATTGAGGGCTATGCAGAGATCACTAGACCCCTGATTCATCTCTTGAAGGGGGGGGGGGTCAAGTGGGAATGGGGTCCAGAACAATCCGAGGCAGTAAGACAACTCAAGAGAAGCCTCTCACAAGCGCCTTGCCTAGCTTACCCTGTCAGAAACAAGGAGTTCTTTCTGGAGACAGGGTTCTCTAATACGTGCTTGACGGCAGTGTTATACCAAATGCATGACAAGGTCAATAAAGTAATCTCCTATGCGAGCAAAACTTTATCCTCTGTGGAGGAAAACTTCAACGATTGTGAGAAGGCACTCCTGGCAACGGTGTGGCCATTGAAGAATTACCGCCCGTTCATCCAGGGGGAACACATCATAGTGGAGACTCCACACCAGCCTCTGCAATACCTCCAAAATGACAGAATCCGGGCCAGAAATGTGAGTAATTCTTTAATAACTTCCTGGAATCTGTCAATGCAAGGCTTTCCTGTGGAGGTCAGATATGGCCAAAACAAGAAGAGTCCCCTCGCGCAAGGTCTGGCTGGCTTGCATGATTGTGCCAGAGAAAACTGTCTTGAGGACGAAAGTCTAAAATCAAGGGCCTCATGGAGGCATACCTTAATTCCCCACACAAAGTCTTTGAAGAAGACAAGTGTGAGGGAATGCCCACTGTCTATGTGGATGGATGCTCGTACCATGTTGAGAACAACGGGGAAAAAAAACTGGTGGCCGGCGTAGGGAACGCATGGGTGAATGAGTCCCCAGAACCCTCCGCTGGATACAAAATTGGTCCCCGAAGTAGTCAGGTGGCAGAATTGATGGCTGTGCATCAAGCCATCCTCACTGCTGTCCAACATCAACTCCACGAACTGGTCATAATCACAGATTCAGATTATGTACGGAACGGGTTCGTGGAGCACCTGGTTAATTGGAAAACCAGAGGCATGTTATGTGCTAATAACAAACCCCTGAAACATGGGAAGCTAATCCAAAATATTGATGATCTGGTCACATCGAATGGGATGACCATCTACTGGAAAAAGATCAAGGGTCATTCCAAAGTAGAGGGACCAGACAAAACTGGAAATGACTTAGCTGATCAGATGGCCAAAATTGGGGCCATCCAAAGGGATCTAATTGAAATAGAGTCCTTGTTGGGGGAAATCCAGGTCACTGCTATCACTAGGTCCCAGACAAATGCTCACAATGATCTTTCAACTGCACAATGGAGTATGGAGACCCCTGATGCTGATTTGATTACAGCTCAGAAGGGGGATCAAATAATTGGTAAGTTTTACCAACACGTTGAGGACACTGAGAACTTTCCCCTGACGGATAACGATTACATTGGGAAGGAGAACCTGAGAGTGTTGATGAAATGTCCAAAAATGTTCCGAATCCAAGACAGTTTGTTGGTAAGGAAATCCCAAGCTGGCCATGAACAGTGGGTGGTTCTTAACTCATTCCGAAGCCTGATGTTAAGTCATGCCCATGATGCGGCCAACGCCGGTACTAGCGGGTTTCATACAACACTTAAAATCTTAAGAGAGGTTGCATACTGGCCACACATGGGGCAGGACCTCGACCAATACTTGAAGGGGTGTCTTGTGTGTGCACAATTTCAGCCATCATCCCTCACGCACCGTGCACCTCTCCAAAAGAGGGGGATGACACTGCCATGGTCAGATTTGCAAACGACTTTGTAGGCCCTGTGATTCGCTCGTCTAGAGGAAACAAGTTCATGTTGACCGTCACATGCTTGTTTACGAAGTGGGTGGAATGTCTCCCAGCCCCAAACTGCAAGGCAGAAACAGCAGCTGCCCTGATGATTAACCACATCTTTTCCCGTTTTGGTCTACCTCAAAGGATTGAGTCAGACAGGGGTAGCCACTTCACCAGTGAAGTAATGACAACGATGTGGGAGATACTGGGGGTCAAAAGGAAGCTACATATTGCTTACAGGCCAGCTTCTTCGGGGGCAGAAGAACGCTACAACCGGACAATTGTGAGCATATTAAAAATGTTTGTGGCAGATTCTGGGCCAAGTTGGGATATCCGATTACCTCTGGTCCTAATGGCCATCAGATCTACCCCTTCATCTGCAACTAACTCATCATTTGAGTTGATGACTGGACGCAAGATGGTGCTTCCTCAGCATTTGCTCTACAGGACCCAAGAGCAGACACTAATAAATGCCTCCACAACTCATGAGTATGTGGAGAATTTAAGGAAACACCTCCAACATGCTTTTGCCTATGCTCAGCGGAATCTAGAAAGATCAGCTGAGAGTATGAAAACGCACTATGATTTGAAAACCACCAGGAAGGAATATGATGTGGGAGACCGGGTTTATCTATACAATTTCCAAAGGAACCAGGCCAAACAGTGAAAATGTTTGCCTACATGGAAGGGACCCTTTGAAATTATAGACACAATCTCCCCTGTGGCCTACAAGATCTGCATCCCCAAAGGCGGTTTGGCAGAGGGGGAAGACAAGTGGGTCCATATAAATCAGTTAAAGTGTTGCCATCCCAGGCACACTCTGCAGCAACTGGAGGAGTCCTCTGCAATACCAGAAGGGGCCGCTTCAGAATAATTCAGTTCCAACCCTAAAATATCCCACATATAGTCTCTAAAATATTATGACGCTTGTAAGCCACTGTCTCTGAATTATATCTTGTTTTTCAAAATTGGAATGCTATGTCTATTAAAGTATAAAATGTATATGTTGCCCCACTATATCAATAGTGGGGGAGAAATGTCTATGAATAGGTATTGCCGCTTTCCTTTGTCGTCCTAGGAGAAAGAAAACCTGGAGACTGGCCAAGGAGGACACCCAGGGACCGGGAGCAAAGATCCGAGGGGCCCGGGGTACCGCCCAATATTCCCATCAGGACCGGCGAGGAGGACCGGTCGATCCAACTGGGTGGAGGAAAAGATGCTGAACTGTGCCATCTACAGAATTGGAAGAAGATAATGTGGACATACCAGCGCAAGGGCTCAACACCTCCTTTACACCCGACTTCCCCTCGACTTGAATCAAAGCGTAGTCGGGCGGGGGGGTTTGTGAAGGGTTTTGACCCATGCTGAATGAATAGAGTCGGTAGATGTGGGGATGAGCTGTCGCCACCCATCATTCCATCCCAGAGTCCAGGAGAACCGCGCAGTGCTGAATCAATAGACTGGGTAGATGTGGGGATGAGCTGTCGCCGCCCATCATTCCATCCCAGAGTCCAGGAGAACCGCGCAGTCGTGCGCATACCAAAAGCACCAGGGGTGAAAGGTGGTGCCAAAGGAAAAATAGCAGCACCTGTCAGAGCAAAAGTGCTTTTAAATCACCTCTGTTTCTTTGAGGGCAAGCTCCAAATGTCAAGTTCAAACATTGCAACATAGCTAATACCGGAGACCTTTGTTCAAAAATCCGTTTTACTGATGTCAAAAAGTTGCTGGAATCATGGGCACAAGACCACTCTAAAGATTCAACCTTCTTGTGGGGGGGTTCCACATAACCACTCTAATGTAAGGATGCCCATCAAAACAATAGCAAAAATCTCCTGTCAAATTCAAGACAACTCAAAAATGGATGCAGTACCGACCAAATTCCACAAGCAGCGCTAGCGGTCTAAACTCTGACAGGAGAACTGGCTGACAAAGGGACATGAGTCAACTGGACTTCAAAGCCTGTTGGTTAATTTAAAACATCTTAGCCACCTGCTGTTCCCAGAGACCAAGAGGCTGGGAAACCTTCTCACCACAGAGATTCCCACACCAGGAGGCAGGATATCACATGGCCCTTCTGAGTGAGAAGGAGGGGTTTTCCTTCAACTTGCTGGAGCTCACACAAAAGACTCTTTCCCTTGAGTGGGGTATGTTAATTTTGAGTGTTTCTGTCAACAGCCCTCTGCCAGCAAGGAGAGACATGTGATCACTGACCCACCCAGACTTCTGGAGGCGGACCCAAACACTTTGGGGAGTTGAATTGAAGGCAAATATATGTTTCATAAAAACACTGATAACTCTTTGTAACCAGATGACAGAAATGTGAAATTTGGGGATCCTTAAAATGAAAACTGTGCCCACAATTCAAGACCAAACTCCAATTTGTGTGATGTTCTGGGGCAAAACCCCGCTAATTATGAATATTGTAGACACTGTATTTAAGCTAGAGACCTGGAAATTTACTGGGATATTTGGAGAAGGGGGGTGTACATTTGTATAATTTTTGATGAAAAACCAATGTTGCAAAACCCACTAAAATCGAAAATAAGTTGCCATTTTTGAATGCAAGCCCCTAGAAACGCCAGAGTCGGAACAGAGACTACCTTAAGCAATGTGTAACTTGTACATGTAATGTCAACCACTGGTGTACCTGGGATATATGTATTTGGATCAGAAATAGATTTGTGTGCACATTGATCAGGGGAGTGTCATTTCTGCAGGTCATAAAAATGACAGCACTCTGACACACTATCCCTTCCCAAATCAGGGACCAAAGAATCTATTGACCTATCAAATTAAGAGAGGGGCAGGCTTAGTGAAGCTAGCCTCTCCACCCACTTTCTAAACACTTAAAAGCAGACAGTGCAGGACAGATAGGGATGCAATTCCATTTGCTGCGGAGCGTGCTGACCGACGACTTCACATCCAGAGATCCAACACTTAGACTTCCAAGCTAAACAGAGACTACATAATTTTGAACCAAGAAGGCCCACTGCAAGCAAAAGTATTTGTCAGCAGGCCTCAAAATCTTTTGCAACTGAACTCTTCAAATAGCCGGGCTAAGCTGTTTGATTCTGGCCTAGAACCCTGTGACAGAAACATCCAGAACCAGGAGCCGTGCTGTGTCCAGAGAAGGCAGAACCCAATCCAGAGAACCGGTGCCTAGCAGACCCCGGACAGCAGAGCAGAGCTGACCCAGACGCTGAGAGCAGAAGCGCCCGAAGTCCAGTCCAGTTGACCCGATCCGTGATGAGGCCCAGTCCTTCTAAAAATATAGTGTGAGTACTGCCAGAACTGTGAGAAACCCAATCCCTTAGTTAAAATAATCTAATGCAAACTATTTTAACCTAAGTAGAACTGCCTCCTAGTAATCCTGTCATCTGTCATTCTAAAGCTGCGAGCTGTCATCTGTCATTCTAAAGCTGCAAACTGTCACCTGTCATTTTGAGTTTTACTTTAAATCCGAAAAACTACCTTTACTAAATCGTCCGTATCTCTGGAACCACTTGGTTTAACTTTCATTTAAAAGCTAAGATTCTAGACTTTCCAATGAACCTAAAACCGACTTGCTACTCCGTATACTTTTGCCGTAATCACGATTCACGCACTCGCGAATTTTACCGCGATTTGCGATTTGGCCTGATTTCTTCTCCAGTAAAAAAGTCAGCAGCTCCTTGCTTTCCTTTGCTAAAATTCATTTAACCTGCTAGTTACTCATAGAGCATTGCTAAAGTGAGCCTGAACTAATATAAAGTAGCCATCACCTACCCTGAACCTCTAGAGGGAATTAAAAGCAATTTTAGCACCTTTTCACTTCCTTGCAAACCACATTAAAGTAATTCGCCTGTGTTTCAAACTTCTACCTGTTTTCCTCTAAGCTTGCTGGGGGGGAACTGAATTTCGTATTGTATTTGATTGCATTCCTGAGAACTGTGTGCTCTTCCTTCCATTTCCTACATTGCATAGGGGGGGTGAATTGCCAGAGAAAAAGTGATTATATTATCTTTTGCTAAAATCATATCAAGTTATTTCTGTACTGCGTTTCATTTCTCATTGCTTTTCCCTTGAAACCATAAAAGTATTTTCGCTGCCTTATCCATCCTATACCAACTCCTCATGGATTGTAAAGAGGTGTGCTAGTGTCAGATTACACATTGTTGATCAACATTATATTCATAAGTGTGATATCAATTATTAATTTATTATAAAAGTGTGATATATATATATTGTTTAATTTTTCAAATAAACCTTTTAAATTTGCAAAACAAATCTACTTCTTGGCTCAGTGGGGTCAGGGGGATTCTAAGAGAGGGGTGTTATACAAGGGTTCATCATCCAGATTATAACTTGCCATAAAAATATATAAATAAGGGCTTCCCTTGGGCATCCCAGACAAGGCACCGACTTAGTGGGATTGCTTGATTGGAGTCACTTACATCACCCTATCTGTTTTAAGAGTAACTGGAACCCTGGAACTGGATGAAATAAAGAAGCTTAAATGTACTTGCTGACTCCTGGAGTTGTTACATGTGACATGAGCAACTATCAACTTTTATGCAAAATAATAGTGCTGCCCAATGAAAATTAAGTACTGGGTCGCTGGCACCTCAACATCTGATGCTCTGGCCGCACTGGAGATTCACAGATGGAACGGGCCAATGAAGCAGGCATTAGAGGGGAAACAAGTATGCATGCTGTGGGAAACCAGAGGTTGTCTCACCCGCTAGTCTCTGGGGATCTCTCTCCCATGTGGCCAGTGCATGGCCATCACTTTTGGATCCAGACCCTGGGGGTGGACCAGTGCAGGAGGATCACCTGGGTCTTCGGAGAGTTTGGGTGAGGCAGCCGATCGTGGAATGCCGTATTCAACCCTTTTTGTACATCCAACCCCTCCTATTTTGTAGGATCCGATGACCCAAACCCCCCACCTTTTTGCACAAACACTAGGCAGAGGAAGAGGGCTTGGACTGGACATGTCCAGCTAATCGGGTCAGTCAAAGTAAGGAACTTGACTTCAAGTGCATAGACCTGATTCCAATTAGCTCTCCTCACACGTGCAAAGGTGGAACCTAGAGACACACATTGAGCAAGGTGGAACACAAGTATGAGAAGCACTTCCTTGGCGAAGATGAATCTACTGGAGCAGAGCGACGGACCAAGGGATGAGAGCAGCGGGCCAAAATCCCCAAGACTTCCCTACAGGAAGTCGTTGCCTCCACAAGGCCACAAAAGACATGTGGAGAAGGCCAGATCCCAATATCAGAGACTGGATTTTATTTCAAGGATGCCAGCGAACGAATGTGTTGTGGAGGTGAGGCCAAGCCTGTGGTACTAACCTTTACTCGTGAATTGGAAAAGGAAAAAGCAAGAGAGAACGGCACATAGCCGGTGAGTTGGCAAGTGACCTGAGAGACTGGTGTGTGCTAATAAAGATTGAAGTTTGCAACAATATATTGCAAGTGAAGGCTGCACTCGTGTGGATGAGACTTTAAAGCAAGAACAGCTGTGGTATCAGCGATACTGAGTAACGGAGTGGTCAGGCGAAGAGGAGAGACTTAATTCCAAAATTAAATGAACTGTTAATGCGGACGTGAATGAAGTTAACCCCAAGAGAAGGGGAGAGAAAAAGCTGATCATTGAATTCTGAGTAAAAGTGGTCCTGGTGTGGTATGTAAAAGAAGCCCTGCACATTTGAAAGTCTTCGACATCCGAAAAAGTGGTCTGAGCCATATTGAGAGAAACACAAAGGGCAAAAAGCTTGGGAAGGGACACCCGGGAAGTGGGTGACCTGTGATAGGTCTGAGCGTGATTGAAGAGGACCAATGTTGAACTGTGAAAGATCTGAGCACTGCCTAGGGGGACCAATGTTGAACTGTGCAAGGTCTGAGCCCAGCAGCGTGGGACCAACGTTGAACTTTTGTCTTCTTTGAAAAAAGGTCTGAGCCCGACAGAGGCTGACCGGTGTGCACTTTCTGTTTCATTTTTTGGGGAAGACTGGAACAGGAGCCTTTAAAGTGGAAGGCCAGGCAGCCTCGATCCACGTTCCAAACTGTTTCAGGGTTAAAGCTCAAGCCAGAATATGTAATCCTGCCTATAGAGACTGCCTTATTCCCTTCTGTCTAAACGTGGGTCAGGAGAGCTGATTCAGCCACATTTATTCTTTGCCAAGCACTGATTTTCCTTTTATATACATACCTCCTTTACACACTTTATTTTAACCAGAGACAGGGAAGGCATTAGGTTTTGTTAGCATAGGCCATTTTGATTTGACAGACACAACTAAGACTGTTTTCTTTATTATTTGATGTTTGAGATGACTCCCATCCTAGTTATAGGGCAAAGTAGGAGTTTTTCCAAACGCCACAAAGTTAATAAAGGTTTTACAAATTGTATCTTTTGTGTCAGAGTCATACTTGTGATACCATGCCTCCTCTAAAATGCCCAATAGCAAGGAAAAACCACCACGAATTTGACAGTGATCAGCATATTTGCAAAGGGTTGTTCTTTGGATACATAGAACCAAATACTAAACTAAGAATGAATGGATAAACTGGTGTATTAGTTCCTGGGTTGAAGGCCTCTCTCCCCTGGGTTCACCTCCCCTCTTTCTGTGGTAGCAGCATTCCTGCCTCTGTGGAGCCAGACTTTGAGCTACGGCTATGAAAAGGGATGAACTGGTTTATTTTACCAAACAGAATCCCTATACAAGGTCCACATTAACTGCTAGCAGTTCATTTCTTTAGAAACAGTCTCCCTGTGCCGGTGGCACAGGCTGAATGGAGGAGAGATTGCTTACAGTATTCCAGCCGAAGGGGTGAATGGAGATTGTTAGGGAGAATGTTCAGTTATGTGCAAATTCCCTTCAACCTTAGAGACACCTAGCTCTTTTGCTGGGCTTAGGACTTTTTAATTTGAACTCCTGAGTGAATGGGATCTTTTTCTCCCTCTCACATGTGTTTTTACCTAATTTGGATTTTATGTTTTCACTGTTGTCTGACAAACTCCATAGGCATCTGTTTTTGTATGGTAACCCACAGTACCTTCAGTGCAGTGTCAATGAGAAATCCTTTGGATTCCTCTTAAGGTTTAAATACCTTTTCTTGGGTGAACTACAGTTCCCAAGAATAGTAAATTGAAATTGACTTTACTTACCTTTTCTCTTTGTCGGTCCAGCACACACCATCTAATGTGGAGTGCTGGGGGGTTACTTAGTAGCCCCTTATCCTGATTTCTCAAGTAACATTCTTTTGTTACCCTCACTACTTTAAATGGCTGGTGGCAGTGGTTTACGTTTTCCTACCATTGTGCTTTTCTACTGCAGGCTGAACCGTCAGCTACAGTACAGCACTCATGGGTGACCATTTTGTCAAAATTGCCCCTGTCTACTTTTTTTGCCATTTTCTGTTTGTGAGGTCTTTCTTGGCTTTTACTCTGTGCGTTGAGATAGGTTTGAACCCTTTGTTTATCTTGCCTTTGGCAGGCTTCAGCCCTGAAACCCACCCCTTGCTCCAGTGTGTTTAGAAGGACAGAATGTGAGGGAGGGTCCCGAAACTCCCCTGTCCTTTGTCTCTCGGTGTGCCTGCACAAAACCAGTCCTGATTAGCTGGCTGGCTGTCCTGAAAGATAGCCACCCTGCTGCGTAACTGACAGCCTACGATGTGCATATTTGGGAAAACTTGCTTAAAAGGCAAGGGTTTTGGGACTACAGGCAGAATCAACCCCTTGAAGAAACATCCGAAGAAGAAACCATGAAGAGAAGCCAGCTGCAACCTCCTGGACCTTGAATTTCCCCGTGAAGCCCTATTGCTGTGCTGACCACTTTTTTCACCTCGACTGAGAAGCTCCGAATGGATTACTTATTCCCTTGGGTTAGTGGGACCAACTAACCCTGAGATGCATTCCACTTTGGCGCAATCCCCAATTTGATGTGCCTCTCCGTTGCTGCAGAAGCCCAATGCCACGGGTCGAGCATCCATAACCGCGTGCAAAGTCTGCCGCAGAATGAATCCAGCCAAAACCTCCAGGAGCCTGAAATAGGAAATCCCGATCCAGAGTCCACTCATTAGAGTGCAGGACCGAGGGTGCAACGAAAGTCCAACCATTGTGAACTGTTTGCATCAGTGCTGTTTGCAAAGCGCTGAAATCGCGAAGGGCTGCTAAAATGAAGAAAACCCATATCTGCCGACGGGTATCTGGACTTTTCATCGAAATCCAAGGCATCTAAGATCTTTCCATCGAATTTTATTCAGCAAAAATACTTTCCATCGAAATGCATTTTCATTGAATAAAATTTGATGGAAATTAAAATGGATTTTTTAAATATAAAATTAGGGTTGGGGTATGGGGTAGGGCATGGGTTAGATTTAGGGTAAGGGGTAGGGCAAGGGTTAGATTTAGATTTAGGGTTAGGGTTAGTGTAAGGGGTTAGGCAAGGGTTAGATATAATGTTAGGGGTTAGTGTAAGGGGTTGGGCAAGGGTAGAATTATGGTAATGAGTGGGGCAAAGGTTAGGGTTAGGGTAGGGTTAGGGTTAGGGCAAGGATAAGGGTTAGGATAGGTAATAGGGCAAGGGTTAGATTTAGGGTAAGGGGTAGGGCAAGGGTGAGATTTAGGGTTACAGTTAGTATAAGGGGTTAGGTAAGGGTTAGATATAATGTTAGGGTTAGTGTAAGGGGTTGGGCAATGGTAGAATTAGGGTAAGAAGTGGGGCAAAGGTTAGGATTAGGGTAGGGTTAGGGTTAGGGCAAGGATAAGGGTTAGGATAGGTAATAGGGCAAGGGTTAGAATTAGGGTAAGGGGTGGGCCAAGGGTTAGAGTTTGGGTTAGAGTTAGGGCAAGGGTTAGGGTTAGGGTAAGGGGTAGGGCAAGTGTTAGATTTAGGGTTAGGGGTAGGGCAAGGGTTAGATTTAGGGTTAGGGTAAGGGGTAGGGCAAAGGTTAGAATTAGCCTTAGGGTTTGAGTTTGGTTAGGGTTAGGGGGGGTTTTGTGAGTTGAGGGCGTTGGGGAGAACCCCCCACCACAAACAAATTGAATAAATGCAATTTTACATGAAGCTGGCCAGTGCCAAATTCCTTTGAAGATTTCAGCACTGGACAGTTCCATGTAACATGTTAACGTTACAAAACAATGCATTGAAATACTATTTTTTACATTTAAAAGTCCATATCCATCTAAACTTGTCCATTTATATATTCAGAGGACTAGTTTCGATGGAAATGCACTTTTACATGTAAAAGATGGCATTTCGATGGAATGGCATTCAATGCATTTCCATCAATAGATTTGCATTTCGATGCATTTGGATCGATGGAAAGACCATAAACCCTGCTGATGACTTTCCCAAGTACCGCTGCAGGAGCTCTCCAGAAGTCCTCCCTCTTGCCCCCACAACTGAGGTTCAGGAACCAGGGTCTGCTTGCTGTAGCAAGACCGAAACCATCTGGACCCCTTTCTTCTAACCAACGGTACTTTTTCGGGCTTGGGAGTACTTACCTTCTAGCCTTAAGTCGTGCTGTTTCACTTGAGAGTTGCAACTGCTTACTTTCTGAGTTGATTTCAACTCCCTTTGCACAGGCTTAACAGCATGATTTTTCAGAACTCTCTAACTTTGTGGAAGACTTTTATCCAAGAAGTGCATCAGAACTATAGACTGTGTCCAAATGACTTTGGCTGTCCTGGCTCTCTAAAGGCACTCTTCTAAATCCAGTGACTTTGGTATTGATTATCCCCCGTAGGTTGTAGCTTGGTGATCACTGTTACTGCTGGGGAAGGCTTATCTAGAATTCATCGGAGGATTCAGTTGTCCTCACGTTCCCAGAGAAACTGTTCTAATCTTTTTTACTTCCCTTAACCCTTCCTTTCTGCAACTCTGAATCTACAAAGTGTATTGGTGTGATATATAAATGCAGTCACCGGAGGGTGTAGGAGAAATGTATTAACCATACCCAAAGCTTATTCACTGGCTTTATTGATTCTGAAAAGTAATTTCAAAATGTATTCATATTGTTACAATCATTTGCCTTTTTAAAGAATGCTTATTTAAAACTGATGTTAAATAAATAAATAAATAAATAACTATTTATAACTGAAACCTTGAGTGTAAGTGTTACTTGGTTACTTGTATTTACGGATTTTCATTTGTACAGCTCTACAGCTCACATTTACCCCTCTTGAGATAGGCCTGGAAGCTCAGTCACACTATCAGCTTGTGTAGTACAGACCTATACCAAAAGGTGGTAATAATAACAAGCAGATAGGTCTTGTGTAGTCCCACACAGTGTGACTGCACCAATTCTTACCTAACAAAGGTCTCACGTAAGCAGACCCGGGAGAGGACTTTCAAAGCTCTCCATGCAGCTCCAGCATCTCAATGGGAACACTTTGGGGAAACCTAAAGCTTGCCAGAGAGAAAAAGGGACAGTATGTACCCTACAACCTCTCCTCCATTAAGTCTGCACCAAATACCTGGGATTCCAACGAGAAAGGAAATTGGGGCCCTAAAGTTGAAATATTGGATAGGAAGCCAGATAACTTGCATTCTTCTTTGTGTGGGAAGACATAATATACTTCAATATATGGCAGGTCAGTAGCAATACACAAGGACATTTTGCCACACCTTTTCTTTTCTGGCTTTGCTCAAAGAATGTACATACAAAATGTTTCATGAAGGAACTCACCAATCAACAACCAGGCATGTCTGCCCAGTTTGGCATTTATTTTGAATAAAAAAACAGCAATTTCATATGTAGTGCATCATATACAATTGACACAAAAACAAAAAGCGATGATAGGTAATCAGAAGGACATATACACATATGTGTGAACTCATAAAAAACATGTGAGGGAGACAATTCTGTACAGAAATGTACATAATTAGCAGCCGTTTCTTCGCTTCTCAAAAATCCTACAATGAATACATCTCTTTTATCCAATTATCATCGAATTTCGTTACTCCCGTACCCTAGTGAGTTGATGAAAGTGATTGCAGCGTCTCAACCCCAGTCATTTGTGGAAACCCACGGCTTACTAGATCAGGCTCAGGTGGGCTTTAGAGCAGGATGCAGCACTGAATTGGCAGTAGTGGCCGCCATGAACGATCTGCGAAGCCTGTCTGACAGGGGCGGGTGTCTGGCTCTAATGTTATTGGAACCCTCTGCTGCCTTCGATACAGTAGACCATTCTATCTTTCTCTCCCGCAGTGAGCATTAGAGATCAAGCTCTGGCTTTGCTATCCTCTTTTCTCATCAATATGTCTCAGGCGGTAGTCATTCCCCCTTTTGTATCTATGGACAAACCCATTCCTTGTTAGTGTTGAGCCCTAAACCCTCTCCTATTTAATCGTTATATGAAACCTTTAGCAGACCTAATTAGATCTCTTGCTGCTAGGTTTTATATTTATGCTGATGATACCGAGCTGATCTTTCAGGTAGGAGAGTCCTTGGGTGATTCGGTAGGTGATATAAAGGCGTGCCTGGAACAGATTCAGGTGGGTGGATGATTGCCAATCGTCTGAAATGTAATGCTAATTTATTTTTCCTTTTACCCTCTTTTGCCACCCGCTCAGCTGTCGGATGAGATGGTAGGTACTTGGGCCTTAGAGCGTGCTTTGGCCCTGCATTGGCCACATGAACTGGTAGACTGCCCAGGCCCTGTTTGAAAGGCTAGGAAACTCAGTGTTTGGCTTGACTCTTCCCGTTCTTTGGAGAGCCAAGTGGCTTTGGTGGTCAGCTTTTGCTTTTTTCATCTTCTCTCTCTTAAGAGATTTCTTGACTTTTTTCTTTCCCTCATACGATCCAACTGCTTAATGCATTCATCTCCAGTCGACTCAATTTCTGTAACGCAACCTATTTGGGTTTTGCCCAAAAGAACGCTAGATAGATTGCAGATTAAGTAGAAGGCCTCTACATTTCCATCTGAGTCGCGGAGATCATGTCTCATCCTCGCTACGTTTATTCACTGGCTTCCTGTTGCTCAAAGGGTTCAGTTTAAGGCTTGATGCTTGAGGTCTTTTATAATACTGCCCCGTTTTTAGAGCTACCTTTCTTCATTAGATCCCTGCTAGAGAATTGTGGCCATTCTCTGCTGGTCTTTTTGTGACACCTAGATTTAACTATGAAACTGTGGAATGCCCTTGCTCTGCTCCTGCATCTGACGAGCAGCCATGTGAAGTTCAGACGGGGTGTGAAGACCTTCCTGCTCCCCTGGTAATATCATTCTGCGTGACATTGGTTTGTGGTTCGGACTGGGGAGCTTGGTATAGCACTGTGATGCCTTTTCAAGATGTGTGTTTCCGCTTTATAAATATCTTTACCATACCATACCATGTGGCAGTAAGCCACCATGTTGCTGCCACCAGTTGCTGTCGTTCTGGCACACAGTCTTCAGTTCTCAATCAATCCTCCTGCTCAACCCGCAGCCAATGCCCCTAACAGGGTATCTGAGTCAGTACCAATAATGGGCTTTGGCTAACTCGATGGGTAGTGCATGCCCATGAGGTGGAAAATTGAAGAGACTGAGGAGATTTTGGACAATAGCCTGTGTAGTTAACTCCCGTCCGGTGTTGTATCTCATATGCATAAAGTTGTCTAACCTATTCCTCAACATGCTTAGGAAGTATGTGTTAAAAATGAGGCCCACTACAAGCACAGTTATCTTCTGCATGTTGGCACCGTCTATTTAGCTGTGCAAGAGCGCCGGGTGCACGCTTCACGGTGGGTAGCAGGTAATGTGTCCATAGGTTTCGGCCCCCGGCACATCATCTTTGCACTGGGCAGGAGGGGGAGTGGCACCTTTCGTACCATTTCAGCATTTACACAAATTTGAATATTCCCTGTACAACCTCTCTTGGAGGCACCATTGTTTACCTTGCACAACACACCTCTGGAGGTGGTGGTAGGGGGGGAGGGGTCTCCTACACATGGCAAGCTACCCTAGAGTAGGAATCACCCACTTTCTTTGGAAGCTTTCTTGATGGCCACTTGTACAGGGGAGTATGTTAGCACCAGGGAACAGAATCGCTTTAAACATTATCTTATACAGGCGTTATATAAAGAAGCAAAATATTACCCATTACATTTGAAAAGCTGGCAGGGCTGGGTAGGATACAATTGCATATATTGCTGTGCCTAACATATAACTCATTCTGCTACTCCTTTCTGGCTTCCCACAGTCACCAGCCAGTCACAAAACGCCTGAGTTTTCTAATGGGCGCATTCACCTCTGGACGGCATGACGCCGAGTGTCAAGGCTGCACATGTTTACCACACATTTCCGCAAGGCACTAGATCATTGGGGATCGTCCGAAAAAGCACGAACCAGATCCATCATAAGCCAACGCGCAATTGGTGAGAAGTACTAGGTGTGTGTGCCTTGATGCCCGGTTCCCTCCCCTGTTATGAAGCCCCCATCTCTGTGTCTGATATTCGCATATTCAAGGGCTGGGCTCTAAGCTTGCCACTTTCAGGGCAGCCGGGCTTCGATTTCAGCGGCTACAAAGCGAGGCTTCATAACCATCCAGCATTTAAGACAAACCACATCCTAAACGAATTACAGCTAAAAGGACTTTAACGTTTTCAAATGGACTGACTGAGCGATCTGTCGCTCAGGAAACCAGGAGAAGACAGGACTAATAAAGGAAAGCACGGAAAAAAATGTCTGGCAGAGTTCATGATCAATTCATCATAACAACATGACTGCAAAGCCAGCAACAGTGAAAGAGGACACGCATTGAAAGGAGCTGCGGAAGCAGGGTGTTGCAGGGCTTCTTGGCACTGGCCTACTCTAACTCAACCCGCTGGGCCTCTATAATGAACTCAGGCATCAAAGCAACAAATGGGTCTCCTGCTTAGGGGTTTAAGGAGCTGCACAAAAGCAAGGAGAGGGATGGAAAGGCCTGGGGGGATTCGGGGTGCGTGCGCGTGGGCTGTGGATCGCGCGCAGGCGCAGTGATCACCTACTCCATAGCTCTTAACCTTTTTTGACACCAAGGCGGGTGAAAACTAGGGTTACCAGATAAAAAAAGAAAAAGAAAACACAGACAGGCCATAAACATAAAAGTAGGACTGCCGTAAAAACAAATAAAATGGCAGTCCTACGTCTATGTCGCTGACCTTTTGCGGGGTGGGGGGGGGTGCTCCCAGGCACAATCCTCTCATTGGAGGAGAGCGCCAGGGAGGGGAAGGGAGAGGAAATGTGGGCGTGAAAAGCTTTGCTTTTCACGCCCCTATTCGCGCAGGAAGAGTCGCGCCGGGACCCGATTTCGGGATTTCGAAATCGGGTCCTAGCAAAAATGAGTCCATGGCTCCAAGGCGGGTGAAACAGATGAGCTGGCGGGTGGGCGGGTATCTGGATGCTTTTGGCGGGTGACACCTGCCAAAAGCGGGTGAGTTGAGAGCTATGCCTACTCTAAACGACTGATTCCACAAATATTACAATTTTTCAAACCGCAGCCCCTTCTGCCACCCCCGTAGTAAGCCAGTAACAGATTTTTGGATTTCGGCATAGTCGAAGGTTTTGGGTCACTGTGGTCTGGTATCCTGGGAAAAGACGATAATTTAAACTTATAAAACACCCAGACGACGGAGCTACCGGAAGAAGTTGAAGTGGAAATAATGTACTTCCTGTGCATCTGGCCCGGCTCTAGCGGGTAAAAAAAAAAATCCACCCAACTAATAAAATATGTAATGTCTGGCTTTATGAAGAAGGAAAAGTACAACAACGAAAATCATGTCGCCTGGCATACAAACGTAGAAGAGCCAAGTCGGATAATGACAGCCTTCTCTACAGAATCCAGTCTAGAGGGCATCATGGCCTTATGGAAAGAAAAAATAAATTATTTTTTCAAATCTAGGTCTCAAAAGCCGTAAGTTCTCCCTCCAACATCTTTAAAACATTCATAGAAGTGAGTGCTCGCCGTCGACCTTCAGTGGGTCACTCGCCATCACAAGATTCTTCGTTTACCAGATTTTATTACAGAATACATCATGTTATGATAAAAACAGAAAGCAGGCCTTGCATCCAGGGAAATGTGACCAAAAGGTGGAAAGCAGGCCCATAGGCACAACAGTACAATACCAAACCAACTCTGAGTGCAGATACAACGCACTTTCAATCACAGCCAAGAAAGGCCTTTCTCCCCCAAAAGTTCTAAGGCCTTTACAGGGTTTATGGTCATTGCATCAAATTCCTTGCATCGACATGCATTTGCATCACATTTATTCCTCAATAAAATGTGCATCCAATGCATTTTTTCTTTCTTTTACCCTTTATAATGCACCTAAGCAAAAATTAACCCTTTACCCCCCAAAAATATGCATACGATGGACATTTTGTAGATGGAAACATTTTGATGCAATGGCATTAGATGCAATGACCAGATACACTTTACAGACAACATTGGGAAAATACCAGCAGCAATCAGACAGGGCAAGCTAAACAAAGGTCAGGCATGCTCAGGAGTTTACCCCTTGATAAGGAGCCATCTCCCACCCCCCACTTGCTCTTCGTTGGTCTCTAAATAGCGCTCGCCCAAGGATATTGCTAGAATCTGAGTGATTTGCCCGCGGCCTGAAAGTACCATGGGCAAATCGTTTGCATGAGAAAGGTGCGAACTACCAAAGGTTTGCACCTTACTCATTCGAACACACATACATTCTCACGCACACACAACACACAACACACCCATAACACCCCCCACCCACAGCCTCAGCAAAACCCCCCTGCCCCCAAGATAAACAAACCCCACTTACCTTCATCTTCACGCTGGGTTCCCTGCAGCACCAGTTCCCTTCCGTGATCGGGAATCGGCGCTGCAGGGTCCTTTTCTTTTATTTTTTTGTAACGGAAGGCTGAAGGGGTGACCGCCGTAGCCCCTGCTCACTATACCATAAAGTATAGTGAGCGGGCGATGCGGGGGACACCCCCGCAGACCTCGTTTTTTGATTTAGTTTTCTTTTATTTTTTATTTTTTTTAAACATAAGGCTGCAGGGGTGTCCCCCGCAACCCCTGCTCACTATACGATGAAGTATAGTGAGCGGAGCAATGCGGGGGACACTCCAGCAGACCCTTTTTTTTTTTCAATGCTACCACCAAAGGTTCGAAGCATTTTTAGAACTTTTGGTCAATGCGACCATTTTTTATTAGGTAATTTCGACCTAAACCATATTGCTACACTGACTACATCTATGCAAGTGACTGGGTCCAAGTTAAACTGTGCTGATTTTCAATGATCAAAGAATGCATAGGGAGACTGGACCGTTCTTTGGTGAGAATGTGCAATGCCTCAATTTTCTTGTGTTCAATTCTGCACACTTTTAACCAAGCAACTGTTACACCACCCCTAAAAAAAAAACCTGCAGGCCTGCTAAACCTCGAAAACTACCGCCCAATATCTACCATTCCATGCGTGGCTAAACTACAGGGAAAATTCAACACGAAAAAGTCAAAACTACCCAACTCTCAGAGCACAGATAGTGCTACGCGATTTTAGATGGGAGACATTCTAGCGTCACTGCACACAGAAGCACAGAAAACACACTGGTTTTCACGAGAGAACACAAACTATGAGCCCCTGACTAGAATACATCCTCAGTACCGCTTCTCCTGGAAATGGCGACAGCTTATCAAACTGGGGACCACTCTATCCAATCAATCAGGCTTCAAACTAATACAGGTATTGTAGTGACCACCCTTTACTTTCCTACCTTAGTGACGGCCCCACCATGATCAAGAAGGGTGATTTCACATCAAGCTCACTAGCCCTGAGGATTGTGCTAATGGAAGGGGGAACGCCAACCCTATGAGATTGTAATTGCTATATGCTATGACTGCCCACTCTCATCAATTAGTTCCCTCCCACATTCCAGTAATACGTGAATGACAGGCAAATAGCGTGTAACCTATCCCAGAAAGACACTCTCCTAGGCAACATATGCAAGTGCCTTCTAGCAGTTCAATGCTGGATGTCACCCACTAACCTCTAGTTGAAACTGAGTAAAACAGAAATCATTGGGTTCAAATCTAAAAGTATGAAGACCTGTTTATTTACATATCACTCCCCACCCAAAGGTATCTGGGTGCAAGTTTACATGTTACATGTTAAAAAACACACAGTTTAGCAGGTTGCAGTAAAAATCCAGGAAAATTACATTACAACTTGTAAGGTAAATCAATTCACGTTACAGTTATAGTGTGCATGCAGAGAAAGTGGCAAAATACATATTTGTCAATACAGGTTGGCAATCATCAAAATAAGTAAATCAGTAGATAACAAGATAGACATGGAGCGGTACTCACAAGGATAAGAACTGGGATCTGACTCTATGGGCCTAGATTATTCTTGAGAGACTAGCCAAGTTTTTAGTTTTGTTCAAAAAGTCCAGTATACTGTGTCTGTTCTGAGGTCCGAAGTCAGAGCATGTGTGCATTGTGGTGTGTAAGTGTATATACACACCAGTACCAAACTCACCTGAGGAGGTCCCTGCAAATTGGTTCAGTACTCACGGATACACTCCCCTTCCCTTTCCATCCCATCTTCCCACCACCATATGCCGGAACGCATGTTTTCCAGCCCCTTTTCGGCACAGCATTATCCTTGGCTACAGCATGGCGGCGTTACCCAAACTCATGACGCACATCACGCTGCCCTCCAGCCAACCACCTGGCGCGGCCAATGTCTGCCTACATCACGCCACACTCCAGCCCAATCAGACTTTTGACAGCAGAGCAAACAGGGAAATGGAACCGAGGAGCGGAGCCAGATATCACACATTTTTTGACACGTAGATTTTACCTGCTTTTAAAAGAAGTACGGGACTAATTATCACCAAATTCACAAAAGCACTCTTTCTGGATGAAGTCGCCGCACCTGCTGCAAATTTGGTGAAAATCCGTCCAGCCGTTTGGACTGTATGCCTGTGCAAAGTTTTCCTCCATTCTGTGTATGGAAAATAAAATGTTTTGGGAGCCCCTCTATAACTTTCACCCCCCTCCACAAAAGGTCACCCAACTTCCCAAATAAATTCTGAGTGCACCATATGGTTTTTTTCCAAAGTTTTACACAAATTCGTCAAGGGAGAGCGAAGTTATTAGCTGCCCAAAAAGTGGTCTTCCTATGAGATTAGCAAGTTAACAATAACTACACCGCTGCTACTGCGGGCCGTGTAATGTGGAGGAAATTAATAAAAACGTATAAAATTCCTGTGCCGTGCCCTTGTCTGCTTTCAACCCAGAAAGTGGTTCAGCCCTAAATTGCTGTATAGGTTTGAACACTAATGGAACCTCAAAGCTCCCGAAATTGGACAGTTCCAGTACTGACACAATGCACTGCTCTGCCAAAGCACCTCACCTAGCTGCTTCTGATCTGCAGAACCCCCTGCTAGGTGAGCATCACATTTGAACTGGGCCATAAAATTGTCTCAGGCACCAATGAAAAAGTGGCCCAAAGTTGCAATGGCTTTTCCATCTTTTTTGTGTGAGACTTTTTCAATATCACGCAAGTGCCAGTTTTTGATAAAATGGGATGCAACTTGTGCAGTTTGCATGATATTTACTCAGAAACAATGGGCAACTACTAGCTACATGACTACCGTTTTTTGTATTGGTTTGCAAAGAAATCGAAAAAACAGTACGTTTCCAAACCAATGGCAGAAAAGTATCTACATTTGTCGGTAGCCGCTTTTACAGTGCAAAGTCGCTAGGGGGCCGTGATTCCCCCTAAATGCAGGGAGAACGTCGCCAAGTTTGCAACACTGCCCACCACACCCAGATACCTGACTGGCCAATCCGTTAGCCTCCACAGTCCCATTGCCATGCCTACCATCCTGAAAATGGATGAGACATTTGTATTCCTGCAAATACAGCGCTATCCGCAGACATATCATGCTCTATACGAGCGTGGGGGAACACATTTCAACCAGGGTAGCAGATTTCCTCTGTAGTGGTGGCTCTGAAAAGAGTCTTTTTATTATATAGGCAAGCACCCTCTTTTTTTGTTTATTTTTGGGGATTTTCCTTTTCTTCTCCTTTCTTCTTCTTGCAGGAACCTCTTCAAAGATTCTTGTACATTGTAAAACAAAGTTCCATTTCCAATGGTGGTCAAATAAATGACATTAGCATGGGAAAAGTACACATTTCTAGGGTTAAGGATGTCATTGTCACAGTAGAACATCCTAGTGGCACACAAAAATTCAAACATGCTTCTGTTAATAAGACACCTTCCGCTCTCTGGCTGCGGACAAATAACATTTGGAAAATCCCATACTTTTCTTGGTGGTATACATGAACAAAGGACTGTGGCAGTGGGGAAAATCTGCTTCACTGCTTTGAGCAACTTCTTGAGTTGATGCAGCAAATGTGCAGAAGGCCCCATAGTGCGCGACGACAACATGAACAGTAGTGACAGTGGCCACATGTCTGCAAAGTGCAACCACAACGCCAAAGCTGCACACATGCACACCTCACCACAAAGCCTCCACTCCTTCTATATCGAAATTTTCAGCAATGCCTCTTTCCAGGGCATACCTGGCAGATCTTGCACAAAGCCATCTCCCACTAGCAACACAGTGCGTATCGCGATCCCTGCCATCCTCACTACACAGAGCAATGAAAAAAATGTTTACCACCCCTTCGAGTGAGGCACACCCTCACCACCTGATTGGATACTCCCCACAGTCCCGTTTGCATGCCCACCATGCTGACAAGTGCAGGCTGTGACATGTGCACTTCCCCAACTACTGCGAGCACTGTGCACTGGTGAAGTAGGGGCAGTGATTCTTCCTTTTCCACTACTCTTTGCCAGCACTCTCTCATATGATACTGTTAAATAGTTACACATGTCTCCACCAATCACATCCAACACCTCGGCATCAAACAATATAATTTCTACGCAACACACCATATGTGATGTAAACCACTCACAGTACAAGTCTAGTGTGATCGGAAAGCACCTGCAGTAGAAACACCTGTAAAATTATGCAAAATGTATGCATCCAGATTAATTCACATCGCCACCCACCAGCAGAAAGGGCAGGCATCAATATATTGTATACAGTACTTTTGCGCATCTGGTATAAGTGCCTCTAAGCTACTCAGGAAACATACGCTCATTTCTCCCATCAACTACCATCAAATACCACTTGCCATGGTATGGGCTTTCAAATGTTTCATTTACCCATATCACCATTGCAATATCCAAATAGTTAATCTCTTCTTTTCGTCTGGCAATTGTGCAATTGTTGTCTGCACTAACGTATCTCGTATAACATTCGTAAAATGGTCACAGCAAAGGAGCACCTAATGCACCCTACCGATCCAAACCAACTACATACATTGCATGCATGAGAACAGGGTGCCTGCCACTTACCTTGCACACTGCACAGAGCATGACTTAACGTATAAAAGTAGAAAAAATTATCTGTGCAGCCGCAACACTAGCAATCGTAAATGTGGGTAAATGAAACCAACAAGTGAAATAATTGCTCCACTCATGTAGAAAGTATATATACGCAGAAAAGGTAATGACATTTCACACACGAAAACATTTTCCTTTCCAAGCTGAACATCTTTCCAAAACTTTTACTCACCCTTATACAAGTACAACTAACCCATTTGCAAAGTAAATACTCATACAGCAATGCACACACTTGCTAAACTGCATATCATACAACACACTCGCAAGTGAAGCTTTTGCACCCTCACCAACAGTACTATTGCTACCAAGTTCCCATTCATATACAAAGTCATCCCATTACACATATACACTAACAGGGTAATTCATAGAATTTCGCAGAAAAGTGTCGCAAGCGGCTGGCGCAGAGTGTCCGCGTGCGATTGACTGCGCCAGGCACGTGCGCTAAAACCGATTTCCGCGCACAGCGTATTCATGGATTTTAGGCTCCCAAACCAGCCGTGGCGCAGAGTATCGCAGCGACCCTGCAGCAGCGCCAGTAACGCCCCCAAAAACGCCCTCGCGCAAGGAAAAGCCATCAAAATCGCTAAATCATCGCAAAGGGCTGCGCTAACCCTGGACCAGTTTACAGGGCTGCCAAACAAGGAACGCAAAGCGGGTAACGTGCATATCAGGGGTACGCGTGAAGTTATACACGCGATTAGCCAGGGTGCCAGGGTACGTGTATTTCAGGGGTGCGCGGGAAGTTCCACACGCGAATAGCCTGGGCGCGTGTATTTCAGGGGTGCGCGGGAAGTTTTACATGCAATTTCAGCAGGGTATGTGTATTTCAGGGGTGCGCGGGAAGTTCCACACGCGAATAGCCTGGGCGCGTGTATTTCAGGGGTGCGCGGGAAGTTCCACACGCGAATAGGCTGGGCGCGTGTATTTCAGGGGTGCGCGGGAAGTTCCACACGCGAATAGCCTGGTTGCGTGTATTTCAGGGGTGCGCGGGAAGTTCCACACGCGAATAGCCTGGGCGCGTGTATTTCAGGGGTGCGCGGGAAGTTCCACACGCGAATAGGCTGGGCGCGTGTATTTCAGGGGTGCGCGGGAAGTTCCACACGCGAATAGCCTGGGCGCGTGTATTTCAGGGGTGCGCGGGAAGTTCCACACGCGAATAGCCTGGGCGCGTGTATTTCAGGGGTGCGCGGGAAGTTCCACACGCGAATAGGCTGGGCGCGTGTATTTCAGGGGTGCGCGGGAAGTTCCACACGCGAATAGCCTGGGCGCGTGTATTTCAGGGGTGCGCGGGAAGTTCCACACGCGAATAGCCTGGGCGCGTGTATTTCAGGGGTGCGCGGGAAGTTCCACACGCGAATAGCCTGGGCGCGTGTATTTCAGGGGTGCGCGGGAAGTTCCACACGCGAATAGCCTGGGCGCGTGTATTTCAGGGGTGCGCGGGAAGTACCACACGCGAATAGGCTGGGCGCGTGTATTTCAGGGGTGCACGGGAAGTTTTACACGCGATTTCAGCAGGGTACGTGTATTTCAGGGGTGCACGGGAAGTTCCACACGCGATTAGGCTGGGTGGGTCCTCACAGGTGTTCCCTGTACACCCTCGACGGCCCCTGCAGGCAGCCCACAAAACAGGGGACTAACATGCACACCTGCTCATGTCCCCCTGCACCCCCACCCCCCAGCAGTGCAGGGGCAGCCTCCACCAGGCCCCCACCCATGTCTCCCACCACCCCCACCCCCCAGCAGTGCAGGGGCACCCTCCACCAGGCCCCCACTCATGTCTCCCACCACCCCCACCCCCCAGCAGAGCAGGGGCACCCTCCACCAGGCCCCCACCCATGTCTCCCACCACCCCCACCCCCCAGCAGTGCAGGGGCACCCTCCACCAGGCCCCCACTCATGTCTCCCACCACCCCCACCCCCCAGCATCCAGGGGCACCCTCCACCAGGCCCCCACTCATGTCTCCCACCACCCCCACCCCCCAGCATCCAGGGGCACCCTCCACCAGGCCCCCACTCATGTCTCCCACCACCCCCACCCCCCAGCATCCAGGGGCACCCTCCACCAGGCCCCCACTCATGTCTCCCTCCACCCCCACCCCCCAGCAGAGCAGGGGCACCCTCCACCAGGCCCCCACCCATGTCTCCCACCACCCCCACCCCCCAGCAGTGCAGGGGCACCCTCCACCAGGCCCCCACTCATGTCTCCCACCACCCCCACCCCCCAGCATCCAGGGGCACCCTCCACCAGGCCCCCACTCATGTCTCCCACCACCCCCACCCCCCAGCATCCAGGAGCACCCTCCACCAGGCCCCCACTCATGTCTCCCTCCACCCCCACCCCCCAGCAGAGCAGGGGCACCCTCCACCAGGCCCCCACCCATGTCCAACTCATGTCCCCCACCACCCCCACCCCCCAGCATCCAGGGGCACCCTCCACCAGGCCCCCACTCATGTCTCCCTCCACCCCCACCCCCCAGCAGAGCAGGGGCACCCTCCACCAGGCCCCCACCCATGTCTCCCACCACCCCCATCCCCCAGCAGTGCAGGGGCACCCTCCACCAGGCCCCCACTCATGTCTCCCACCACCCCCCAGCATCCAGGGGCACCCTCCACCAGGCCCCCACTCATGTCTCCCACCACCCCCACCCCCCAGCAGTGCAAGGGCACCCTCCACCAGGCCCCCACCCATGTCCAACTCATGTCCCCCACCACCCCCACCCCCCAGCACTGTGGGGCACCTGCCAGCAGGCCCTCGCCCATGTCCCACCCATGCCCCCCTGCACCTGGGTCCCAACAATCCCCAATCATGTCCAGAATGGCCATCCTCCCCTGCCAAAAGGCCCAACCAACTATCACATCCACCCACATATCAAAGGCAATTACATGTTACACACCAAATGTAAATAATGCAAATGAACACATGTCTGTCACACACAATGGCTGCAAGTGAATGTTAAAACACCCAACATGACATGCATGAAAGCAATGAGATGATACGACACATTGAAGGATGAAAATAAAAATGTATTGAAAATCAACTTGAATGGAAATGAAATTAGAAAAACCACAAAGCAAAACAACAAAAAGAAGAAGAATGTCCATGAAAAAAATCCAAGAAATCAAAAAATCCATAGAATAACTATTTACAAGACAATCCTGGGTCCATGAGCCCAACCAAATGAAACCTAACTATGTCAACTAACTAAAAACTGAACTATATACAAAAAAGTGGCGCATTGTCCAATCGCAACCAAATAGAAAAATATAAAATTTAAAGGAAACCTACCACTAACTATATAACTATATACAATGGCAGCGGGCAAGTCCTGCGGCTCACTCTGTGATGTTGCCGGCCAGGGCATCATCGAACTCCATGTCGATGTCCTGGAGGCGGGACTCTGTCCTGGCCCCGAGGTCTCGCAGGGATAACCCCATGTTCACCTCAAACTCCCTGCGAGCTTCCTCGAGGCACTCAGCCCGCCTCAACGCCCGACGCATGGAAAACTCCGCCCTGACCATGGTGAGCCGCTCCTCTTCTGCCCGCTGCCGCGCCGCACCTATCTGCTGGACCAACTGCTCCCACACGGAAGACACTACCATCCCAGGGTTCTCCTGCCCTCTGGCCGATGCCTGCCCCTCTGATCTTGATGGCCCCGAGCCATGATGCCTCCCACGTCGAGCCTGCTGCTGCCTCCGACGCCACTGCCTCTGCCAGCACGACGGCATCCAGGATGATGGAAACCACCGACGCCATCGTGCACGTGCCCTGCCCGATGATGCCGTCACATCCTCCATCTGCTGGGGTCCAGTTGCTGTGTTGTCCACCCCTGCTGGACCTCTGACTCCCGACTGTGGCAGGGATGGGATCCCCACCGAGCTGGCTGCATTGGTCAGGGCAGGTCCACAGGGGGCCCTGGTGGCATCTGGGCCGGAAGACGGCAAGGAGAACGACTGGCGTATAGTCTCCACAGAGGAGGAGAGGGCCGCCAGATTGGCCGACACATGCAGGAAACCCCCGAACATGGCCGATCCCAATTGGGCCACGTCGGCACGGTGCTCTTCGTGATGACGTGCGTGCTCCTCCTGGGAAGCACGCACGGCATCACGAATCACAGCCGTGCGCATCGCGACCCCAATCAGGACCTTCTCCACACGGCCAGGGGTCCCCTCGTCCGCAGGTGGAGGGGAGTCAGATGACATGGACATCCCCTCTACCTGCGGACGGGCCTGGGACGGGGCATCCCTGCTGGTGCAAGGTGGTGCACCCACAGGTTCAGGGACAGCGACATGCACAGGCCCCTCCACGGTGACCTGTGCTGCCTCCTGCCCCTGCCCCTGGACTGCACCACTTGCACCAGCAGGGATGCCCCCACCAGGCCCCATGTGCGCCTCAGTGGCGGCCTCCTCCTCCTCTGTGGAAACCACCAACCTGGATGGCTCCTCGCCGTCTACCGCCGTAGCAGGCCCCTGTGGGGGCTCACCCACCACTTCCGCTGCAGCCGTGGGGGCATCCCCACCGCCTTGCTCCACAGCGCCGTCTCCGCTCTCTCCTTCACTAGCCGCTACGTAGAGGGAGACATAGAACACAAGCATCAGGGTACTGTACAATGGTCCCCTAGACAGGAAGCAATAACAGATGAGTGCCACTGTCAAAGTACACTTCCATCATGTCACACCACAACACATGTGTCAGTCCAGGCAAAACACACACAGTGACAGTCATGGTGCGTGCCATGGACATTTCAATGCATGTCCAATGGACTCTCGAATCATACAATGTAATGGGACTCACATGCATCATGGGTCATGCCTATCACATGCACACACTTCACCTCAGTCACATCCATCTGGCCCCGTACACCCCAATCACAGTGCATACAAGGATGACTAGACTGCATCAGTGAATCTGTACATTGTCACAGACATGTGTCATGCATCCATGGCACTCACAAGTCACAGACACGCAGGTCAGGCACACAGACATGGATACCACATATGTATCTGGCATCAGCACCCATCCCTCGCCCCCACCCATGTCCAGGAACAGAGACTGCCATGCTCTCATGTGTGCAACCTGCACAGGGCTCCCCATGTCGTATTCAAACACATGCAACAACCGTGCGGTTCACACATTACAGGTCGCACATGCATTCCCATGATGTCCCTGCACACATACATGCGTACATGGCCTATGTCACACATGCAGGCAAGTATCAGACAACCAGGACACTGCAACATGCCCTGTCTCACACAGCAATGCTTGGCCACTTACCGCTCAACTCCAGACGGGTCTCCCTCTCAAGGACCTGGGCGTGGAGCGCTGGGTGTGCGCGTTCCAGGACCCTCAACTGGATGGAACTCATGCGGCCCCGGCCCCCCTCCACGAGGCGCCGGGCCTTCATGAGGGTCCTGGACCTCAAGTCTTCCCAGCGCTTCTTGATCTTCTGGATGGTGCGGGTTGCCACCCCCTCCGCGTTGATGGCAACCACACAGTCGGCCCAGATCCTGTCCCGTCCTTCCTTGTTGGCGCGGGACGATCCGAAGAGGGCATCATACTGCCCCAGGACTTGCTCCACCAGGACACCAACTTCAGTGGCAGTGAAGCTGGTGCCCCTCTGCCCCTCTGGCTGTGGGTTGCCACTGGTGCCAGATGTTGATGTGCCCGACATGGCAACCCCAGGGGCAGGAGTGGGTGGGCAACTGGGTCCTGGGGCTGGGCTGTGGAGCGATGTTATCCGAGTCGGGAGTCTTCTGTTCCAGCAGGGGTGGACACAGCAACTGGACACCTGCAGATGGCTGATGTGCAGGCACCAAATGGCAGGGCACGGTGGCAGCAGGCAGGCAGGCAGGCAGGCAGCAGCAGATGGCACGTGGGAGGCTGCTCGGGGCACTGGGGGGCAGTAATTCGGCCTTCTGGGCAGGAGCGTGGTCTTCTGTGTGTTTTCGCGTGGCCAGCTTGATACGGAGTGATTTGGCACGTGAAAATCCTGCACGTCAGCGTGAACATCAAGGAAAGGGCCTTAGCGGGTAAGCGCGTCAGCACGCGTACGCGATTTCATTGGACCAAAGGCCCTTATAGCGTAAGCGCGTCTGTGACGTTTTGCGCACAGGCGTTGCCCGTACGCCATTTCATTGGACCAAAGGCCCTTACAGCGTAAGCGCGTCCGTGACGTTTTGCGCACGGGCGTTGCCCTGGCAGGGCTTGGTGATCCCGCGTGCCTTTATGTTCTGTACGTGCTTTTCGTGCGGTGCGTGTGTTTTCCATCCGTTGGGGTTCACACGCTATTACTTCACAGCGGGTGTTGGCTACGCGTTCTTCTACACGCAAGGCAGACGGTGAGTGGTACCCCGCTCCCCCAGGCCCGATCGCGTGAATAACTTCACGCAAACCCCTGAAATACACGCGCCCATGCTATTCGCGTGTGGAACTTCCCGCGCACCCCTGAAATACACGCGCCCAGGCTATTCACGTGTGGAACTTCCCGCGCACCCCTGAAATACACGCGCCCAGGCTATTCACGTGTGGAACTTCCCGCGCACCCCTGAAATACACGCGCCCAGGCTATTCGCGTGTGGAACTTCCCACGCACCCCTGAAATACACGCGCCCAGGCTATTCGCGTGTGGAACTTCCCGCGCACCCCTGAAATACACGCGCCCAGGCTATTCGCGTGTGGAACTTCCCGCGCACCCCTGAAATACACGTAGCACGCTGGGAGACATGAGTGGGGGCCTGGTGGAGGGTGCCCCTGCACTGCTGGGGGTTGGGGGTGGTGGGAGACATGAGGGGGGGCCTGGTGAAGGCTGCCCCTGGATGCTGGGGGGTGGGGGTGGTGGGAGACATGAGTGGGGGCCTGGTGGAGGCTGCCCCTGGTGGCTGTGGGGTGGGGGTGGTGGGAGACATGGGTGGGGGCCTGGTGGAGGGTGCCCCTGCACTGCAGGGGGGTGGGGGTGGTGGGAGACATGAGTGGGGGCCTGGTGGAGGGTGCCCCGGCACTGCTGGGGGGTGGGGGTGGTGGGAGACATGAGTGGGGGCCTGGTGGAGGCTGCCCCTGGATGCTGGGGGGTGGGGTGGTGGGAGACATGAGTGGGGGCCTGGTGGAGGCTGCCCCTGGATGCTGGGGGTGGGGGTGGGAGGAGACATGGGTGGGGGCCTGGTGGAGGGTGCCCCTGCACAGCTGGGGGGTGGGGGTGGTGGGAGACATGAGTGGGGGCCTGGTGGAGGGTGCCCCTGCACTGCTGGGGGGTGGGGGTGGTGGGAGACATGAGTGGGGCCTGGTGGAGGCTGCCCCTGGATGCTGGGGGGTGGGGGTGGTGGGAGACATGAGTGGGGGCCTGGTGGAGGCTGCCCCTGGATGCTGGGGGGTGGGGGTGGGGGGAGACATGAGTGGGGGCCTGGTGGAGGGTGCCCCTGCACTGCTTGGGGGTGGGGGTGGTGGGAGACATGAGTGGGGGCCTGGTGGAGGGTGCCCCTGCACTGCTGGGGGTGGGGATGGTGGGAGACATGGGTGGGGGCCTGGTGGAGGGTGCCCCTGCACTGCTGGGGGGTGGGGGTGGCGGGAGACATGAGTGGGGGCCTGGTGGAGGCTGCCCCTGGTGGCTGGGGGGTGGGGGTGGTGGGAGACATGGGTGGTGGCCTGGTGGAGGGTGCCCCTGCACTGCTGGGGGGTGGGGGTGGTGGGAGATATGAGTGGGGGCCTGGTGGAGGGTGCCCCTGGATGCTGGGGGGTGGGGGGTGGGAGACATGAGTGGGGGCCTGGTGGAGGCTGCCCCTGGATGCTGGGGGGTGGGGGTGGTGGGAGACATGAGTGGGGGCCTGGTGGAGGGTGCCCCTGCACTGCTGGGGGGTGGGGGTGGTGGGAGATATGAGTGGGGGCCTGGTGGAGGGTGCCCCTGCACTGCTGGGGGGTGGGGGTGGAGGGAGACATGAGTGGGGGCCTGGTGGAGGCTGCCCCTGGTGGCTGGGGGGTGGGGGTGGTGGGAGACATGGGTGGGGGCCTGGTGGAGGGTGCCCCTGCACTGCTTGGGGGTGGGGGTGGTGGGAGACATGAGTGGGGGCCTGGTGGAGGGTGCCCCTGCACTGCTGGGGGTGGGGATGGTGGGAGACATGGGTGGGGGCCTGGTGGAGGGTGCCCCTGCACTGCTGGGGGGTGGGGGTGGTGGGAGACATGAGTGGGGGCCTGGTGGAGGGTGCCCCTGCACTGCTGGGGGGTGGGGGTGGTGGGAGATATGAGTGGGGGCCTGGTGGAGGGTGCCCCTGGATGCTGGGGGGTGGGGGGGGTTGGGAGACATGAGTGGGGGCCTGGTGGAGGTTGCCCCTGGATGCTGGGGGGTGGGGGTGGTGGGAGACATGAGTGGGGCCCTGGTGGAGGCTGCCCCTGGATGCTGGGGGGTGGGGGTGGTGGGAGACATGAGTGGGGGCCCGGTGGAGGGTGCCCCTACACTGCTGGGGGGTGGGGGTGTTGGGTTTCAGACATGGGTGGGGGCCTGGTGGAGGCTGCCCCTGGTGGCTGGGGGGTGGGGGTGGTGGGAGACATGGGTGGGGGCCTGGTGGAGGGTGCCCCTGCACTGCTGGGGGGTGGGGGTGGTGGGAGACATGAGTGGGGGCCTGGTGGAGGGTGCCCCTGCACTGCTGGGGGGTGGGGGTGGTGGGAGACATGAGTGGGGGCCTGGTGGAGGCTGCCCCTGGATGCTGGGGGGTGGGGGTGGTGGGAGACATGAGTGGGGGCCTGGTGGAGGCTGCCCCTGCACTGCTGGGGGGTGGGGGTGCAGGGGGACATGAGCAGGTGTGCAGGGTAATCCCCTGTTTTGTGGGCTGCCTGCAGGGGCCGTCGAGGGTGTACGGGGAACACCTGTGACCCACCCAGCCTAATCGCGTGTGGAACTTCCCGCGCACCCCTGAAATACACGCGCCCAGGCTATTCGCGTGTGGATCTTCCCGCGCACCCCTGAAATACACGCGCCCAGGCTATTCGCGTGTGGAACTTCCCACGCACCCCTGAAATACACGCGCCCAGGCTATTCGCGTGTGGAACTTCCCGCGCACCCCTGAAATACACGCGCCCAGGCTATTCACGTGTGGAACTTCCCGCGCACCCCTGAAATACACGCGCCCAGGCTATTCGCGTGTGGAACCTCCCGCGCACCCCTGAAATACACGCGCCCAGGCTATTCGCGTGTGGAACTTCCCGCGCACCCCTGAAATACACCTAGCCCGCTCCCCCAGGCCCGATCGCGTGAAAAACTTCACGCGAACCCCTGTAATACACGTAGCCCGCTCCCCCAGGCCCAATCGCGTGAAAAACTTCACGCGAACCCCTGAAATACACGTAGCCCGCTCCCCCAGGCCCGATCGCGTGAAAAACTTCACGCGAACCCCTGTAATACACGTAGCCCGCTCCCCCAGGCCCGATCGCGTGAAAAACTTCACGCGAACCCCTGTAATACACGTAGCCCGCTCCCCCAGGCCCGATCGCGTGAGAAACTTCACGCGAACCCCTGTAATACACGTAGCCCGCTCCCCCAGGCCCGATCGCGTGTGAAACTTCACAGCGAACCCCTGTAATACACGTAGCCCGCTCCCCCAGGCCCGATCGCGTGAAAAACTTCACGCGAACCCCTGAAATACATGTACCCTGCTGAAATCGCGTGTGAGACTTCCCGCGCACCCGTATTTTTTGTCAGCGGGTGTCCGTGTTTGTGGGTACCCCTTTGCACGTCATTTGTCCTGGAGGGCCACAGTATAGGACATTCATCATGGCAGTATATAGGTGCTATTTTTTGGCGCACCTTTTGGCGCACATTTCTTACAGCCGCAGAGACGCTACCGTCTGCTTTCTTGTGGCGGTCGTGTTTGTGCTGTGCGCTGGTTTGAGCGTGCGCTTTTTTGCCCTATTCTATTCCATGAATACGTGTTGTAGGCGAGCGTGTGGGCGTTCCGCGCACTTGTGCCCTGTACTTCCCCCGTGACGCCCACGTTTTTGTAAGTTGTTCCCCATTCCGCGTGTAACGCCCATGTTCCGCCTACTTTTGTTGCATGCGCCGCGCTATGTGCGAATTTCGCTGTGGCCTGTGCGATTTTCGCTGTGACCTGGCGCACGCTGTTAGATGGCCTGTGCGCCAACGTGCGCGGTGCACTTTTTTATCGCACATCCGCTGGTTTTCTCGCGCACGGACTTCCATGAATCGACGTGCGCTGCTTTTCGTGCGATTTTCGCACTTGCACTGCGATTTTCGCTATTCCACTGCGATTCGCACGTTTTTGCCCACTTGCGCCGAGCTAATTATTCCATGAATCGGCCTCAGAGTCTTCCTGCCAACACATCCCCTGACTCTTTTAAGTACTGTAGTCTGAAATTATGCCATTAAGAAACATAGTTTCTCACTATATTCTTTCACAGTTGCCGTAGGCACCTCTGTTCTGAAAGGCAGTGGTGTTTCACCTTGAAAAGGCAACCCAGAGTACACATCAATTTGTAATGGGCATCACATCTCTATCAATGCAGCAGTTCCTCGACCACCATATGAAAGGCAACAGGAAAAGATAAAATAAAATATTACAAATTCTTAACTCCTGTCCAGTGCAGAAACACACAGGAGTACCAAGACACTTGGTAACCTGCAATTCTAAACCAGCTTGCAAAAGCACCTTGCAGAATATGAAATTGTTAGCAACACACCATTGTAGTGTAAAAAAAACTTGTTCATAAGTCTACTAAGGAAACAGTATTCCAAAACAAAACTACCTGGTCCATTCAAATTTTACAATACAAGTGGTGTACATTACTATGCAAATGTAGCAATCAATCATGTATTTACACATGCCAGAAATTTTTGAAAACAGTTCTGTAAACGGCTCTCACCACTTGTGTTTACAAATAGTACTCCTACACAGAAGTGCTGCAAACAATCCAACAAACAGTTGTAGAATCTCAGGATTAAGACAGGAATTGAACTACTGGGCTAGAATGTTAAGGCCATGTTAAACAGAGAAGGGAATGCACAGAAAATTCCCATGTAGTTAGTACAAATATAGGGAGACAAAAACACACCCATACATGAAATCTTTGAGACTTCCTACATGTGGCAACATACATGCACTCTCTGCAATCATGCCATTCCAGAACAAGTCCTGAACGAACGCTTTCTCTATGTATCCATGCCTAACTGAGATTCCATGACATTTTAGCAAGTGACACAAAATGCAAACCATACCATATTCTGTAGGCCTTGCAATTCCGGTATTTGTTCCACCTTACATATACAATCACATAGGCAATACGTAATAAGAATGCTTGCAACATGTACTGCAGATGGAAACAAAAATAACTGCACGCTTACAACCTTCACACAGTACATTGATATACTGTAGCAGCTGTACATTCATTGCATCATGTGGAAGGTAGTAGCTTCTATCCTTGTAGGTAAAAGTATGTTTTAAGTAACCACAACTATATGTGGGTGGCTGTGTACATTTTGCAACTCCTTTCATGTTGCAATAGCTTACTGTACTGCCTAACCTAAGGGTCTCTTCAGGGGCTAACCATAGCAAACGCAAGTAGTGGCTTATTGCTCCCTAATGTGGAACAAGTACTGTAACCTACACCATATGGAAGTGTACGCTTAACAGCTCACTTCTACTGCTCCAGCAAGTGTAAAATGTCCTTCACAAGCATTCTGTAAAGGTGACCACCCTCGGAGAGATGCACAGTTGTAACTGTGGACGAAGCAGCAACGTATCATTATAACAAGTTACCCAAAGGAGCGAAGGTGAAATAAAAATGACTCCATAAACATACTTGTGGCATTCATACACCAGTATAACATTGTTGGCATGCATGGTTGCATTAGGTTGTGGTGGGTGTGGCCAAGGCCTTTCCTCTTGCGGGCATGCCCTACAATTTACAGCCTTCAGCCATGCAACAAGAGCCTAGGTCTTGGCCACACCCACCACAGCGTAATGCAGCTATGCATGCCAGCATGTGACCATGTAGCACAACCCAAAAACATAACATAGACACCGTCAGTCCTACCCAACCCGCACAACATAATGCAGCCATGCATGCAAACATGTAACCAGGTACCAGAACCCACAAACATAACACAGTCTCTGGCACCCCTACCGACTTCCATGCACATAGCATTTTACTACTTCCAACCAAATCACTAAATCTTCACAACATTGCCCCTGGCCCCAACACACTATTGACTACAAAGAACCACTACAGCATAATACAGTTCAGTACTGAGTAATCTGCACAATGGCGACAACCCAACCACATACACCATCCACTGGATCCCTACACACTTCTATATACATAGTATTTCAACACTTCACCCAGTGGACAAACTGCAGGACTGTTCACTCCACCATCTCCAGCCATGTACCCAAAAGTAAAGATCGTGCTAGCAATCACCACACCCATGCAGCCAACAATGTGTACAATGCTGACAAAGCACACACCCAAGCCAATAATGTGAAACGTACTTGCAACCAATGGACATACTTTTCAGTGGAAGGCCTGCAGCCATGCATCCAAGGCCTGCTGCCATGCATCCAATGCACTAGGAGCTTACCACACACAACAAAGCATACTACACCCTATGTAAAAATGCTCATGTCATATGCTATGCACTCGCCATCTGCAATTGAGCCTGCCAGTACCAACCAATAATGTGTACAATTCTGCTAACCCACACACCCAAGGCAACAATGTGAAACCTACTTGCTACCAATTAACATAATTTTTGGTGCAAGGAATGCAGCCATGCATCCAAAGGCTGCCGCCATGCATCCAAGGCACGAGGAGCTTACCACACATAACAAAGCATACTAAACCCTATGTAAAGATGCTCATGTCATGGGATATGCACTCACCATCTGCAATGGAGCCTGCCAGTAGTGACAACTGAAAGAGGTCGCCTCAGGCCCTATGTAGCCGTAATGAAGGCTACCCACATTCACTGCACAAGGTACTCGCCTAAGGATGTACCCGCGAATTGCCGCAGTACACGCTGATACTGCTGCCACACCACTGTCTTCTTCCACCTAATATATCAGATGATTCACTTGTCACTCCCATATCCTTTCCATCCCCTCTTCCCACCACCAGATGCTGCAAAGCATGTATTGTTGCCCCTTTCGGTGCCGTACTGTCCTTGGATACAACATGGCAGCGTTACCGAAAATTATGACGCACATCACGCTTCCCTCCAGCCAACCACTAGGCGTGTCTGATGTACGCCGACATCACGCCGCACTCTAGCCAAATCAGACTTGTGACCGCGGAGCGAACAGGGAAATGGGACTGCGCAGCAGAGCCAGATATCACACATTTTTTGAGAGGTACATTTAACCTGATTTTTAAATAATTACATGACTGATAATCACAAAATTTACAAAAGCACGCTTTCGGGAACAAGCCGCCGCTCCTGCCCCAAATTTCATGAAAATCCATCCAACGGTTTGACCTGTATGTGTGTGCAAAGTTTTTGTCCATTCGGTCTATGGAAGAAAAAAAAGAATTTGGGAGCCCGCCTATAACATTGGTCCCCCTGGACGAATCCTCACCAAACTTCCCAAAAGAATTCAGAGCAGTCCATATACTGTTTCCGCAAAAGTTGGTGAGGATTCGTCCACGGGGAGCGAACTTATGAGCCGCTCATAAAATGTTCTTCCTATGAGTTGAGCAACTTAAACATAACTACACGTCTGCTACCACTGGCCGTGTAATATTACATGGCCTGCGGTAGCGGCCATGTAGTTATGGTTAAGTTGCTAATCCCATATGAAGAGCAACTTTTTTGCAAAGGGTGGTGAGGTTTGGTCCAAGGGGGGCAAAGTTATAGTTGGATCCCACATTTTTTTTCTCATTGACATAATGGGAAAAAACTTTGCTCGCGCCTACAGCCCAAACTTCTGGACGGATTTTCACCAATATTGCGGCAGGTGCAGCGGTGTGATCCCGAAAGCATGCTTTTGTTAATTTGGTGTAAATCCGTTCAGTAGTTTTCTTTTAAATGAGCAAAATATAAGGAAAATAAATTAGTGATATCTATGTCCACTCCGCAGACACACTTCCCTGTCCGCTCTGCGGACAGGACACCGATTGGCTAATAGACTTGCGTCATGTCCGCGTATACACAATGTGTTCGCTGATTGGTTGGCGTGAAGCGTGAGGTGCGTCAGATTTTTGGAAACGCCCACCATCTTGGATTCAGCAGACATCGTGGTAAAAACAGATTAAAAAATACTACATTGCACTTGTCAAACTTATCAAATAATCTCTGGGGAGGTGAAGGGTGATGAAGATGGGATGGAATATGGCTACAATAAGCAAAAAAACAGGTGGTTTTTGCCGTGAAAGTCCGCGAACAGTCCTGAGAAGTTTGGGGACACTTCAGATGTTTGGGGCCAGTTTTTGGATGACTTATAACTTTGGCGCTACTTAATGAAAATGCAATCATATTCCTGACCTGATTCCAAATGATTTTGCAAAGTTTGGTGGTATTCTGTCAAGAAGGGGCAAAACTAGAGGGGGGGTCCCAAAATTATGTAAAGGCTTATAAATGAGGTGGTGCCATTTGACAAATATACACTTAATTTGGCAAACTGATAATACATATGGATATAAATGTTTTTGTGAAGTTTGGTGGTATTTTGTCAAGAGGGGCTAAATTAGACGGTGGTCCCAAAATAACGTAAAGGCTTATAAATGAGGTGCCATTTGTTGAATCTACACTTAATTTGGCAAACTGATAATACATCTAGATATAAATGTTTTTGCGAAGTTTGGCAGGATTTTGTCAAGAGGGAGCAGAATTAGAGGGGGGTCCCAAAATATTGTAAAAGCTTATAAATGTGACAAATCCATACAAAGGTTTGCAAAAAGATTATAGATCTAGATATAAATGTTTTCGTAAAGTCTGAATGGAATTGTCAAGTGGGGGCTAGGTTATATGACGATTGTATGTGTATACATTTGACACTTTTGAAAAAATAAAACATGGGTGGATTTCCAGCAAATTTGTGTAAGGAGCATTGGCAAGGACCTGAAAGCATGGTTTTGCAAATGTGCCCGTGTTTTATTTTTTGACAAGTGTCATAATGTAGGTACAAAAAATAGTGATATATCTTTGGTGACTGAGGTGTAGCCTGTGGCCATGGGCAGTGGCCAAATTGTCCAGGTCATGGAATAAGGTCATGATCCGGACAATCTGGCTACTGGCCAAGACCACGAGGGACAACATATAGGGTTAAAGTGGCCATGTCCACCTGGGACTGGCTTTGTGGGGAAGTTATTCAAAATTGGGGTAGATTTGAAAGAGAAGAAAAATGTGCTTGTGGTAATAAGGTCATAGGGTTCTCTTTTCGCCTTCTACAGGCTTCCATGGAAAGCGAAGAGGGGCCCTGTATGGAACCCCACCTTCCCTTTCCATGGTGGCCATCTTGGAAACAGGCATCCATGGAAAGCGAAGAGGGGTCCTGTATGGAACCCCGCCTTCTCTTTTGAAGGTGGCCATCTTGGAAAAAGATTTTCCTTCCTACACCGGGACGCCAAAGGCCAAAGGCGTCCCGGTGTAGGAAGAAAAATCCTTTTTTTTCAGCACCCCGGGTTCCCGCTTTGGGATCGTAGGGTGTTAATGGCCTTCATCCGACCATTACAGGGGCTGGAATGTGGGGATAATGGTCCAGAGACCTCATTATCCAACCTTGCTTTGCTTGAGCTGATAACATGGGCGGCCGGGCCGGTATCCACTGTTCCAGCCCTTTAACGGAGGATGAACGCCACAATATTTCCATTTGCATCACACAAAATGCAAATGGAAATGTTGGAAAATATTATTGAGTCTATGTACTTTACTGAGAAATATAAAGTAGATGGAGTCTATAAGTTTTTTTTTCTATTTTTTAACTGTGAAAGGTGGTTCCTAAAGGAACATTTCTTTTGTTGTGTTGTATGTTTTTTTTTGACAGGAGAGCTAATAACGAAATGTGGGGCGGAAATGAGGGAAGAGGAACCAAACACTAATATGGAGGGGTAGGTGGACAGGGGAAATTGTTGAGCTTGGGATATTTCTATGGTTGGGGGTAGTGTTTCTCATGCTCCTTGATTAAAGGAGTGATGGTGGCTCTTGAGGAGGAGGGATGGCAACAGCTGATGCCATTTAAAGATAAATAGCAGTTTTGCTAAAAGTATGTAGTGTGTACTAGATTGTTAATGGATGAGTAGGAATAGGTGTTGGAGCTGTTCAAGGGAAATTTTGAAGTTGAAAGTTCCTAGACCAGTGCAATATGACCAGTGCAATATGCAGGTCCGAACTGTCCGCAAAGCACAGATCTTATCATGAAGTGTGGACGGGTTCTCGGACACGTCATCATGCCACGCGCCAGCGTATGGTCATGTGGCACTGTCCGGAAGGTCCGCAATGAAGTCAGGTGTTCGTGGACGTCCACGGATGCAAAACTAGTTGAAATAGTTGCAAAAAGTGTATAGAAGTGTTAAAAATGATTCTAGAAGGAGGGAAACGGCTGAGTTTTAAGGCGACACTTTGTAAATTGGACACAAATGTTGTTACGCTCACCTGGCTCCCACAGGGGCGCCAATCCGAACTGGACAGCTGCGGTCTCCACCAATGTGACGTGTAGTGCCGAGATGACAGACTGGACTGGCCCACTCAGCCTGGTTTGCTTGGCCCGTAGGAGTATTCTTCTGTAAATGGAGAAAGGGAATTAACCACCCGTGGAGTTGAGAGTTAACCCCCACCTCCCCCTGCTCTTCTCCCCACTGATCGCCTCTAATGTCTCTTCTTAAAGTCTCACCTGATGGTTTGGAAGGATGAGCTCTCCATCCTGCATCGAGCGCAGCGGCGTGTAGATAACCAGTTGCTTCACTGGTTGAAGGAATTGGTGAGGTTCAGAACATTGTACTTCGTAAGAGTTCAAATGTCTGACTTTCAGGATTCCTTGCAGTTTGCAGCTTGACCCCAGCGAAGAGTTCCTCAGGGTAGCTGACGAAGTTCAGGTAAGGATTTGTCTTATTCAACACAGTTCAATAAAATAAGGCCAGAATGTAACCTGTTGCTTTCTCCCTTAATCAGGTGCAGAGAGAAAATATGAAGTTCGGGGAATAATGCCTCCGGCGGTAAAGTTAGGTAAGTCTATTGTGGTGAGAAGGATTCTCCTTGATTGTCCCTTTGTCTCACCTTGTTGTCCTTTTGTTCCCCTTAGGGGCCGGGGTACGGCGAGAATGCTATGGAGACTGCACCGACCCGTGAAGAGGAATAGTACCCCCGGCGGTAAATCAGGTAAGTCTACGGGGGTAGTTACTATTGCCTCTGTTTATTCCCTTGGCTCATCTTTGCTGTTCTTGTGTTCCCCTTAGGTGCCGGAGTGCGGCGGGAACATGCAGAAGGATGCGGTGGATCGTGAGAATGCTGCAAAGGCCGGTGCAGCAGGCGAGGCGGCGCGCGTGAAATACTTCTTTCTTCCAGCTCGAAGGCACGGTGTATCCGGAATTCAGGTAAGGATCGAAGGTATTGCTCTTGTTCTAACCTTTTCTCCTTCTGTTTTCCCCCTTTTTCTAGGAGCTGCAGACTCGAGGCGGGCGTGGCAGAAGACTGGATGCAGGCTTGCAGACACGGTGAGCGTTACGCTGTTGGATGCAGAATAACGCGAAGCATGTGCTGCTCTTCAGGCGTGGTCTAAAAAGCCTCCAAAGTAGACCCAAGTAAGTATTCCTCCCCAGCCCCACCCGAGTAAAAAATAGTCCCAAGGTAAAATAGTCCCTTCCAAGCCTCATTTGGCTTGGAGCTCTTGCAGCATGGTCTGCATCAGGTAAGTTTGCAGCATGGTCTGCATCAGGTAAGTTCTACTCTATGAGCCTGGCACCATAGGCGCCAGGACTGACTCTCCATATGAGCCTGGTACTACAGGCACCAGGACCGCACCCAAAAAGCCCCTAGCTTGATGCATGCTTCGGGGTTGCTGGACCTGGTCTGGGTCCCCAGGGGTAGGCATCATGACAAATATTGCTATATTGGGTAAGTATGATATTAGTAAGTTGTAGGAAAATAGGACGCACTGGTAAAAACCCATGAAATTCAATGAAAAAACTTTGTTGAAGGGACGTTATGGTTAAGTTGCACTCATAAAAACCCATGAAATTCAATGAAAAAATGTTGTTAAGGGGATGTTATGGTTAAGTTGCACTAATAAAAACCTATGAAATTAAATGAAAACACTTTGTTAAAGGGATGTTATGGTTAAGTTGCACTAATAAAAACCTATGAAATTAAATGAAAAAACTTTGTTAAATGGACCTTATCTAGTAGGCCAGGTGGTTTTATTTACTGACAGTCAGAAACTTAACATTCAAAAGGTATTATATTTATAGATGTTGTTGTTCTCACATGTTCTTACACTACTTTCCTTAGAATTTAATCGCATCTTATGATGTACATATATAAGAGAAGAAGCAGGCCTGAAACACAGCAATCATTTTTGTGCGTGAATACAATCATGTAGATTATACACAGTTGCTAATGATAGCAACTGTCCGCTGCACGTGTGTCACACTTTTAATTAGCAGTGTACAGTGGTTTTGTTCAATGACAATCAGAAGCTGAAAATTCAAAAGGTACTATATGTGTAGACATAACCCTTCTTATATGTACTTACAGTACTTTCCTTAGGGTTCAGTCGCATCTTGTGATGCATATACATAGGGGAAGAAGCAGGCCTGAAACACAGCAATAATTTTTGTACATGAAGATAATCATTTAGGTTATGAACAGTTTCTAATGATAATGCTTCTTTTTTGGTTACTTTCCTTTCCTTGTATATGCCCCAGATTTGTATGCATTGTGGTCTCTTTATGTTTTCTTTGTAACAGTACAAGTATGTAGTAAGTGATGCATTATTAGCTATTTATTACATGTTGCACAGTATGCAAAAGTCTGATACAGAAGCATTCACCATTTTACTATCCAACATTGCAACATTATGAATATTACAACTCTATAGTGCATGTTGCAGCCAATACCTATGTTTCTGTATGAGTAGGTTACTGTACTAGAAACAACACTAAAATGGAATGTTGTTTATATCAGTACATTCCTTATTGAACTACGTAGTTCATAATACATCTCCCAAACACCCCTGACACCTTTTTTGCCAACATGATACTCAGGATCCCTTGTAGGGGCTTTTCATGAAAAATAACTGCACATGTGATGTCATCAGTGATGTCATCAATGACATTAGTGATGTCATCTTTGATGTCATGGGTGTTAGTCTTAGCCGTGCACAGTGGTGGTGCTAGTTATGGTTGCTTAGCTTACCATAACTAGAGAATGTCTGGGGTTTTTCGGTTTTACTTGTAACCATAATATGGATAGGTTGTCATTAGTGCAAAGTAACGATAACGTCCCTTTAACAAAGTTTTTGCACTAAATTTGATAGGTTTTTAATAGCGCAACTTAACCGTAACGTACCTTTAACAACGTTTTTTCACTGAATTTGATAGGTTTTTACTAGCGCAAATTAACCATAACTTCCCTTCAACAATGTTTTGTTCACTGAATTTCATAGCTTTTTACCAGGATACCCTTAATTTGTATAGATGGACCATACAACATACTGAACCCCCTGGCCCCATGCTAATAACCACAGGGACCACGGACTGCGTGACATTCCACGGATATCGGGTAGCATCCACACTGCCCAAAAGCTCAGGGGTTCTCTTACATTGTTGTAGCATGCAGAAAAGACACTGAACATGTTCAAAGAGCAACACATAAGTGAATTAGAAGTAAAAATAAAGCAGGTCTACAAACTCTGTACTTATGAAAGCAACCGTGCAGTTGCATAGGATATGCAACATAATGGAATGCACCAAGAAGTAAAATAACCTATGCTTCCAACAGTAGTACCTCAGTGCTGCTTTACATACAAACTGAGAAGCAACTGTCAACGGGACAACTGCAAAGTACTGACAGCAGAACTGTACTACAAAGTGGTAAGGACACTACATTTTGTCCTATAACTGTGCAGTTGGTTCAGTGTGCAGTACTAGGAAAAATTATTTCTCTTTTTGTACAGAAATGGCAAGCACCCTGGAATGGCTCGAAGAGAATTTCCCTCCAGATGAAATGAGTGAAGACAGAAACTCCATTGGTACACAATAGAGTTTGAAAAGTAAGCCAATTAATGCATATTGCTTCACATGTACCTGACACATATTATTTTCTTTAACAGTACATACAGGAAATGAAGGAATTAATTAACACTTTTGCGGACTTGAAAGATTTTGTACAGAGACATATAATGGACAATATGGAATATCACTACCCCACCTGCACCCCTTCCCGCTGTCCCAGCCAACCATCCCCACGAATTCCCTGTAAGCAAAGACGTTATGATGAGCCCTCAATCCCTTCCTCCCCTGATGTCCAACCTGTGGAAAATCCTAATTCCCCTGTATAATTTCTGCTACCCCTTCCCTTTCCTAATTTTGTGTATTTATGTGTGTAAATAAGGTGCTATGTGTATACTGTTGCTGTTTGTGTGTGTTTTCTTTTTTAAAAGCCCCTTGATGAGTCTGCGGAATGCAGTACTGTACTGTCTGGGATGTCCGCAATTAATCAAAACGGAGGTGTCCTGTGGACACTGCACCGGTCCAGAAAGTCTGTATTCAAAATGGAGGTGTCCATAGGACACCTCAGTTTTGATTAATTGCGGACATACCAGACAGTACTCTGCTCCTGTCTGCAAATCTGTGACGTACCTTTAATTAGTTTGGGGGCCCCACCCATGTCCGGCGGACACCTGGGCGTTTGCGCATCTCATCTCATGGGTCCTACGAACATTGCTCCTGTTCAGAACTGTCCATGGCACGTGTGTCGCACTTTTAATTAGTTTGGGGACGCCGACCCTGTCCGGCGGACTCTTGGGGGCATGCGCATCTCCCCCCGAAGTCCTACGAACATCCTGCCGAACCGGCATGTCTGCAAAACAGTGATGTACTTTAATTAGTTTGAGAACCCAAGTCATGTCCAGCGGACATGCGCATCTCATCCCCTGAGTCCTACGAACACCACTCCTGTTCGGAACTGTCCGCTGCACGTGTGTCGCAGTTTTAATTAGTTCGAGGATCCCAACCCTGTCCCTAGGACAACTATGCACATGCGCACATTGGATCCCGCACAATAAGTCCTACGGACAGCCATCCCATTTGCAAACTTTCACGACGTCACCATGTGACCGCACCCATGCTGAGCGTTGGTCCTTATTTGCGAACAGGGTCTGGGCCCCAAAACAGCGAAAAAGTGCTGCATGCATGGCTGTATTATGCTGCGGTGAGAGTCTAGGCCGTGGTCACAACTACCGCAACATAATACAGCCATGCACTCAACGTTTTGACAGTGGCATATGGATTGCATAAATATGTGTTTAGAATTCAAATTGCAGATTACAAAGAAGTATGACAGCAATAATTGTATACTCACTGTATGTATTGTTGAGGCCCTGTGCACCTATTTTGCATGCACTGCAGAATACTGTTCAAGCGGCAATAGCAGATTTCACTAATGTGGTATGTGGAAATGCAGGAGAAACCGTTGTGATTTCTGAGTTCCTCTGGCTGCTGAGTTCCTTTTTTAGCTGCATTACTGCATAATGGCACCCACTGCTGTTACATCTGTTGCCTCTACCTCAGCACCACCCCCACCACCTCCACCACCACCACCACCTCCCCAAATGCTTGGAGAGTGTAACAGGAGTGACAATGTAGAGGAAGAAGAAGAGGAAGATGAGGATGAGGTAGTGGAAGTCCCCACTCCTGGCTGCCCACGTGAGTCTTGGGTATGGAGGCTTTTTACCACCGTAGATGGTAGGCCAAAGGCTAGAGCAGCCAAGGTCCGCAGCAATGAGTGCAGAATGGTACTCAGTCATGGCAAACCTGGCCTGTACAGTTATGGGACTACCTCAATGCAGTGACACCTAAGATCCAGCAGCAGTTCGGAGGGTCGTCCCCTTCAAACAGGGTAGTAAGTTGACTTCCAGTGCAGCATCCTCAACATCTGCTCCTGTCCCCAAAGGGACACTAATGTGGCACAGAACACTCCTCAATAAGCCTTGCAGGCTATACGCATGGCAGTGGATCCTTATCTTTCAAAGTTCACTATTTTTTGTATATACTGCGATGCAGTACTTTGTAGGGGTGAGCAGTTCTGGGGTGGTTTTTAGTCTGCGGGCTGGGACCATGATGCCTCGAGGAGGCGCACCCAACATCTTCCTCTCTCCATCTGCCCTTTCTTATCCCTGTGGTTGGTGCCCCTTTCCTACCCTGCCTACTGTTCCCTCCCTTGTGTGTCATGTTTAAAAAATCCCAACAAAATACAGAAAACTGAAATATCCCCACAAAAAAGGCTCTTTTCAGAGACACCTTTCACAGTTTAAAAATAGAAGTGCCAATGAAATGGTGAAGGGCCCTGGGCCTTTCCGAGAAGTCTGCGGACAGCGCAGTGGTCTGTGGACTTCCCAGAAATGTAGAGGGGGCGCTATCAAAAACATTGCATTCTTTTCCAGGAGAAAATGGTGGCTCTAAAAAGTGCCTTTTTGGGGTTTCTTTGTTGTTTGTTAAAGCTTTCAAGTGGACAACACCAGCTGCAAAAATTGTTGCTACAGTTGCAAAAAGGGCTTCAATACATTTTGGATATTTTGCCAAAAAAAAGCTGATTAACAGCATCCATAAGATGGACACCATTTCTTTGAAAAATGCTGCTGCTACGAAATGTAATATTTTCATTGGGGAAGGAGGACATGCCAACATATCTCAAAAAGGTGCAAGCAGCCTTCTTGACATTGCACCTCGCTTTCTCTATTTGTGGACCAAATAAAGAAGAGAGCAGCCACATCTGTCACTGGGCAATGCGAGAAAAAACAATACTCAGGAATGTGGAAACATGTCCACAACTTTCCCAAGTGCCTCCTTCATCGCAAACTGCAATGAGATTCCAGTAACATGTCCTAAACTGTTCCATCCACCATGAACAATAATAAAGTCTGGATGATGCTGCGTCACCAAAGTGGCACAAAAAGGAAGCAAATCCAGCCACCTCATGCCTCACACTCCATACCAGTGCACTTCCACATGAGGGAATCCAAGATGTGCAGACACTCCACAGTGCTCTTCATGCACCTGCAACCAATGTATCCACGAGTCCCCCAAATCCTGAAAGACAGAGCCATATCCATAGCCATCTCCAATTCTCTCAGTAAACAAACAAACCTTCTGCCACACTCTCTCCTTGTAAACCACACCCATGAAACCTTATTGGCCAATCCTCTGGCCTCCACAGTCCCCTTTCCATGCCTGCCATCCTCTCAAGCCCCAGGTGTGGCACGTGCGATCCGCATGCTGCCACGATGTACACTGACATATCGCGCAATTCACGTGTATGGGGAAAGAAATTTCAACTATGGTAGGAGATTTCCCCTTTGGTGGTGGCTCTGAAAAGAGCCTTTTTTATATTTTTAAAGGTGCTTGAAAACAAACACCTTTTATTTTGTATTTTTTGGGGGGAGTTATCTTCTTTTCCCTTACAGCAGCCTCTGCACAGCATCCCTTACATCCTGGAAAAAACAAGCATTTCCAAGAATGGACAACGACAACACCAGCAGTAAAATAGTACGCACTAAGGGAGTCAATGTTGTCATTGGAGAAAACAGACATGTTTGCACGGCGCAGAACTACACCCATGCCTCTATTCACAAGGCGCCTTCCAATGTTTTGGTGGGATTTAACACATTGGGGGAGTTCCATTGTGCTCTTGGTAGGATTCCAGAAAAAAAAACCTTTGTACATTGCAAAATTAGCATTAGTTCCTCCACAAAGGGCTTCAATACATGAATCAAACTTGGAGCACTGATATACCCCCAATACTCTCCTCCACAGTGCACCATCAAGACATCAGGACTAGCAAATGTAGCCATGTTTTTGCAAAGAGAAGTGAGTAAACGCACGTGGCCTCCAGGCACAATCCACCACTAAGCCTCCAGGCCTGGAAACCCAAGATTGGTAGAAATACCTCTTTCCTTACCTATCCAGATCAGAAACAGAACAATCTTCAAATATCCATTCAATAAAATCTGCCATCTTCACTGCACAACCAACACAGCAATGAAAAAAGTATTACCCTCCCTTCCTGTAAACCACACCCTTAACACCTGATTGGCTAATCCCCACAGTACACTCCCATTTCCATGGCATGCATGCTGAAAATCCCCGGGTATAGCACGTGGAATCTGTGAACTACTGCGGTGTCTGCAGATCCCGTAACACAAGGCAGCCCTTCTTCCCCTTCCACTTCCCTGTTTGCAGTACTCTCTCATTGGCTACTAGTAAACATTCCCACAACCATCCACCAATCACATCCAAGATCTCTACATCGAACTTTAGCAACTGAGTACAACACTGCAGATGTACTGTTCAACAGTCAGAGCACAGATCTCCTATGATTCCCAAGAACCTGCATCCAAAACGACTGTAAAACTCTCCAAGTTTTCTACTTCCAGATTCATCCACATCTACATCCATCAACACACACTACAGGTATGTGTATGTTTTGTAATGCACATAAACAATCAAAACTGCATGTATGTTAGCAAAGCATAGCAAGTGCATATATTGCATGCATTTGAACAGGGTGCCTGCCACTTGCCCTACATAACCTCCCAAAGAATCATACTGTCATTTGTAACATCAACTGACAATTACTTACAATACTGTTTGCATTCACATTTTTCTTGTACTGCCCACTAGCATAACAGCTGCAAACCACATATTTCAATTTCGGCACCACTGCCTGTGATTTCTTTTATAAAAATCACATTGGGAACATTTGCACAGCACATGCAAGTGCTGGATCCTATGTGAAATGTCCAGAATGGACACAAAAAAGGGAAACTGCATATATATTAGGAAAGCATGCCAATCAAATACAATGCACAATTCATAAAATGCACCATTGGAAAGAAAGCAAAGAAATGCATATGTACATTGGACATTTGCATACATAAATGCAACAGATGAAAAGAATTTCTGCACTCATGTAGCAAGCATCTAAGTGTGACAAACTTAACATAATTCCACACGCAGTAACATTCCCGTTTTCAATCTCTACATCTTTCTCCCTTTTTTGCACTGTACTAGGACTTCCACTAATCCATTTCCAAAACTAATAGTGCAACAACATCTCGCACACTTCAAAACTGCAGCCCCATAGGACACAGTTATCACTGCACCACTGGCCCCCATACCAACAATGCTAATACTCCCAAGTCCCCACTCGTATGCAGTGCTGTACAATTGCACACACACACATACTAACTCTTCCTGACAATAAATCCTCCTATGATCTAAAACAATGTGTTCTTCTACTGCTATTACTGTACCATTAACACACATACCCAGTAACTTCCATCTTTTGCAAGTGCAATGAAGAACTGCATGCTAAAACCAGTGATGTGTCTATTGCAAGATAAAACCAAGAAGAAAACTATTCTTGTCATCCAAAAATGTAAGTGCAGTACTGTTGTAGTGTTGTGCCTGTTACTGAGATAGTGCAGTGTTGTTGCATTGTAGCCTAGAGAATGTTATTCAAGCCCACAGCACTCGCTTCACACTTACTCATTGCACCTTGCGAGGTCCACTGTTTCTATTATCATCAGAACACCAATATCTTAATACCCACTAGTTTTATAAAGCCATTACAACGTCCTTACTTCCTCATGCACACTGAGGGAAACCTTTCCCACTAGAACACACACAAATAGCAGTACAACCTTCCCAATCAAAAAGTAACAGCCCTTTGCTCAATCACTCTGCTCTATGTATACCTACCCTCATATTCAGACACTCATGCACAATACACACATATGCATTGCATAACTTCCAAGCCCAAACTTTCCTTTTTTCTCCACCAGACCCAAGACAATGCCTACCAAAAGGCAACTCTGTTGAAAGCAATGCAGAAACAGAGCAGATAAAACTCAAGCCATGCACAATGGCCCTCCACCTCTAGTAGACTTTGTACAAAACGTTCAAACAAAGAAGCTAGTACAATTACTAAGCAAAACTGAGCCATGCCCCAGGAAAAAAATAGTGACTTCTCTTTTAAAATGTCAAACTAAAACTAAATGCATTAAGAAGAATGCAACTACCAGTAGTGCTAGCACTACATCTACCAACGGTAACATAGCCACAAGTAAGCATTCCAAAAAATGTATTTTACAAAAAATGTTCCACCAAAGAATACTTCAGAACCTTATAAAAAAAAGGGGGAGAAATCACGCACCAACCTTAAAACTTACTGCAGAAAACAGATCCTGGAAGCTCTTATAGACTAAAGGAAATTATTTATATTAGTTTTAAACCAAATGAAACCACTAACAAAATGAATTAGTAAACTATAAACAGTACTTCATAACAGCTGTAATATCAGTATACATACCTTTTCAAATGTCTGTGCAGGTGAGTGAATTCACACCACCAACACAGAGCCATATTTCAATGAAGAGGCATACAAACAAGAGCAAACAAACCCGATTGCTATACATAGCAGTGGGCGAGGGTATGAAAAGGTAGACAATACCATTATGGAAGAAGAAAGGCTGCTTGCAAGAATATCCCCAACAAACTTACAATCAACTCTCCATTCCACCGAACCAATGAGTCCCGTCTAAAAATGGCCATGCACATCAATGTGTAAAGTGCGCAAACAATCTTTCAAATATTTGCAGAAGTTCCTCATTCAGTATATGAAAGCCAAAGACAAATGCAAAATTAAAATATGACACACTATGGACTACTGTCCAGTGCACAAATACACAGGACTAAGAGGACATTCATTAGCCTGCATTTCTGGACCTGCTTGCAAAAGCACCTTCCACCACAGCAAAATGTTAGCAACACAACATTTTACTGTACAGACTCTTGTTCACAAACTGTACTATGCACAAAGTCCTACTTTAGCACTGGAGCATTTAAACGACATGCTCCTACATGGTACAGCCAAAGAACTGCTCAAAGAAATAGACCACATACAAAACAAATATTTTGTAACTGAAGAGCACTTACAAAATCCAGTAACTTTAGAAAAGAGTACCAACAACCTTGCAGATGTCAACCTTCAATTACACACGCACAAAAAAGAAATAGCAAAGTTTAAAAGCACATCTGCTGAAGTACCAAACCAAGTATGTGTGTGTTGCTGCAGACCTTTTTACACAAAGAGCACCAAAACTGTAGATGTAACGTACAAAATAGAAGACAATGAGCAAGCCCAATGGTTCCAGTTAGCTCTCTATCTTATAAAAGACATTGATTCTGAAATTACTAACGCCTCAATACTTTGCACATACTGCAATGCAAAACTTGGCAATAACCAAATGCCTTTATGGGCTATCACTAATAACTTGGAATTATTCCCACTGCAAAACCACTCCAATAGCTTAATTTTTGTGAGAGCATTATAATCCAAACAGTGCACCCATTTCAAGCGATAATACGCCTTCAAACGAAAACAGCAAAATTGTCTCCTTCTGAATTACTGAATTACTGAAAAAACATTTGGGGCACAGTAGTTTATTTGCCATTAGATCTCAAAGAAAATGTAGACACTCTAGGAGTGCAACGGCCTATAGATCAATCTTTGATTATCCTAGTGAATGGTCTACCTACAAAAGGCAAATAAAATTGGCAGCAACTCGTAGAATTACACAAAGCTAGAGAAGCCCTGCAATATCTTGAAGACAACAATGAATACTACAGAGAAATATACATTGAAAAAAACCTGAGAGAAATCACCAACATAATTCAGGATTCCTCATCAACTGGCCAATTTGAATTTCTATATCTTACTACAGCCTCCAATATTTTATATCAGTATCCAATTCACACACTTCACTCTAAAGACACCATAGACGATGCACTGGAAACTTACCAAATGCAGCAAGCCAAAGGATCTTCAATCAGCACATGGGAAACAAAAGTGTTGTAACATGCACCTTTCCTCTACTGTTTCCTATTGGAAAAGGTGGAAGATACGATGAAAGATGAATACAAATAACAGCATCAGAATGCGGCTCTTTACGAATGTATTCTGAAGACCCCAGATTCAGACAAAACATGGAATACACATTCCACCTCCTCTTTGAAAGTGAACTAGCAACTCTATGTTACAGAGTTGCACACACATTGAAAACAGGTTCCAATGTTCTAAACATGTCTGCTACACAGATGCTTCAAAAGGTGCAAGAGAAAGATGAAGTTTTACAGTCAAGTATTACAAATCTCTTGGCAACATGCATGGTATGAAAGAATACTGGTTCTGACGTCACGCAGACGTACGGTGTATGCTACACAACCTTGGCCCACCACCATGGTTTGTCACTTTAAGTTGTGCAGAGTATGCATGGGAAGACCTGCACAATTTCCTACACATAGCAAATGAAAACAAAGCAGCAATAGACATGAAAACATTAAGAGAACTCTGCTCTCTTGACCCTGTAAATGCGTCAAGGTACTTCCGTCATTGCTTTATTGCCATGCTGCACTTCATTTCTAATAAAACAATTCCTCCCCTCAGAGAAGTGGAACACTTCTTTTGGAGAAAAGAATATCAAGCCAGAGGAACACCACACATCTACATGCTTTTGTGGATTAGAAATGCTCTTAAATTTGGTCAGGACAATGATGCCGTTTGCAGTTCGTTCATAAATATGCCACTTGTGAAATCCCTTCAGAATGTACACATAGTGACCTACATACAAACATTTTGCAGTTTCAAAGACACAGGTACAGCAAGTATTGTCAGCGCAAATAGAAAACCAAAGGCAAATTACTACACCAAATGTCGCTTTGCTTTCCCTAGACCTGTTTCAGTAAAAGGGCAAGTAAACAGCTTCATATCTTCTGTTAGACACAGTATGAAAGGTAAATCGCCTAAGAACACATACTACATAAAAAGAACCGAAGCATCAAAGTACATCAATGATTATAAGGCAATCAATGCCCTCCTATGGAATCTAAACATAGATGTGCAGTACACTGCAGACAATTCCACTGCAGTTGCACGGTGTGTCATAGCCTACTTAACCAAAGCAGAGTGAACTAGGGTCCTCCAGCCCTTTAAGATGAGATAGAAATACCCTTGAGATGGATGGGGATGCAGAAATTACTCAAACATCAATAATCAAAATTACTCAGGTAGTTGGCAAAAGCATAACTGTTTTAATATCAATGATCTAAAACGGGGAGAACAATGGACATCAACAGACGTCTCAGCGTAAGATCTCTCAAAGCATCTTTGAAAAAAGCATTCCTTTATAGCAAAAATTCATCATAGGTGACGTCAACCTACGTATTACTAACATCATCCTGCGTGGCAAACTACAAAAAACTAATGGCAAGTGTGATAGGGTCTAAGGGAATATCTAAGTATATGATCCATACTCATCTAAGGCAGTGGAGAAATGTGATAGGTTTCTTAACATCAGGTATGGCAACTAAGCCCTCCCCTAAAACAGGTAATCATGAATGTCACTAAATACATGACATCTCATTGCCTACACAAACTATAGGACCCTTAATCATGCAATCCTCTACCATTGGTTGGCACTCTAGCCTCTGTCAGTACTTTTCCACCTACGTCTAACAGCACGCAGACTGGGCTTCCAGGTGCTGGTGAGCTAGTCTCCAACCATAGCTTTCCACCAGTTAGCATATTCATCCATCACCACCTCAGTGGTCTACTGTCAATTAGGGCTTTTAACTTGTCCTTGGGAGTGTTCTTTGCTCTGGAGTATTCAGGGGAGTGAAGGCATGCTCTGCCCTCATGCGTAGGTGTGACCATCATGTTCATCCAACTTCATCCCTCCACGTGACTGAAGACCACAAAATTGAGCCTCTCATATATTAAAAATACTATTTTCTAATAGACCTCTGACCTCTTCCTTGTTTTGTTCATGGCTCCTGAAATGGAGCTCTGTTCTTTCACACGATTTGTAACCAATATCTGCTCACTCCAGCCTGATAAGGCGTTGGCTTCTTGGTTCATCCAGTCTCGCCTTTCTGGGATTCACTTTGTAATTCACTTGTTTTCTAACTGCGACACACTGGAAACAAGGCTTTCCTTCTTTAGCCCAGCTCTGCTATAACACGTAGTGGAAACATCCATTCTTTACTCACTTCAATATATATATGTATATGTTGGCGCATGCCCCAATCTATTTACTACTTAATTAACCTCAAGAATACTTCATCTGCGTGCGTTTCTTTGCATCTGTATACTCACTTGACATCTTCAGCATTCTGTAGCATCCGTTTCTTCATCTTGATACCAAGATGCCACTTATCTTCAATACTTTCTTGATGCCTTATAGAATATCTGCATTCCTTAGTCTCTGCATCTCTTCCATGTGCATCAGCTCGACTCTGTATGACATTACCACTCATCTTCGTCATTCATTGGTCCTGCTTCTTCTGGAATTTCATTCAAATGGCCATTGTACTGTATTGTATGCAGGTATGGTTTTCTCAATGGGAACCTTGCCTCCAGGATTCTCCATGGCATCAGTATTTTCACTGATACCGCACGTGTCTCACACTCTGGTTCCCAACATATAGGCAAGATGGGCGAGGTGATTGAGGTGGGGGGTACTTAGCTCCTTCTCTACAGGAGAAAAGGGAGCTGAAATACCTCTGGGATGACATATCATCTGACAAAACGCTGTCACAAAAATTGTACAGCTTTGGCATAAAAATGCTCTCCCATTGAGAATATGGATGCTACGAAGCCGCAGACCATTTAACCGGAACTGCCTTGTATGGAAAATCTGAAAACATAGTCTGGCTAAGCCTTCGTTCTGCTGCATCCAGAAAAAGAGTTCTCAAATTGTACCAAGACATAGACACAATAGCCAAAAACCATCCCAACAGCCATGACATTTTAAAAACAATGTATTGGACACATACTACCCAAAGAGGAGTACTGCTTTGGAATCCATGTGCCTATACCACATAGCCCAAAACTCCTCATACAAAAATAATATTGAGCCAGATGAGAAAAAAGGTAAATACATAGTCATAGTTGTGAGGGGAGCCTGGTTAAACTTACCAAATGCCGGCTCATTAATCATATGAAGCTATCGTTAAAAACTCCTCAACATAGAGTATTGTACTATATGTCCCTACTGCAGCTTTTAAAACCATGGAGAAAAGAAGATTTATTGGACACCCATGCCTCCTATGAAGATGCTTTCAATGCAACTGAAAGCACAATAACAGATTAAAAAAACTTTACACAGTACAAAAACATGTTGGACAATAAACACCAACAAGAAGAAGAACTTCAAGCACAACTAAATGTAGACACTACTGAGAGCAGTATACCTTCTCTTACAGGAAGCCAAGAACCACTTGGAATGCCACTCATAGTAAACGAGGCAGAATTCGCCATGACTGAAGTATAAAACACCATGTGTCAGTATGAGCAATCTGCAGAAAACTTTGCTCTACTGAAATCATAACTAAACATTGAGCAGCGTAGCATTTTCCAAGAAGTAACTAAAGAAATTGAACATGGTGTGCAGCACGAAAGTAAAACTTGTACCTGTCAAAACTATAAACCTGTACTCCTTCATGTAAGTGGTCAAGCTGGTTCTAGAAAAACATTCTTGATAAAAGTTATCAGCAAATTCCTCCAACAATTGACAAACAACAAGCTTTCAGGTATTGTAACTGCCCCCACAGGTTTAGCTGCCTACAACATAGGTGGTGTTACTTTACACCGATTGCTACTCATTCCAGTAGAACAGCAAATCAAATTAAATTAGACTACTACAAACTTTCAGCAGAAAGCATGGTTTCCAACCTAATGTTGGCTTTAATTCACCTTAGATTGCAAGAGGTCCTTAACGCAGACTACAGAGAACTCTTTGGAGGAAAGCAAATTATTGTTTTCAGAGATCTTCTTCAATTAACCTATTTTTAAAAGCATAGGACACAAACTGTGCTGTAAAACACATGGCATCATAGGAAATGTAAATCTCTGGCAACATTTGCAATACAGAGAAATAACTGAATACATGCATCAGTCTGCAGACCTCACCTATGCCAACAATTTGAAAAGCATTCGCATTGGTGTGCTTTCTAAGGAAGCACAGTCTATCTTAAATAGCAGACGCATTCATATGCTTTATGGGCATAACACATGTGCTACTGATGTCATGGAACAATTAGCATACAAAAATGTAAACTGTATGTCCTTTATGCCAACCCTAGCAAGCTGTGCCCAATTCAATGAAACAATGTTGAAAAAAGAAATGCAACCACTAGTGCAAATTTACTCCACAGACAAACTGGATGTGCACAGTATGACAGTACCTATGTGTTAACAAGCCACAGCACAATTAAATACCTTACAGAACTCTATCTCTAACACAACTGGTTTGGAGAAAATGTCAACATTGTGTTTGAACTGTGGAGTAATGCTAAAGCGTAACCTTAATGTGGAACAAGGTTTAGTTAATGAAGCACTTGGTAGAGTTTTTGGCTTCCAGACATAGCCACGTGACAACAGCATTCAGTTTGTCAATATTCACTTTGACAAACTTTCAGAAGTTAAAAGGATAGGACACTCAACAGCCCGATTCCTTCTTTTCACAGACACGTATCTACGCAGGGAACAGTTTTCTCTGTCTCTAGCATACGCAGTTGAACTGGATAGTCTCAGTCCCTTTGATGAGTAGCAATTACCCTGGAGGTGGATGGGGATGCAGATTTTTATTCATACATCAATAATAGAAATGACTCAGGTAGTTGGCAAAAGATAGACTGTTTTAATATCAATTATCTAAAACAGGAAGCATAACGAACATCAACGAACTTGTTCGATCATCTCACTCAAACATTCTTAGTAAAAACTGAGATCTTATAAGAAAAACTTGTCATCAATGACGCTAACCTACGTATGTACTAACGTCATCCTACGTGTCAAAATACAAAAACCTAGGAGTATGGGTGATTGGCTCTGAGAGAACATCTAAGTATATGATCCATACTAGTCTAAAAAAGTGTGAATATGTGATTGGTTACCTAATATCAGGTGGGGCAACTAAGCACTCCTCTAAAAATGATCACTATGAACGTCACTAAATACACGACGTCCCATTGCTTTACACAACTATAGGACCCCTAATTACACGGTCCTCTAGAATTAGTTGGCACTCCAACCTTCATCAGTACTTTTCCATCTATGTCTAGCAGCATGCAGGCTGGCCATCCAGCATGCTCGCCTTAACCATTGCTTCCCACCAATTAGCATATCAATCCATCATCACCTCAGTGGTCTAGTGTCAATTAGGCTTTGGAGCTCGGCCTTGAGCTTGCTCTGAGAAATTTAGGGAGTGAGAAGCACGGTCTGCCCTCATGCATATGTGTGACCAGTTTGTTTGTTCAACTTCATACTTCCATGTGACTAGAGACCATGGAATCGAGCCTTTTGGTGCATATAATACTATTTTTTAATAAACCTCTGACGACTTCCTTGTTATGTTCATGTCTTCTGAACAGGAGTTTTGTTCATTCACACGATTTTGTATCCAATGTCAGTTCACTCCAGTTTGATAAGACCTTGGCTTCTTGGCTCATCAGCCTCGTCTGCTGAGATTCACTTTGTAATTCAATTTGCTTTTTAACTGTGACACACGAGAAATTAGGCCTTCTTGCTACTGTCCAGCACTGCTATAATGCACAGTGGAAACATCCACCTTTTACTTGTTCATATGCAAATATATATATATATATATATATATATATTGGTGCTTGTCGCAATCTATTCACTATAAAGACAGCCTTTAGATTACGTTTCTTTTGCATCTGTGCATCTGTGCCAAGGACGAGGTATCTCGTCCTTCGGATTACATCTCCAGTGCCAAGGACGTGATAGCTCGTCCTTGCCACTTAAGGGGTTAATGAAGGAGAAAATGTTAGAAGGCTTTGCATGGTGAAATACTGAAATCACCAAAAAAGGCCTTGGCACTGGAGGGGAAAACCGATGGCAGTTAAAAGGTTAATATGTTCATCTGTTTCTGTGACATAAGTTTCTTCACCTTGATCCCAAGATGTCACGTATCCTTAATACTTTCTTGATGCCTTATAGAATATCTGCATTCTCTGGTCACTGCATCTCTTCTATGCACGTCAGTTCAGCTCTGTATGACGTCACCATTCATCCTGACCCTTCATTTGCTCTGTTTCTTCAGGGATTTCATTCAAATGGCCATGATATTTTCTCATATGTAGGTATGGTTTTCTCAATGGGTACCTTGCCTACCAGATTCTCTTAGGTATTGGTACTTTCACTGGTACTGCACAGAGTCCATAGTCTGCCCTTTGTTGATTCAACTGTTCTGTGTATGTCACATACTCTTGTTTACAACATACAGGTAAAAGGGACGGAATGGTTGAGGTAGGGGTACTTGGCTCCTCCTCTTCACAGTCACTATTCATAAATCGCAAGGTCTAACCATAGATCAAGCATTGATTGACATTGGCAGCACAGTCTTTAAAGAAGGCATGAGTTACGTAACACTGTCCCGCCTATGTACACTTGAACGACTATTATTAGACAATTTTGAAGCAAGTAAAGTCAAAGCTGACATTCCTTGCATCATAGAGTACAACAGACTACGTGCACTCTACACACCCCATCTCAAAATGTACCCTGTTCCTCAAAAGGCAAACTTTTTAAACGATAACTAGACCAAAAACAACTAATATATGATCTCCCAACAGTATCACCAAAGAAATTGAAAACAGCTGGTACTCCATCAATTACCACAACCACAAAATGATGTGCCGAAAAGGCAAATGCCTACCCAACTGCACAAACAAAGAGAACAACCTCTTCAAAGAAACCACGTGGACTTCTATCAAATAAGACAGACACATAACTGTCTGGTCCATTCAAATTTTCCAATACAACTGGTGTAAATTGCTATTCAATGTAGCAATAAATGTTCTATTACAATTGCCACCAATTGTTGAAAACATTTACTTAAACGTGCGGACCAGTTGTGTTTGCAAATGCTTCACAGAAATACAACAAACAATCCTGGGAAAACTTAGAGTGTCTCGGGAAGAAGGCAGAAATTGGGCTACTGTGCGGGAATGGTGAGATTCACTATAAACACACAGGAAGATCCACAAGAATGTCTAATGTACTTACTGCAAGTACTGGAAAGCAAAAACATACATATAAATGAAATCTTTCAGATTTCATACATGTGGAAACATACATGCACTCTCCGCAGCCATGTGGTGCAGGAACAAGTCCCTAATGAGCGCTTTGTGTGTGTATATCTATACCTAACTGTGAATCCATTCCATTGCAGCAGCTCGTACAAAATGCAAACCATGGCACTTTAAGTACTACTTGCAATTCCGACAATCGTTCCAGCTTACAGATACAATCACATAGCCAATACGTAATAGTAATGCTTTTACGATACAATGCAGATGGTACCAAAGACAACTGCAAGCTTACTAGCTTCACACACGGACAAGTATCACTTGGCAAGAACACCTTCACAACAGTAGGCATAATCTACCACACGGGCGCCACAACCAGTGCAAGTCACTATACTGCATACATTAAAAAGAAATGTGCATGGTTTGAATGCAATGATATTTTCATTACTCTGAAGCAGAGATTACCAGCAAATCTTGCAAATGCCTACTTAACATTCTTGAAACCAATGTACTCACTGATCTACTGCCCAATACCCACCATCACATATGAGAAACTGTAGACAGTTAGAATACGCCAACTGGTATCTAACTACAAACATAATACTACAATATTACTTCCCATTAATCCACCACCAGCAAAAATGAAAGTTTTTCTGAGGAAAGCCTTCAACACTTATTAAGTATAACCAACCAACAGACACCAACTGGTATGTCACTGCACTCGCAGTACTACAATATTACTTCCAGCGGTCAAACTGCCAAAATAAACCTTCAGCAATCACAGTGCTACAAACATACCCTCAACAACTTTCAAACTACCAACAGTTAGAATATGCCACCAGATATCAATTTCCCCTGACAATCCTGCAATATTAGTACCACAGTACTTAGAAAACATCAACAGCAGGTAAATCCATAAACAAATACTGCTAAAAAGAGAAAACAAATAAACAGTTAGAATACTCTAACTGGTATCTAACTGCAACCATAGTACCACCGCTTCCAAAAGAAAAATCACGCACCATTTCAATTCCTCCTACTGTAACAGTGCCTATAACCAGAATAACACATAGCTATGTACCTTAAACATTACTGTAAGCAGTGCACACGTCACTGAAATAGAGTGTTCCACGTAACAACAAATTAACGCAGAATTTTCTTTTAATCCTGCATGGATTTGTTTTTCCCACAGACCCAATGATTATGCGAACAAACACATGAACTGAGCACATTGCACAGTGCACTTGTTTAAAGCATAGTACTTGTGAAGTACTATTTATGAGGGTCCACAAAGTACCCAAATGTCTGCAAATGCAATGCAATACGACATTACAAAGTACCTATTTGAACATGTTATGTTTTCTTTCATCCCAGACAACGAAACAACGATTTCTCTGGCTGCCTCAGCCAATGCACCCAAGAGTCTAGGCCCTGGCCACAACCACTGCAGCATAATACTGCCATAAATGAAAACATCTGCCCACTTACCACAACCCACACACATAACACAGCCACCTGAGGCCCTATCCACTTCAGTTGACATACTATTACAGTACTTCCAGCCAATGGACAGACACTTCGATGCATGCCCACTGCACCCAAGTCTCTACTAACTGCCCACAACCAATACAGCATAAAACAGTAAAGTACCCAAGAATCTGCCCAGTGGCCACAACCCAAGCACATAAGGCATTGACTTGAGACCCTGCCCACTTCTGTACACATCGTATCAACAAGTCGGCACACTTTTGAGTCCAATAAGCCAGCCATCTGAGGCCCTGTCCACTTTTCTACACATACATTTACAGTACTTCAACCAGTGGGCACACTCTTGGACTCTTGAGTGCATCGCCTCCGGCCATCCACCCAAGACTACAGTAGCTGGCCACAATTACCCCCCACTGTATACAGTATCATACACCCAAGATTATCGAGACAGTCCAACAAACCACCTGACACACACACACACTGTCCACTTTTGAACACATACTATTACACTACTTACAGCCAGTGGGCAGACTCTTGGGTTCATAGCCTCCAGCCATAGACCCAAGAGTCTAGTAGCTGGTCACAATCACCACCGCATAATACAGCCATGCACCCAACAACCCACACACATAAGCCAACCAGCTGAGGCCCTGTCCACTTCTGTACACATAGTATTCTAGTACGTACAACCAGTCTGCACACTTTTGGATCTAATAAGCCAGTAACCTAAGGCCCTGTGCACTTTTCTAGACATACTATTAGAGTACGTCAACCAGTGGGCAGACTCTTGGACTCTTGGGTGCATGCACCCAAGACTGTGGTAACTGGCCACAATTACCTTCCACTGCATAGACTATCATACACCGAAGAATCTCAGGACAGTGAATCGGGATAACCGACCCAGCCCTTAAGACGGGCTAGCAATACTTTGAGATGGATGGGGATGCAGAGGATACTCAAACATCAATAATCAGACTAACGTTTTAATGTCAATTATCTAAAACAGAGAGTACAAAGGACATCAACGGGCATCACACAGCATGATCTTGAAGCATATCATAAAATACATTACTTTTATAGCAAAAACTCATCATTGCTGACGTCAACCTACATGGTTGCTGACGTCATCCTATGTGGCAAACTAAAAAACCTAGTGGAGAAAGTGATTGGGTCTAGGGAACATCTAGGTATACGTTCAATACTTGTCTAAGGGAGTGATAGGCTCTCTAGCATCAGGTGGGCCAACTACACCCTCCCCCCCAAACAGGTCACTATGAACATTTTCCAATACACGACATCCCATTGGGCACACAAACTATAGGGCTCTTTACTACGTGGCCCTCTATAATTGGTTGGCACCCTTACATCCATCAGTACTTTTTCAGCAGGCTAGTCTCCAGGTGCTGGGGGGTTGGTCTTGACCATACCTTCCCATCAATTAGCATATCACCTATCATCAACTTTGTGGTCTGCACGTCAATTAAGGCTTTGTACTTGGCCTTGGAAATGTTCCTTGCTCTGGAGAATACGAGAGAGTAGAGGCATGCTCTGTCTCCTTGCGTAGGTGTGGATCATCATGATTGTCCATTTTCACCCATCCACATGACTGAAGACCATGATTTTGAGCTCTTGGTGTATTTAGAATGCTATTATTTAATGAACCTCTGACGTGTTCCTTGCTTTCATGCACGTCTTCTGAGCAAGAGTTTGTTCTTTCACACGGTTGTAGCTAATGTCTGATCATTCCAGACCAAAGGGGCATTGGCTTCTTGGGGCAGGTCCAGCCTCGCCCTTCTTAGATTAATTCCTGAAATTCAATTGCTTTTTAACTGCGACACACTGGAAAAGCCTTCCTTTTTCTGGTCCAGCTCTGCTATAATGCGTAGTGGAATCGCCCATAGTTCACTCACTCCTATATATATATGTTGCCGCATGTCGCAATCTATTCACTACATAGCTAGCCTTAAGAATACTTTGTCTGCTTGCGTTTCTTTGCATCTGTACACATGTAAAATAACTTGATGTCTTCATCTTTTCTGTAGCATAAACATCTTAATCTCGATCCCCAAATGTTACTTATCTTCAATACTTTCTCTGACGCCTATAGAATATCTATGTTCTCTTGTCTCTACATCTCTTCTGGGTGCGTCAGTTTCGCTTCGTGTGACATCATCAATCTGCTCTTTTGCTCATTTCTCACACTTCTTCTGGTATTTCATTCAAATAGCTGTTATACTGTCATGTATGCAGGTATACTTTTCTCAACGGGAACCTTGCTTTCAGGATTCTCCTTGATATTGGTATTTTCACTGGTACTGCACATATTTTACATTCTGGCTCCCAACATATAGGCAACATGGGAGCAATGCTTGAGGTGGGGGTACTTGGCTCCTTCTCTACACTCCACCCCATAGGCAATTCATCGACCATTCACCCATCATCCTTCACATCTAGACATCCTTTTCTGAAGAAATGTTTTTCGGGACCCATATTTTGTTTACTCCTTTCAGGCATCCAGCTGATTCCACATGCTCATCTTTGTTCCAGGTCATAAGCATGCATTGCCCCCGTGGACTGCAATAGATCCATTTCCCCACATAATTCTTGTGGTTCTTTGGGTACAGGAATTTTGTTCCCTCAGGTGCATGGATGCTGGCTTTCACGTGCTTTTTGATTTCTTCATCTGTTAGCTCTTTGGTTTTCCATCCTGATTCAACATCAATCTTGATCTTCATCCCTATGGCTTTCTTTGCAGTCTTCTTGCATTGTGAGATAGCCAGTCTGATTACACAGAATCCAAGCATGATCATCATCAACAGGGCTCCAATGAATTTGAACATATCTGCCATCCATTGTGAAACCCACGAAAAAAGTGATCCAAACTAACTGTCATCAGCAATGTCTTCCACTTCATCTACCATTTGGATGTGTAACTTCGTCAGCATCTCTATGGTCTCTGTCAAGGTGCCATTCTCATCATCATGAGAAGGTATAAACGATCAACATGATTCTCCAATTTTGGCACAAACACCTCCATCCATAGCTATGATCATGTATAGGATGTATCTATTCTGAAGAGTCATCGGTAGTATGGCTCTCAGCTCTTCCTTGATAGCATTGAATCCCTTTATGGTAGTGTTGATCGTCTGCAACTCCCATCTGGTTATCTGTAACCATTTAGTATTTGCTGCTGTCTGGATCCTTGGCATAAAGATTATCATGAATATCAATGAGGTCTGGCTGAATAATCTGTGCTCAAATGGAATAGAATCAAAAGCCTCTATTGACTTGGCTAGAAATAGTTCTCTCTCTTCATTTGACTTATCAGCTCTACAAATCTCTTGTTTCTCAGGTGAACATCTGTTTTTGGAAAGCTACCAATGTTCAAATCACTTTTAGGAATAACCAACGCTGGAACATGAACATGCACTATGGAACATCGTCCTCCCCAATCTTTGGGTAGCTTCATATAATGCTCTGGACCCACAAGCCCAGTAGTGATCCATGATCACTGCTGTCCCAATGTTCATTCCTGGAATATCAAAGATTCGACCACAATTCTGATTTTCTCCAACTTTTCTTGTGCCATCATTTCTGAAACACAGTTTTGCACTTTCCAAAGGCACTATCTGCAAAGGTCCTCCTTTGTCTTCGACCAATGTCAGTAGTTTAGCAAGTTTCGGCCATAAAGGTTTGCATCCATTCTGTACTATGTCAATGGCTGGCTGATAGAAACCAATGACTACGTACACTCTACAGATTACCACACCTTCTTCCCATCCATCTGGTGAAAGCACTGATCCCCAAATCTGCATCTGGCCTCTATTCTATTGGTTCACATCTGATTCCGCTCCTTTTACTCCAGGCTGTTCGTATCTGATCATGTGATTTTTGGTATGCTCTCTTAGCCTTGTCTTTGTGTCTTGGACATAATCATCTTACTCTGGATTCGTCCATTCTGTTGCCCATTTGAGATAGGCTGTTTGGCCCATGAACTGAACTCTTGTCTGGCAGAGCGCAATGTGTGATAGACAATGTGCTGTCTGGACATCTATTTCAATAGCTATGAAAATCCTAGACCTCCCCATACTATAAGGCAGGAGGGCACATACAAAGGATTCATCCTTTAAGGTTATCCTTCCCACTTCTTTCATATGCTGATACCATATGTTATTTCCCAAATGCACTGTACTCTCCAGGTAAACATTCAGCTCATGATCATCCTCCCTAGTACTTCTTTTAGGTCTCCTCCTTTTATCATGAGCTTCTATAACCATCTTATGAAGTATGTCAGCATAATTCCTTCTCACTGGGGGAATCGCAGGAACATTTGTCAGTGAAACTGGTGCTTTTACATGTGGTACTTGTGTAGGAGAAAGCTCCAGAAGCCTCATCCTATTGACATAATATGATGGTATCAGGGAGTCCCATATGACTTCCATACGTGATCTCCACCCAAAAGGAAGACTATATTTATCTGTCACAGGACTAGGTGCCTTTAAATGTACCTCTGGATTAGGGACAATTACATAAGGTCTCGGCTGTCTTGTAGTTGTCACATCTGTACCCTCCTTCGGCATAGGAAGATACACAGGGATACTTGCTTTATTTGAATCCATGTAGTAGACAGTACATACTGTAAGTGACAGAAGGATCACAATGAATAAGATGCATGTATAAATGACATATAAATAAGTCCACTTGCATCAGTAATAGCTCCTTGCTCATTGTGGTGTCCTCTCGTTGTTAGCCACTTCGTTGTTGCTGTAGATTTTGCCCATTTTCAATCTTTTTTAAAGAATGAAAAAACAAACTTTATTTGGGCAACATCATAAAATACTCCAGCATCATCTGGATCTGCTCCACAAGCTACTTTAAGCAGCTGGCTGATTGCAGGACGATTAACAGGATTCCTGATATACACAAAGGAGTCATCCTTTTGCCAGACAAAATGAGGGTGCATCTCCAGTAAGTAATAAAAAACTAAGGACAGTAAGTTCTGGATTTCTTCCATCGAAAGCCTCATTCAGGATAGTTCTTTATATTCTCTCAGCAAACAGATGTACGTGCTCGATAATGTTACGTAGCAATTGATTAATCACTAACAGATTTCTCAGATCTCTCAGGAAAGTATGAACATCAGTTTGCCTTCCAACAAGATGTGGCTGTTCGTCAATCAGGAAATAAAAGACCATTCCAACTAGTCTATTAGCATTGTCCTCAGATAGGGGCATTTGTGTTTTCCAAACTGTACTCAGGAAGCTTGAGAACTTGTTCTATAATAGCTGCAAGCAATCTCCTAATGATTGGACCATTTTTAGGATCCTGCAGGAACAGATGAACACTAGTAGTTCTACCCACAAGTGCAGGGTATGCACGAAGAATGAAGAGCAAAAATCGTAGCAATGATCCGGTGGACGTGGCCATCAGGCACTACCATGGGTGTCTCCAAAGAGAAACTCAGTGAGAAAGGAATCAGGCAACTGTTCCCTCTTCCAGTCATTGAAAAGGAATTCCAAATCTGGCCTCCTTCCTTCTCGATCAAGACTTAAATGTGTCTCAGTCCAATGTTAACAAACTCCTGTGGCTCAAGATCAATTACCTTTTCTTTCACTACTTGTTTAGCAATTTCAAAGAGTGTCCTGACAGAACCACAGTCAATGTACTCTTTATCTATCTATTGGACAGTCTCTGCATCCTTCTTCCTCGTCATCGCACTAGTCAGCATGCGCTGAACTTCTTCTCTGTTGCTTTCTTCTGACTGGGGGGGTTGAAGAGGACTCTGCGGTGTAGATCTTTACGTCTCCAAGAAATATCCATGCGCGTCTTCCTTGGACCGTCATGACTGATGGTTTTACGTCCTCCACGACAAATGGACCGTTAAATCGGGGCTGGTGCCACTTCTTCGTAAAGGTCCTTATTAGGATCTCATCTCTGGGCTAAAGTTTGGGAATATTTCATTTTTCTGGTTTGTTTGTTGTATGATCTCCATCTGCGTTCTAAGCCCCACATCACTTCCGCTGGAACTGATAGGAAATGACAGAGATACTTGTAGTCACACACGTTAAGTAGGCATGTAACTCCTTACCTAACAATTCTGCTGTTGTTTAGGCATCCCTTCTAGTTCTTGATGGAGGAGTGAGGGGTGTCCTTATTCGCCTCCCTGTCACTATTTCATGGGGCATAAGATGATGGTCAGAGCCTGGTTGATTCCTCAATGCATATAATGCAAGGGGCAGGCAATGTAACCATCCTTTCTTCAATATAAACCTCAATTTAGCTATCCTTTCCTTAAGCAGGCTGTTGAGTCTCTCACAGACCCTATTCGCTTTGCGGGTGATAAGCCGATGAGAACTTGTGCTTAATACTATACAACAAGCTTATTTGCTCAAAGACTTAATTAACAAAATGAGGGTAATTTTCCGACCTTAATACTTCACATATTCCCCATCTAGGAAACACTTCTCATACTAAATAGTTTGCTGCACAGGTGGAATCTGGATGTGTACAAGGACCAGCCTCAATCCACCTTGAAGAGGGACATACTTCCACTTTCATATATCTGTTTCAATTACAGATCTGCAGCATATCAACATAGTCAATGTGTAAATGCTGAAAAGGACCATTAGGTCACGTGATGAGTCCTGCAACTGTATGCAGCGTGTGCCCAGCAGTAAACCTTTGGCATACGATGCAGTTTACTACATAAAATGCAACCTGTTCTAGCAGGTTCAGTACAAACCAGTCCTCCGCAATATCTGCTGCAAGGCTTTCTCTAGTGACATGCGCAGGGTACTGCAGCTGTTCCAACGCCACCCTTAATAAGGCTAAATGCATCACTGGTTTACCAGTGCTTTCCTGTCACCACAATACTTCGAAGGAGTTAAAGAACACCCACTCTGAGTCCACAGATCTATGTCATCCTGTAGTGCTTCTCCTTGAATGTCCATCTGTTGAGTTCTAGACAAACTGTTCAAACTGTCATTCACACTCATCATCATCACCATTCTTTCATTCACATGAAGCGTATCAAAATTCATTATAACTTCTGAACATGCAACTTGTTTTGCTTCCTCGTCTGCGGCTTAATTTCTGTGTGAGATAAAGTTGACTTTCATAGTGTGAACTGCGCACTTAAGGACTGCGATGGCTACTGGGAATTGTAGTGCTCTTATAGGTCTGTCCAATAAGTTCCCATGTTGCACCAGAGTGCCGTCCGCTCGTAGGTAGCCCCTCCTTTTCCAACATGCTAGCCCTGCGTGTACTGTCGATGTCACATAGGCGGATACACTGTACACTGTTACTTAATGGTCTGCATTTTTCTCGAGCGTGACAGTCAGCGCCACTAGCCCTGCAGCCTGTGCTGAAAAGTAAGACAGTAGTCATGCACTTATCAATACTTCATACTCCCCATTGGCCCTGTGCATAACCACAGCGGCACTTGTATATCTTTGTCCATCATTCTGATCGATTCTAGAAGAACCATCAATAAAGAGAATTTCCCCAGCTGCTAAGGCATTTTCTTTCACCCTTGGGATCTCATCATAGAATTCCTCATAATTTGAGCAATCATGTGCATGCTCGTCTTCTGTCAGTATTTCTGCTACAAACATGGCAGGGTACACTATTCTACATCTGACTATGTTAATCGTTGGATTCGATATTAGCACCTCATAGGCAGAAGCACTTTGAGAAGTCAAAGTACCCTAAGGTTTTTCCAGAATGGCAAAGAAAGCATGTTCAACAAATAACGTCATTGAACACCCCATTACTATGCTGGCAGCTTTCTCAATGGCTAACGTGGTGGCTGCCAAAGAATGTTCGCAAGGAAAGTGGCCCATCATTACTGGGTCAACAATCCCACTGTAGTATGCTAGAGGCTTGTACCCCAACATGGTTGTCTGTGTGGGTACTGCTATCATGACTTTGCCATTCGTGTGCGAAAATAAGAAGAATTCCTCAGTATAATTGGGAATTCCTAAGACTGGAGCTGTGCAAATTGCCTTTTTCAACTCATCAAACCCTTCCTCCATCTTCTCAGTCCAGTCATTTTTTGCCTGAATTGCCTGTGCCTATTTTAGAGCCTGTAACAGGGGCCTTATATATGAACTATATTTGAATACCCATGCTCTAAAATAATTGCATAGCCCCAAAATTCTTTACAGGTGCTTTATCGTGTGTGGCTTTGCTGTCTTCAAAAGGGCCACAGCCCTTTCAGGAGTAACTTTATTTCCTTCATGCAAAATTAACTGACCTATGCATAACACCTCTTCTTGACAATGCTGCAATTTCTCCTTGTCCACTTTATATACACATTAGCTGAACTGAATCACGTTTGCACTCTTCCTCTGAGGTGCTACAGACTAATATGTCATCGACATATTGCAGCACAACACTTTGGAAATCAATATTATTTAAGTCCATCTGCAGGACTCTGTTGAAAATCGATGGAGACTCACAGTACGCCTGGGGTAATCTTGTGCTTTTTAACTTGGTTTGTCTGAACATAAATGACGTCAAATCTTGAGAATCCTTAGGCAGTGGGATTTAGAAAAAAGCATTTTTCCGGTCAATCACAGTGAGATATCGCGCCTCAATAGGGATGCTACATAAGATTGTCGCTGGATTAGGAACTACAGGAAACTCAGTTTCTACAATCTGATTAATTGGGCACATGTCCTGAATTAAATGCCATGACCCCCCTTTAGATGTCTTAATCGGATAAACTGCAGTATTACATGGTGACTCTGATTACACTAAGATGACTTGATCCATCATGGCAGATATCGTCTTAAAAATACCCTTGTCTGCCTCTCAAGACATGGGATACTGTCTTGCTCGAGGCAAAATTGCTCCCGGTTTCAGTTTAATCTTAACTTCTCCAACCCCATTCAATAGGCCTACTTTCTTTCTTAGTCCTCATATCAAGATAGACCTTATCGATTGTGGCCCCAATGCTTCTTGTATCAAACTCATCCTCTAGATGTGCTCTAGATGGACCTGGCATTGACTCATGTGTTGGGAAGAATTCTTCTATGTCCTCATATTCTACTACTGCATTAGATTCCATTAATATATGATCAATGTTGCATGCTCTTTGCCTTCTCTTACGTTCTATTTCTTTGTCAAATTCTCTTTGCTCCCTTGCTTCTTCTTTTACCCTTTCCTCTTCCTGTATTTTCACCTCACTTCTCTCGTTTGCCCTACGGATCTCTTCGACTATTCATCTTTGTATTCTTTTATCTCTTAATTTCTGTTCTTCCTCTTCCTCTCTCTTTCTTTTTAGCTTGTCTTGTTCTACAATTGCTTTCTGACTATTATCATGCTTCCATTGCTCCTCTGCCCTTTCCTGCTTTTGTAGCTGCTCATCTTGATACAGCTGTTCCTGTCTTTGTCTTTCCTTTCTTCTAGCCTCATCTTATTTCAATCGTTCCTCTCATTCTCTTCCTTTTTCATCTTGTTCGTCTCAATCTTCCCTTTGCCTTACTTCCTCAATGCTCTTTCCATCAAGTTTGAGCAAAATCTGACCGCTCATCCATTTGTTCTGTATCAGTGTTACCTCATCATCCTTATCTTTCTATCCTTTCCATCTATTTATTTCCTGTCCTATATTTAAGGATGTACTTGGTCGATCACTTCTCTCCTTGTCCCGTAAGACTTTAGAGATCACATCTCTTTCCAGAGTTTTCTCTGGACTCTTATCGCTGCTATGCCCAGGCAACTCATATGCCGGATTACTGTATCCTATTGCTGCCTTAAGCTCTCTCAGTGGGTACACTCCGTCATCCTTCGTACTATCGCAATTTACTACAGGTGCTGCAGGGGAGCAGAAGGCTCCTCACCCCCTCTTTGCACTGGTTATGCATCCAGTCTTCAGGAGGTGGATCTTCCCTTTCCTCCTGGTACATCTTCCAGAGCTCTAAGCTCACAAACCTCTTTTCTAACTTTTTTACTGTGTATGCTGCGTGCAAATATGTCATCATGTGTTGCAACACTGCTTTTGATAGTGATCCCCGTTGTGGCCATGGCATGAACATCTTATCTGCCATGCCCGTAACCCATTCCGCACTGTACTGTTTAAGCTTGGGTGCGTGTTTTGACAACTGCTTGCATAGATGTATAAGCAGAGTAAATCCACCATTTTGACTCGTCACACTTGACTGTCAATACTCACCGTTACATTTTTACACTTTTATAAATACGTTTCAGAAAAATAACACAATATGTGCGTCCACCAATCATCACAGCTCCAAACTTTTTATATCACATTTTTATTTCAGTTCAGCATTCACTGAACATCAGTTCAACTAGATAAACAAATAATAAAATTTCAAATCTCTGTGCTTTCTTTTTCACGTCTCTTAAATTGTTCGCAGTTTCTTTACCACATATACTTGTACAACACATAAAACAAACAGACAAACTGAGAGATTTGGCCGGCCCACGTATATCTCAGTCTACGCTCCTCATGACTATTCCTTTATTCACGCTCTTAATGACTATCCTTGCCCCTAAAAATACTCCCACAGAGTTTGAGTCGTTCCCTTTAGACAATCTTTAAATGTGTCCGTAGTCTACGTCATCCATTATTGGGACTCTGGATACGACTCCTTCTGAAAATGTGCTGTGACGCAGGATAGGCCTAATCTAACTGTGATGCTCCTTGTCTCACAGTTTCTCAATTGCTTGACGATCCTTGTCTCAAGTCAATTACTTAATAACTTGACGCTCATTGTCTCGAGCCATTCACCATTAGCTTGACGTTCATCGTCTCATGTTGTTTACTCCAACCACCCTCCGTTACTTATTTCCCCTTATCACTCTCTCTACTCACTGCCTATTCACAATTTGCCACCTCACTCAGTTTTACACACCATTCACATTTTTGACTTCCAACTCTCGGGATCGTCGCCTCCTCAACCAGCTGCTTCAGCCTTCCATCCACTCAGCTTCCTGTAGAAATCGGGAGGGGATTCCATAGATTTGCAAGATTCTTTAAGCTAATTTCCACTATCTCTAGGGAGCTTCATGTCCTTTCAGCTAAATGGCAGAGGACATCTGATATTACCGGGACGCCAAAGCTTACTAGGTCGAAGTTTCTTTAACCATCATCTCTCTGCTACCACATGAACAGGGATTCCTGACCGAGCCCTTTAAGACGCAGTAGCAATACTTTGAGATGGATGGGGATGCAGAAGATACTCAAACATCAATAATCAGACCAACTCAGGAAGTTGGCAAAGTTTAACTGTTTTAATGTCGATTAACTAATACAGGGAGGACATCAACGGACGTCTCACAGCATGATCTTGTATCATTTAATAAAAAACATTACTTTTATAGCAAAAACACATAATTGCTGACGTCAACCTACGTCGTTGATGATGTCATCCTAGAGTCTAGCAGCTGTCTAAACCCACCACAACATAATGCACACATGCACCCAACAATCTGCACACTGCCCACAACCCACACACATAAGCCAACCGCCAGATCCCTGTCCATGTCTGTACACATACTATTGCAGGACTTCCAACCATTCACATTCCACTCCCCTATCCTAAACCGCCAGCTACCCTGTACACTTCTCTACACATACTATTACACTACTTTAACCAGTGGCCAGACAGTTGGGTGCATGGCCTTTGGCCTTGCACCCAAAAGTCTAGTAGCTGCCCACAATTACACCGGCATAACACAACCATGCACCCAAAAATCTTCCCAGTGGCCACAACCCTCAGGGCACTCCAATAACCCAACTGCCACACACCCGGTCCACTTCTGTATACTTACTATTACAGTACTTGCAGCCAGTGGGCAGACGCTTGGGGGTATGGCCTCTGGCCATGAACCCAAGAGACTACTACCTCACCAAAATCACCACAGCATAATAGAGACATTCATCCATAATTCTACACACTGGCCACAACCTACACACATAAGCCAACTCCAGAGTCTCTATCCACTTCTACACACATACTATTACACTATTTCCAACCATTCACATTCCATGCCTGTCCCCTACCATAAACACATACTATTACACTACTTCAACCAGTGGCCAAACCCTTGGACTCTAGTAAATGGACACAATTACACCAGCATAATACAGCCATGCACCCAAGAATCTGCCCAGTGGCCATAATCTTTGGGGCAGTCCAATAACCCAGCTGCCACATACCCTCTCCACGTCTCTACACATACTATTACACTACTTCAACCAGTGGCGAGACTCTCCAGCCATGCACCCAAGAGTCTAGTAGCTGGCCACAATCACAACACCATAATACAGCCATTTACCCAACAATCTGTACAATGGCCACAACCCACACACATAAGCGAGCGCCTGAGGCCCTGTCCACTTCTGTACAAATACTATTACACTACTTCACGCCAGTAGGCAGACACTTGGGTGCATTGCCTCTGGCCATGCACCCAAGAGTCCAGCAGCTTGTCACTACCACCACAGCATAATACAACCTATAAAACATCCTCATATCATCTACATTCCACTCCCCTGCCATAATGAAGCCTGCCTGTATGCATCACATAACCTACTTGCCTCAGGACCTACCCACAAACTGCTGCAGGGTCCGCGGCCACTGCGACCACAACAGTCTTCTTCCACCTGAACAAATACATCATGTGAACCATCTTTCACTCCCACACCCTTTCCAGCCCCTCATCCCACCACCAGATACCCAAAACATGTTTTCCAGTTCTGGTCGTTGCTGATACAACATGGTGGACGTTTCTAAACAAATATGACGCACATCATGCTTCTGACCAGCCAATCAGTGATCACATTGTGTATCCATGGACATCACGCGACTCTCAGGCCCAACCGAGACCTATCTGCGGAGCGAACAGGAAAATGGCTCCACGAAGCAGAGCCAGATATCACATATTTTTGGCACCTACATTTTGCCTGTTTTTAAAAAAAACGACTGGCCAGATTTTCACAAAATTCACAAAAGCACGCTTTTGGGACCACGCCGCCGCTCCTGCAGCAAATTTGGTGAAAATCTGTCAACCGGTTTCGCCTGTACGCAAAAACAAAGTTTTTCTCCATTCAGTCTCCATTTTTTGGGACTCTCTTATGACTTTGCCCCCCCCCCTTCACGAAACCTCACCAAACTTACCAAAGAATTTCAAAGCGGGCCATATTCTTTTTTTGCTAAGTTTGGTGAGGATTTGTCCAGGAAGAGTGAAGTTATAAGTCGCCCAAAAAGTGGACTTCCTATGGGTTTAGCAACTTAACCATAACTACATGGCCACTACCGCAGACTTTGTAATTTGTGAAAGTGTATGTGTATGTTTGAGGTTGGCTCTAGCCCCATAACAGTTGGTGGGCTGAAATGTTGGCCCACGGTCGGCATACCAGTCTGGGGTGTACTGGCTATAGTGCAATTTTACCAACCACCCATTCACTCTGCACAGGGCGGGGTTGGGCCCTGTGCTATTGGTATAGGCTATTTCGAGAGATTGCCGATTTTGCGATTGTTGGCTCCAGTCCCCCAACTGTTACTGGGCTGAAATTTTGGCCCGAGGTCAGCACAGCATACCAGTCTGGGGTGTACTGGCAATAGTGGAATCTGATCAACCCCCCACCCCCACCATTTGCCCTGCACAGGGCAGGGGCGGCCATGTCCTATCAGTATAGACAATTTTGGGAGATTGGCGATTTTGTAACTTTTACAATAATAGGAGTTAAGACACAAGGTCAGTATACCAGTCTTGGGTGCGCTGGCGTTAGTGAAATTTGACCAGCCCCACCCATTTGCTCTGCATAGGGGAGGGGCAGGGTCCGGCCCTGTGCTGCCAGTATAGGCGATTTTGGGAGATTGACAATTTTGCCATTTTTCACAAATAGGAAGTTATGACACAATAAAACATGCACAAGGCTATAGGAGACGCCCACGTATATGTCAGCTACAGACCCATGCAACGCCGGGTGGTACCGCTAGTTATTCCTATAATTCATTTACAGGGATGCATGATCGTTCATACATCGACATACATCGACATTATATGACATTATCAGGTTGTTTTCTGGCTTGATGCATGCATGTACTGCATGAGCATGTGTGTATTTTGCGGTTATATGTAATTATAACAAATTAAATTACAGAGAATGCTTCAATAACAAAACTTTAATAATAAAATAATATTGAATTTTTTATTTTATATTTATTTTGGGGGGTCCTTCCCCAAACTATGGTCTTATACCCACCACAGACCCCTCCTCACCAGTTTTAACCCCTTACCACACCCCATGTGGATATTTTGTCTTTATTATTGTTTCTTTATTAAAGTTATTCTCTGTTTTATATTCGTTTAAATCACTAGATACCTATTTTGTACTGTGCCTCTGTTCCCGTGTGGAGACCATATGATTCTAAGCAGATGTAAGCCACAAAAAGACAATTACTTGGTATGCGTTTGTCTTCTGAGGCTTGTGAATCTGCTTGCATAGACTAGCTAGCAGTACCTGACGACGATGGTGGGGATAATGTTGAGAAGCTTGATGTTTTGGCCATTTGCCTTTTGCCATCAGCTATTGACATTGTACCTCCCCTCCCAAACATCCTGCGAGGAATCAGTAACAATGGTTATCTGCACTGGAGGATGGACAAAGTATCTACCTTACAACAAGTTTCACTCTGTCCACCACTGCAGTGCATTTACCACCAATAAATCGCCCCATCGACTGACATGTGAGCCATTATTGTACTGGGCCCATGTTGGGGCATGCATGGGGGATGATGAAAAGGCATGATGCTATCATCCCTAGAAATTCCATGACCATCTTAACCAACCTTGTAACTAGGAAGTTGGGATACAAACTCTTGTACTCTTTCTTGAGAGGGATAGGCATTTGCTCTTTGTTTGACCAATTCCTGCACCTAGAAACTGTTTAATCTGGCTTGGGGCAATGCATGATTTTTTTTGTTTCATCGAAAACCATGCTGATGGAGAAGATGTATGGTCTTCTGGGTGTTTTCTGGAAGCACATTGCTGTGCTCTGTTATTGGTCAGTAGTCCATTTAAAAGTACATGAAACGTTCTGGTGGTACATATATGCTGGCACCACTGCAAGCAATTTTGTGAATATATGAGGTGCCTGTGCAATTCAAAAAGGAATACATTGAACTGGAAATGTTGGTTGTCCTCCTTGAATATCCAGTGCCTGCAGTAGGCATGGGAACATGCTATATGAAAGATGAATTCTTATGTTCCCCTGGCTACCATAAGTATTCATCTTTCATATCCAGCCTTTCCATGTAATACCGCTTTTTCTAAGTTGAATTACTTCTTGGAGGTTAATCATTTTAAACTTTTGTGGCTCGACATATTTGTTTTCTGGCCAAAGGTCTAATGCCTTTTTGTTTGTACTTTTTGGGCACTAGGAAATGCAGAGAGTGAATACCTGTGTCTACCTGGTTGTGTTGTACAGGCTCAAAAGCTACCTTTTGAAGCAGGTTGACAACTTCATTTTGTAGCAGCAGCAGATTATCTAATGGCATTTTTCTTTTGCTTAGAGGGTGGTAACAAGGGGCCTGATTCACAGTTGCATTTTATAATGGTGAAATCCCATTGGAAAACACTCTGTGAATCAGGCCCAAGGTCTTTATAGTAGCTATAGCCCCCCTTACTGTGCTCAATACCCACTTGTCGGACATGATCCCAGCCCGTGAGTGGGCAAATTATGTTAATTTTACCCCTTCCAGGAAACATTGAATGGATCTTGTAAGTTAAAGTCTCTGCTTTAAGGCAGTGGCCACCTCTCTTGGAGTTTTGCCTCTTCCTCCTGACACAGAGATGGTGAGTGTCCTCCCAAAGGAATATATCATTTTAATCTTCCAATCTTGGGGTTGCTCAGTTGATGAGAGTAGTGCAATGCCCCACTTTCGGGCAGAAGTAACCACCAACAAGTCTGTAACAAGTTGCCCCATTTCTTCTCTATTCTCGGATTTACATCCTTAGTGGTGACAGGCTTTTGCAAAGAGGGAGAAATCCATGTATTAATAGAGTTAATCAAACTAGTGCAATGGGAGCACTGTAGGGGAGAGAGGCTGTTACTGGAGGGTAATCATCATCTGGAGAAACAATAGGATAGTCACCCGGTTTAGAAATATCCTCTTTCTCTGGTGGGTTATCCTACGGAACATATTCATCCTACTCCTGGTCTTGGTAATCATTTTACTGTCTCTCTGAAAGGAAGGATACTTTTGTTTTAGGTTTATTTGTTGATGTATACCAACAAACATTGTGTCCTTAATCTCTTATGTGCCCTACGTTCATTGCCCTCTATAAAGGAGACAACCTTAGAGCTGGTGGCATTGAAATCTTCAAGGTTACAAACCTACTGTGTCTGGCTTGCTGGTTTAGCAAAAACAGGAGTAAGGATGTGTGTCTCGACCTTAACTGCCTCCCCTCCTGTTTTCAGTCATCATCATACTGTTGTACAGGTCCAGATTCAATGCTGTCAAGGGGGTGCACGTACCAGTTGCGCAAGTAATGTAGTGTCATCAAAAAAGACCTGGGTTGTGACATCGGGGGTAGGGACGTCATTGAACGCAGAGCTGCTTGCCTAAGGTGACACAGAAGCAGGTACAGCATGAGAAGTCTCATGGTGCAGCGCAGTTAAGGGGGGACGCTGGGGTAGTTGTATAGAGCAGGCACAGGGTACAAGATGTCGTAGGGGGGATTTTTAGCAATATGTGAACATTAGAGAAGTTCTTTTTGTTTGTAGGCCCACGTTAAGAAATCATTTTGCTCAGACAGCTCATAAGAAAGGAGATGAAGGCCTTGTGTGACAAGCAGTAAGCATTTTTATAGTATGCAGCAGAAAGAGTGTGCTGAAATATTGCATGGCTGAGGTTTCCCAGGAGAATGCACCCACAGTGAAGTCACTGTGAGAGACACATTCTGCCGATCTCTTCTTCCTTTCTGTCCCACCACCCCCTTGTGTCTCTTCTCGTTTCCGCTCCTTTCAGCTCATTGCCCCCCTGCACTGGAACTCCCTACCTTTTTCTATCCACTCCATCCCCACCTATTCCTCCTTCCGCTCCTCCTTGAAATCACTACTTCTTCATTCCCCTCCCTAACACCTTTTCCCTCCCTCACCTTTCTCTCTCCCCTTCTAGTACCCTCTTCTTTGTTCTCTTTATATTTTCCTGTCTCTCCTAAGATCTCCTTTCTTCCTCCTACTCACTTTACTCCCTACTCGCTCTCTCTCTTCTTTCCTTCCCCACCCCTTCCTCTCCTCTTCCTTCTCATATACAAATTGTTCTACATGCTGTTTTTCTGGTTTGATTCATGTATACTGTTATTGCTTCTACTGTTCCACTGTTCGTGTTGTTAAATTGTAAAGTGCTTTGGATTAAAGCGCTATATAAAAACAATAAATACAAATACTTTTGAGGCCAATGAACTAGGTACCTGAGTGCATGAGGGGAATCATCAGAAGAATAGAAATTAAATATGATAAATTAAACTCCAGCAATGGTTTGGTATAGTTTTTTCAGACTACACTTGGCAGCAAGGGGTAAGAAGGGAGCTGGGGGGGCAGTGAGTTGGGGTAGTGCTTATAAGGCACTGGACGAGGAGCCAATCAGTGGGAAGAGATTTAAGTGTCCCTAGGTTGCAAGATTGTACAGTGTCCTTGCTGATGTCTGCAGGGTGCACATGATTGGTCAGACTTGGTGTGAATGTCTCAGCCCTTGCCATCTCAAGCCATTTTGTATATTGTGCATTGTCAAACAATGGCAAACAGGTGTTTTGATTGATCAGCACAATCACATAATTATGGGGTGGTTTGGGAACATTTGTGACATCACAAGGGGTGTTAATGTGATTTTATTTTGCCAAAGAAATGTTGTACCCATGAGAGGCACTTAAGATAGGGACTGACATAGTCCCACCAATCAGCTCCTGTGACCTGCCTTAAAAATGTATTAAAATTGTTTTATGGTAATTTGACAAATTAGGTATAAAATGTTCAGTCGCTGTGGGCAGCTTTGACAGCTCATTTCATTCAGTTAATTTCCACGAGGCTGTCTGAACTGTGCTTCCCAGTGTTTTAGGTACAATACATTTGTGTTCCTTCTTGCTTGGTGTGCGCTCCATTTTTTGGATTACTTTTTTTCACTGGAGTTACTTTTACCAGAGGTCGCCTAGTACAATATTCCTTTAAATGTAGGACCCCATTCTGTTGCATTGAAGAAATAGGTGATGGCCCACCGTCTGTGTATGAGCCAACTTCTGTGTGTGTCTTTTGTAGGGTAGATGTTTGGACCTTGAGTTGGCCCCTTTCCTGTTCCAATGGTTTGTCCTTACTATGTTTGACTTGGGGGTACCCACTTGATGGCTGGGCTTCCACAACGCTGTCTGAACCATGCTTTCCAGCTGTTTCGGTCCAAAATGTTTGTGTTACTTCTTGCTTGGCATACGCTCCAATCTTTGGATTACATTTTTTACAGGAGTACTTTTACCAGAGGTCCCCTGGTACAATAATCGGATAAATGCTGGACCCCCTTTTGTTGCCTGGAAGAGATAGGTGGTGGCCCTCCCTCTGTGTATGAGCCATCTTCTGTGTGTGTCTTTTGTGAGGTAAACATTTGAACCCTGAGTTGGCCACTTTCCTGTCCCAATGGTTTTTCCTTACAATGCTTGACATGGGGTACCCACTCAATGGCTGGACCTAGTCAGGTTCTCTGGTTTTTCAAATTGTCCCTGAAATTTCTGAAGAGAATGTCCCAACACCCTCTCTGGGCCTTGGCACCCCAAGATCAGGAAAGGCAGGCTGAAACACATCAGGACACGCAGGCTGGATTTCAAAAGACATATGTTTATTCTTTTCAGCAGAACAGGATACAGCATACAGCACACAGCAGGAAAGTCTGCAACTCCTAACTCTCTCCTGACTTCAATCTCATATATACAGTCTTACAAAGTGAAGTAATTTAGTAATTGACATAAAACATCCTGATTGGCTTTGGTACTTGAAGACAACCCCTTTTCCAATCCCTGGTTGGCTGCCTTAACGGCCACTCAGAACTAGTCTAAACAGGTTCCACCTAGCTCATTCTACACCAGTGGACTTTTCATGAACTTCTATAAAAAAACATTATCCACTGACATCATCATGACTTTGTAAAAATCGAGGATTTTGTACCTAGCATCCATTTTAGAGTTTGCCTGGGAGTTTGTCTGACTTCGTCACACTCAAAATGGCTTATCAAATTACGAAATGCCTGACCAGTCAATTTTTACTTATAGCTTAGTCCCTGGTCAAATTCGAATCTAGATTTTTTGATAATGTATCATAAACATGTACTACTTGACATATTCTCTACTGGGCAAGGCATTCTGACCCCACAAAATAGATTGCCCTTTAAAGCACTTTTCTGAAAGGCACTAAATTTCTGGTTTTTGCAGTATTAGAGTAGTTGATCAACCCGACAAGTTATCTGCATTCGGTTTGAGGGGGGTGGGCTCTATCTAAAATACATTCAGTTTGAGGTGGGGGCTACCTTCTGTACATTTTCAAACCATGCTTACACCTATGGTTGGGCTTGTTCACACATGCAATTCTTGGATGTCAGGTGTTTTTCTCTGAGAAAAAAATCAATACCTGCCCTTTGAGGCTGGGGGCCAAAGAAAGGTTTTCCCTCCTGACATCCATTCGTGCAGCTCGTTGGGGTCAAAATCAATCCTGGTGCTCTTTTGTTGCCCATGAGAACCCTGCACCAAAATGACGGACTTGCCTTGCACCTTTTCCGCCTACATGGTGTATACTGGCTAGCGCTTAGTTTGGCACTCCTTCAGAGTCTTCGGCTTAATCTGTTTACATGCCTGGCAACAATCCTTGCATGCTGCTTTGGAAATCAGTTCTTACACATGTGGTGTGTGTGTCCTTACAAGGGAACTTCGGGTTACACCCCAGGCAGAATCTAAAGGGGTGTTTTCCAGGAGTGGCTAGATAACGGAGCTGGGGCGTGGAAAATATGTGAGGGGGGACTAGAGGCATTCTATCAATGCTTCCCAGTTACTGTAATGATCCCCTCTCCCTACTGTGTGCATGAAGGTGGTATGCTTTGGCTTTTCCACTTCTGGCGGTGTTGAGAGTTGTTCCATATTCTGCCTCAAGTGATGCAGTGGAATAACCAAGATCAACAAAAATCTATCTCTACTCCACGTACAGTTGGCTAAAATATGGCAGAAAAGTGCAATCCAAGGACGCCGATGCCTGAAGGATCATGGATCTCTGTAAACGTATGATAGAGATAGTTTGAGAGGAACGCCCCTGTCAATGCCCCTTTTTAGAGTTAGAAAAAAACTAATTGTAATACTCTGAGCCAACCACTAGATGCTGGCCAGCATGTGAGCCTAATCAGATTCACAAGACTCAGAACTATATATACACTATATACATATATAGCATAACAGGGTAGCAGTTGCTGGCCTATAGTTGAGATAAAAATAATTTTCTGTGACTTTTTCCAAAATTCTATTGCTAATAACTTGAGGTGCAGGACAAATTGAAAAATGTGCGGCGGCTGGCCCATCCAAACTGGGAATTTTGGGAAATATTTGTTGAACGGTGCAAACAGTATTAAGAAAACAACATAAAGATGTTTTCAGCCTAATCCCTTTTATTTTCCCATAGGAAAAAGGTGATTCATTTGAACACCCATAGCACAACTGTTGGGCAGATTTGCACCAAATAAGAAACAACTTGGGCAAAGGCCATGCAGATAGTCATTTTTTTGTTTTGAAATACATCGAGTGTTGTTTTTCAAAAATTCAACAGAGAAGTGGGTGCAGCATTGAGGCTTTTCACAAATGAAAAGCTTGTCTTTTTTTTGTGGGCTCAACACAGGCAATTCTTGTGATAATGCCGTGGTAAGCCGAGCAGGAAAAGGGCTCAAAAGTATATTTGGAGGAGTGAAAGCTGTGGTTGTACATTAGGGTAGAGGTGGGGAAGGGGAAAGAGGACCAAATGTGTCTGTTTGAGACAGATCATGTTCGTCTTACCACAGGAACCGGATGTTTACAAGAGGCATAAGAAAAATTAAACAAGGGGGGGTGGGTCAAAGGCCATAGCCAGTGGATCATGCCCTTTTAGTTGTATTGATGCAACATGGACAATGGCCGTTGTCAGTGGGATCTATATATTTATTAGTGAGGAGAATATGAGCCACAGCTATAGGCTATGGCACTGGCCATTGTCAAAGGCCATGGCCAGTGGTCCTCAGTCTTTTTGCCTAATTATTGCAATGTGGACAGTGAACATGGCCAAAAGCCCTTGCCATGGGCGAAGACCATGGCTGATGGGATCTAGTTAGTTACTAGGCAGGGGGATATGGGCCATGGCCATGGGATGAGGCCACTGGCCATGCCCAAAGTACATGGCCAATGGAGCACCATTTTTTTTACTAATGGATGCAACATGGACAGTGGGCAGGGACGAAAGCCATGAACAGTGGGCCCCCGAGAAATTCAGGGATAAATCTTTAGTTTAGACAGAGTTACAATTATTCGATGGGGCAGTAGAGAGCCCAAAAAAGATGGGCACATCTCTGTGAGCTCCGCGCCACAGCTCAAGACATCCCACAACATCCTGGTAGATCTTGGTTCTCCATATGGCAGTGTTTGTGGTGGTGTGAGGAGGGCCGCCAGCATGTGTAGAGAGTTGGCAAGGGTGTCCTGTGATGGTTCTGCGGTGTAGACAGCATTGAGGGCCTAGGTGACAAGCCCTGCATGGCGCTCACTGGACAAGCAGTGGAGTGGCAGGTGGAGCCTCGGCCAGTCGGTGCAGGCTGCAGTGGTGTCATCACAGCACCTATGCTGGAGGGCAGGTGATTGAGGCCTAATGATGGTGACTCAGCTGGGAGTGAGCTTGGGCCATCTGGGTCTCCCGAGGTGTGAACCTGCTTAAGCAAGGACCTGCAGAAGCATCCGGCTGCACCAAGCAGCCTGTGGCGCCGAGGGATGGCATCCCTCTGGTGACGCGGTTTGTGTATGAGCGGCTACTGGTGAGGCGGCGTTCAGCCTAATCCTGCCAAAGCAAAGGGGATCTAAGAATCCGGCTGAGAGGGCCCACTGTGGAAAAGTGCTGTTGAGCCACCACAAAGTGGCCTGGAGCACTTAGATGGTGTAGGCTGCATTGATTTAACAGTGGCACCTGCGCCGAGGAGCAGACGTCTGGTGGCAGGTGGAGGTGGCAGGATTGGTTGCAGACTAGTGACTGCCTGGACCCCCTGAAGAGCAGCTCTACAGCAGGGGGGACCGGGAGACATCCCGGCTGCTGTGTTTGGCCAGTTGGCACTGGAGGCAGGCACCCTTCAAACAGTGCAGCTCGAGGAGGAGCTGGTGACAAAGCGGGGCTCTGAGCTGTGATGTACTGCAGCACAGCAAATTTGAGGACCCAGCTAGGAGGGCCCTTGGAGGATGTTTGCTGTCAAGGCCTGCACAGGGAGAGGGACCTCCTCTGGGCTCCCTTGCTATATGAGGAGGGGGCGAACGGGGAACAACCCTAAGTAAACATGGTGGCACAATGCTCTGACAGAGGTGAGAATTGATGTGAATTGCCAGTGAGGGGGCCTAAACAGGGAACACTACCTGATGTGGTTGGCCTTTTTCTTTGGAGAGATCAAGCATGCTGATGGTCCTGCACTAGGCTCTGGCTTTCAGAGGGAAGTTGGGCCATGAAGAACACCACTGAACAGAGTGCAGAATATCTGGCAGGTCGCTTACATCTGGAGGCGTAGGCGGAAGGGGTGAGGGTGCCTGCAGGTGGGGACCGGTAAGAGCTGGGCTTTGCAGGGGGCTGTCCCAGCAGCAGTGCCTTCAGTTGAGTGTAGGGTGGTGTGCTGGATCAGGTTGGGCATACGTTCTCACCATGGTGAAGGGTCAGCAGCAGATGATGGAGCAGTGTATGAGTGGCCGGTCACCAAGGAGGCCAATGGTGCCTAAGCCTCAGAAGGCCCCATAATCATGGAAAGACTACTTGAGGCAATTCAGGAGTCTTGGTCATCACTATAGAGTAAGGTGCAAATGGTGTCTGTGAAGCTATCATTGGTTAGGTTGCACTTGATGAAGGTAGGGGAAAGGGTGAGATGGAAAAGAGAGTTGGAGACGTTGAGGTCTCTGTCACGATTCTGCAGTTCAGGGTGAACACATTCACAGAGGCCACAAGGGCACTGGAGGAAAAGGCTGAGGGCTGATCCAGGCGAAGTAATGTTAGAATTATTGGAGTGGTTGAGGGGGGGGAAGGTCCTAGTATGGAACTGTTCTTGGAGAAGCTCTTTGCGCACACCTTCAAAATGAAATGCCTCTCGAAGTGGTTGTCCATTGAAAGGGTGCATAGGGTGTCAGATAAGAGACCGCCTATGGGTGAACCTCCATGGCTATAGTGGTGAAGCTTCTGAACTTCTGGGACAGGGATGCTATCCTTCATGGCACCAGGAGGGGCAAAGGCAGCGTAAGTTATTGATGCAGTAAGGAGGTGATTGAGAGAGCTTGGCCATAAATACATGATATTTTATCGTGCAAAACTGAAAGTTCTTGCTAAGGGGCGATTCTTCTTTCACAAACCAGCAGAGGTCTGGGATTGGCTTGACAGTGGAATGTCTGAAGGGGCGGGAGCCAGAAGCAGGGGCAGGTTCACGCTTGGTCTGTCCCTGGGGCCATCCCCCAACTGATGTCATGTGAAGCCTCCAAAATGTTGACCTGACTCATTTGTGGGAACAAAGATGGTACTTTGGAACTGAGGGAAATGTTGCAGGTTGGGGGCTGTGATCCTGAACAGGAGGTTGATTCAGCTGCTCTCCCACACCAAACCCTACAGTGGACATGGGAATGATGATTAATGCATGAAATGAGGGGGTTTCTGTAATGCAGGTTCTCTGTTTGAGGCTAGTTTGGCAGCAGGGAGGAGACAAGGTTGTGATACAGTGGACACGGGGATTAAGGGCTAGCCGACACAGGAATGGGGGGCTAGACTCGATAAGGCGGGGAGAGACTCCCAGGGGTTGTGGGGCACTCATGAGGGCGCCGGGATATGGAGGGGGCTATAATGCTCTGTTCTGTGCAGGAGGGTATGAGGGGGTGGCAGTGAGGGTGGGTTCTGGACTGGGGTGGGGAGCAGTCCGCTCTAGTATTCTGCTTCTTGCCCATTCATATGACCTTGTTAAGGCCTGGTCTGGGTACTCGGGGTGGAATCTGTTTAAGGTTTAAGGTTTATTTTAAGGTGGGTATGTTGTTGCTTTTGGGATAGGGAGTTAGATTGCATCCAGAGATGGAGGAGGTGGCTGTAGTGTGGTGGGTAGGGAGGGAATGTGCACAACGGGTTCATGTCAATTGTTAGTTCTTTTCCTATGCTTATGGTGATCTCGACAATGTTCACATCAATGGGTAGGGGTGCTTTAGTGTATGGCAGATTCTCTCATGGCTGTGTTGAATGTAATTAGCTGGAATGTGTGAGGACTCAATAATGTGGTGAAGAGGAGTAAGGTGCACTCCTATTTGAACAGTGGATGTGGCAGTGCTTCAAGAGACCTACCTCGATGCTCATGGGGTGCAAAGGTGGGGGTGACATGGAAGGGCCAAATGATCGGAACCGCCTTTGCCTCCTGCTTCAGAAGGAACCTCATATGCATAAGGGAGGCCTCAGGGCTGAGAATCAGGCAGTCACTAGTTGACGCAGAGGGGAGATATGTGGCCATATTTGGAGACCCGTTGGGTTTCTCTTTATTCCTGATGGGGATGTATGCTCTAAATGTGGAACAAGCTGTGTTCTTTCAGGGAATGCAGGATTTAGTAGTTAAGCACAGAGCAGACTGGATTATGTGGCTAGGGCATTTCAACTGTGTGCTTGACTGAGTGCTAGATGTTGAGAGTGCTGTGGTGCGGCCTTCGGGAGCCAGCATCTAAGACCTTGTCCAAAATTGTACATGATTTATGCCGGTGGGATGTGTGGCGGGCACAGCATGGTCAGGAGCGCAGATACTCCTACAACTTGCCAGTGTGGGGTTCTTACTCACGTATTGATTATGCATTTGTAGGGGAGGAAGAGCTTGAATTGGTTACAAGTGCAGAGTTTCTGGATAGGACTCTCTTGGACCATGCACCATTACTCCTCGGTCTTGTGCCAAGACCGCCAATCCCCAGGTCGAGGTTTCACAACAAGATGTTGCTGGATATTGCCTTTTGATCCTCGCTGAAGGATTAGATTCAGCAGTTTCTGGATCTCAAATGGAGCTCCACTGCAAATAGGGTCATAGGGTGGGAAGCCCTGTAGGGGTTTCTTAGGTGGGCCTGTATTTCAGCAAGGGTTAGGTTATGCATAGTCTTGTCAGCTGATGTTCTGGGTCTTGAGAGTACAGTGGCATCCCTACAACAAGATCTAGCTAGGTGACAGACTGTGCAGAATGCACTGGCAGATTCCACAAGCGAATTACAGGAGGTAAGGGAGAGACTGAGTACCCATGATTACTGCAGTTATGTCACTACACAGCACTAAGAAAGGGATAAGGCAGACAGGCTTTTAGCATAGCTGGTAAAGAGAGAGAGTGTGAGCAGCAAACATATGAGAGGGTGTGGGGTGGCAAGGGCAAGCTGGCCACGGATCATGAGTGTATCAGTGGTGTGTTTCTGGAGTTTTATGCCAGTCTGTATGCAGAGAAGGGTGGGTTTGATATGGAGAGGTGGCCTTGTAGCTGGAAGAGACAGATCTCAATAGGCTATTAGAGGAGCAGAGGCAACAATTGGGGGCAAATGTGGTGCCACTAGATGTAGAATGGGACATTAAGGGTCTGGGCTCGGGTTAAAACGCCTGGGATGGATGGGATTACGGTAGAGGTATATAAAACGTATAAGGAGCTGCTGGTCCCCAAGCCTCAGGAGGTATTCCAGGAAACCAAGAAGCGTAACAGCCTCCAAGGATCTATGTTGGAAGCCCTGCTGGCTGTCCATGAGCAATGTGGACATTAAGATCCTGTGTAAACACGTTTGCTAGTCGACTGAATGCAGGGCTTGTTCCACGATTTGGACCTGGAAGGAGCACTATGCAGAATCTCAGAAGACTGTTCTTGATCCTGGACAGATATAGGCATGCAACAGAAAATCTGGCAGTGGTCAGCCTGGACTCTTATAAGGCATTCAACTCAGTAAATTGTTTTATTCCAGTGGATGGTAATGAGAAAGATAGGCCTGGGGGTCCAGTTTATGGGCTGGGTCAGGCTCGTGTATTTGGGCTCAACGTCTAAGGTATAGGTGAACAGGGCCATCTCGAGGTTATGGCCGGTGCAGCGAGGAACATGACAAGGGTATCCATTGTCTCTGCTAATTTCCACACTGGTTATAGAACCACTGGCACGGGTCTATCAGAAGAGCTATGAAGCGATGGTGTTGCCGATGGGCGGGGAGTGGCACTGTATCTCTCTATATGCGGACAATGTACCTTTGTATGTTTGTGACCCGGCTACACATCTGGAGCGGGCTATGGTAACAGTGGAGGAATTTGGGAGACTCTCGGGACTAGTAGTAAACAATGCCAAGTCAGCAATGTATACAGTGCCGGGAACAAACTCATGCACCTACAGATAGAGATTCAAGATGGGGATCGGGTACCTCGGCATCACGGTCAGTGAAAATTGGGAGTGGGTGTATCGGAGGAATGCAGAGCGAGCAGTGGCTGCCTTTGACAATTTGGAGGCATTCTGGGAGAGGTTCCCAAACTCACCGATGGGTCAGTGGCCCTGGTGAAGATGATCATGTTGCCAAAGTTTTCATACGTATTTCAGGTGATGCAGACGCCAATACCAGCCTCATGTTTTCAGACACTTCACAGGACGTTGTCCAAACACTGGTAGTGAGGGTCACCAAGGATTGCATTGGCTACCTGCAACCGCCAACAGGAAAGGTGGGCATTGGGGTTCCTGGCTTTAGGGCCTACTATTGGCATGTGTGCTCCAGCATATGGTGGACTTGTTCATTCTTCCACATCTGGACCAGGTTATCGATTGGATTAAAGTGGAATCTGCTCCAAAGGAACTACTGGAGCTGCTTGGTGGGCAGGTAAAGGCGTTTAGCCAGCATTTGACCTCTGTAAGTACGGTTATCCGGATTTGGTTGCAGGCTACAAAACCTCTGGGGCAGAATATGCCCTTCATGCCAGAGATGTTCCTAACCTGTGGCAGGCTAGGGAATGTATTTACGGGGAAGTGAGGGAGTTGTAAGGGTGAATGGGGAAAGGAGGGCTGTTGGGAGACATAAGGACAACAGAGCAATCATGTTTCGAGAATGTGGGGCCACACACCCAACTCTACACCTCAACTTTCTGGAGTTCGCCGCACTGATGGCGAGGGTAAGGGTAGCATGGGAGGGGTTTCCATAGAGGCCACGGAAGCACGGGACTATTGTGTTGCTCACACAATAATCTGGGTGGTGGCAGGAAGGTTACAGAACTCTACACACAAGACAGTGCCAAGCAGGATGTGAGGGCAGTGGCCCCGAGGCTGAAATGGCTGAGATATATAGTGGAACAGTTCACTGGAGGGGAATGGAGTGGAGTGTTACTGCACATGATGCGGGTGTCTAGGAACGTCTTGCTCCAATGGATCCAGTACAAGGTGGTGAGATGTGCATATTATCAACCTGTTGACACCAGCTAAAATGGTCCCAGGTGCTGGCCTGATGGGTTGCAGGTGTAGGAGGGCGCTAGGGTACTATCTGCATATATGGTGGGGGTGCGATCTACTTGCAGGATTCAGGGCCACGGTTCTGGAGGAATTGTTTGGGTTGACGAATGTAAGGTTTCAGCCGACTGTGCAGTAGTGACTCCTGGCACTCTGGCCAACGGGGAAAGGCTCTAAACAAAGTGGTATCGCTAGGCCTCATACTGGCAAAGGGTGTTATAGCAATGGCATGGAAGGCACATATTGGACCTAGGATGGGTGACTGCAACAGGGCACTTTGTAGGTGGATCAGGGCCGAGAGGGGATGTGCTGTCCTCTATGGGTCTATGGGCCTCGGTAGGGACACCTCTTCGCAAAACAGTGCCTGCCACGAAAGGTGGGACGTGATTGAAGCCTGCTCAGACCTTAGACTGCCATAGGAGGTTCGCTGAAGGGCTGAGGTGGTGCAAGTGCGGGCTGGGCCGAAGGGGAGGAATTAGTTGGGTATGGATGAGTCATGGGATGGTCTATATGTCTGCTTTCTGGAAATAGGAGGCTCAGGTGGGGTTAGGGGAAGTCAGGATCAGTGGTAACCACCAGTATAAGGGATGGCTGAGGGACCAAGATGGGCAATGGAACGGAGTGGTAGGACCCTGTCAGAACAGGGGGGAATGCGCTGCCATTGCAAGGTGTAATGTTGTCTAGTACGCTATTTGGCATTATGATTGTTTATGACTATATGTGGACAGTTCTGTTATCCAGAGAAACCATGTGCTGCAAGTTGAAACTGGATAAATAAATGTTTTTAAGAAAGAATTAATCCATTCATTACAAGAAAACCCAGGAAATTCAGTGGGTGTGGGAAGTGACAGCAATCATGGCTTGGTATCCCAGCCCATGAGCACAAACTTGAGATCACAGCAGGGATACATAATGAGATGAGAAATGACATCATGTGGGAGATCTACAGGAGGACAGGGGACCTTGAGCCGAAGCATGATTTCAGGACCTGTCCAAAGCACGTTTGGTGAAAATCCATGCAGCCGCTTGGGCTGTTGGTGAGATGGAAAGGCCTATCCCATTCAGGTCAAAACACATTTTGAAAATGTTGGGACCCCTCCTACAACTTGATGAACCGCACTCAACTTTCTGAAACTATTCAGACAGGTCTATATATATTTTGAAAAGTTTCATGTAGAGTCGTCAAACGCCACAAAAGTTATAAGCCACCCATATATTATAGGACAGTGATAGCCACCCTATAGTTAAAGTCAAACCTATCATCTACAGAAAAAGCAAAGGTTCTATGGTTAATATCTTTTGAGCTGTAGGACTAATCAGCACAGCATTTGACATTGCTATATTAGGGCCTGGGCCCCCCAGGACTGGAAGAAAGTTTCATGCAAATCCATGTCATAGTTCAAAAGATGTAAAGGGTCATAAAAGGTGGGTGTTTTTCACTTTTACATTCATTTTTCCTGTAGGGAAAATTGACAATATTTGCTCACACTCAGAGCTCAGACCGCTGAACGGATTTGCATCAAAGAAAAAAGCAAGTGCTAGAAGGAAATCATTTTTCATTTTGGTGCAAATCCATCCAGTTTTTTTGTTTATTTGGCACAGAGCATGGTGCCCCTGTATCCAAATTAAGTCATATCTCCCATGATGCACTGCTGCTGCCAAGCTTTTTCAGTACTGATTCTGCCATTACGTGATTCTAGAACCATGTTCCGAATCGACATTGGAAAGTGCCCTAAAATGATATAAAGGGTGCAGGGTGTAAATTAGGGGGTTTGAGTGCAGGCAGCATGTGGTCAGGGTAATGAAGGATGATTGGTGAAGGTTTGGGGCTTTGGGAAAGCGTTGTCTTTTTTTCCAATAATTTTTCTGAGCTCGAGAAGCGACTCGAATGGCAAAAGAAATATGTAATACTCGAGAACTATGATGCAAATTCAGATGTAGCAATCACTTTGTTTAGGGGATGCCGAGTATTGGAAGTTCATTTCGGATTTTCTTTTTAATGATATATTTAAAAAAAGATTCCTAAATTAACTTGTGTAGGGGTTGTATTCATACGATTTAATGTTCTGCGTTTGTGTAATGCAATCGATTACTGTTTTATTTAACTTTTTTGTGCATATGAAATGCATCACTGAGACGCATTCGTGGCTGAGCCGTGGAGACATTGGGCCTCATTACGAGGTATGCCGGTAAGGGAAAAATGATGCCGGTATGTAAATACCGGCATCATTTAACGTTCCGTATTATTCTGACCCACAAACCCGGTATTAACGGCACCGTTATTTACTGTGCCGCAAATAGCGGCATAGGCGCGTACACGCGCCTCTTCGGGCAGGAAATACTGGTATGCCGGTAATAGGTGCCAATAACAACCGACGCAAACATGCAAATACCGGCATCGCGAACCCGGTAATAACGGGCTGCATGATGCCGGTAAAACAGGCATCGCGGACCACCCGCAAAAAGCAACCAAGATACAAGGCAGCTGCCACAGGTGCAAAGAATCCCCACAGGTGGAGTCAAAGGAGGCTGTGCCAGTATGAACTGAGCACACCCACACACCACAACCCCCCCCACAGGTGTAGGCAATGTAGAGTGGCCCAGTAAAAAAGGAGCACACCTACACACCACACCCCTTCCTACACCAAAATGCTACCACTAGCATTTTCAATCATGGCGCAGGAGGACATGCCTATACTGCTACAACTACAGCAACAACAACAACAACTACAGCAGCAGCAAGAACAGACAGCACAGAGGAGACGCAGGAGGACAAGGCGGGTGAGACAGGGCCAGCAATTACCACCAGCGGAGCCACCAGCGCCTCGTAGGCAGCCACCAATCCCTCGCACCAGACCCAGCCCATTCAACCTAACCCCTGAGCAGATCCACACCCTGTACCGGTTGGACCGTGACACTATCACCACCATAGTGGACATGATACAGAACGACATTGCCAGACACATACAAATACGCACTGCCATCCCCCCCACTACTAAAGGTGGTGTCTGTGCTACACTTCCTTGCCATAGGCACCTACCAACACACAGTGGGTCAGCTGCATGGCATTTCACAACCACTATTCTCACGCATGCTGAACCAAGTGCTGGATGCCCTCCTGAAACACGCAAGCACCCACATATTCCTACCACAGACTGCCCAGGAGATAGCCGAAACCAAAGTAGGCTTCCATGCACTGGCAGGCATGCCCAATTATGTTGGTGCCATCGACTGCACCCATGTGGAATTGGTAGTCCCCCATGCCATAGAGGCGGTGTACCGCAATCGCAAGCAATACCATTCTATCAATGTGCAAATGATATGTGACTCCAGCAAGATCATCACCCATTGCTGCGCCCGATTTCCTGGATCCACACATGATGCCATGGTACTGCGCAACTCCACGCTACCCCGTCACATGGAGCGACATGCCGTACCACGTGCCTGGCTGCTCGGTGAGTTGCACAAAAGGCCCATGGCCATGCTGTGGGGTACTCATGTGTGCAGATGCAGAAGGGGGGGCTACTGCAACCGGGTGGGAAAGGGGGGGGTACTTCACCAGGGTGGGAAAGAGGGGGGGATGCTTCACCAGGGTGGGAAAGGGGGGGGGGCTAATAGTACACCTGGGTGGCAATAGCCAGTGAGTGGGGAATGAATGCAGAGCTAAACACTCCTCACCTGACCCAGCCAAACAGTACATGACACTTCACTGGGCCACATATCACAAATAATGCATATCGATGAGAACAAGTAAGAGGCACAACCAGGCCACCCTGGTGATGGCAAGCAATGCATGAATGATCAGGATGGCAAGTGTGGCAATGTGGGCAGTGTGACCATGCATAGTAAATAATGAACAGCATGAATTGGAGTCAAAACATTGTTGCACTACCACAGCATATCTGCCTCAGCATGCATGATTACACCCTGCATCATCTATTGAACGCCATCCAGACTACCACATCTCATGACAGTATAGATTGCACCTAGATAACATTTTTTCATGCTTACAGGGCCATGTGCATGGCCACACCAAAGAGCTGCCGCCATGACTGTGCTTCCTGAATGTGGCAGTTCAGAGTGACACACACCTATTTGAATCTGCTTGCAGGTGATGGAGGATATCCCTTGAGGCCGTGGATACTCACCCCTGTGCGTAACCCGCAGAACATCCATGAGGAGGAGTACAATCGTGTGCACACCCGTACCCGTGTTGTGATTGAGCAGACCTTTGGCCTGTTGAAGGGGCGGTTCCGCTGCCTCAGCAGGTCTAGTGGGGCACTCCTATATAGGCCTGAGAAGGTGGCAAAGATCACCATGGCCTGTGTCATGCTGCACAACATGTGCGTCTGGAGAAATGTACCACTGCCACCTGACATTGACATGCATGAACCGGGTGAGGATGATGAGGATGGAGACGGAGGTGAAGTAGCCCCCCTGCCAGTACGTGATGCACGGGATGGCTATGCTGTACGCCAAGCACTAATTCATGAATACTTCTGAAATACAGGGACTATGAAAGACTCGTGTCAGTCAGACACTGGGCCAATGTGCAAATGCACACAGGGAATGTTGGGAGTTGGGCGCTGAACAGCGTACCACATTAAATGGATGCACACAAAAATAAAAATGTCCAGCCATGGATTTTTCTTATCACAACGTGTGTATTATTTACAACAGCAAAAATGTGCCCACTCCCCCTCCCAGACTCCCCCAACAAACTCCCTGACCCCCCCCAACAAACTCCCTGACCCCCCCAACAAACTCCCAGTCCCCCCCAACAAACTCCCTGACCCCCAATCGACTCCACAAAATGCATCCCTTCACCCCCAACCTTGTGTCCCACTACCATTGTCCCCCCACACTACTACCGGGACTTCTTCCTGTCCAGAGGCGGCATTTCAGTGTGCCTTGCACTCCTACGTGTGTGGCGCACTGGGCTGGTGGGGACGGTTGAAGCTGGTGTGGAGGTAGTAGGTGATTCGCTGGCAGGTTCCACACCTCCTGCAAGCCGTGGCCGCTGCATATGAAGCAGCATTGAGGTCAGCACCTGTGTCACCGCCCCCAGACAGTCCCTCATTAGCCGAGCCGATGCATTGACAGCGGCTGTGTTTGCTTCGATGGCTGCTGTGGTCCCTGCAATTGCTGTGGCAATACCCCGCCTGGTTTCCTCCCCGTCTGCTATGTACTGGCGGAGTAGGTCTAACATGGCCTCCTGTTGGGCCTCCACCATCGACAATCGTGTCTCCAGGCTTCTGGAGGGGGCTGGAGTGGTGGGTTGTGCAGTCATGTGGATGACATTTTCGGGACTAGACTCCTCAGAGGTGGGTAGGTCACAGTCACGGAGGCAGGGATCAACTTCACTGCAGGTGGGTGACTGCAGGTGTTGGGGTGAGGGGGTGGGCACGGGGCGCGGGGTGGCCAGGCATGTCACCTCAGTGTCTCCCTCAGGCTCCACACTGGCATCAAGTTCTTCCCCAGTGGAGGCGGGTGCTTCCAGGGACTCCCCTTGGAGAGGTGTGGGTGTGGCCTGCTTGTCTCCAGCGGAGGTGGTGGTGGTGGTTGCCCTCTTACGGTGTGAGGTGGATGCCCTCGCAGTTGTCTCCTGGGATGCTTCTTCCTCATCAGTGCCTGGGGGGGTAGAAGAGATGCAGGGCATCAGTGATGGTGTGACATGGCAGTGGCGGTGCTGTTCATTATTCATTTGATCATGCTTTCATGTCTTACAGGTGTGTCACGCAGGGTATTCAGAGGGGGAATGTAAGCATTCACTGCATGGCAGGTGGCATGCCATTGATTTTGGGTTTGTGTGAAGTATCACATGGGCAAGCTCCAGGTGTGTTGGCTGTGTGATGGTTAAGGGATGGGCACTCAGCATACATTTCAGTGTGGCAGCGTTTGGCCCGCCATCTGTATTTGGGTATGGTCATGCATTGCCTTGCCTAGACTCTCTACCACTTCACTTGTGCTACTTCATGGTCTCCCCTACAGGGATCTGCAGGGTCACTCACCTCCTTCCCCGGTTGATGCCGCACCCGTCTCCATCTCGCATAATCCCTCGATGGACTCAGGATTGATGAATCTGCTGGCCGTCTCCTCCCAGGGCATCAATTTGGCAGGGGGGTGGGCATCCCCGCCTGTGGCCATGGCCTCCCTCCGATTGGTGGCCATGATATTGCGTACCCTCAACTGGAGGTCATCCCACCGCTTCCTGCAGTCCCTCACACTGCGCGGGGTGGGACCTACGGCTGATACCTTGCGGGCTACCTCCTGCCAGATTTGCCACTTTTGTTGCTGCACCTCCCGCTTCTTGTCGTGGGATTGTATTGTCTCTGCATGTGCAGCTAGATTGTCCACTAATATGGTGAGCTCTGCGTCTGAGTAACGCTGTTTACGCAGCCGGGGGGTGGTCTTCCTGGTAGCCTTTGATATCCTCTATGGATTTCCACTGTTCTCTCCGAGTATCGGCTGGTGGTTATGGAGGATGGCAATGGATTGTGTTTTTAAAGATGGCCGCCAGCCCATTTCCCGTTCCTGCGCGATTACTTAATTTCCGGGTCAGTTTTTTGGCGAACACGGTATTACCATGCCGGTATTACCATGCCGGTATTTAGGGGTTGGTATGAGGCGGTACCGCTATGGGCGGGTCCCGCGATGCCGGTATAAGGGAGTTGGAGGCCCTTTAGCGGCATGGCGGTATTGCCACTACCGGCATGGGGGGACACGCGTGCTCGCGCTCTCGTAATCACCCGCTATTAGCGGGTTCATACGAGCACGGGCCCGCTCATTCCGGCATGCCGGTAATGAACCCGGTTTTACCGGGCAACTCGTAATGAGGCCCATTGTGTTTTGTTTTGATTGAATGAGGTTTTCATGTGATCTTAAGGAACGCATCTCAAGTCAGTGTTCTCTTCAGAGCGGTTCTCGAAGACAGGCTTTGGACAGAAGTTGTAAAGGCTGATTTTATGATTGATTTGTTTGAAGGGAGTGTGAGAGGGCTATAAAGGAGGTAGCTTAGTGTTGTCAGTTTTGGGAAAGGCAGTGGGCACAGAGATCAATCCACACTAACGAAGAGAATACAATGTAAAAAAGGTGAATTGTCAGATGTAAAAAATGTGATTAAGATGTGTTTTATAAAATGTTATTTTGCGAAAACAAAAGATCTTTGAGTATTGGTTTGAGAACTGTCATGCTCGATTCACACTGCTTATTTGCATATTATAAACTGATGGTGTGTTAACTTTGTTATTCTTATATTTATACAAAAAAGAATTCAGTAGGATTGAGCAGTGATGCACCATAAACTAAAGGTGAGTTTTTCTTTTTTTTCATTAGTTCCTGGGAAGGGCCGCTAGCCTTTCAGGATGCTCAGAATGCAGGCTGTATTCTCTGGAATATGCCGGTGTTATCAGTAGCTTCAGTGCTGCTGGCCAGCGCCCTCTCCCCTGAGCATCCTTTCTTGTCCTCACTCCCCTCTCACCTTTTGGTACCCGTGTAGTTTCCGATGCGGGTTCTAAGGGTATTTAATAACAAAATAAATATGACCTTCCAGTGTGGCACTGTGCTGTACCTTCTGAGGTCAGTTTCCCTGTTGATGACGTCAAGGTCATCCACAGAGGAAACGGATTTCAGGAACTAGGGTGTATCCTAAACCCATAGCACCTCTGTAGGAAATTACACAGATGCTAATGGCAAAATGTTCAGCTGTAGCAGGCCACGACTCTCTGTAATGGTATCACTGCCTGTGTTAAGAGACTGTCATTTCATTTGGGCCTTTGACTTGGGCGATGGGATGTTACTGATAGTTAGCCTGTTGCTCAAGTTCTTAATGTAAAACCAACCTCTCTCCAGTTTAGATCTTTCTTAAACTTTAGGGTGGTTCTGAAAAGAGCCCTTTTGGGGAGGAAATGGGAGGGAGTGGTTGGCAGAAAGATAGGTGGAAAGTAGCTTTTTTTTTAAAATACGGTTCTGTTTTGGTGGGGTGTTGCCTTTTTTTTAATTAAAAGTCAGATAAAAACAAACCTGAAAAGGGGAGTAAAGAAACTCTCAAAAAACAAAATAACTACTGGCAATTTCCACTAATGCTCCACCCAGGCATTGCCTCAAAACTGATTGCATTAAGTGCTATCACCAGATAGCACTTCCTGCAGGTGAAAACACCACGTTCTGGAGACGCGCGTTGTCATGGAGGTTCCAATGCCGGGGCAGCAGAGGAGACAATCCCATCAATGGCACCAGATGAAGTTGACTGGAGCAGTCCTGATGATGACGCATTTGGTGGTGGTTCTGCTCCCTCTGCAGCCTGTGGCTTTGCAGGTTCGGCAGTGTGTTGCATAGCATTGCAACCAAAGCAGATTGCCTGTTGCCAGAACCTGCTTCTGAAACATTTGTCCACTTGTCACCATTGTAATAAATTAGGTGGTTGGTGAACACTGTGATGCCCAAGCAACTGTAGAGAATAATCTCCTGCGTACCTCGCCACAAAATGTGCACTGTCCCTTTTCAATGTCAGAAAGTGGAGTGACTTTAGGGACCTTGAAGTACTGCCAGCACAGGGAAGGGGTAAAACTCCTGGGGCAGTATTAACCATCCGACATCCTCTTCCTGCACATCTTCTGGGTCTTCAGGGACAGTGACACGGTCGATCTCTTCGCTGGAGGGTGCCTCAGGATGTTGTATCTCCATCTCCAGAAAGAAAATAAAAATAAAAAAGATCAAAAAATCCTTAAAAAGGAAATAAACAAAAGCTAATATGAAACAAACCAACAGAAAATTAAAACAAAGTCAGAACACACAGGGAAATGGTTTGTGTAAGAAATAGTGCTATTTGGGCAAATAGTCAACGAAAATTTCGACTGTCCTATCTGAATTTGTCTCCTAAGCAATTAGAAAGTGTAAGGTTTTCTGGAGTATAAATAGGTATGTGATTCGTGATCTGCATATCTATTAACCAATCAGCTCTCGAAATTCATACCGTGCATGTGCCTTAAGGCCAATCCGTTTAAAATTGGTTACACCTGTGATTCGCAATTGAAAAGAAAGGAGTACATTTGCATACTCTTTACAGTATGGATTGTTGAATAGGTTACATGTCAATTTGGTTGTTGATTAGATTTGGTGTGTCAAATACTTATTTCTAAGAATTTTACATATATTTTGTTTATTATATGAATATTCTGACGAACCTCGATTTGAGAATAGAACGTTGAATTTTACTGCTGCACATATTGCGGTTCTAATTGCAAAGTGAAGCAGAACAGTGCCATTTCTTTCGGTTTTTATTCAACTTTTTCCAAAAAAGGAGTGCAATAATCTATTTTTTTTATAGTGTTTACATTCTCCCTTCACACCAAAATAAATGTAGCGGAAGATTAAGATACAGTTTTTATTTCATTGTGTGTATACTTGAATCTTTTGATTCGAGAATTTTGTAGCATTGTTGCTCAACCTACTCTTCCTTGTTTCGGTATCATCTGAAAAATTGGTAACATAAGTTTGCGATTTGTTTTGGGTGGGGGATAGAAATAAAGTAAACTTTGAAAACATGTTATCTGGTTCTCGATTAACATAGTTTCTTTATCTCTCTCTCCTTGTCAGTTAATTCTCAATCTCAATAATCAACATGTGATTGGAGATGAGTGACTAATGAAAAGAGGCGAGATTTTGAAATTTAAATGTATTTCAGTGTTTTCTGTGTTCTGAGAAGTATTTTTTGTTTCTGTATTGACTTCACGATCTAATAAACTACTGGGAAGAGAAAGAAGGCTACATTGGTATGAGATCTAGATTCTTGATTAACAGTTAATTGGAAATAAAAACCAGTAAGCAATGATTTCACATGTTTTGACTATGAGGATAATGTTCATGAATCTAGATCTCATATCAGCGCATCCCTCTACCGGATATGATATAATAGGTTATTTATAACACACTAAATACCAAGAGGTTTCTAAGCGCCGACCTGGGGATTAAACCTGTGGTGCTCTGTGTCATCTTGCTTCCAAGGCGAGCACATTGCCCCTGAGCTATCCTCCCGAGACCATCTCATCCCAGTACTTTCGTAGATCTTGATCTGACTATTATTTTAAGAAAAAAAGGTTCATATTTATATGTAGACCTTAAAATGGCTTTTGTGCTAATAATGTGTAAGGTATATTTTTTTCAGATGTGAAGTAGCAATGATTTAATGTTTTGTAAAGAGAATCTCATATCACCACATCATTTCCTCATTTTAGTACCACACTACCACCAATGTACTCTTCTTTATCGGCGCCTCACACTAGCCATGCCTCGCTAGTCATCTACACAGTCCCCAATCCCTACTTCACTCTTCCTCATCATATTTCCTAACTACCCCACCTCACTCTTGTCACAGTCCCCAATTACACAAGTTCAGTCTTCCTCATCACAGTCTCTCACTAACCCTACCGTGTTACAGTACACCATTACTAATCCAATCTAGTGGAAACAAAAAAGAATGAAATACCTGATGTTGCATAGCTCATAAACATGTATTTTTAACAAATGACATGACCTCAGGAATGTTATCAGAAACAAAAAGACAGAATTACAGGTTGTGTGAGGTAAAGCATAACAAAACCCTTGAGATTCAGTGAAAAAACATTACTTAAAGTGAAATTTAAGTGCCTATTTAATTCAACAAAACCCCTGAAATTCTGCAGGTGCTGCAAGTGACCCCGCCTTAACTATGATACCCATATTGCACTGTTGCTAAACACGCTGTAGATGTCAGGATGAGTGTGCATGAAAATATGGACTATCTTTTAAAATCACAAGGTGCAGGCAAAGTGCAATGTCAATTGAATTGGTTTAGAAGTCTTGAGTAGACATATGGCAATTCCCATTTGTAATCACCATTTGTTCGTATGTCACAATTTTGGCAAAAACGAGTTAAGCTTTGTGATTTACTAGTAACTGCCACATTATATATATATTTTCTGCTTCAGCTAATCGGGTGGAATTTAATAAGGTCTGCACCATGTTGCCCGGCCATGTGGCAATGTTATGCAGTTTTTACAAAATAGCATAATTGTTAGGAACAGGCAATTTATTCATATTCCTAATTTCACCCTCCACCTGTTTGCAAACTCTTATCTTAAATTTCGGGGCATGTTCAGCCAATAACCTAGTTTAACTGCCCATTACATTTCCCCAAGTTGCAGGTGGATGAATTTTATAACACCAAATTTGCCTGGAAATCATCTAAAAAAATTACACAGAAAATCCAATTTATGGTTGCTGAGAAAAATGCCTAAATGATAATAGCCCTTTTAAACAAAGGGAATCTTCTTATGTGCTTCCCTTCCTCACGCCATTTGCTTCTCGGAGCCAACCTGTAACCAGAGTATTTATTAGTCTCTTTGAGTTTGGAGTTTGCTGTTTGAAGTTGGAGTTTCAGCCTCCCTTAATTGTAGCCCTGGTTTTCACACATCCTTCTTACATTCTGGTTGCGCATCATTCAAAACAATTGGCCTGTATTTAACTGCCTTAGAGACAGCAAGTCTAAAGGACACTTGGTTTGCACACCTTTCAGGCAAGCCTCATTTTATTGTTGTAAACCACTGGGATGCAAGCCAGGCTTCCCATTGGGGGAGTTCTTTGTGACATTTGTCCTACAGCAAGCAAGTGGGCTTTTCTTTTCAAATGTTTTCCGGTATTTTCTATGTGAAACATAATCTACCTTACTATTTGTTAACACACTGGGCCTCATTACACGGAAGGCGGTAATGGTTAACGGCCACCGTTAATGGTAACGGTGACCGTTAACCATTACCGCCTTACTACGAGGTCCCTTAGCGGGTTGGTGCTTTAACGCCTGCTTTTTGCAGGCGTTAAAAACCAACCCGCTAAGGGACCTCGGAGCTAATTACGGCACCGCAAAATTGCGGTGCCGTAATTAGCGCCTTCCCCATTCCCATAGAGCCCTATGGGGCAGAAATGGGAATGGGGAAGGGCAATGGCGGAAGGGGGATTTACCGCCCCACCAACCTTGGAATGGGGCGGTAAATCCCCTTTCCGCCAAGGCGGTGCCGGTATTTTACCGGCATGAGCCATGGCGCTAATAGCGCCATGGCTCACCGCCTTCCGTGTAATGAGGCCCACTGTCTTTTTCCCCGACGTCTTTATGGTGGCAGGGGGACATTTTTCTCATGTCTTGCTTTAACTTGCAAACACACACGCAAAGCCTTTTTTGGGTCAATGTTTAAAAATCCTGTTTTTCATGTGAAAGGAACCTTTGAATTTCTTCTACTTGTATGAATTAAAATTCTGCTTTTCCTTTTGTAGTGACAGGTAAGCCTTTTCACATGTCCCTTCCCTGTGTTACTCGAAGAAACTACACAGTCTGCCTTAATAGGTCAATTTCTGGTGTAAATTGCTGGCAGGTCAGTTTCCCATTGGGCCCTTCAGTTCAGTTAGTTCGGGGCCTTTGATTATACCTCACATTTTGCACTGTCATAGAGAATGTACTAGTTAAAATGATTGTTCCACCTTTTGAGAATTGCTGTTGACTTTAAATAGCTTAGAGACATTGCGTTCATGCCACGTAGGCTGGCCATGCCCTTACGAAGAGCATCTAACATCTTTAAGGAAAAAGGAGGAAAGGCAGAACTTTGAAGCCTGTAACTTGGCTACTCTACTGCAACATGTGCCTATTCAGCTGGATACTTTTATTAACTTGCCACATACTTAAAGTGAGTATAAAGTTTGAACGATAACAACTAAATTATTTCCTGTTCCTCATATAGGTTGTAGGAGCTAGTTGTAGAACAATTTTCGCTTTAGATGTTAACACATTACAGATATAGGATTTCCCTCAATTAAGACATATTTAAAATTTTACGTGGCATAACACTAGGGCAATGTTGCCACTGTACCTTGCGGCTTGTTTGAAACCAGGGTGTACTTTGCTGGCAGAATCTAGAAGACTGACATCAACCAGTTATTTTGTTTGACCAAGAATTGGCTTAAGAGTTTGATGGTCAACTTGATGATTTGGGGGAAAAGCTACCAGAAGAGAATGTTGACAGCTATGTATGTTCATAAACACAGTCAAGTGGGTATGTTCTATTGCAGCGGTCTGCATCCATTAGCTCTTCAGATGTTTTGGACTACAACTACCATCAGTCCAAGCCAGCATAGACAATAGTGAAAGATCATGGAATTCCAAGTCCAAAACCTCTGGCGAGTCAGAGGTTGCCTAAAAACAAATAGGTTCCATAACATGACTGCCCCGGAGAGGACACGAGCAGTGGGTAAAACTCAATCACATATCTCTGCCTATAAGAGGGTCTGTGGGTATCAATGAGAAATCATACTGGACCATGCAAGGGTCCTTTGCTTGGGTGATTTAACTGTCTACGGAGCTGTTTTAACTTTCTACTGGATGATACACGAAGGTTTGTTGGGTGCTAAATAATGGCCCACTTTGTGATGTCCCACTGTTCTGGGCTTTTTAAGACTCTTTTAGGGGAAATGTGAGCATGTGCTGGGGCTATGTGAGGTACTGCTGGGGGTGTACAAGGATCTGTTGGGGTCTACATGAGGATGTCATGTGGGTATTTGATGCTGTTTTGGGAGCGGATCAGTGAACGACTAATGTATATGCTACAAACTATACCATGACATACCTACCATGACACGTGCATCCTTCTGTTTACATCTTTTAATCTCTCCATTGGTAATAATTCAACGGGGTCCATGTATGGAGCATTATACAGCATTACAAACTGAATGTCAACGTATATGTGTTTGTGCCTGTACACTTTTAAAAATCAGTCTTTAAAAGAACTGGACCATGGGCCTTTTTGAAACACTTGAGAGGATGAAATGACACAAAACCACGCTACAACTTTGTAAAATATATTTATTTGTTCATACAAACAAATAGTATGAATTATCAGAATTGCATTTCCCTAGAAACATCTTTCTCGGTGTAAAATTAATTTGTGTCGTACATACCACAAAATACTCGATGTACAGTTTTCATATATATATTTATGTATATATATCTTAGAAACTTGCTATTCTAATGTACCAGGTTACAGAGAACAAGTCGCTAATATGTACTTTAATACTTAGCTGACTAAAACTCAGCCATAATTGCATGTTACGCTGTGAGAATTCTAACCACACCTCAATGCCTTTTTTGGAGATTCAAAACAAAATTAGTAGAGTGCTGGATTTACCAGAAGAAATCCCGATGCATATTGTGCAGGAACTGCAGGGGCCTCCCCTTGATACCCTATGGGTAAGGAAAATGGGTGTAGAAACAGTGGGGGCAAAACATACACAAATGTGTAACGGACACTGGGTTGGCATAGCGACAGGCATGACTTAAATCAAGGATAAAGCTAATTTCTGCATTGAATAAAAAAAACTCCTGATACACTACCACATGTACATCAATGCGATAATAGCTGCAATCTATAGCACCTACAATGAAGTCCACTCATTGGTTGAAGATATGTTGACCAATAGTACAGTATGTGCTCTTCAGCTTTGCCCCCACGCATTATACCCTCAACCTCACACTCATTTGAAACCCAATCAGGAGTCTGGTATCAGAAACTATGCCAGCACTGAAATGTTCTAGATTGCTCCAGAAATGGAAGCAACTTCAGAAAGGTCTGGATGATTTCAGAAATGCCGTGCTCACCGACGCAGGATTAGCAATTTAGAATTGTAGCCAGCATTGTAGGAATCTACACACTTTAAGACATGTATCCAACAATTAGAATATTCCATTTCCTGAGGGATTTTCCCTGGGGATATCTCAGACTGAACTATATTCCAGTTTGCGGAAAAACATAATTCAACATGGCTGCTGTTAAATCCATTTGAGTACTGAACCTAGGTGGCCCTCCAATCCTTTTTATAAATAGATAAAAACTAGGATATTCATTTCAATGTATGCTGTGCCTTGGAGTTTTTAAGGGGGCATTGAAAGGGTCACACAGAGGACAAGAAACAAGAGTGTCTGGGATGATCTAGTGTAACCATGTGAGCAAGGGCCATCAGCCAGCGTCGGCCTTGAGACTTAGTGACTTGCATGTATTATGGTGATCTTAAGCCTTGGCAAACAATTGGCATCCGTGAACCCAAAACAATGTCAGCCACTCGGGATATGCCAGCATTTAATGGAACCCCCCCAGAGAACCATTCTAATGGCATGCAGATGGGCGCGAGCTGGAGGATTGCCAGGCAGAGTAGCCCTCAGAGGTGGCTTTGGCCAGGCAACCAAAAGCGAGCGTGTGAGGGACAAACCTGGAACAAGCCGAGCTTTTGGAAGCAGCAATGAAGAACATACATTCCTGGGCACAATCAAATGGCTAGTTGTTTGTACAGGTTTGAACGATGAGGGGGGTGGGCAATATTTGTTTTCCATCTCTGCTCAGTTTTGATGGGACTGATCGAACTAAATGTTAAGTTGTATTTTTTTTCCAATGGAATGCAATTTCTCTTCCAATTAAATCTATCCCCTTGGTTTTTTTTCTGAAATTTAAGGGGACACTTGTTTGCACTCCCGTGCAAAAGATCCCCACCACGAAATGTACTCTTTAGTAGCACGCAGTGGTAAAAAAAAAGTGTCTAAACAGGTGAAAATCGCATTAACACCTTCTGTTCCACTACGTGTTGTAATTGTGCCTCACGCAATTAATGACTGCAGGCGGCATTTACACGGGATTCCTAGTAATCCGCCTGCTTTTACATGGTGTAAAGAGCAAGTGGTTTCCATAGAAATCAATTGATTTAAAGCTTGAATAAAAATGTATGCTGGCGTTAAAAAAAACACGGTCTCGCTTTGAGGCAGAGCGAGAGAATACATCGCGGACATGATTAGTCCGTTCAGTGCCCGCACTTTGGCTCAAAACAAACGAAATTCCACTGGATTGGAAAAAAAGGTGTACAGACTGATGTTAATGTGAAACACTTGTTTTTACAACTTCTTTTACGATCCGGGGAGCTGCAGAACGACCACCCGATTAGCATGAAGATTAACAAACACATTAAGCGAGGATAACGGTAACAGTTTTACAGGTTTGTTCGCTGCACCTTTCAAGACTTTTATCAAAAAAGAAATTGCTGGTTTGGTTATTCTATTTTAAATTGGAAAAACTTGGAGGAGAGTTTGACATGCTTATGGGCTACTAGGGGGCCGTCAGACAGACTGGTGCACATGAACGGCGGAAGTAGGACTGGACATGTGACTGAATGTCCAGCCTTGTTGGCCACTAATAAACAGGGCTCTCGTCAACTGACCTACAGCCATCTTTTGATGGTGCAATGTCCACTCACCTCATGTTGGGGGTTTCGAGTCTAGGCGAGGAGAGATGAGGCTTGCATAGTTGCACTTTTTTTTTTTTTTTAAAGTAGGAATAAAAACGCTTGGAACGGTGCATGGATTGGGATGTTATTGTGATTTTCAACCGTATTAGCATAATTGAACTAAAAACATTTGATCTAAAACATTTGATCGAATTTTCTTTGACCTTTTTTTCAGTCAAATTGAGTTCATGATATCTATGGAGGTAGGTAAGGGTACAGTTTTGGTTGAGGGGAAGTGGGGGTGGGGGTTATGGGGGGGGGGGGGTCTCCCGCCACATTTTAGACCAAAAAAAAGGTCAAATAAATTCGATCAAATGTGATAAGGTCAAATGTTTTAGGTCAAATAGACCCAAACCATTTCAACTGCATGCCACATCAGGAAATACAGAAACGAGCTAATTAAATTCCCGCGTTACAGTCACAGCCATCCCTGTCATCTACTTTGCAAACAATGTATACTTTAAAGTCCCCCAGCGACATGAAGCAAGCTATGATTCCGCTTCAACTAAAATTGCCATTGTGTTAAGAATGTGCAAAAGGCAAGCAGGGCTGCTGAGAAATATTCCTTTATGCTATGTGGCTTGTTTCAGTAAATACTTGATCGCCCCATCTCCTATGCACACATAAAGGAGCACAACTAAAAGAGCCAAGGACATCAATGCAGGATCCAGTGCATCAGCCAACACTAGTGATGGCGTCCACTACAGAGAGCAATGCAGATAGCTCAGTGAGATAAGGAAAAAGTCATAGCACAGGGTTCTCCCACCAGAGGCTCTAGGCACTTAAAGCATGTAACAGGCCTACTTTTATCCAGTAGACTCAACCCATTAAAGGCTCAGTCTTCCCCTGTCAAGATTCAAGCTGTGGCCGACATGTTGCATGCAGATAGATCACTTCAGTTGGTGTAATAACCCACTGAGCCATTTTAGCAAATGTTACATATCAATGGTTTTAAGTTAAGTTGTGATTTCCAACGCTAGGGAAAAGAAGATGCAAACTAGTAAATAAAACGTGCTGTCCATTGGTGAGAGGTGCAGTTTTAATAAAACATAGCAAGTCACTTCTCAGTGCAGAGAAAGAACATTGTCGGCATGAAAAGAAAAACAAGTGGCATCAATCCTTCTTTAGATTTTACATCCAGACTGATGCTTCAGAAATCCTCTCAGCCAATGAGGAGGAGCCCTGAAAATCAGCGGGCTAGAGATGGAAATTTAAAGCAACAGGATTCAGTTTCTTTCCCAAGACATGGGCATACCACCCAACCTTGCTGCCCTCAAACAGGAGGTAGGAGGGTGGAGGGGAAAAGAGGAAGGCCTGTCCTGCAAATGTGAAGTGTAGGGGTACAGCATACTCTGGTCGGTCTAAGGCATATGAGGTAACGTGTGGGACATCCTTGGCGGCATAACATTCTGGCAAAGAACTGCGGTGCTACAAAAGGCCTTCTCGGTGTGACAGCGTCCCCGCTCAGCAGAAACACACAGACAATGAACATAGGAGAAGCATTGGGCGGCAGAGAGGCATTCCCATAGGAATCAAGCCAGCAGTAGAGCAAATGTCCGAATCCCACGCCTCCAGATGCTCCTGGTAGTGCTGAAATGAGGTTATCAGGAAGGCCAAATACCCGTAATTAAAAAAAAGTTACAAACAGAAAACAATTGTGCTTTTTTTCTTTGTAAATCGGTCCTTTGTCCAGGCATTTGGAAGCACCACCAGTTTCAAAACTGACGACGATGACGACACATTGGCGGAATGATAGCGAGTCATGGGTTAAAAACTCTGTGTGGTTAGGCAGCTCAGTGAATTAATTGCTTTAGAATTAAAAATAAATTATTATAAAATAGATTTCTGTACATTTTACAGACATATATATATGTATCTATATATATATATATATTTATATTTAAGTAATAACTTCACGTGGTAAAACGCTGCCAGTCTCAATCCCAGCCAAAGTTGTGCCCCGTCATTTGGTAAAACTTCAGATTGAAGGGCCGGTAGAACTCGCGCAGCCGCTGCACCACTTCCGGGTCAATGTTCGGGTGGGTTCTTCCCTTTGTTTTGCCCAGACAGTGTGGCTTGCTACTCCCTTCTGCCTTTTTAAGGCAAGGGAAGCCCTTGGTCTTGTTAAAATAGAAGTGTTTGTCTGTGATGATCCTCTTGAGGCCCAAAAAGTCTTGCACGCGTCCAAGTTCCCCAGACGGGTCCGTGATGAGCCGCTCCCCGCTCACAAAGAGGATCTGGCTCATGGGGAAGTACTGGAGCCAGTTCTCCAGGTGCTTGGCATAGATGCCAATCTGGATGGCACTCCACGAGGTGTCGATGAGGCCTGTAGTCCTGTTTTTAAAGGTCAGGTTCTCAAAGGTGGGGATGTCAGGCCTTTTGGACAATGTCTGGGTGTAGTCTGATATCGCCCTGGTCACCGGGTCCCGCACCACCACAATGAGCTTTGCATCCTTGGCCATGGCAGAGATCCGGGCCGGGGCCTCTTTTGTCACAAAGTAGCTTGGTGTCTTCTCCATAGTGATCTGTCCGTCTAAGGTCCTTGGCATGAGGTCTCTGGGGAAAAAATAGAACAAGAGTTGCATGTCAGATCATTAGAAATGTTCCACGTGTACTTCAAAAGCAATTAAAACACATTAAAAAATCTTTAACACATTGTTACCACATTATGATAGGATAGTTTATTTATATAGCGCCTATGCACAATGTGTATGAAAGCGCTTCACGGCAAGGGAGGGAACAAGGGAAAAATACAATGACATTCTTACAGGCCATGAACAACAAGAATGTGAAATTAACTATCGTACTCGGCCTGGCGACATTTCAGATAGAGCAAGTGCAAAGACACAGACAGATAGGAAGGAATGGGAAACAGAAAGGCGACTACCGTACTAGGCCTGATGACATTTCTGGTCTAGCCAGAGTTTTACAAGAGGAGAGGGAGAAGGGATGAGAAGGAGGGAGAGTAACAAAACAAGCGACTACTGTACTAGGCCTGATGACATTTCAGATAGTGCTGGAAGGGTGTGGGGGGAGGAGACAAACGTTGTTGCTATCATACTAGGTCAAGGGACAATTCTTATAGAATAAGTGCATAGAAAAGAAAGGGAGGGCGGGAGGGGAGAACATGGTTTTGTCACCAAATAACAATTTTTTATTGCACCCTAACTAAGTGGTGCTCATTTTATGAGACTCAGAAGAATGACATGCTGTGCTTACAGGTGCCTACAGTGGATGCATAAAACCACTGAGCGAGGCACATGTTGGAGGAATAATTCCTCCTTTCCTTTACTATCCAATCAGAGATTGCATTCCGTTTTTATCCAATCAGAGATTGCATTGGGTATGCACAATATTTAGTACACACATGAGCAGTCTTGGGGTGGGGGTGTTGGGTGTCAGCCACATGCTGGTTTGCCCAAACCCAACCTCTGATATAACCGCTTTTCAGAGGCCTCAGCCTGTCAGGAAATCTGCTAATGTTCCTACCAGCCAGTCTACCTGCGGCTGGGAATGGATGGGGGGTAGGGCGGGTGGAGTGACAGCTAAAACGAGGCCTGCACAAGGCTCTCGCGTTACCAAAGAGACGTCATGCTGCTCAAGCACAGGTACGTCCAAGGAGACTGGTGCTGCTCCGTGTTGTCTTGCTTCCAAGGTGAGCATGTTGCCCCTGAGCCCATGTCACAACATTTTCAGCAAAATTACTCCACTGTTTGAAGGAATACAAAAAATAGCACAGAATAGTATGTTGCATTTTAGTACATTGGGCCCTGCAAGAATGGCAGAGACAAGAGGAATATGCCAACAGAGACACCTGGAAGATTATAATCTACCATGAATATGCACGGAAGAGATTGCATTTGTATCAACAGAGAGGAAGTAGTGCATTCTATATTAGGGGCCAACAATCCAAGTGACACATATGAATGCAGGCAAGCATGCTAAGGGGGGATTTATTTATTTGATTTTTTGTTTAGCGCTGCCCCACCCAGAGAGTCTCGGGGCACCTCCTTACATGGTTCAAATATTGAAAAAGGTGGAAGTTGAAAATAAAGTTACAGAAAAAAGTTTTCCAGAAAGGATAGGGCGATTAGGAGGGAATGCACGCAGACATCCCAGTGTCATTACGGAGGCACTCAAGCCAGATCTGTTTTTTTAGGTTTGGGCTCAGAAGTGTTGTTCTAATGACAGACAGAGCAAATACTTTTGCTCGGGGTCATTTTAGATGGCAAATGTCTATGAAAACTCTTACAACTTCAATAGGCGTAAGTATTCCCTCATTTGGAATGTTTCTGAGATGGGATTCGCTGAACAGTGAACACAATGCAGTGTCTTTCTTGCAATCTGCTGCCCATTTTGCCAGTGGAAGGGAAAGCAGCCCATGGCTGATGGTTGACAACAATGTTTGTTTTGTTCTTTTTTTGCTTGAAGTGGGTGCCTGTTTCGCGTTTAGTATTTTAAGGATTGCTCTCACTTGTAATGGTGTGATGTTGTTGCTCGCCTGTAGTCATGCCGAGGGGTTCATTGGGTCATTTGAGGCTGCACCCCCACGCTACACTTTATACCCGTCTGCCAAAACGTGTTCTCCTTGACAATGTTTGTTTCTCTCTGCATTCTGCGTTATGGTGAAATCATAACTACAAGTAGCAAAGTGAAAAGAGAAAAAAAGCAGGCGTCGGCAAGAATGTACCCAATGGCAGGGGTCATGCCAGCATGGATGTAGAGATGGCTGTATTGGGTATGCCAGTCACCAGGTTTCCCCACAAAAAGAGCAAGTGATGCAGAGGGCACAATAGTGAGAAGGCCAGCGAAGGGGGCTGGAAGAGGGATGGGCAAAGCACCCACAAGGAAGGGTGAGAAGTGAGCTTAGTTGAAGACTGAGAGGACGGGAATAGACAACGAATGAGAGGACGAAGGTGAGAGAGCAGGGAATGCCGAGAGGAAGTGGAAAGGAGGCAGGAAGGAGGAGAGGGAGAGAGGAAGAAGGAGAGGGAGAGTGGAAGAATGTGAGAGCAGGAAGAGAAGTGTAACGGAGGCTGGAAGGGGGGGGAGTGGAAGAAGGTGGGAGCAAGGGGAAATGCCGAGAGGACGTGGAAAGGAGGCAGGAAGGAGGAGAGGGGGAGTGGAAGGAGTAGAGGGAGTAGAGGGGGAGTGGAAGGAGGAGAGGGACAGCGGAAGAAGAGAGAAGTGGAACAGAGGCAGGAAGGAGGAGAGGAAGAGAGCAAGAAGGTGGGAGCAAGGGGAGAGGTGGAGAGGAAGTGGAACAGAGGCAGGAAGGGGAGGGGGAGTGGAAGAAGGCGAGAGCAGGAGATAAGTGTAAAGGAGGCTGGGAGGAGGGAGGGAGAGTGGAGGAAGGTGAGTGCAGGGGAGAGAATTGGAACGGAGGCTGGAAGGAGGAGAGGGAGAGTGAAAGAAAGTGAGAGAGCAGGGAGAGAAGTGGAATGGAGGCTGGAAGGGGGGGGTTGGAGAGTGCAAGAAGGGGAAAGCAGGAGAGAGAAGTGGAATGGAGGCTGGAAGGGGGGGGTTGGAGAGTGCAAGAAGGGGAAAGCAGGAGAGAGAAGTGGAATGGAGGCTGGAAGGGCGGGGTTGGAGAGTGCAAGAAGGGGAAAGCAGGAGAGAGAAGTGGAACGGAGGCTGGAAGGAGGAGAGGGAGAGTGGAAGAAAGTGCGAGAGCAGGGAGAGAAGTGGAATGGAGGCTGGAAGGGCGGGGTTGGAGAGTGCAAGAAGGGGAAAGCAGGAGAGAGAAGTGGAACAGAGGCTGTAAAGGGGGTCGGGGGAGTGGGAATCGACTGTATTTCTGATGATTACATAGTTCCTGTGAATTGCTTCTGAGCCGCTTTCGGGCCCTTTTGGAAACAATCTTCAATGTACCCTTCTGAAATCCCGCAGGCTTCCGCCCAATGTTGCATTCTTCCCCCCGTTTCCACTTTCGGGCTTTGGTCTCCGGGTCCGTGCTGCATTGCCTACCTCCCCCCCCCCCACCCCCACCCCCCACGGGCGGGGAAAGGGCTTTGCTTCCCGCACTGATTTTCTCGGTATGGCTGCCAGCTTGTGCCCACGGCGGGCGGGCGAGCAATTGGCTTAGTCTAACGAGGGATTGGCCTACTTCTCTCGTTAGCCACTTAAAGGTATTAAAGGCCTTTGTCAAAGTAAGTAACTGGTTCGAAAACTGAATAAATTTAAATATGAGCTGGTGTGGCAGACAATAAAAAGTCCTCTGCTAAGTTCGCGCATGCATCGTCGCCGCCAAGCACTGATGCAGAGACGCAGCTCTGCAAACTGGGAGTGACAGGTGGAAGCCGGGAAATCCAAGCCCGGGATGTGTAATGCCATTTTGTGGCAGCTTTCTGTCTACGCAGATAATCTATTGACGCATCTCAAGTGAGGGGGGATCTTGAGGAGTTGATGCCGGCTGGGCGGGGGGGGGGGGAAGAGGGGGGGTGCAGCAGCCAGTGGCAGAAGAATAAGCAAGATAGGAGTTCAAGGTTTTAGGAGTACACAAAAGTGGGATTTCGGAATTAGAGGGAAAAAGAATGTTGGATCAGAAAAAAAGCTTAGCCCCAGGAGGGAAATCAGTCCTCTCCGTGCATGGTCTGTCATTTGCACTACGAAGTGGAAACAGTGCAAATGCCTCCCGCAAGTTATGCTGGGGGGAGGGGTAAGGGGGGGGACTCACAATGGATTTCTATGCAATCCGCCTGCTTTTCGCAGGTGATATTAACAGGTGGTGTACGAAGGAATCCATTGGTTTTACCCCAGAATGAACCTTTGCTGGGGTAAAAACCATGTGGTTTTTGAAGACAGAGCGGGGATGTATGGTACACACAGTAATTGCCTTCTCGCCCAAGCCCAGCCTCCATACACCACAAAAACGCCCCCGAGTTCAAAATGTGATGTTAAGGCAGGCTTAGCACAAGCACGCGCACAACGCAGCATTGTTTGCATTCTGCGGCCTTGGGAAATTTGGCCCCAAGAGTTTCGTACAAGGTGCAAATTGCATAGTTTTCCTTTTCACATAAACGAGGCCTAGAAGTACCATAAAGGAAAACCAGAATGGGAGAGGAGGACTACTCACAGCTGACATGAGACAAATAGATTGAGATGGTTTAAGTCAGTGGGGTCCTTGCGACTGGCCAAGTGTGGGACATGCAGTGTCTAATTGAGAGATGTTGGGAAGGGTATTTTTTTTTCTTCAAGCACCAAATAATTGGCAGTTTGCCTCTGCCACTGTAGCCATTCGCAAGGACATCGCAACCAGATGACTGTCACCGAGACCACCATTTTCGATCTGGGTTTTTCCTTTAAATTAGTGAACTCACGGAGTTGTCTCACTTTTTCACAATGGAGATCTAGTTTTTATTTTAAAGAAAGAAGGCCCAGAAAAGGAAACTTAGCATCATGTCACATGGTGTGGTGCTATGCCGCCATTCTGCTAGGCCCAGATGAAGATACATTGTATGCACGCCAATCACATGATGCTGTCTGCTCACTCTGCTAGGCCCTTATCTATGTCACGTGGTTTTATCTGGCCACTATTGGCCATATTGTTGGCCAATGTTGAATGATTGGGCTTTGAACCCAAAGTGAAGAGGGCGGATTTAGTTTTCGGCCCTTTGCCCCCAAGACTATCCGGATTCCACTCTGGCATGGAACAGGGAGCTGAACCATAAGTGGGGCCCTCCTGAGTGGGCCACAGGCCGCAGAACCTCCTATTGGACTTTGGTTTTCTGTAGAAGACCCCTCCCATGGTTGCCTAAGGATTACCACATCATAGATTCACGGTCATGATGCAGAGGAAGCGACGGGTGCCCTCTAGAGATGGGGGCATTTTTGCAAGAACCCATTTGCAAAACCATCTCAACTCAGACTGAGAGATGATGGTGGCTGCAGGAGGAAGGGCTCCAGACACCCTGGCCCATCGCCTCCTCAAAATGGCAACATTCCCAATTCTTCAGCCTCCAAGGAAATATTGCAGTGTCTCTGATTGGGATCAATGAAGGGTCCCCGACTATTTTTAGCTGAAATACACCTTTACGCATATTTCTTTTTTTTTAACCGATTTTACCACTTTTTTTATTGCAAAATGCAGGGAGAGGCCCCTGCGGCACCTTGATACCCTCAACCCTCCGCCCCCATTCTATACCTTACACCATCTCATCATCTTCATGTTTGGGTATAACAAAAAAGTGGGGAAAAAAAAGCATCAAAAAAATTATTCGGCAAAAGTGTAATGCTGTATAAGTGGGGAACAGCCATGAATGCTGGTCCATAGGAGACAGGGAAGCTCGACTGGCATCCCACATAGATACATTGCAGGGTGCAGGCAACACAGGGTGCTTACATACAGACTTCAGAGGCCAAGTGCAAACACTTATGAGAGTGATGGATGTGTCTGCACACTGATTGGACATCGTGCATAAGCCACAATGGCATCACTAATGGCCGCAGTCAATGTAATGAACAGAGAAAAGAACCGGGTGCTGAACTCGTGCACAACCTCGCTGAGCTGCTTTTTAGTTGCATGTGTCCAGAGAGTCAAGGCTGGATGTGTGAAGGACTGCTTTCACACCAATAGGGTACTATTGTGAGGGATAAAGTGGCAATGGCAAGGTATAGGAGGATGGTCGACAGTGGACAAGTCACAGCCATCAAGACCCCCGTCGGGTTTAAGCAGCCCTAACTCAATTCAATTTACCCGTAAAGCTGCCACAAGGTGCCAGGAACCCCATCAGACTACATAAACAGCAGGGTCAGCCGGCGCCATAACAACAAGGACTATGTTTGGACGTTTTAATGATGTTCTTTGGCTTGACATTAACCACTGGGCGCCAGGAATGCCAGGTCTCCCAAAGCATGAACCAGTCAAGGCAGAGCTCAAATAGCTCAAACTGTTCCGCGCTCTTGAAGCTACAGCCCGACATGCAGATCCTTCACTGGGGAAAGGACCTCCTTTCATTGTGGCCATGCAGGCCCTTCACAGGGGAATGGCTACCTTTCATTGTGGCCATGCAGGCCCTTCACAGGGAAATTACCTTATTTCATTGTGGCCATGCAGGCCCTTCACAGGGGAAAATACCTCCTTTCATTGTGGACATGCAGGCCCTTCACAGGGAAATTACCTCCTTTCATTGTGGCCATGCAGACCCTTCACAGGGGAAAATACATCCTTTCATTGTGGACATGCAGGCCCTTCACAGGGAAATTACCTCATTTCATTGTGGCCATGCAGGCCCTTCACAGGGGAAAATACCTCCTTTCATTGTGGACAGGCAGGCCCTTCACAGGGAAATTACCTCCTTTCCTTGTGGCCATGCAGACCCTTCACAGGGGAAATGACTTCCTTTCATTGTGGCCATGCAGGCCCTTCACAGGAATGTCTGGCTTTCATTGTGGCCATGCAGGCCTTTCACAGGGGAAAGTTCCTCCTTTCATTGTGGCCATGCAGGCCCTTCACAGGGGAAAATACCTCCTTTCATTGTGGCCATGCAGGGCAAGAAGCTCCATCTCTGGACACAGTTTTACTCCAGTTGCCCCACTTTATAAATGTGTCTTCCTCCCTAAAGTACGGAATTGGAATACTTCGCACATTCCAACCACAGAGCCATTTTAGAGTCTTAAGCAACTTTATTTGCACGCCCACAAATGAGCAAGTAAAATCGTATTCATGGATCTGACTGGGTAATCTCACGTCAGGGAAATGACCATGCAAAGCTTTCGATGTAACCACCACTCGAAGGAGGAGTACAGACACTTGCGCATAGGAATCACCAGGCAGAGGTAAGATTGCATGGTGGATTTAGGGGTGCGTGCACACAGTTGGGGTTCTGATAAAAGTTTGTAGTACACGTAAGCAGTGTAGCGGGGTGCAGGAATGGTTTACAGAGGTTTGCACGCAGATTTTCCAGAGTTTTACCAGAGTTGCGGAAATTTGTATGCATGTTGTCGGGGTGCCAGTAATAGTTACGGGGGACCCCAGGAAGTGTCCCCGAGGTGCAGGCCTGGTTGTGTGGGACCCACGCAATGTTTCAAGGGTGAATGTGTTAGTGCCCGGGCAGCACGCAAAGCTAGTTGTATCTGGCTCTTTTTGCTTTGCGTGGGGGCATGTCCATGAATACGTGGAGCGTGCAGAATAACTTCCGCACTCAGGGTTGCGCAGTGGCGTTCTCGGCGCACAGGCTTTGCGGGATCTCTGCGCACTTTTCCATGGTCTCCAAAGACCCTCAAGGGCAGTGCAGTGCTTCACAAGTACTGCAAATCATTCATTCATTAATTCTATCTACTGTCCCCTTATGAAATGACATGTTCTCGAACATTCAAGTGATCTGGGGCGCGGAGAGAAGAAGCAAAATTACCCAAACACCAGGATAGCCAGATGACAGCGACATTACTTTTCCACTCCTGTGCTTTTCTTCAACAATTGAATGGTTTGATTAGTTCAGTCAAAATGTCTAAATTAACCATTACAACTGCCAGAATGCATTGATTTGGGAAATTAAAGCTTATGTGCAGACAGTGATGTCCGATGAGATTCCAGTCTGTCTGGTGGCCCTAAACGGGTCAGTACACCTAGAAAGCCAATAGGGCTGGGAAAGAGCCATTGAAATGTCAAGAGTGTGCATGTGAAAGGCTGGCACGGCTAACGGCAGGGCCACATGTCAGGAAAGTCCAAGAGGGAGAAGACTCTTGCCATATCAACATCTTCCTACAAAACGTTACTATAATTGGCATGGTTCACAAACAGGTCTACCCTGCAGCAGCAAGCTTGGTTTAGTGTTCTGTTAGTACTTCCTGCCTGTCCCCCTGTTGTGCCTTCTCCCCCGAGTGGGGCAGGCAGGGCGAGCTGTCAAGGGTTTAAAGGAGCAGCCTAGAGCCCCGTGGCTTCCTTTGAACTACTGAGGCCTACCTGCATTTTGGGAACGGGTGCCACCAGGCCTCAAAAATCCCCTAGCAGCTGATCTTTGTAGTGTGTTATTCCTTCCTGACATCAAAGGAAGTGCGCAGCGATTTTCCGTTGACGGAGTAGATGTAAAGGGAAGATATTCTTCACACGTGGGCCTTAGAAGTGGCTCCAAATAGGCCTCAGTGAAAAGCAGGCCTCGAGTAGGATTCCGTTAGGCCTCGAGTAATTAGTAGTCAAAAAAGGGCCCCCTTAGATGTAATTCTCAAGTAGGCCTCAGTCATCCATAGGCCTCAATTAGTCCTTAAGTGTGCCTCACGGAGGCCTGGGTCTCAAAGGGGCTTCAGAGCCGCTTCCCTCCCCGAAATTATCGAGAATGAAAAGGACAGAGTCGTTTACAATCTTGCGCCAAGTCTAGCAATAACGACAAGCAACTCTTCAGAGTGCTAACTGCCACCACACTGCATTTTACATGCGAAGAGTTCTTTTTGAGTAAGGAAGCAAAGGATTTTTCTTTTTGGGATTACACGATTCACAAAGCAGTATTTATGAAATTCAGACATTCCGATTCCCCCTCTAGGTTATTCCGAGCCACAGGTAGGCCACATCAATGAGCGTCCAATGCATATTTTATTAACAGATCTTTGGTCATGTTGACGCAATGTAGTGACGTCAGCTTAATAATTATTTTCCAATCATGTGATTATTTTCCTTGTGGCCTTTCACTCTGCACTAAGCACCAAAGCACCCTGCACTTACAAATGCTAGAATTTTAGTGCTACAGAAATATCAGTAATTTATTTATTTATTTATATTTATATAGCGCGCAAGCAGCCCAAGGGCATTGAGGCGCTGTTACTTGCATGAGCTTAGTTACAGAGGTACAGACGTGGTAGCAGTAAATGGCACATTGCATACAAACACAGACATAGGTATCATTACAGCTTATTTGATTGGTCAATACAGATTAAGCAGTGGGTCCTATGGTTGGTATTCATGCCGCAACGAAGGACCTTATGAGAAAAGGATGGTTTTCATTGCTTTACGGAAAGCGAGGAGGGAGGCTTCACTTCGGATGGTGGGATGTAATGCATTCCAGTGAGTAGGTGCGAGATATGGGAAGCTGGATCCACCCGCTCTAGCTCTTTTTACTAGTGGCACACAGAGCATGTTGGTATAGGGTGATCTGGTTGGTCTTGTAGAGGCGACGGGGTGGATTCTTTGAGAGGTAGTCGGGAGCAGTGAGATGGATGCACTTGTGTGTCAGTGTCAGCGCTTTGAACATGATTCTCTCTTTTATTGGGAGCCAGTTTTCTGGCCTCCGAGATGTGGTCTCTTTTAGCAATGCCTTGGGCTGCACGGAGAGCACTATTCTGGATGACTTGTAGCCTCTCCAGGTTTTTTTTGATGTTCCTAGAAATAGTACATTGCAATAGTCTAGCCTGGAGCCGATAATGGCTCTGGCTATGTTTGTGCAGTTCTCTTTGAAGAGAAAGACCTGACTGCGTTAAGTTTAGCATGATATGCAGCTGAGGAGGCAATTGCGTTGACTTGTCTGTCCATGGATAGGTTGGAGTCCAAATAGACTACAAGAGTTTTGACTGAGTCTGAGACAGGTATTTTGATGGTGTCGATGGTGAAGTGACTGAATTGGGAGTCAAGATTTTTTAGCGTGTCAGGGGAACCTACCAGTAGGAGTTCAGTCTTGTCAGAGTTGAGGCATAGTCCATTGTCTGCCATCCAGGCTTGTATGGTGTTGTAGAGATTGTTAAGGGTCAAAGAGTCAGTGTCATAGTTGCCGATGAGGGTAAGGAGGATCTGGGTATCGTAATAATTCAAATCAATTTTAAAAGCATTAACATCTGGAGACAGTCATCATGGAAAAATAATGAATATTCACACATGTTGATATAAAACAGAGTTTTCCACAAATGCCTATTTTGTTTGCTGTGCTTTAGTAACATGTCATTTTATATGGATCCGCTTTTGCCACATAACCCCTGAGTGTGACTAGCTTTTGGAATCTAACGTTTTTGTAGCCGCTGATTGCAATACATATGCCATTTTCACACTCCCCTCAGCATACGAAAAAAATTGTTTCTACTGGACAGGAATATCTATTTTCCGCTGTGACATCACTTCAGTGTGACCTGGGCTGCCACTGACTGGGGTAAAGGCCAGCTTTCATGGTGAAATATGGCCTCCAGTCCTTACAAAGCCAAGCTATATTTTCTGTGTTAGAAATGAAAAATGGGAAGCCACCCCATAAATGGATTCATAAGAAAAAGCTTGAGGTTTAGAATGTAATTGACGGTGCACATTTCTAATGGGGCGCCTTCGCAGTGCTACGTGAACACAGTTTCCAGCCTGGCAACTAGCCCGGTGGTAAGGGATAGCCTAGAGGACAAATAACGTGTGTCTCCAAAAAACTGGCTGTGGCATTGGAACACTATGGACCAAAGTGTTTACAATGGTGCAATCCCATGGAAAACGCGTTGTAAATTAAGTCCTATATGGGTTACCCATTGTATTAGGTTTTTTTTCTTCCTGCCAGCACTTTCTATGTATCTTGAGTTTTAAAAAAAAAATAGCAGCTTGATGTTCATATAGAAAGTCTCTTCGTTGTAACTAACTTTCAAAGCGACTGCCTTGGGGCAGCCCGTGTCAGGTATCTTTACCAGTCCTGGATCGTAGCGGAGAATAGGGATGCCGGGCGGGACAGTGTTGGGCACAGGTGATACTTGTCACATGCAGAGAGAGCCTGCTCAGTGCATGCTTGGGATCTATAATCCGCTTCTAATAAGAGCCGCTATGAGAAATCCTGTACATCTTGATAATGCGCAACGTAGGTCGGCTTAGCCGCGACAGCACGTGATAAAGTCTTGGCTGCCAGACTCGGGTGACACGCTCAGAGCAGTCAGTTGTCAAAACTGCAAAAGGGGCGGTGTCCAGATTTGTGGTGTTCACAAAAACGCCTTCCGCGCCCTCACCACTCCTTCCTCCCCCTGCTTCTGTAACACCTAAACACGAGTTTCTCAAAATTATTTGAGGTCTAATCTGACGCATGAAGCCCTTAAAAGATCATATTTGTCCCAGCAATAAGCCTTGATACAAAATCTAATTCTCTAAAATGTTTATAACAATGGCCCCTTATGAACACTAGGCATGTTAGCTTTACGCTTATGTCTGAAATAATTGCCATGCCAAAGTAAAAAAATATGTCCAGACTGGCTGCTCCAATGCAGACCAATATGGTCACGTAAGAACGGTCACCATGCTGAATTTACCCTTGAGACATACAAAAAATGCCATGCCACAGCAATAAAATATGCACACACTTACTGCACCTATATAGGCCAGTGTGTTCGAATAATAGCACTCATGTTGGCCTTGCCCTTGTTGCCCAGTGAAAAATGGTATGCCTGTGCAAGACAATTTTCCCAGACTAGCTGCAACAATGTAGTCCAGTACAGACATGAAAGAACACATATAGCTAGCGTTAGAATTGATGCCAGTAAAAAAAATATGCTGCAGTGGGAAAACATATCCAGACTAGCTGCACCAATGTAGGCTAGTATGGCTACATTACAATACTCATGTTGCTTTATCCTGGATAGCCAGCAAAAAGTGCCACGCTGTAGTAAGAATACAGGCCCAGATTGGTTGCCATTGCATAAATGGATGCCACGGCCCCAAATATTTGGCCTACTTGCAAGCCCGGCACAAGTGCAGTTGTACAGCAATAACGACAAGCAACTCTTCAGAGTCCCCTTTGGACCACCCATTCAGTATTGATTCCCTCACTCACTCCCTCATTCACACGTGCACCCAAACAAGATACACACTCATTCACATGCGCACATACAGACCCAACCCCTTGCATGAATGCATACACACAAAGATACATACATAAACATTTAGTTTTTTTCATAACTGCATCCCAGTCCGGAATCCAAATGATTCCACCTCCCACACGCGACAACGAAGATCCTCTAACTCCGGCACAGCAAGCAACAGGAACTAGTTAGCAGGGAGAGCTTCCAGGTTTCTGCACATGCCTGGTGGAGCTGAAGGACGTCCATTACTCTGCCCGCAGGGCTTCTGAATGCGCGGGGGTGCTCCCTATGCACATTCGGCCCTACAGTATATCAAAGCCTGCATCTCTTTGATTCATGCAAGTGTGCAGAAGCCAAAACACCCCCAGCCTTGCATGGTCCAGAGGGCATGCATGCTGGTGTACTAGTACTGTGAAAGGAAGCCCAGGTGCACATCCAGAGCAGCTGGCAACATGCTCAGTGTTTACACTGGGCTGTCTTGGCTCATACACAAGGGGTCGTGAGTCGCTACCCTGTAGCCCATTATGGACAAGGTGCTCCTGTAAGAAACTCAAATAGTGTTGGATTGGGAGATAGGAGAGCGGATGAGGTGTTCCCAGCTATGGTTCCATAATCTACTGAAGGAGGTCTCAGTGTTCAATGGTTAGCATCCAGATGACAGACGTATCTGCCTCCATAACTTCTTCAGCTCATTGGCTCCTCAACGCGCAGCGGACAGAACTCAGATGGAGCCTGAGGAGTGTGCATGCACGGAAGGCATAGATTACAGATTTCAATTCGTCTATACATGTGTTATTTTGCTAATCTGGGAAAACGTAGTGAAGCTTTTGAGACAATGGAGAGCAATTCCAAAGGTAGGAACCAAAAAAAAAGGTATTGTTTGTTCCATTTTTTCTAATTCCTCCTTTCTTGCTTGTGAATAAAAGCATGGTCTTTTGATGAGGAGGGTGGCATTGGCGGCAAAGGAGCAGTCTTGAAATGGAATCACTGTTTTAAGACCAGGTGCATGGTTTACTTTGACAGAAGACACTTCACCCGGGAAGGATTGCAGGGAACTGCTGCCGACGGCCTTTCATTTGGCGACACAGATTGCGATATCAGAGCCCTCCCAATGTTGCCACCCCCCCAGAAGCTGGCACGTCTCTCACGCGTGGCAGCCAGGTCACTATGTGAGGAGGATATTTCAGCGCACCCTAAAAGAGTCTCGCAAAGGGCCCCTGAGTGAGTCTGAACCTGCTGAAACGTTGCCGTTGGCACGGTCGCATTCTTGTTGGGCTCCAGTGTTCGCGGTTGAGTGGAAGTTAGCATCCGAGGCAGGTGGGCAATATATAAGTATGAAATCTGAGAAAAAAAACTGCTGAAAATGTCGAATAAATCCCCTATTGGGTGTCATTAAAGTAAACAAAGGGGGCGCCGGCTGCAGGGGTGTCCCCCACACCCTTGTCCCCTATAATGCCACTGGGCGTGTCCCCCAGCTCCCTATTAAATAATGTATCTTTTTTTTTTAAAAGAGGAGCATGCGGACGAAAATTATGTGCAGCTGAACATTTCTGGAAAGCACTGGCCTCTTTTCCAAGGAGTCTGCTATCCACAGCCCAGGTAGGGCTCCGAAACAGAAGACGGACTGCCAGACTGACGCAGTCTGCGCTAGCACGGGCTCACCCTAGCCTAGGACCTTGGGTTTCAGTCTAGGCCAGTTTGCCTCTGCCATCCACCTCATAAACCCCTCTCATGACTGTGTGCACGCGGCTACTCAGACCGGCTCTCCGGCTACCAAACCGGCCCTGCAGGGACCGCGAGCACGGATGTAGGTAAACGCTCATTACCAGCGTTAATTACAGGGCGGGAGAGTAATGAAAGGCCCGGCCTTGGCACGCCAGTCATTTCCCCGAGACAACGGCGTGCACTTGAAGTCTGTGTTTAGCGTGGAGCCGAGTAACTCTCGTCAAAGACTGTGTCAGAGGAACTATTAGTGTTTAGGAGAGGGGGCACTGGTGTGAGTTATGGTGGACCAAACTCGGGCACTCTCAGACAGTCGGTGGTACCCGAAAAACGGGGAGGGGGTTACGGCAACACTGCACTGGAACACCTCGACTGGCAGCAAACTGAGAATTTACCAACGATTGAGACGGGGATAGAACATTCTACTTATTGGGTTGGCCACTACACAATACCCATCCACTGTAAGGTGAAGTAGAAACACACAAGCCCTGGGAAACCCCCACAGCAGTTTATCCAGGCATAGGCTGTGAATGCCCTCTCTAAGCAGGAAATACCTAGTGTTGAATGCACCATTGAAAAAACGAGCAAGGAAGTCTCTAATATATATATATATATATATATATTTATTTATTTTGTTATCAGGAAAGGTGGCTCAATACGTCAATGCAACTGGCTCTGTGATCTTTGTGTAACCATGTTACAAGTTCAAATCTAGGCAGGGACTCCCAGAACTTTCTGTCTTGCACAGACGATAAAATGTGCGCAAGCGAGGGTGTGCGGTGCTGCTGAGTTGAGCAAGCAGCATAACTGGCAAGTGTGTGCGTCAGTTTCCTTTTATCATCTGCCCTTGGTATTTTGCTCATGGCGCAGACAGGTGTGCAGCGCCGGATTTGATGAGTAAAGGGACTGGTCTGGGTGGCGCTGGCACTGGCGTGGTGCCACAGTTGGATAATTGGCATGTAGGACAACAAGGCTGTGCTATTCTAGGTTCCGGAATGCACTGGTCTGTGCACAGACTGCCCCTGTAGCCCTAAACATACCGACCCCAGGGCTCGTGGATTGGGTGCAGGCTGGTCTATTTGCATTCCTGGCGGCAGGGGGGGTGGGAGGGCCAGGTTGCTGTTCTTTGGCCATGAAAGTCGGGCCTAGCGCAAGGGAAAGTGGCACATGCCCACCGTGTCACCCAGAGCCTTTCACCCACAGGTCGCCAACAAGAATGCAGGCAAGGTCAATGGAGGGCAAAGGTCACCATCATCTGCCAGTCCCCATTGGCTCCTTGGAACAGAGCTGGTGGTCTCTGCCAAAGTGAACGAGGGCAGTGGTCTGCTATGTCCCTTAAGGTATAGAAAATGTAAGCAAGTTGACCCTCTTGACCAATGTCACACGGAATGCACAGCACACAACCCTAGTGTGTGGTACAAATGACTACTGAAGTCGCAAGCATCCATACAGCAAGTAGTTTACGAGCAAAACGCGAGATCCACAGACGCATTCGGGGAGTGACCAGTCTTAAATAGCATGTGGTCAGTATGAACATTCCACAAAGCAGATGGCAATGGGCAGAGGCCTCGCTAGTGGGCTATGAGGGGCGATAGCCCCGGGTCTTTTGGTTGTAACTCTGGATAGAAGCTCAGGGGCTACAAACAAAAGGCTGGCTAGCCCCGACTCCCAGCATTAGCCCTCGCTAGTGGGCTCTGGGGGGGCTATAGCCCGGGGTCTTTTGGTTGTAACCTTTGATAGAAGCTCAGGGGCTACAGCCAAAAGGCTAGCTAGCCCCGAGTTAGCATAGCCCCAGATCTTCTACAGACCTGGCAATGGGCACTATGCAGAGACAATGACTATCGGCCTCTGTCTAAGTGCAAGGAGAGGGTGCTCACCCATTGCTTATATATGCACTGCCCTGGACCTCCCCTGCCCCCCTGGCGGTAGGAGCAGCATGAACCAGCTGACGCAAGTAGGCACGAAGCTCCCCGACCCAAGTCTTAAAGAGGCCAATGCTTGTGTAAAGGCATGAGGTGAGGGCATGGTGCCCAGAAAGGAGCGGTGAAAATGGCGCCCTACCTTGTACTACCAGTGCCAGGGCCTAGTGGTGCTAATGTGCGTAAAGAAACATTCTGTAGCGTGCTCCCGCAATGGCTGGTCACTCGGGTGGAAAATACCTGGGGCAAAAATCATTACTGTGCAGATGATGTGTTTGTTTTTTTAGTTCAGCTAATTTGAGGATTGCGCCGGTCGCCTTATTCTGAAAAGGTGACTTACTTATTTCAGTGAGACTTGCCAGGAACGCTTACGGCGCTCTGCCCTGCCCCCTTAGATAGCTTAGTGTTGGGAGAGCACTCCCAGAACGAATACACCATAGTATCCTAGCACCCTCTGGGCGATGGAAGCGCGTTCCCGGCCCTTAAAGGGACCATCATTATGGAATGCAAGTGGGAACAGTGGCAGTTCATTGAGAAATGCACGAAAGCTTCTGAAATGACTGTCATGTGTTGTGCATCCACCAAGGGCCTGATTTACAGAGTGTTTTTTAATGGGACTTTCCCCCCATTCCAAAGGGCTTTTGTAAATCAGGCCGGGGGTCTCTTATAAACAGGCGCAGGGGAAAGGGGTTTCTTTTCTACGCGTTGCAAAGTGCATCCTGTTCGTGAATTTGGGATGTGCATTGAAATGCCCAGAAACGCACCATACTTGTGCACGCGTGCAAAGCTGCTGGAAACGGGCACCTGCATGTGTATGTCTGTTGTGAGTACATTCAGATGCGTTCAGGAAAAGGGCACCACTTTTTGGGGGGCAAATCTCATTTGCTCCAAAAAGCGTTTTAGAATCTGCCTCACTTGACCAACAAAAACACAAAGGCGCAGTTTTGTATGAACATCAAGTGCCAGATTACAGAAACGTTGTGCAAGCACAAAATTGCACGGTATGAGCACTAGGGCAAGGTATGCCCTATTTTTAAAAACACTGGGACATATTAGACAAACATTTCACCATGACAAGTGTAGTTTGGCATGGTATAAGCGCCAGGGCAAAAATTGCCCTAGTGCAAAAAAAATACATATGCACATATTCACCCGGGTAAAGTTTGCCTTAGTGTTAATACTGTGCACCTTAGCACTTGCACCAGTGCAAAAGGTCTGTGATCTGGCCCCTGAGACTCTTGTGCAAGAAGCATCCACAATCAAGTCCTGTTTACCTAGGTGACCATGAGCAATACATGCGCACATTAAAAAGATATTTGTGAAAAAATGGATATTTGTAAATCGTGGGCTTGGTCTGCAACATGCTTCCATGTCCGTTTCTTTGTAAAGGTACTGCACCTAGTGATAGCAGTCATTAACTATTAACGCGCCACGCTATTTGCAACCATCCTGAGACTGCTGTGAGGGCCCTGCAGCCAAAGCATCTGCTTCTCCAACTGTAGCGCCACCTGCTGGTTGGAAGGTGCCATGTGTCTTCACAATTCTTTACAGATAAATGAATGGCCGATTCACGGAATTTTGGGTGCGGTTTAAAGTGACTTTGCACTGCCGAAAAGTGACTTTGCACTGCCGATACAAACCCTGATTCACAGAGTGTATTTTTGCAGTGCAAAGTCAGTACAAAGTAATTTTTGCAGTACAAAATGACGTTGCACTGCGAAAATACACTTTGCAGCGCTCTGTAAATCAGGGTGTGTGTTGGCAGTGCAAAGTCACTTTGAACCGTGCAAAAATGTCCATGAATTGGGCCCAAAGTATTATTATACAGGCCAGAAAGGCGAGTTCACAATTAGGGGTGTGCACATTTTGTTTAAGCAATCTTTATGATAGGAAGAAAATAGTGCTGCACTTCACTGCTTACTGCAGTACTTACTTTACTGCATGTAGCAAAATGCAACAGTTGCCTAGGTTTTGAAGTTGAATAAAAGTATTTTACAGCACAAGCAATATAAAAAGGTGCTTCTGAAGTGGACATCCTGTAACTAGAATGATTTAGTCCAGTTAGTTTTTTTTTTTTTTTTTAAAATAGCAAAAGTGATTCAGGGGGTTTTATAGAAGCGGGTTATATTGACTTCTTTGGAGTAGTAAAATAACTAGCTACACCAAATATCAAAATATTTTAATAATTGTACTTTGACTCCAAGAATATAGAAGCTGCTCCCCTCAAAGGCCACCGCTCTCAGACCTAAATATTTCAGGAAATGGTGTGTGTGAAAAGTGCAAAGCAGGCCGACACTTTTTTACACAACGGGTGGGAAATTCGCTTCCTCCCGCTGCTGAAATTTGGGGTTGTACCAGTGTTTACAAGGTCTGGCTCCCCCTCCCCCCCACACCTCCCAAAGGGTTCACAGTATACACTTCACAACAGGCCTGCACTGCCGGATTTAGTTTCATGATATTTGGGAGCATGGCCTGGAAATCACCACATGTAATGTTGGCATTAGTACCCAATAAGGGTACAGTGACTGCGAGTATCTCGTCATTACAACCCACTACCTCGCCACAGCCGTCGCTGCCCCCCTCCCCAATTACAAGTTTCCATGGCCAATGAATTGGGTTGTGGTTACTCAATCTTGTGGGATATGCCCCCGTTCCTAGTTTCATAATGGCCCCCCTCTTGGATTCCAGGGTACATGTGCAATCGACCAGGCATTAAACATGCAGGCCCCCTACAATCAGGCATGCAGGCCTGTGAGGATCCATGTGAAGCAATACATCACGGATATGAAATTAATGTATTGTACTAGCCTGTAGCAGCATAGTAATGTAAATACATCAAATAACATGAAACTATACCATCCTAATATTTGAATCAGCACACGACTGCATTATTTGTATAGTGTATATTGGTTTTCTGGCTGTTGTGAATCTGTGGATATTTGTTATGCTGTGTGTGCTATTCCATTTGGTTCATACACATTTAAGGCACTGCTCTTGTTCCCAAGACCATAGCGTTGCCCCTGTGCTATCCTCCTCTTCATGGGGGCAGGTGCTATTTGAAAGTAGGAGGATTAATGGAAAGAAAAGAAGTTTCAAAGTGCAAACACACAGAAACAGCTCAAACTATTTTTTTTTAACTATCCATCATGATTTATGAATCTAAAACAGCCTCCATGCTGCCACATCACAATATATAATTGCACATATTGAAAATAGCTTTGCAAATCCTCCGTCCTCTCCCCCGCGCCACAACTCCATCCATCTCTGTGTGCCACATCAATCCAAAACCACACAGACAGAATTTTTCAGTTAGGTTTTAAACTAGTCAGAAGATTTTCCACCACGGCCTGCCACAGAGCATCCCCCTTCAGAAGATGAGCCAAGATGATCCAAGGGCGTCCAACGAGGAAGGCATCGACGCGGTGGCCCTCCAACACGCGGGCTTTACGGCAGCGCAGTCTGCAAAACACTACAGTACCAGCCTCGCACTGGTTAGCCAATGGGGATTCAGTAATAGACAGCAGGCCCAAAAGGGACCGCATGCGTCAGCAGTATACTACCACGATAACCGACAATTTGCCACATGGACTCAAAATGATGCAGAACCGCATTAAAAGTTCACCTCTAGCTCCGTAAGTTTGGATTACAGCGCCGGTCTGATTTAAAAGAACATCACCAACGTGTTGGCGCCTCGGGGAAATTGTTCTGGCTTCTGCAAACAGGAGGGGCTTAGGAGGCGTGCCAGGGTGGTAGGGATACCTTAAAACCTTTCTCCTCGTGTTAAAGAGATCGTTCCCTCTTCAAAGCAGTAAGAGGGGGGTGTTACTTGCCATTATCACCCAGAATATGGCTCCTAGACTCCTTTACTATGCACAGAAAGATGCCCCCCCTGTCCATATCGGGGACCCATAGGCGATATCCGAGCTGGTTTCCAGGGATATGATTTCCCAACATTGACGCAACCATCTATTTCATGTGCACCTTTATCGGAAAAAAGGCCAATTTTTGTAGCTATGCCTCCAGTTAATAAATGTGGTATGTGCCTAGAAGCAACACTCCACACATACAGGAAAAAGATATCCTTAATTAACTATGCTAGCACCAAGTAACGCCACGATGTCCAATCAGGGGGTGGGGAACATGGGCATTACCCGCCAAGTCAAGCCTATGTCCCCTGTGTGTTCAATTGCTGTGGAGCACCCCGACATTATTTTCCCCCTTATCACGCACCTTGCCTCTCAACTGCCTCAGCCCACAATCCTCCCAGTAACCGAGCATGCTCGCTCCTCTTCTGCCGCTCTTCCTGAGAACCCTCTCGTCGTCTCCTGTTGCCCTCCATCGGCCCGGCCCGCCCACGCTGCTACTGTTCCTCTGCCTCCCAGTGGGCAACCTCGTCATGGTTGCACCAGTTGGCCATAGTGGCCTGGTAACAGCCCGCTGCCCCTGGTAATGCCCACGCTTTGATCTCGTCATTAAGTTTGAGGCCGGCCATTACCAGCCTGTGCGGCCAGCGGAGGTAGCCATTATCACCATAATGGAAAAAATGACGACCCGTGTTTGCAGCTCCGTTCAAAATAGGCTTCCTTGTGTAATGCTTCTGCTACAAGTTTAAGTAAATTTACTTTTATCTTCTATTATGTTTTTCGCCACAGTCGCACTCTCTGAACATGGCTGATGTCATGCCATATGTCTCTTGAGTGTTTTTAAAAGGCAGAAGTTCTTTGAAATGCATGTCCAGACAGTGCCAACCGAGAGGCGTCCTATTGATAACCAGAGGCGTTGCTAGGGGGTTAGGGGGGTGAGGGGGCTATAGCCCCTGATCTTTTCCAGACCTAGCAACTCCCCTGTTGATAACATAGTCGTCCCCTGAGCCTGCACCCACCGCCACCTCCCCCCCTAGTTCCTGCTTGTTTCCACCAAAATGTAAAAAATATATTGAAATACAGTCTTCGGAATAAAGTGGCGGTCCATGTCACTTCGCCAAAACCTTTTTTCCGACAGGTGTTTTGCCGCGGGAGTTTTGCCGAAGAACGTAATAGAAATTTTGTTTACATTATTTTTTGGGAGGTGTTCCGCCCCGAAGCACCCTAATTTAATTCTTTTTTTTATTTACCCCCCCCTCCCAAAAATGTAGATGGGAATTTTCAGCAAAACTCCTGCCAAAGGAGGGTTGGCAAAAGGACGCGATACCAAGGGGAGAGGTTCTGGATTTTTTGTGCATTCCAAGGGACATGTGATTTGGCCTGCATGCTAAAAACAGAACTAAGTGCCATCAAAAAATCCAGGATGGGGTTTCCTTTCCATGAAAGCATATGAATATTTTATACAATAAAGTTGCAAACAATTGCTGTAGAACAAACAGAGTTGAGCTGGCAAGTAAATGCTGGCTTCCAGCCAGACCGAGAAATTGGCAAGATAAATTATGGAATGGAAGTTACCGATAAAGCAAAGAACATTTGATCCGACTTAAAATGAATACAAATGGGTCGAGTTTACATTTGCATCAAACAGAGTTAAACTTCTTAGGCCATCTGTTATGAGCAAAAGGAGTTACTGCCTGTTCCACTGTGCAAGTTTTACCAAATACTTTACAATGGTCTACCATGCTGGAGTGAAATGAGAAAGAAGCACTTCAGTCATGTTGCTGAAAGATGCCATGGGGTTCTGGTCCCAGGATCCTCTTTCACTAGTTTAGGGGTTAGATGAAAGCTAGTTGAGAGCATAGTTTTCAAGACAGTCATGCAAAGAGGGAAAATTAAGCTTTTCAACAAAAAGCAGGAATGTTGAGGGGGCCCTGCTTCCAAGGTATTCAGATACGGGCGAGTGTCTCTAGAAATAAAAGTAACCAGATTTAGTTTCGAAAGCGCAATAAGCACAATAGTTAACTTTAGTCCCACTCCCTGCTGGGAGTTTTTTTTCCTTGGAGCCAAACTCCACAAACAATGTTGCTCCTACAGTGGTTTTCCTGAAGCTGGGGACATTCAGCTCCAAGCACACGTCGAACTAGCTGCAAACACAGAGCGCCCGGAACGGAATTAGGGAACTTCAAAACGGATCATTGCATTGCAGCGAGGAGAATTTCACTTCCGACATTTTGAATTTTTGATTCAGACTAAATCCACCCTTTCTGTCTGGAATGACAGTATCGAATGGAGTTGGCGGTATTGGACATTAGCCAGTAACAACCGTAATTATCGAGATGCCCGAAAGCACCAGATCTGGAAATTGGTTTGGAAATTGTTCACCCTCCAGATAGAATGAAAAGGCTGGCCTGTACAAAGGTCCGTCCCCTGTTGGCATCAGGCCGTGCCCAAAGGAATAATACTACACAAATGGACATCCCTCTCGATAGCAATGCAAAGATACTTTACCTTGCAAAATTCTGTATTCACTTAAGAATTTCCACTTTGCAATTCATGATGCCTCATCTGCATGAAGGGGGCAGAAAATGATGCAAGCAGCCCTACAGGGGTGTATCGGCCACTTTCACTCCCTAAAAATAGGCAAACACTCCCCAAAAAATACAAATAGGGAGTACGCTTGGTCTACGCTCCAAGACTCTGGAACCTCCTTCCGTCATCAGACTTGCTGAATCACTTCTACAGTTCAGGAAGGAGATCAAGACCTTCCTCTGCAAGGAATGGCTCCTCCTTTTCACCAAGGTCCACACACCCGGCACCCCCCCCCTACCTGAGACTCAGTGATCTGCTCCCCACTGTCTCCCCTCCATCTGCCAATTGCCCACCCTTGCCACCCCTGTTAGCTCCCCGCTTCCCTCACTGTTTTCTTCCCCCTATGATTGTAAAGTGCTCCCTTGCTTCCCAATGCTAGGTCTGCACTACAAAATACCCAAATAACCACAATTCTCAACTCTAGCAGATACTCATAAAGAGATAAAACAACACTCAGCTTAATAGAGATGACTTGGAAAGTACACAAATCATATCATAACCCAAGCTGGCATATGCAAATATGTTCAGCAAAAGGGTCTAGCAGTGTGTTCTCAATCCTGCAAGCAAGTACCAGAGCAAAGCAAAATAAAACTATGTGGCAGGGTCACCTGCTTGAAAGCAATATTTGACAAAGCCGAATGCAGCTTGTTATTGCGCATAATGGGAATAATATGTTAGGTTCCTCAAAAATCAAATCCTTTTGGTCTGTTAAAAAACAATCATGGAAATAAACTGGGCTGTTTAAACACGAAGGTGGGGTTTATTTTGTGACTGCGCAGAACATTGCACAGCATGGGGAAGTTAAATGGAGCATTGGGGTGGTGGCTTTTGAGCACCAATGGGCCCAACCTATATTCACACTGCGAGGGCTTGTCGCAATCAATGATCCGTCCCCACTGCTGAGAACAGAGTGGATGATAACAGAATATTCGCCAGGCCCTGCATACCTCCTACTGGACACTCTTCTCCTGAGGCCACGGAGCACTGCAAAAGAGTGTGACGCCTGCAGGAGGGAGGTTCTGTGCTGGGAGGGGGGGCCAGATCGTCAGGCAGATAACCCCCCCAACTGGCAACTCTTGTTGTCTTTTAAATGGTCCTAGGGTGGTAGGGTGGGTGTCCACTTGCGCTTCCACGACCAATGGTGGAAACTCAAGTTGAGTTAGAGCCAGCCCCTTAACCTGAGCCTCCCAAAACCCAGACTGGCTGCCCACTCCTAAGCCACAGATAAGGTGTGGTTAATAACAAATAAATCCAATGTTATGGCCAGCAAAAAGAAGAGAAAAGGCCCAATCTGGACTTCTGCTTGGAATGTTATCATTCAATTCTCTTGAGTCAGTGAGCCACGATGCATTGGGTCCAAGATCCACAATGCCTTGGGCCTGGCACACAGACTGGTATTAGACCGAGGCCCACAATGCGCTAGGCCTGAGACGAAGGATGCATTTGGACCACAATGCACTGAGCCTTAGATGAAAGTGCACTGTGCTCCATACCCACAATGCACCAGGCCCGAGACCAACAATGCAACAATCCTGGTCCCATAATGCACTGGGCCTGAGGCCCATAATTCCTTGCGGTGACACTTGTCTGAGACCAGTGTAAAATTGCATCCGAGAAACTGGACACATTGTTTTCAAGGCACACATCATGTGCATGCTCCATCAAGCACCCTGTTCATTCAAGACCCACTGCACATTGTATACTGAATATATTGTCTGTGTGAGCAATGGCACCTTGTGCCAAAAGAAATAGGGTGATGTGTGTTTGAGGCCCATTGCTCCTTGTATCCAAGACCCAGTAGGCTTTCTGACTTAGCCCACGATACATTGTGACTGGGGCTGGCAAAAGGATTGTACTCGATGGCGAGTAGGTGCCCCTGCGCTTTGCCAATGTTGTGCTCTCCGAAGATGAAAGGCCAGAAAAGCACTGCAGCAATACATGTGCCATCAATACTCGTCGGGAGCACCAGGAACCATTAGGTCAGCCCAAGTGAAAGTTGAGAACTTACTGCAAGAACACAAAAAAAGAGTGGGAAATGAACTCTCCAAAAGAAAAGGGAAAAGAGACACATCTTTAGATATTACAAAGTGACAGTAAAAAGATTCCTTTAATGAATACATGACATCACCCCTTCGACCCTACGGCGGTGGGAGGGATTAGGTTTTTATCATACCACTAGCACAGTCCACCAGTCTGTAGACGGGTGTGTTTTAGATGATGTACTGAAGACCCCTAAGGAATGCCGCCGCAAAGCCAAGCAAACTTTCTGTTCTGCATTAAGTTGAAGCGGGGAGCGAAAAACCTGAGCGCATTAAAGCTTCCCGATTCCATCTGCCGCTCATAATGGCTTCCAATTATGAGCATATCCAGTGTCTCTGCTGTCATGGGAAGTCTGTCCTCATTACCAGGAAAATCCAGCACACTTGTAGGATTCCGTTCCACAGGATCACGGCGTATCTTACCACCACCGCCACCCCACCCCTGTATGCATGAAGCTTTAACCCCACATGCGCGTTCCAGCGGGTTACAATCCCAGAGCCATTTTCTAAATATTGTTTGCAAGCATAAAAGAAGTCCCATCTACCCCAAGCCAGATAGAAATGATTCCAAATGTTATTTTTTTAAGAATGTTCTTTAATTTCAAACTCCCCTAATCACAGCCCCCAACCCCCGGAGGAAATTAGCAAATGTATTCCCCCCTGTGGGGTTTGCTTTAAAGGGATTATTTCGCTGGTTAGAATGAACTGTCGCAGGTGATACAATAGATTTCTTTTTTTTTTTACCAACAGCACATCTTGTCTTAAATTAATAGTTTAAAAAACAAAAACAAAAATCCCTGATTTCAAGAGCATGAAAACAGAAAGGGATAATATGGCAAATGAAAGCGGCACCAGTAAATTGGCCAATCTCTTCTAGGGCGCAACTTCTTTGGTCTTTGTACGTCACCAGGGAGTCGCGAGTCACAGATATCAATTTAAAAACATTCCTCTTATTTCAGGCAAGCCCTATTGGTGGGTCCTGGGTTTCCCTTTGGCCTGGAAAGTTTCCGGCGGTGGGATATTGGTGGGATCTGGTAGGGCCTAAAACATAAGATCTGAAAATAAGAGACAGCTTACACATCTTCTGTTCGTTCTGCTGTGTGTAGTTTGTAATATGGCTTCAGAGTCACTGAGCGCCTCATGATGTTCGAATTGATTGGCGAAATAAAAATACTCAGACAAAGGAATGTTACTCTATAATTGGGCAAAAGTAACTGAAACTTACGAAATAAATCTTTTTAACAAACATTTTAGAAAACGGGAGGGAATTTTCATTTTTGCAAAGTAAAAGTAATCGACATGTTTGCCTTTTAAAAACCTTCAGGTTCTTAAAACTTCTACAGTGAGATTTGTTAAAGTAGATGTTTTAATCTATGTATGCCAAATGCCTGAAAATAATTTTCAGTACCCTCACAACCAAAATAAAAGTAATATTTAGCAAACCACCTAAATAAAGACTTTAGCTTGAACAAACCCAAACACATACATCAAATGTTATTCCATTTTATGAAAATGCTTTAGCAATTTTATTCAGTCTTTTTCTGAATTGTCCTACTGTTTTAAGCACTATTAAAAAGCTAATAAATAAATGTCAGCATATCAAAATAATGTAATAAGTAACTGGGGTTCTCCAGAATAGGATCTCATTCACCGCATGACTTTTAAACATCGGTTCCAAAATGGAAGCAGATCCCTTGAATTAAGTCTGGAAAGAATCAAGCACAGGTGGAAAACAAAAAAGTTAACTAAGCATTTTATCATCTTTGAGAGCGGCAACTGGGAACAGATGAACCAATAGAAACTACATCCAGCGGGCGCAGGATTTCGATCAGCTGATCATAGTGTTTTTACTGCAGGTTTCTGCATAGGAAAGTTGTGTTTTTGATCTGCTCGCTCACAGTAGGAGATCGCCTGTAACTCCAGAAAGAGATTATGGGATTTTTTTTTAAACTACAAAAGATGTGTGCGTCAGATTGCGCACAACTGCAGCCCTCAAGAACCCGCATTAAATATTTTTCCTACCGTCGTATTAAAAAGGCATATAGTTTGCCCACCATGAAGTCTGATCAGAAAGAGCCACCCACCTAGCCCTTGTGTTTTGTTTTTTCTGTCCAAAAGTGTACAAAAAAATCTTAAGCCATTTTCCACTCATTACCTAGAAAATAAATCTACTTTTTAGAGTTATGAAAAACTGCATACAGGGGTGTTTCTAAAAACTGCAACCAGAAACCTACCTAAGTAGAATGACAAAAACGCCACATGGTGGACGATAAGTCCGTGGTGGGAAAAAAAGCAGTTTTAAAAGGTTTGTACAGCCTGGTTAAGAGCATTTTGTTGGGATCAAATTGGTTTATTGTGTCTTTTTTAAATACTCAGCAAATGAGCACAATGCGACTATGCATGTAAGCAATGACATTTAACTGCCCAATGGAGGCAAGCAGACATGAAGGAATTTGCCTACGGTCACACAAAACCGGAATTCCTTGTTCTGCAGTCAACAACTCAGCCACTGACCAGAACTCTAGACCATATACAACAACTCAGCTACGAATTTAAGGAGGAACTACACCCCGAAAAATATTTTATTTATTTATATACAGGCAGGAACAATGCTCTTTTGATCAAAAAAGGACGTGCAATAGACAAGAAATCAGATTTGATGGGAAGCAGTGAGCATCTTACAATGGGATGAGTATGAGTGACATTCGGACCAGGTTGTGGAGCAGGGTGTTTCATGAAAAGTCATAGTTCTGACATAAAGGCTGGTGGCCTGATCTACAAACTCGTTTTTTCAATGAGAAAGTTCCCATTGAAAAACGTTTTGTAAATCAGCCCCATAGGCTTTCAAAAATATACATATTTTTCAAAGTACTCATAAAAGGAGGAGGTGACACCCTTACAGTTTAATATTCTTATCTTTACTTTCTGAAATAAGTCAACAGAATCCGTGTTTTTCTAAAGGCCTATCTAGGGGAAATGATACAAGTGGGAGATGTCTATTCTATGCAGGATGACACCCACCTGTGAAGAGTGTCTGGCATCTACAGAGTACAGCTCCAGGCATTCCCGCTCCTGTGAACAGGGCCATATCCCACTTGCCAGCTGCAGATTCGAAACCCTGGGAGTCAGCGCAGACTTTCTAAGTGAGAATCATTGATTGAGAAACTCTTGAAACTAGAGGGGCGTAGCAAGAGGGAACACATTAAAAACCAATGTGTGGTTGTTTAGCACATTTATGCATGAGTGAATTCACGTCTTTGTAAAGGAGGAGATTTATACCAAAATTTAGCCAAAACCCCAATAGAGGCCAAAGAAAACTAACGTACCCCGCTGCAGAGCAACGAGTGCTAAGATGGCGTTGCTGGTTTGACGTCAACCCACCGGAAGCAAGAAATGACATCATTGGCGCGGAAGACAGCTTGGCCTTTTGGGGGATTGCGACACGGCTTGCATTTCGCTTGGGAAAGTATCGTTTACGGTTGGGGTATTTTATGTCACTGGCATCACAGAAGGCTGTCTGTTTTGGGTTAAATGCGTGACCGTCCGCTCTGCTTAAAGAAAATAAAAAATAAACAGGCGAAACATAGTCCTGGAAAACATCGCTGAATGCGTCAGGGCTGGATGGGGATATGCAACCGCAGTGACTCAAGACAATCTGTTGCATTACCCACCATGCAAAGCAACAGGGAACCCGCATCAATTGAGCGGGATTAATATATATGTGCTCAGTTTCCATTGGTGCACGAGTGCCACACCAGACTGCGCCAAACAGATAACGCTGTGGCAGTACAATGCCATCAGCGTTCTTGACACTGCTCTGGCTTTAATGTACTAGCAGTGATAGTTTTCTGACACAAATCGCCTATTTGAGATTTAGAACCTTGAAATTTGGGGTAACGTATTTTCACATGATAAAAGAATTGTTCCCTACATTTATGGCAAGCTGAAAAAATATGTTAAATCGAAAAACTGCACTAATAAAATGACATTACACTTTCCGAATTCTTGTTCAATTATTTAAGAAAATATATTTACGGTGCACACCACCCACGTTTGCTTTTTCAAACAAGCAGTTATTAGCAAATCAGGGAGCAGCTCCAGTTCCAAAATGCAATACTTCAATAGTTAAAAATTAAAGAAAAGGATTCACAGGTGCCAGAATAAAACACGTTCTGCATTCATTATGAGGACACCATTTTGAAAACAAGTTTCTAAAAACAGGTGGGGATTCCGTATTCCAGAGCTGTGAACGTTATCAACTGCCATGGGCGTGATTTTAGGAGGGGACAGGGGTGTTTGTCCCCCCCCAAATTTTATGGCACACCATTTTGTTCCCATTCATTTGGCTGGGGCACCTTTACTTCAGATGTCATGTCCCCCCCCCACCAACATTTTCAGCTAAGTTACTCCACTGTCAACTGCGGTTAAAGGAAGGGACTCCAATTCATGTAACACGCCGAAATTGAAGATTTAACACTGCAAAACATTTGACAAACCCTGGAATTTAGAAGTTTGTTGGAATGTTCCGCTGTCAATAAATCTAAGACACGTCATTGGAGCACAGCGTTACTGCAGCAATACTAGCCACTGGGGAGGCAGCAAGAACCAGGGGCACTTTTAGAATAACTATTATTTGTATTGACCTGACAACCCAGGAGATGTTGAATCCCTTCGAAAGGGGCGACTTGGGACCTGGTTGGGCAACCGAAGACAGGAGCATTGAGTTAAATGAGCTGCTAACATAATGGGGTCGGTTGGCCAGTCTCTGCTGAGAACATATATATGATCCATAAGTAACCATACCGAATCTCCAGGAGGAAAACATTCACATTGCAAGCTACTAGCAAACCAAACAAAATCACTTGCCACCTCAATTCTATAAATACACACAGCACACCATTTCTTACTCCTTAAGATTCAAATATCAGAGGGACACATTTTGCACCCTGGAACCTCTTCAGGTACTAATCTTCCTTTCATGGTCCCGTGGTGGATAAAGTTGGTGACTTTTAGGTGGGTAATCCAACATACTGATCAGTTAAACACCAAAAGACTGATGTTTCTGACGTGCTCCTTCGAAACATAGCCATGTAATTAATAATAGATTACCAGCAATAGTAAAGGGAAGACAGGGTAAACAATCTGTGAAAAGACTCGGGAGGATAGCTCAGGGGTAATGCGCTCGTCTTGGAAACACGACGCGGAGCCACACAAGTTCGATCCCTGGGTCCGCACTTAGAAACCTCTGTGTATGAAGTGCATTATAAATAACCCATTACAATTACAAAAGTCTGGCTGTGCTATGCACAGATAGCGTGCAACCAAATTTCCATAAGTGGGCAATCGCCTAGGTGTGCCAAAAAAGACAAGTAGGCAGGTCTTCAAATGCTGGTGAGTACACACCAAGTTCTTAATTACATGGGTAATTGCATTATTCACAACGGTATGTGGCAGTAACTTACACTTTGGTGTTGTAGGTGTAAGCGGTGCTCCAAGTGTGGGAAAGTACCCCCATTGCTATCAAATTGGCAGCATGCGAGTAGGAAGTGAAGGGAGTCATGGGATAAGATTTACAACCAGGGGGGACAGAAATCAATTTGAGATTTGAAGTCATAGGTTTCTGCATAAGCAGTGCAGCGAGCAGGCAAATTTGAGCCTAAATGCTCAGTTATAAGTGCATGTTTTGGTTAATCAGAAAGACTGTCCGCGACATACGGAAATTTCAGTCCCTATTGTAACTTATGAGGCAAACCTATGCGTGGCATAAATTATGCGTGCCATTACCTTTGTGAATCAACTCTTAACTCTATAAATCAGGAGGCGGGAGTGAAACGGGGAACAGCGTAGGAGACAGGAACTCTCACTTCCCTTGCAAGCCGAGGATATCGCTCCACTTGACTTAATGCATCCAACCCACGATTCATTCTGAAACCAAGATATGATCTTTCCATACTCAGCTGGTGGTGTCACTTCCTGCTGAACTATCAATCAATATAATGAGTTATGAACATTTCATACCATAGACGCATAACATTTTGAAACTCAAAATCTTGGTGGAGAAAAAAAAAACGCAGAAACCCTTGCGTCGAAGGAGGTTCAAATTGGTATCGGCCGTAGAGCAGGTGCCAACAATGTTAACTTGCAAACCGGGGCAGCCCCCCAATTAGAGAAATGAGCCACATTTAATTTGTTTGTAACCCATATAAATAGGCCCTCAATGTCCTCCTGGACGGGGGGAGGGGCTGCCACTTACAGGGGGCATTTAAGGGGGAAGAGGGGAAACGTGATATTGGCCTGTAAATCCCTCAGGGGTATAAATACAGTGGACGAAGGAGAAGGGAGATAAGATAGCGACATTTAAATACCTCGGTATATAAATACAGTCCCGAGCGAGAGAGGAGATGTGAAAGGCACTGTAATACCATAGAGGTATAAATACAGTGCAGGAGGGAGATGTAAACTAAACGTTTAACTCCTGTATGCGGACTAATGCAAGGGATCCCGAGATGACTTGTGGAAGGGCAGCATCGGCAGCAATATAAGGAGCTTTTATTTTTTGAGAAGTCTAGTAACAGCATGGAATGTCCTTTCTGTGATAGGGGATGGGCACAATCTCTAAGAATTCCAAATTCATGTGTACGGAAGCAAAGTAAAGCGATCTTAATTATCATGATAAAACCAGGCCAATCCATGGAGACGCCAGGGCTGATCATGAAAATGGGAGGCTTAACACCGCAAGAGGAAAGACAGAGCTGGAGACTGAGAAGAGTCTAGGGTTTTTGGCCAATCCGCAAATGGACAGACTAGAAATGCTTGGCGGTCTTTATCTGTGATCAATATCTATGACAAAATCTATATCAGAGTCAATGGAGAGGGCAGCAGATCGTGGTCATTGATCCGAGCGTGTCGATACACACCCATAACAGAGTCCAGATAATGTGCTGCGTTGATTCCCGGGCCCCACTTTGATAGACTTTAAATGAATGAATCAAAGAGTGATATTGACCTTTGATGAGGCCGTGAAGCATGGAGGTGTCACTGCTCGAGATCTATTAATGTCATCATCACTTCACGGGTCCTCATCTCACCTAGCCAAGTAGGCATCAATAAATTCTATATTTTAATACACATCTTCAGAGCTCTAGATAAGATTCCGAAGTGGGAGTATTTTACTACCTATTTTTTAAAGTTGGGAGTAAAATGATTTTTTAGGGAGTAGAAATGTAAGTCCAGTTCCCAATATGAGTATTTTATAAGCGAGTAGAAATATGTTTTAGCCTGAATGTTTTTGTAACATTTATTTGTATTTGTATTTATTCATGCAGATTAAAAGATACACGTTTACTTCTTCGAATCAGGCAGTTAAAATAGTTTCGTCCTGTGGTACTAAGTGCACCACTGGTCCAAACATAACCATGGAGCTGGATTCTACATGTCTTTTTCCTATTTTTGATGGGATTATTTTTACGCCCTGCTTTTATTTTTTAGGAATATTTGCCAATTTTTAGGGAGTAAAAGTGGCTGATACACCCCTTATCTGCAGGGCTGCACATCTTATATCAGAGCTTGAAATTCTTAGCATTCAACATAGCTACGAATTGGGAAGATGTATCAAACATTCCATGGCCAAGAAAACGAGTGGACTACAGCATCTTTACAGTGGCTGGCCATAGAACCAACTTGAGGTTCAGCAAACAGAATGGCTGCCTATTTTGGAAATAAAAGTAAGGAGCATTAAATCATCAAACGCTCTGCTTCATAAGAGCTGCTGCATTCTGCACTAACTGGAGTCTGCTTTACCAGGCTAAAATCCCCCTCAGCCACTCTTTGAGGAGCTGGACTAGCACCCCCAATTGTGAAAAAAGTAGTTCACTCTTAAAAGAGCAGCACAAAACTCTGGAAAATGACAAGGGGAAGCTCCAGCCAAAGTAAGAGGGGAAGCAGCTGCAAAATCGTGCATTCCAATCCCCACACTGTGTGGGCGCGGCAAATCCTTGGAGATGCAAATGAAATTGCCGGGACACCTGAGGTTGGGAAGAGAATCTTGGAGAATCACAGCCGTGCAGATTCTGAGCGCCTATATATCTCTGTGTTGCTGAAGGGGTCAGTCGTCGGTGCAAATATTCTGCTCCAAAAAAGCCACCATGGCTACCTAAACTGGATGTGCAATTGCACAGAATCATCAAGCAAGAACCCCGTTCTGCAGACATATGAACCATGGAGGGCGTGCAGCAGGGCAAATACTTACACACTGGTCCTCGGCTGCTGCACTTTCAGTCTTGACCCAGACCAGAAAATCAGGATCTCACCCTTTGTTGGGTTGACATTTGGAAAGTTCTATACTCCCCAAATGGCAACTACAGAAAAGCAATTTAATGGTGTGCCATACACCATCCCACATGACTATGATATAGATGTGCGCCTTATCGGCATACAAGTAGCATAATACCCCAGGCCACCAAGTGATATCCACTAGACACCTTCGGTACACGTTCAACAATGGGGGTGCAAAAACTGAGTCCAGGAATGAACGGCTAGAAGCAGGTGCAAGAGTTATAGGATGCCCTTTGCCTTAAGCAAGGCAATAGACACTTCACGATGTTCCTCCCTTGTTAGCAAGATACTGATGTGATAGCTAATGTACAATCATATGGACGACTGATGAGCAATCCTGCCTGCTGAGGCAGACAAGCTACCCCTGTAATGGGTTCCAGGCAAACCAACGCTCTAGTCCATGATGAGAAAGACAACATGTCCAAGAAGCCAGCTTTTCTGAGACAGGGAAGTAGCTGGTAGAAGACACCCATTTACACTGCTTTGCCTAGAAGGGGATGACGGGAGTTCGGACAGTTGATGGGAAATGGCTCAACGTCTTGAAGAAGTATCTTCAGCAAGAGTTGCGTCAGATCACTTTTCAGAGATGAGGCTATTATGCCTCTAAAAATCCAGAAGTTGATGAGCTCTTGACTCCAGTGAGACCACAGTGGCCAAATGGCTCTCCAAGGAGGCATATAGCCAGAGCTCGGGTCATTCAATTTATGCTGTCGCGGCTTCCCCCCCTCCCCCGCCCCGTCAGATAGTTGCCCAGAGTGCAGCTCTCCTCTCACGGGTAAGGGTTCGGGTTTGGTTGGAGATGAAGTGATGGAGCAATCAAGAACTCAAGCAACTTGCTCTTGTTACCAATGAAAGTTTGCCACTCTTCGCAGAGGTCCTCGGATAGGCCAGCTTTGGAAGAGGAACAACAGGGATGAAACAGACTAGTGATATGCCAGATGGGCTATGGGCCTTTCTTTCGGCTGTGGCCATCTTAGCTGCCAGTCCAACTTCTGCACTGTGCAGGCTGCTTTTAAACACCAGAAGCACCCAGCCAGAGCCCAGGTGTGTAGATGGCATGACCATAGGACTGATTCCAGTCAATAAGTGAGGCTCAACAGAGAATTGATTCAGGCACAAAGTCGGACACATGTGGAGTGCAAACTCAGGCCTTGCAGGGTCTGATCTATCAAGTCACGCCCAAGTGAGGGTTCTCTTTGGTTTAAGTTCAGGCCTGGCTTGTGCCCTTTGATGTAAAGTTAAGTTAAGAGCTAATCCAAAGTATGTAGTAAGGCTTGGCTGAGGCTGTTCAAGACAAGCCTGACTTGGGCTAATTTCAGGTATAAAGTCGGGCCTGGCTTTGTCGAGAGCTTAACTGATGCAATGGCACATTTTATTGGTGCAGTTTCCTGCTATAAAGGCCATGTTTATCTGGGGAGCTTGTCCTGTGTGTGAGGCCTCCCCTTATACAGACGCACTAGTCTTGCTCGGATTAAATCCATCCTTACTCCACAGTGATGTCCAATTGGGAACGGCTGCCCAGTTTCCCTTATGTTGCTTAGCGCACATGCGTCTATGGTAAGGCCTGTTTGGAACAGGGTGAAAGTCATGAGTGGCGGCAAAGGTTATTGGGTGAGGATAAAATATAATGGGTATTTATTCAGTTTATGCAGGATTTTGCAGGTAGCTGGTCCAGTTTATAGGTGGGTGAGTGGAGTATTACATATGTAGGCAGATGGTGTGATATGTAAGTAGTGTCTACATGTTGTCCGTGCATGTGTAGCAGTAGAGAATGCCAGGTGTTCATAAAATGCCTTTTAATTAACTCACTTCTAAAATAAAAACCTAATTTCAAAGCTGTAAAGAAATACGTACATAATTCCTACTGGGCGCCCTGGATTAAGCCCCTCTTCATTGACGAGGTGCCAAAGCCAGAGTGGAAAAATGCTTCCTGCAGAGTTGGAAGGTGGTCTTTTCACAGGGGAAGACTCCGAAATGGACATGTACCGAAAAAGAACTACAGATGCATCTCAGCCGGCAGCAGACTGTGGGTGCCCCTCTTCCCCCAAAACGCACACCGTAATGCCCCAAAACAGTGCTCCAGATAAGCGGCTGCAGTGGGAGAGTTTCACTCCCTATGTTTTCAGGGAGTGGAAAGGCAATTCCCATTACCAAGCGGGCATATTTGCATCCTAAAGTTGGACACTGCTTTGTTATTGATCCTTCTGTGCAACTAGCGACACGTGCAAAGTTGCTCTTCACTTCGGATCATGTGCATGCGTCAACAGTGTTAGAGGGCCTTCCTGGGGCACTACCCTGGTGGGGCCACGGGTCCAAACAGGACTGTTGTGCTGTGAGGTTGGAAGCAGGCTACTATGTCAGTAATGCCCTATAGTTTTGGTTGGGAGAATGTTAACGGTATCTCGGAAGGGCCATTCTGAATGAGAGCGCCTGAGACGTGGCGGGTCATCCCCCCTCCCGCTCTCAACCCCAGACCCAGTCCCACTGGCCATTCAGCAGGCACTCCTCCCAATGTCCGTACTGGCCAGCCGAGCTTGGACTGTGCTAACCGTCTGGCCGCCCTAGCTTCATGAACGAGAGGGCTTCTTACTAAAACAAGAGCTGCAGACGCCATTTTGAGGTAAATTGAGGAAGCCAGTATCAACGCAAACACGCCAGAACATAAATAAAGAGGACTTTTGGTGCGCCGGCAGGTTGTTTCAATTAGCACTACCACTTTGTACCAGTCGGAGCCCGCAGGCCTCTCTCCCTTCTGTTTTTCGACGGCGTCTTAATCCACTTCTAAACAAACTCCAACTCTTAGCTAAAGGGGGGGGTTTGGCATTTGTTGACAGTACAGGCTTAAACCAACAGTTAGTAGAGGGAGAGGCTCACCCACTGCAGTGGGTCCCCCAAACACACCATCTAAAGAGACTCGGGGTCTGATTTACAAACGCGTTTTTTTATTGGGAAAATCCCATTGAAAAACTCTTTGTAAAGACCTGTTGGCCTGTAAGCTACTGCTGTCCTCGCAGGCCCGTTACTCACAACGCGCGCTGAGAGAAACCTGTAGCGCTCCAGAACCAGGCACTATTCTTCCGACAAAGATCACGACGATGTCTCGCGAGTGCTGTCCTGCAGGGATGGAAGGCGGCTGAGGCTGGGGCAGAGTCAGTCACATCGGAGCGTACCTTTCTCTCTCAGATAGTAAATTGCCTGCGTTGCAAACACTGCTACTCCTTTGTGACACAACCCCTTCCTCCGCCGCCATTTTAATTATACGAGAAACAGCATTCACCAGAAACATCCTCGTAACAAAAGAAGTTACAACCTGCCGGGCCCCAGCGCCGTTTCACACCTCTCAGCCCCCACCCCATCCACTCTGTCCATGGCTATAGTTACCAAAAACAACAACGGGGTCACACTTACGCTTCATCTCAAAGCACAAGGGCCTGTGCGTTTTGGTATGGCTGGGTCACTGTTACCGAACTATGTTTTAAAACATCCTGGGACTTTTCTCGAGGGGTGCAATTCCCAAAACCAGGAATCCAATATGAAAATGTAAAGAGAAAGACATTTCACCAAAGAGCAGTCTTTTAAGAAGGAATGAGAAGTGACAGTGGGCGTTCAGAAAAATGGCAAGCCGGCCAACAAGAGTGCCAGGATCGCGGACATTGTTTCTGGAGCAAAGACAAACCGGTTGATCCATGAAACACAAAATAAATACGTTTAGCACTTGCGTACCGGCAATGGGAGACACGCGGTTTTTTATTGCCTGCAGGATTATTTCGCGGGAGAGGTGAAAAACAGCCCCCTTCACGCTCGGCTCCCACACCCCCAAACGCAAAAAGCCGTCCAGACAAAGGCAACTTTTGGGGACAATGAAGCGAGTCTCCCTGCCACGCAGTTCTCTCCTCGACTAATCCGCCATTGAGCAGTTTAGCTGGCTTGCACATTCAAGCTGCGTGCCCCGTCCCTCTTCAATATGCACCCCCACCCCGCACCCCGCGGAAAAAAAAGCTATCGCCATTCACCGCAAGCCAACCTCCAGAGCATGGCAGCGTGGGGGAGGGGTTTCCACATCATTGACGGCTTCCCGTTATGTCAACGCAGTGCGAAAGTGTAGTGGGTTAATGGACCGGCGGCCTCCGAATGTTTTCGCAACAGAGGTGTATTGATCCAGCTGAGCTGCTCAGCCTTTCATCCCTCCGAGCCTGGTGAAATCATTATCACATAACAGGGACACAAAACCAGAGAGACAAGGTTGTGACAGCAAGCGCTACTTGACAATCAAATATACCCAAACGTGTGCTACAGCTGCGAGCTAGGGGGTGCGGATTCGGTGGGGAGGGAACTAGCCCAGGAACGCTTTGGGAAAAAAAATAAACACACACACGCACAGGTATTTCTATAGCGCCACGTGCTGGCGATCGCCATCCTCGCGGCTCTAGTTGCGTGGGGTAGGAGGAGGGGCTCCTTCCCGGGCAGGTAGTTGGCAGTCAGGGCCGGGCCTCGGCTCCGCTCTAAGCAGGCTCTTTTCAATGGAGATTAGTGCTTAATCTCGCAGCACAGTCTCACAGCTCAGCTCATTAGCCGTGTGTTGCAGTTTGCTTTATATCATTGGGTGTAACAAATGCTAGTATCCCCCCCCCCCACCCCCAATGCACAAGCCTCTGTGTGCCTAATACACTTCTACGTAATGACCTGCTCGTGAGAAGTGAAATCGGTCCTAATAAGAGGAATTGGGGCTGGGGGAGGGCAGAGAGCTTTGCAGGTTTGTGGAATTAAAAGTGCACATAAGGCAAACTTTTGCCGTCGGTCACTATATGTTGGTAATGGGGCTGGCGCAGATTTATCGACCACTGGGGGTCCGAAGAAAAACAGGCTACCGATTCCAGAATCAACAACAATGTGGCCAGATTTATTTTATATATATATAGCGCCTACCAGCCTTGTAAATTGTAGGCGCGGTGAATATCGGCAATATAAGTGCTTCTGATAAAGTGAATGGTGTCTTGGCGCTTCTAAAACAAGTCATTGTGTCCAATTTTCGCAGATGTTTTCAATAGGACTCCCCCCACCCCCCATGCAAAACATTTTTATAAATCAACCCCATTGTATCCACCAAAAGGCGCGGGCCGCCCCAGGGCGCTGTCCCACCAGGAAGCGTGTGACTTTGATTGTAGGGTGCCGATTATCGCACCCACCCCGACATGACGCAGACTGGGAAGCGGAGAACATGGCTCGCGAATAGATTCGAAGAGTTCGCGAACTGCTGCCCCCTCCTCCCCCCCAGGCTGCACTGCTTCATCACGGACACGGCGTCAATGATTGAATGCTGAGGAGAAAGAGTCGGGGCCCTCGCGATTACCTATATAAACCGCACAAGATGGCTGGCTGGCATAGCCCCCCTGCCCCCACCCCCATCATTGCCATGACATGAATGCCCTATCGAAGTGTCTGTCATTCCGCCCTCTTAGGAGGTGGGCAGAGAGTCGCTCTATTAACGTATATGCCCGCATTGCCACCGTCGGTCTGTTTCTTGGAAGCGAACCGAGGCGTGCAGGGAGTTCGCCACTTGGAAGGACGGGTGGTAGCTTTCTTTCATCGGCCACACAGCTCATGTGTGCAGGATGTAAACGCCACATGGTACATACATGTCAATCAGCGCACATGTCAGGGATCAAGTGGGCAGGTCAGAACAGTTTGAAAAACACAAGGACTTGTTTCTCTTTTTAGAATCTGAGCTGGTAAAATTAACATTTTATGGCCGTCGCGGAGGGGGGCTAGCGGGATGTGGGGGGGGGGCGTAGGAGGGGGGCGCTGAGGCATAGAAACTGCTACACTTTTTTCTCTCCAGAGGAGGGGCTAATTATTTCCACATGTGGCGGGCGGCTTCCACGAGGTGCCCGCTGCAAGAACACAGACCACTCTGAGGGCTGGAATTCGGGATATTCGCAAAAATGGCTGGGGAGCGATTCATCCTGACACTTAGGGCGGGGTGTCGCTGGAGGGGGGGGGGCATCTTGGACTTTGCGATACGCACTCTCAGGAAAACCTGCAGCGTGTTCTTCTTTGTTAATTTAATTGTACCCCTCCTTATATATATAACACATCGACTTCCATAGTGCGCCCGGGCACTTACTCCATTTTAAGCGTGGCGTTATTTGAATTTCCCCAAACAAATACTGGCTTCCCCATTTTGACTGGAATTGTGTGGCTTGCACTCGCAAAAAGATAACTAAAGAGTGAACTCAGCACCGGTGTCATTTTGGTCGTTCTCTAACTTAACATATTCCAAATAGGTTTTCCAAAAACATCACCCCATTGAAAGCGGGGGAAAAAGCACTCTGGGCGTTCTGCCTTTCCCGCTTGTAATCTCCAAGGTGCCCTGCACTGCAGGCGGGTGGGTAGGACTCGCATGTATTTTTTATTTGATTTTTCTTTTGCGGTATTTTGAACGAACAGCCTTCCAAGTTTCTTTTTTTTTTACATCAGATTTTTAATTCCCCTACCTCCCCAAGTCTAAATAAAGCAAGAAAGAGCAGCAATTGGACTTGTAGGAGTCAGGCAACACGGAGCTGTGATGGGGACGCTCGAGTGATAGTTAAAGAAAATAACCACGACATCCACATGTTTAAAAATACTGGCGAGGGTGCGCAACCGCAAGTCCCACTTTAAACAAAGTGCAATCTATGAAACTCTTTCTTGAGCCGATTGTCTCAGAACCTGTTGGTACTTTTATAAACATTCCCAAAAATTGCTCAACAGGCGGCAACAGCCGAGTAGAGCAAGGGCGCAGGGACTTCATGCAAGGTGTGGTGTGCAGAGCCAAGTAGAGTAAGGGCGCTGGGACTTCATCCAAGGTGTGGTGTGCAGAGCCAAGTAGAGTAAGGGCGCCGGGACTTCATGCAAGGTGTGGTGTGCAGAGCCAAGTAGAGTAAGGGCGCCGGGCCTTCATGCAAGCTGTGGTGTGCAGAGCCGTGTAGAGTAAGGGCGCCGGGCCTTCATGCAAGCTGTGGTGTGCAGAGCCAAGTAGAGTAAGGGCGCCGGGCCTTCATGCAAGCTGTGGTGTGCAGAGCCAAGTAGAGTAAGGGCGCCGGGACTTCATGCAATCATGCAAGCTGTGGTGTGCAGAGCCGTCTAGAGTAAGGGCGCCGGGCCTTCAGGCAAGCTGTGGTGTGCAGAGCCAAGTAGAGTAAGGGCACTGGGCCTTCATGCAAGCTGTGGTGTGCAGAGCCGTTTAGAGCAAGGGTTCCCGGGACTGCATGCAAGCTGTGGTGTGCAGAGCCGAGTAGAGTAAGGTACTTTTAGAAACATTCCCAAAAATTGCTCAACAGGCGGCAACAGTCGAGTAGAGTAAGGGCCCCGGGACTTCATGCAAGCTGTGGCGTGCAGAGCCGAGTAAAGTAAGGGCGCCGGGACTTCATGCAAGCTGTGGTGTGCAGAGCCGAGTAGAGTAAGGGCGCCGGGCCTTCAGGCAAGCTGTGGTGTGCAGAGCCAAGTAGAGTAAGGGCACTGGGCCTTCATGCAAGCTGTGGTGTGCAGAGCCGTTTAGAGCAAGGGTTCCCGGGACTGCATGCAAGCTGTGGTGTGCAGAGCCGAGTAGAGTAAGGTACTTTTAGAAACATTCCCAAAAATTGCTCAACAGGCGGCAACAGTCGAGTAGAGTAAGGGCCCCGGGACTTCATGCAAGCTGTGGCGTGCAGAGCCGAGTAAAGTAAGGGCGCCGGGACCGCATGCAAGCTGTGGTGTGCAGAGCCGAGTAGAGTGAGGGCACTGGGACTGCCGCATGCAAGATGTGGGGTGCAGAGCTGAGTAGGGTAAGGGCACCCAGACTTCCGCATGCAAGCTGTAGAGTAAGGTTGCTGGGACTGCTGCATGCAAGCTGTGGTGTGCAGAGCCGAGTAGAGTAAGGCCGCTGGGACTGCCGCAAGCAAGCTGTGGTGTGCAGAGCCGAGTAGAGTAAGGGCGCCGGGACTGTCGCTTACAAGCTGTGTGCAGAGCCGAGTAGAGTAAGGGCCCCCAGACTTCATGCAAGCTGTGGTGTGCAGAGCCGAGTAGAGTAAGGGTGTTGGGACTGCTGCATGCAAGCTGGGTTGTGCAGAGCCGAGTAGAGTAAGGGCGCCGGGACTGCCACATGCAAGCTGTGGTGTGCAGAGCCGAGTAGAGTAAGGACGCCTGCCGCATGCAAGCTGCGGTGTGCAGAGCCGAGTAGAGTAAGAGGGGCGCCGGTCCTGCATGCAAGCTGTGGTGTGCAGAGCCGAGTAGAGGAAGAAGAGAGCCGGCTCTGCATGCAAACTGTGTTGTGCATCCGCCAATGACTGCAGTGCCGCTTTTACCCAACAGAGATCAGTGCGCGCCCGTCGAACAGAACAGCCATGTGCACTAAGGGGTCGAGGGGCTCCGGCTGCTGTGCCGCCTGCAGCCCTGCTGTGGACGGGCGAGGGCCTTCATCGGACACATACGGGCTCTCTCTGCCCACCCTAGGGCTCCGCTATTGCATCCACACGCAGCCATCTGCCCAAGACCTGCATGGAACGCTCGCATATGCCAAATTTGTGGATTTCAGTCATCCCCTGCCACCCAAAAGAAGGCACTGAATACCATGAAGCACCACTGACTGAGAAGCTTACTCAGAAGCAGGACTAAAACATTGTTATCAGCTCCAAACACGCAACCGCCCTCCCCCCGTCCAACCCAGAGCACAATAGCAAAGTTTGTTTCCGAGGTCCTAGCTGCACAAGGATGAAGCGGGATGACCTAGTGCCCTCCATCACACCCCAACACACATGCAAACATATAAACGACTAAAAGGGGCGAGGCGTGGGGGGTGGGGGTTGTCTGACAAACTCGACATTGGTGTAAGCACAAATGTTACCCCTTAACACCCGAGGACAGTCAAGAATAAACATGCAGGTTTAGAAGCCGGAAATCCCGATGGCCCTTTAAAGCTAAAGGATGGGTTTCCAACATATGTTTTTCACAGCGTTTTATTTCCGTCAACAGTGGTCATGGTGGCTGGCTACTCGTATTGGACCAGGGAAGTCATAAGGCTTCCAGGCGCACTTCTTTACTGGCGGCGAGAGGCCGAACAAATGCATGGTGTACTGATGTTATAATATGCTTGGGGGAGAGGAGGTCTACTTGCTAATTGGATTGAGACGTCGGGTTCAAATCCTGGCTTCAGCAGAAACGTGTGATTCTGGGCACATCTCTCGCCGTATTACTGTGTAATGTTGTGCACGCCCGCGGTTCAGTGTCGCCAAATCACACGACTGATAAGACCACGCTTGGCGGCCGAGGGGCCCAGCTACAATGCATGCGGGCTAGTCCGCACTGTGCGCACGCCTTCAGCCCTCGAGTGGCGTCCGCGCGCAGCACCGCGTGCTTGACATCGCCCGGGCGAAAGGTGCGCACGCTGGACTGCACTATCGATCCGCGCAGGAAGCGGGACCCGGCGCAGGCTGCACGGCGGGCCCGAGTGCTCGCGGTCGGGTTGTTTCACCTCGTTACGCTTGCCCGGGCTGATTGCAAGGGAGAGGTTAGTGTTTATCTAGCCGGGCTTTAAATCACGCCGGGTGATTTCCCAGGAGTGTGCTGAAAAAGGGCAGAGGAAAAATCAATGCAACGACAGTTTAATGGGGGTCTGAATACGGTGCGCCCAGCTGGCGGGACCCCCGGGGCCCCTTCACATGTGTAATGGCGGACCATTAGCCCTCGATCGACATCCGCGCATCACGCGAACCTTTGTCAAAAAACAGAGGAAAGCGGGGTGGTGTGGATATAGGGCAAACTAATAGCCAAAACGCTTTGGGAAACCGTTGCGTACTATCACCTGCCCCGGCCACGCGGACTGGAGTCCCTCCCGTTATCGAAACTTTCATGGCGCTAATACCGGTCGCCCACGATCAGCCCTGCATATGGGGTTATGGGGCATCACACACGGGACCCACACACCCATCGCCGAGGGAAGCCCACGGGCGCCAGCGGTGGGGGCCTCGATGCCACTGATTGGCCAAGAGGAAAGGTTTGCATTTCTTGCCTGGAGCCCACGTGCGCGGGGGAAGCCCAGGGGCGCCCTCGGGGCCTGCAGCACCTCTGGCGACCCTGCGAAGGGCGCTTCCGCCGGAGAGCCTGCGCGCACGCCCATGCCACCAAGTTCTGCTGGGAAGCTTAAGCGGCAGACACAAGAGAACACGTTCCGCGCATTTACCAGCGCCGCAAATAATGACGGCGCGTGGTTTCCTTTAGCATTCATGCACACTGTTGCAAACTCTCGGCAATACTCGCCCGGGGGCACGAGGACGTGTAGCTCTTCTGCAATATTGCACCCCCACCACCCACCGCGCCCCCAACAAGGGGGTGAAGCAGGTCTCCACTCATTTTCGAATGACCACACACACAACCCCGTCCTGTCTGCACACAGCGCCTTTTTGCTCCAGGTGCTCACGTGGGATACAGAAATTTGGCACTGCGTGGCGGAGAGTCGGTCTCTTTATAACCACAAAAGCCCATTTTCAACCAGGCAATTTCACCGTAGAACCTACACAGCCGGTGAAGTAATATATTGCCGGCAACAAAGACAGCATATACACGTCGACATGGATTAATAAGGGCGTTAATATCCCGGGCATTAACTCACCTGTACCATGCGAAGCCCTTCTCGTAGTTCCTGTCGAAGAAGTGCGGCTCGGCTCCCACGGCGCGGATGTCCGGGTGGACTCGTAGGAACTCCAGCAGGGCGCGCGTGCCCCCCTTCTTCACCCCAATGATGAGGGCCTGCGGGAGCTTGCGACTGCCGGCCCCGTTGTAGAAGCTCGTGAGGGGCCCGACCTCGCGGGGCTCGGGATAGTCCGGCTCGTCAGGTGGCTCAGGCGATGGAGTCCGTTCCTGGGCGGCCTGCGCCTGGGGCCGGAGTAGAAGGAGTCTGCCGAGCAGCCCTGCCTGGCCCGGCTGCTCCTCGGCCTCTTTCAGCAGCACCCCGGGGTGCAGGGAGGAGCAGGACCCCGCGTAGAAGAGGTACAGGCAGAGGAAAAGCATGACGAAAAGCAGCAGGGCCTTCCGCCTCACCGGGGGGAGGCAGAGGAGGCCGCAGGGGGCCACATCCGGGGAGCAGGGGCAGCTCAGGGGCGCGACTTCCATGGGGACCCCGACATGGCTCAGCACATGGTGGGCGCAGGGCCCCAGGCCAGAGGGAGGGTGAGCTCTGGTGGCAGCAATGGAGGCACTGCCAATGAGAGGTGGGTGCCACTTGGCAAAGACGAGGGCACCAAATCTTAAAAGCCCTGGGTAGGTCAGACCTACGAACTCTGCAACTTAGAACCTGGAGAGACCAACCGTTGGCTTCACAGGAAGGGGATGTGCAGGGAATGTCAAAGGGCTGGGGCGCCTAAAGCCCCATGGGAGGGAGAAGACTCCTACTAGGGGTGGGACCACGAGGACTCAGGCACCCAGGCAGTGTGTGGGCACCAGGACTGGGCAAGTTACAGGGAACCACCCCCTGTGTAAGAATGTAGGAGGAGGCTGCATGGAGCTGGGCAAGTTACAGATCCTTGCCAGGCCAGTGGAAGCGGCGCTGCCCAAATTTCAGCGAAAACCTGGATGCAGAAATGTAGGCGGGTGGGTAGGCGGGAGGGCACCTGCCAGGTCGTCCAAGCAGGGGACGTTTCCAACAGCCCACTGTTAGAGAGGTGCCGAAGTGTACAAAACCGAAAGCCGCCAGCACTGGTAGGAAGTGTCAAAACCAGGTCAATTTAGCCGCATTCTTCTCCTGGGTCATCGGTCCTGTGCCATCAGTGAAGAAACAGAGCCGGGGTGGGGAATGCTGCCGTGATGCCAGAGGTACTGCCGAGGAGGAAGTTGCCAGCCCGGGCAGTGGGTGCAGCGCGAGGTGCTGGAGCCGCCCCTGCTGCTGGCAGAGCTGGCACCGCTGTCATCCGTGGAGAGGCTGCTGCCGCCGCCTCCGCTAGCGCATCTCTCTCCGGCTCTGCTGCCGGGTCGCAGAGCGGCTGATGGTGAAGTTGCCTGCGAGATGCCGCCCGGTCTAGTTGGACGCCCTGCCCTCGGTGCCGCGGCGGCGCCTGGCTCGCAAGTGCCTCCCTTTGCGCGGGCGCTGTGGTGGTTCCGGACACGCCGCTGGTTGCGTCAGGAGCGCAGCACTCCGGCTGCTCTCGGCTCTGTCGCTCTACTGCGCCGCGCTGAGCCCCGGCTGCTGCTGGCGCTGAGAGGAGCTGGCCGCGCCCACGTGGGCAGCTGGGCGTGTCCCGGAGCGCGTCCACGCCCATCCGCGTGGGACAATGCCTGCATGCGGAGCTTGCCCCGCCCGCCTTTTCTCAAAAGACGACTCGCTCCGCCAATGGGGGCGCTGCAAAGGTGAGCTTCTGAAGAATGAAATGGGGCGGGAGAGGAGTGGAAAGTGTCGCACCGATTGGCCGGGAAACCTATATATTGGCCATCCTTAGCAGAGGGAAGGCAGTTTGTGCTCGGAGTTGGACAGGAGAAGTTCCCATAACCACCTGTTCATAGATTCAATTACAGCGCATTTCAGTCGAATGAGACTTGTTAAGGCTACTGCAGTGAAACGACAGTTCCAGCACTTGCAGATACTATTTAAAATAGGCTTTCACAAGTCTCTCCTGTAACTGCCGCTATTTGGACTACTCCCTTAACCCAAGTTAAACTGATTGCGTTGAAAAACACAATCCTTTAATCCTTACAACTTGCAAATGACTGATTAAGCAGTACGTGTTCATGCAATTACATGCATATTACATTCATACTATAGCATATAGGCAAACTGGGCCTTCTGCAAGCCCTCAAATCTCTATTGTTCACTTTACTTTGGGCCTGGCATGGCATGCCCTGGCCAGAAGTAAGCCTGCACATGTGAATTCATTTAAGACATATGTACTGTTTTATATTGTATAATGTCTTGCTGTGTGTAAATGGTCTTGGAACAGCGCCCTGAAGCCTGCGGGTTTAGGCACTTTACAAATTAATAAATACATAAATATGCATGACTTATTGTCTGGCTGTCTAATTTATACCAAAACGTGGAAACAGATCAATTTATAAGCTGAACCCCAAACTTCCTATGATGCATGTATCTATGTTTTGTGCATGTGCAGGAGCACTGCACATGAAAGGGAAACTCTCTGGATTAAAGAAAGGGGAGGGCTCTGTGGACACACAATTGTCTAATTTAATTACTGAAGACTTAATGAAATGTAAAGCAAGATATTCGCCATCTGGCGCGCCTGGAGAACATGCAAATGGCAGCGGTGCGTGCTACAATCCTAATAAAACAACATCTACATAGCTTCCACCACATGTGTATTTTGGCGCTTGAGGCAGTGTAATTATTACCCAAACCAATGGCACGCTGTTTGTTGACCTGGGAAATATGAATATCTGCGCCAGCCTGACCGGGATTCGAACCGGAGACTGCAGGCTGAACACGCGTCAGCGCGTCAGAGGCTAGTACGCTATCTCACCGGCTCCTTTAAATCCCAGGGTTGGACCATTTTTAAATTAACCACCTATTGGAGGATGAGGGAACTGAAGTATTGCTAATGCAAATGTTTTCCCACTATAGCACACTGTGATCAGGTGCATGGGGCAAACTTTTAAAAAGCTTTTCTCTACAGGGGAAGAAATTCCCGCACTGAGTGCGGTGAAGGAGCTGTGCCCAACACCAGGTCGAAGCAGGGCATTTTAAAGCACACTCTCCAACTATCATTCTATTTGAAAGTACAATACAATGACTTGTATGTAATTATGCCTTTGAATGCAGATTGGAAATGGAACCAGGATTTTTCAGACAAGCTGGCTGCTTTAGCTTGTGAGTTTAATTCCTGGGATGTCTTTTGCTCTTCTGTGGATGGAAAAACAAGTATTATTGGGTTGGAGTAATACGTTACTAGCCTCGAAGATAGCACCCCGTAGCAAGAAGTGCTGCAGTAATGTTACAACAGTATCAATAGTATCATCTTACATCGCACTGCTCTCTGCATCCCTGCTCCTCGCTCCATCTGTACCCCAGACGCACCCCTCCCCTCTACCCACAACCTCTTCCCGTTCACACAAGAGACAGGGCAAAGCCCCCAGTTATTTTCCAGCCTAAACAGTAGAGTGTGTGTGTGTTTATGAAGGCTGATAAGGGAGCCCAGCCTGCTGCTGTCTGGGATGGAAGAGGGACTCCAAAGCAGGTAGTCTGACCTACAGGACAAGAAGTAAGATGGGGTCCCTGGTTAACCAGACGTGATGAGGTTGCCTACTCAGCCACAGGCTCACGTATGAAATGCACTGCCCCTGTGCAAACCATACTAAATGCCTCACATTATTCGCTTTTCCGAGCAAGAGCCGCAGGCAGTATTTATTTAGTTATATGTCTTTATAACGACTCATTTTATGAAGAATGCACTTACAACAAAACTTTTATGACGAAAATTAGAACTTTTTTGTGGGGGTCCCCCAGCAATCCCCCATTTCCCACCCCTAAAAAACCACCCAAACCGTTTCCCCACAAGACTTAACCCTTTAACCCACCCCGACATATGTTTCATTATATTTTTCATTATAAAAGAGTCAATATATATGCATTATTCATAACATTTTCGATATAAAGACTGCATACCTATTTATTCCCTTTTGTAATACTAAAAATGTCCCGGGAGGATAGCTTAACGGCAACATGCGCGCCTTGGAAGCACACGAAGCAACATAGGTTTGATCCCTTGGTCCGCACTTAGAAACCTCTGGGTGTTTAAGCGCGTTATAAATACGCAACTAAGACAAAAAAAAAACAATTACGCAACAAAAAAAAACCGAACAATTCCTGTAACAGCGCCTCGATGCCCACGGGCTGTGTGAGCGCTTTAAAAATGCTAAAAAAATATTAAAAAATAAAAATAAAAATGCTTCTGGATAAATTGATAAGTATGCTTGTGTCGTGCTTCTTTTCTATCGATGAACACTGCTACAGACAGCTTCAAAGCACTATAGCAGCAGTAAAGAGCAGAGGCAGGGAGAAAAGGCGAGAAGTAAGGTGGGGTAATAGGAGAAATGGGGTGGATGAGAAAGCGGGTGACACTGAAAGGAAACAATGGCTGGCAGAGAGTGAGGCCAAAGGCCTAATTTACGAAAATGCTTTAACCTGGAAAAGTCCCATTGAAAATATTTTTGCAAATCAGGCCCTAAAAGTTATGAAGCTCAATTAGAAAGAGACGGGGAGAGAGTGTCCCAGGCCTGCTGATCTCTTCTCAGAACAGTGTTTGCAGGCCGTTGCTGCTCACCAGCTCTCTCCGACGCGTGCATCGAAGTGGCGAAAGCCGTCCAAGGAGAAAGTCACAGCAAAAGCTTCTTTGGAAGACATTCAACTACATTTATTTACAAAATTCAACAGTTAGTGCAGACATGATACCGTAGAATATGCAATATTGTTGCCCCAAAAGTCATGACTTGAGCATGTGGAAGTGTTTGGGGTCCATTTCCCGGGCACCACGGGAACTCTCCTGGGAGAAATAAGGTGCCCCGTGAACGGGTCAGGCCCCCAGCCTCGTTGCCTGCCTCTGTGCACCTAATTGATCGGCACAGTTCAGTGAGTTCCCCGAATGACAACTTGACTGTTCTGTGACTAGCTTCGACCCTGAACTAGGAGGATCATCCCTCTACCAGTGTCCTCTATTGCTTAAGCCTAGAATCCAGTTCAATGCAATGTGCTTCAACATACTGCTCATCCCAGGGCAAAATCTCCACCTCTCCTCAATCCAAACTCAGAATGTGGGTGGGTGGGCAAATCGATGCGAGCAGCAGCGCTGCCCTCTAAGGTGCTGGATTCTAGGGCGCAACTGGAAAAAGAGGAGGAACACCACCTTGCTCCATCTCCAATAGGCCCCAGCCTGCCTCCCTCGAGACCGAGAATTTCCGGCACAGAGCAGCAATGCCCCAGAATGGCATCTTCACGCCACTCAGCGCCGGACTGTCATTCTGAGCATCCCCCCCTTTTGCCAGTCACTGCGCCTCCCAACAATGCTGCATTGGCATGCTTGTGGGGCTCGCTAAGATGACCTGAGCGCTTGGAGCCAAAGGGCCGGATTCAAAGAGCTTTTTCCATTGGGGTTTTGCCATTATAAAACGCTTCTGTGAATTAGGCCCAGAGAGAGTCGGAGGGAGAGAGCGCGGGGGCTTTGACAGGTGTTCACCCATACAGATCCTCTAAGCAAACTTCAGCATCCTGCTGAGTTGGCATTTTTGTGAGGCGTGGTACTGGGCCGAGGAAGAACAATTTGTGGGTGCGACTCTTCTTTGTTGCCGACACACCTGCAGACCCTGGCACTCACTCATGATCAGAGTATTTGTGTTACCCACTTTCCCCCTCTTTTTAGATTTGATTACACAAGCAATTTTAGGGGTAACGAGGGATCTCCATGGTGGAAGTGTTTTGAGATATTTCAGGACTCTGAAATATTTAGTACATTTGGGAAGATGATGTTTACTCATAGTGGAGTACAGGTGCTCAGAACATGCCGGGGAACTTACCATGTGGGCGCTTAGTGGTCGTTGCAAAGCCGGTAGGTACACAGGGGCAGGGTGGAGCGGGACTAGGCCTTGCCCTGCTATGATCATGCTTCAAACTTCTTTTTCCCGGGACCGGTCCCCGGTTGAGGGGGAATGCCTGATGACAGGGACTTCCCATCGTCCAGCTGTGTTGATTGTATCAGTCATTTCCCAAAGGATCCAAGCATACAGGTTTTTGGGTATAAACACATTTTTCAACTATTTTTAAAAATTGCAATGACAGACTTTGAATGAACAATTTTACTCATTTCTGTAAATTATGAATTGCTGCATTTTCTGTAATAAATACAGCCAAATGGCTTCCAAAAACTGTCTTGTGAACTTTTTCCATCCGCCTTGCCATCTGCATTGCCCGTTAGCCACTGGGTGTTCTCTCAATAGCATGGGGAAGTGCCCAAATAAATGAGGGGGATCTCATTTACCTGTGGGCAACGCAGGCGGCAGGGCCAGTGAGTGACACCAGACACATATATTCTTTGGAAGGCCATGGGCCGCAATAGGCCGTATTTATTACAATACATGACCTGGAAATGCAACAGAGCCATTCATGAGTAACATGATCATGAAAAGGTTACATCATCATCATGTCATAGATTAACTACTGAGAGTGGGGGGCTGGGCGTGGCCATAGCCCCCCACACTCTGGAAACAGGCGTGAGGGAAGTATGTGACCCCATAAACCGACAAGAACCACCAGACCCAATCCACCCCCTCGTTGAGCCCTCTGGCATGAAACCTTTCTGTTCTGTGCTGAACGTTGGACCATAACAGGAATCAGCAATAAACCCCCCCCCAGTGACCCAAATGGTTGAGCCTATAACTCAATTCAATGTAATGTACCACAACCTACGCAACACACCCTCTCAACCCCCAAAATCTGTAGGGTGGGCGGACAGGAAAAACAAATAATTGAGCTACCTCTGCAGCTTGTCGTTCTCGGGCGGAGATAACAACAAAAGAGAGGGAGAGCACCTTGCGCTCCCTCCCTTTTAACCCCACTTGAGAGAGACACCCTGAAACCATACTTCCAGCTTTGAGTGGTGGCGCCCGCCAGTGACATCATCCTGCTGCTCGGCACCAGATGGACTTCCTGCTTTTAGCTGATCCTGACTCCTCGTCCCGCCGCCACGCCACACAAGCCGCCTCCCTGGCCTAGGTGTCAGGGCCGCCATTGTGAGGAAATGTCATTAGCCAGTTAGTTTTACAGCCGCAGAATACTCAATGTACACCACCATCCGAGAGGCAGCATACATTCCGCGAACACCCCCAGGGGACCTTTGGTAAGAAAAAGGAGGCTGCGAGGGATCCTCCAGGGGGTCATTCAGAAACTTCCAAAGGGTAGCTGGAGATACACCTGTGGTAACACTGTCAGTGTAGCATATCAGATCACTCAGGGGGCAGGACGCACCTGGTGAAGTTGGTGGTAGTTAGGTTGTGCACTCATTTTCTGCAAGACTTTGAGCCTCTCACATTGGTGTGGCCTCAAGTGCACTCTAAAGCGCAGGAGGTTGCGCTGGCTGTGAAAGCTTGCGCCCCCAAAGGGCCAGTGCAACAGGCCAGCATTGGATAGTTTTCTGGGCCAGTTTGATCATTTAGTGCACTGAGCATCTGCCATCTTGGTCTAATTACTGGCCCAATGTTCGTTCAAATGCACCATTTGCTACACCACAGATACTTCCCAAACAGTTTCTTGTGAAAAGTTGCTAAGTGTTATTCGCAAATGTGTATTGAACGGGTTCACTTCCACAGACTTGCGATCCCTTACACAGACTTGGGATCCCTTACACAGACTTGGGATCCTTTAGAGAGAGCTGGGATCCCTTACACAGACTGGGATCCTTTGCACAGACTTTGCATCCCTTACACAAACTTTGCATGCCTTACACAGACTCGAATGCCAGAGAATGCTGGAAAATGCGTGTGTCTTAACATGCCGAATCCCTAGTGGAAAGTGGACGGGATCCCAGACATCTCGCCTTTCCCTCAGGGACTTCATTTAGGGGTACGGTTCTCCTTCTTACCCTTGGAATTGCCCTCGCAACCGCTGGCAGGAACTGACCATAAGGGGCTGTTTTGGCACAGGAAGGCAGTGCCCATCGCCTACGTTGTTTCTCCTTCGTGTACCTCTGCCATATCATGAGCCCACTCATGGCACATCGAGGCAGCACCCTCGCTAACGTATGGCCGATAACTAAAATAATATGGAAGACGTGCCCTCATAGAACAGTCATGAATGCTTGTGATAGAACCTTGGCACAGTACAAATAAGGTTGTTTGGAAATGTTAAAGGCTGTAGAACTGGTGATTGCAAAACCTGAAGTGATAAAAAAAAAAGAAACTGTTGACCAACGATTGGACACAGACCTGCGAATAATCTAGAAGATGCTATTCTCATTTTAATCATGCGGAAAAGTCGTTGAATACTCTGCCTTCTTATTTAACAAAGTTCCCTAATAAACATTATAGGAGTCGGTTTTTTTAGGTTACGTTTGAACTTTTTTACAACTCGTGTACTTTAACTATTCGAACAGCGGGTGGCGCTAAAGATAATACATCCAGAGACGGTGACAATAGTGGCCAGAAGGAGACGCTAAAGCACATTTTTTTTAAATTTTGTTCCGGTTTAACGGGGCTGAGAACAATTGTGAGCGTTTTCTGACAAAGTATGTTGCGCGCACTGCCGATGATTGGTGGGAAAGTGTTTGCCTGGATCCGAGGCCCCAGTGACTGTTGCTGCTGTTAGTTTTTACAGAGAGTATTTGAAAGAGTGAAGAATGAATGTAACTCTTTGGAGGTTCTGTTATATTTTTTTAATGCGTGCTTTCTTTTTTTTCTTTTTTCTCTCAATTGTAGATGAACTTGAATACAGTTATAGTAGATGAATTTAAATGCAGTATGACATTTTAGAGGAATTGTGTGATGATGTATTTTTGATTATGTACGCTATGGGAATATAATGTGAATGGTTTGTAATAAACTAAACGCAACACTAATAATAATATGTTGTCTGCTTTAGCATCTCATTATTATGATGTCAGGTGTACGCCTATTTAAGTTGTGGTTACATTCACACTGCCACTTCTGGGTGTGTCACCAACGAGCATGTGACACCACTTCCTGTGATGCCATCAGGGTCAAAGGTCGTGTAGCATCACTTCTTGTGATACAAGAACCTTGGGGGTTTGCTCCCATTGGCCTGTAGCAGATTAGGTTTATGTATATGTTCTGCCTATACAGCCAATTCTTTCTGACACAAATATGAAAAAATATCAATTTAATTGTCTCACTTTAAGTGCAATCTTTACTCAAAATCTCAGGGCCTGATTCATGGAATTTTCTCCACGGTGCAAAGTGACTTTGCACGGCAAAAAGGCCCGTTGCACTACTCCATGAATCAGCGTGATTGTTGACAGTGGGAAGTCACATTGCACCGGAAAAATGCACGTTGCTCTACTCCACCCTGATTCATGGAGCAGTGTAAAATGTATTTGTGCAGTGCGAAGTGACTTTGCATGGCAAAAAGACACTTTGCACTGTTCCATGAATCAGCGTGGTTGTTGGCAGAGCAAAGTCACTTTGCACCAGTGAAAATTCACTTTTCTCCCGGCAAAGCATTCCATGAACCGGGGCCCTGCGTGTACTCCTCTTTTGACACGTACAAAATATGTGTACACTGTTTATCAATTTCTTAAAATTTCTACTGTATATCCTACCACTTACACAATCGCATGAAGTCTACTCCTTCAACTGACATTCACTCTACATATAATGATGTCTATGGTAATCTGCTCTTTTGTAAGAGCAACACACCTGCCCCTTTTCAATTGAATAAACAAATGACTTCAAAAAGGTTGTTGAACCCTGCGTAGCTATTATTTGGAGTCTCCAACCTACTGGCCACGATCCAGGGGTTCGGCAATATATAGTTTTGCATCACTTGTTGTGATGTCATAGGAATATATTGGGTTTGTATAAAATGAGGTCCCCGCTTAGCCTCTTTCTAAATAAGGCTGCAGACCCAGCACCTTTGCGGATGCAGGACAAGGATAGCAAAACATGGCCTTGTGCACAAAGCGCTGCATGGCCTAGCTCCGGACTACAAAGCAAGCCACACCGAACAAGGAAGGCCCCTGGCTGTTGCGAAACAATCAGGCAGGGGAGGAATTGGGCTGGAACAAGATGGAGCTGCGCTCTGGCAAAGACTGTCGTGCCAGAGCGCAGCTCTGTGAAGAAAGGAGGCCAAACCTCCCCATCCCCCCAAGTTGAAGAAGCTCTCTGCCCCTGAATGCCAAGGTCGGACTGGCACAAGAAATAGGCCCAGTCACCCAAAAAAAAGTGGCCCACCCCTCGCCTTAAAAAAGCGGCCCACCTCTCGCCTCATAACCCTCACTGGAAGTGATATCATTTGACCCCACCCCAAAGTAACATCCCGGGAAGCGATGAAACATGACCTTTCACACCTTGACAAAACAGTTAGTGGCATCAAATAGCATTGTCCCTAAGTACACTAAATTACTGTGAATCCAAGCAGACGTCCAAGGCCAAATGATAACATGTTATTGTATAGAACTTACGCTTAAGCTCTTTTTTATAGATCAAATATGCATAAAATATCACCCAAACTGTGTTGGTACTCATTTATCGACCTAGGATGGATGAAAGGCTTTTTGGAGAAAAAAAAGGAAATTGTAAAAAAAAAATCTTTTTCAAATTTTTTTTCTCCAAACCGGCCCAGGACGGCCCGCACTCCCCAGGGACAATTTCGGCCCAGCCACGGGCCGAGAGGCCGAGGGGCCAATCTGACCTGGCTGAATGCCGCGAGTCTCCTGAATGCTTCAGGAAACTGCTACAAGTCTGCATCTGAAAGTCTTCTTTTGCTCAACAACCCGAGCTCAAACAATGAGACGGTCCAAAGCTGCATATATGTCTCATGCTTGGCACACATATTACTGTCAGGGCAACTATTCTGATAGAGGACATGAGCACCATACCAATTGTGCATCGCATTCTCAGATCAAATGAATGTTTGAATTACTAGCACAGATATGTCAGTACATTGATGGCCCTTCTATGTTCCCAAAATGCACTGTGTTTTTATGCAAAGCAGCCAGCATCCTATATTCAGGGCACGCACTTCATTAGAAAAGTAGTCCGCCCCCCGTCCCACCCACACTCCTCCCCAAACAAATGGTGTCCATTTCCAACACTGCCAGAACACACTCCACATTGAGTCTGGTTATTCAAAACCTTTATTACGGCTTTTGAGGCTTCTGTCGAAGCGCTGTGCCTGTCCCAGTGCTCTAGCCCGCTCTGGCTGCCACTGGGGACTGCCCTGCTCCCTTGCAGAGTGCCAAGCAAAGGTGTCTTTATTGGAGTGCAAAATCCAATCCAAGGCCCCCAGTTTGGAGGGTGGCCCCACAAGGCTGCATGATCTTTAGAAGTCCGTTTCCATTGTTGACCAAACATAAATGGCACAGGTTCAGATATTTGATGGCATGCTTCTGAAGCTAAGCCTACTGCCTGTCTGTTGACAAGAACAATCTGCTCCGATTAATTCATCCTCTAATGCTTTCTGTGTTCACTGTGGTATACATAGTTTGTGCGTTCGCTATAGCACATCTCCTGTGGCATTCTCACCATTCTGTGGAGACCCTATTGAATATGTACAACAGCCAAAGTTGAAATGCATATTGGTACATTTGAGTGCTGCGATTGGTTCAGAAGGTAGCTCAATGTGTTAAGCACTCATTGCTGAGATCTGTGTTCATATACAAGATTATAAAACCAAATTCCAGCAAGGCCGACTCAGCCTTTCCCATGTCTGAAGTTGATAAACCTAAATTGATATGTGCTTTGTTTTGTAGCACATCAGGTGCTATTATCAGCAATGTACCTGCACCAGATAACGGTTGCTATAAAAACAAAAATCATCAGTATGGTGAAGGTCTAGAAATCAGAAATTGTTTTCTTCAGGCGGGTGGTTGTAAACCCCAGGCAGCCACCCCCTAAAGATGAGCGTAAGTGTTAGTCTGGAGAGGTGATGAGGTAACCATATTCAAGACTGTGAAACCAAGGCACTCATTCTCGTGTCCTGTCTTTGTTAGCAGATGATACAGTGATCCTGGACACATCATCTTCTATCACAACAGTACTGTGCTATCTTCTGTGAGAAAAGGTTTGCCTTTAGACATGCTGGTGGCATTGTTTAGCCCATTACCTGATCTCACTTATTATATAGGCCATTTTAGTGGAAAGGGTTCTACACAGAAGAAAGCTGACCAGATATTGCAGGCCTCTGGCAAGCATTTTTTATGGTCTGCTCGTTTGACACAAACGGTTTGCATTTTTGTACAATTGAAAGGTTTATCTGCACGTTTATAAGTAACAATTTCACAAGCCTGTGTTTCTGGAATATTTAAAGCTTTAATATACAAAAGAGAAACCCAGAAAAAATCTTTTAAGATCCCATCAATTAGACTGCTAGTACTTAAATACTTCCCTTGATTGTGGGCACAATGAAGCTAGAATCCTCCCCATTTTGCATAATACGCTTCTATAAAAAAAAAAACATGTTTTAAAACTGTCCAGTTGGGTGATGTGACTTGTTACTTTCCAAGTCACTTCTATAAAATGTGATTTTTTTAGTTCATGGTAAGAACTGGAAAAGAAACTTGCAGACATTGTAGAATGGGCACTAATCCCATCATCACTGCCTGACCATTGTTTGATCCTCATATCATTTAATCTCATATTGCCTAGCCTGTCAAAATGACCAGTCCTTAAACCTTTCAAAAATGTCACCCCTCAGAATGATTTTGTTCTCAGACTATGGTCTTCAAAAAAGCCTCACACATGCTTTCAATGGCTATCAATGGCAAATTCCTGCCAGAAAGGGGTTGCTAGGTTGAGGGGGCGGCATCCAGGGTGGAAGTGGTAGGCAGGTGGTGGTTTGCGGGCTTGGGCATGATGGGGGAGCGCGCTGGTGCCAATCTGGGGCTTAAATAAAACCCCTGGGGGACGAGGAGAGCACAGATGCTTACCTTGTCTTGCCCGGGATTGTCGCTGCCACGCATGCACCGCCGGACTGAAGCCCTTGACCATTTGAGAGTTTTTTTCCCCCTCCCATCCCACCCTTATTGTGAGGAGGAGGGGAGAGGTGTACAGGCGGGGGAGGACCATGGGGACACATAGCTTTCCGGGGGACTCGGGAGCTGGAATAGGGCACGGCGACCAGAGGCTCCCAGCGGGGAAGGGTATGGCGTGTCGGGGGAATATGGGCCTGGTAAGAAAGGGAACTGCCTCCCGGTAACGCCTCCCAGGAAGGGCATGGTATGGAGGGGGCAGGGCCTCACCACCATGCAACGCCCCGGCGGGGCAGAGAGCCATGGTCTGCCTGGTCCTCTTGCCAAATCGGAAGTGTTAAAAATGATGTATCGATTTGATAGCGGTGTATCAAAAAAATGTGCCATTTTTGGGAGTTCATTTTTTGTTTGTTTTATTCGTATTTATATAGCGCACAACAGCCCGAGGACATCGTGGCACTTGTTACAGTACAAAGCTTAGTTGCTTAGTTACATGGTCATTAGCAATATATATATACAGGTTGCAATATAGTTACATAGTCATTTATGTTTGCTGTGAAATAAAAAATGTGGCCGGTTTGGATCCCTTCATTGTCTTGGTTAGGTAGAGGGGAGGCCAACAGGTGTCCGTGCCCAGGGTCCCAAGAGTGCCTAAAATGGCCGACGTGCCGAGCACAGGGGCAGCACGGGCAAGCCCCTCTCACTGGGCCCCCTGGCGAACCTCTGTGCGCTCTGCACCAAGTGAGAGTAGGGCCTGCGCCGTCACTGCACTGCAGCGTCACCGACTGCACTTCCCCACGACGCTTCTGCAACTTTTATACAACCCCCACACCCCTGCATCTCTGCGCAGCGGCACAGGCGGGGGCACGGGGCAATCATGTGGAATGTTTTCTACATCTTCGCCACTGCCGCACAGCATACGGGTTACATGCATGTGGGGCGGGGCTGACTGCTTAGGTGGCATCGTGTGCGCCCATGTTTAAACAGGCAGTTGTCTCCACTCTAGAGCGGGCTTCACGCCGCTAAACTCACAGTGCCATCCTTTTTGGCTGGGATGTAGGAATAACACGGAGACGCGCGAGCGCACCTAGCCGAGGCCAACAGCCACGAGAGCAGCAGATGGCATGCCCTACCCGATCAGAGACACCTTCACCGCCACACACTCACTACCACCCGAGGCCTCCCTCACACCTACGGGCACGTCCTATCAAAAAATGGAGCTCGGTTCCCAGCAGAATCTGTGCCGCTCTTACGTACCGCTGCTCAGGCCGTTCATGCGTCCCCCGACGTAGGCACCCGAGCGTTCATTCATCCACCCGCGCACCCGGCGAGGCGGCACTGCGCAGTTATCGCGTTTCGACAGGGCTTCCCCTCATCGTGGAGTTAAAGTGGGGGCGTTGCTGCTGTTTCTTCGGTAGCAAAAGAGAGGTTCCCTCCCGCCATTTCTTTCGCTATGCACCTCGCCGGACACCGTTGGGTAACATACAATTTTTCGGGTCCAGAGTCCATCGCTGCCTCGGCCTCTCTCCACTACTCCGCTATGCAGCGCCTCGAGGCGCCCCTCTTGGGTTCCAATACCGCACAGCAATTCACCGGCGCTATCAGAGGCGGAACCTGTCAGTTCCATTGCCCCGGTGAATTCCGATTAGAGTCCCTTCCGACTGCAGAACGCCGCCCGCGCCTGAAGCCCGCTTTTCTCCCCGGCCTCGTTGCATTGCTCGAGTGGAGAAGTTTTGCTGTGATTTGCGCTGAAGTTCTGCTTCCAGTTTCCAATCCAACGAAAAAGACACTCCATATTTCCCGTGACTGCCCCTTTGCAGGGCCAACGAGGCTACCTTTTAATATTACTACACGAAAGCTAGTTATATTTTTTAAAGTTTGTTAGCAGTTTTTCCTATCTCATTTGGGTTAATTGTCGCCAAAATAGGCAACTTTTTGGACACGGAGGAAGCCAGGAATTTTACCGAATTCGTGTGACCCGCGCTCAAGATTCGTTCCAAGCGCGTTTTCTTTTGCTTAGAAAATGAACTGCGCATTTAGCGCACACGCTTCAGAGAATTGAATAACACGCGATATCGAGTTCAAAAGCCGCCACCGCGTCCTTCAAAGCACACAGCAAAGGGTCGGCCACGGAGGAACACCGTGAATCCACGGCATTTCGTGTAAAGTGCACCGCAGCCGGCACGGTGCCACCAGGAGTCCGGGGGACACCAACTCCGATTTCTAAAAAAAAAGCTAGACGCGGAGCCCCTGGATAAAATGCGGAGTTGTGTCTCCTTTCTCTGCATGACTTCTGCCCAGGAAGGAGGTACTAGGGGGGAAATCCGACGAGGGGGCTTCTCTGTCGGATAATTACCATACATAGAATAATATGAATATTTGACATTCCTATATTAAACTCTTTCATAATTTGAGCCGGGGTGATTCTTGCATATTTTTCTGCGTAATATTTACGGGTTACCCCTGGTGTGACTAGTTTGACCCAATAGGGAAAAAAGTGTGTGACTTGAGAATCCAGGGAGATTTACGGCCCGATTCATGGAACTTTTAGAGCGATGCAAAGTGACTTTGCATTGCCAACAATCGCCCGGATCCACAGAGCGGCGCAAGGTGTATTTTTGTAGTGCAGCGCACTGCGCTCAAAGTTCCATGGGTCGGCCCTCAGTTTGCACAGAAGTCGCCGTTTACGTGCTGCGGACAGGCAGAGAATTGCCGCAGTGGGTCGGCGCAGGATTTGATGTTTTACAATAGTAGGTTCTTTTCGCTCGGGAGTGTTACGAATGAGGCGCGTTCCCTCTTTAGAACTCCTATAATTAACACATAAGCGGGTCCATTGCGCATGTCCCCCGTGAAAGGCGGCTGCGTGGGTCTGCATTGGAGGGGAGGGGGTGTCCGGCCGGATCCCGGGGCAAGAAGCGGAAAGCACTCACCGGTCACCCTCTCAAGGGATTCATGTGAGCAACAGAGGGGGTGCCGCGTGGCCCGAGTTTGGAGGAAAAGTACGAGGTCGCAGAAATAAAAGAGCGCATTTTTCAAGAACGGGGACAGGTGCGCCGCCGAGGGCTATGCTCTGCCAGGGCTGGAGGTGCCCCCTGAACTGTAAATCTGGGGAAGCCAGGCCAGAATGCTGGTTACATGCAGGAGGAAGGGGGGTACTACAGATAACCGCGTGCCCGCTACACATATAATACCAGAGGCAGCAGGCTCTGGCGATGGTGTGAGCTAAGCGAGTGGGTTATTGCACGTGCCGCCGAGCGGCTCGCGTGCAGACCTGCAGGTCAGAGTAGCGAGACCCGACAAGGCCGCCTGGGTCTTCCATCCCCCAGCACCTGATAAAACGAGGATCCTTGACTTAGTCAAGTGCACCTGTACCCGTCTGTAGTGTTAGGTTCAACGGAGACTGCTACTACTTTCTGGGGTGGCAGGGAAGACCGTTCACATATGAGTATATATCCAAGTCTGTGCCCAACATGGTTGTTTTTTAACCTCTGGCGGTTTCCAATTCCCGCAAAACTCGGACATTGCCCCCCTCCCCGCCCCCCTCAGCAGGATAGCATGTCATTGAACTCCACAGGCCCACGCACATGTGCTTGTGTTGGGGGTGGGCGGCGGAGTGGGCAGCGCAGCGACTGTTTTCTTTTACTCTCCGAGAATCGATCTTATCTGATGAAGTGCTTCAATTAAGTAGCCTTTATAGGGGGGCTGTAAAATCAACGAGTGGGGGAGGGCGATTAACGGGGTGCAATTACCCGGCAGTAATGGCCCTAGCACACACTCGCCTCCCTTTCTGTCCCACCCCAGCGACCGCCTGGCTTTATTGTTCAATTTCCTCTCGGCTGGGCCTTCCCTCCAGGGCCGCACAATGACATCACTTTCACTTCTCGGCACTGCAAAGACCCTCCCGGAGCGGCGGACCCTGGAGGGGGAGGGGCTGGAGGCGGCGTGACAGCCCTCCGGAGTCCGATGAAGCGGAACTGACTTGGAGCCCTCCTCACACACAAGTGGGCTGTTACCAGTTATTAACAAAAAAACATGGGTGCGCGGAGAACGAGGGAAGCGTGCTGGGGTGGGAGAAGACAATCATAAAAAGACACAGGACAGGGCTGCTTTACAAAAGCGTTTTTTCAATTGGAAAACCCCAATTAAAAAACTCGTTGTAAATCAGGCCCTGAGCGCGCAGTTCTAAGCCTACGTCAGCTAGATTCTAGGAAGACTGGCAGGGCCTCATTTACACCAGTTGCCTGAGGGTTAGGTGAACTATATAAATGTAATAAATAAATAAATGGGGTTCCGCCCTTGTAAAAAGTTTTTGTAGATCAGGCCCTGGGTATGTTCGAGGCCGTATAGTAGTATTCTCATTGTATTGAATTCACTCATGAAGGTCTTCGCGTGCGTTCATGCGCTTCTAGGCGCTTTATTCTGTGCCCGTTATATTGCCTACTGTCATTTATGCTCCCGGAATGGCCTGCTGAAGGCTGACTGTGTGTGCAGTTCAAGGGGGTGATTGTTTGGGGTTCTGGAGAGGGCCCTTAGCTTCAATCGAGTGAGCAGACACTGTAAGCCCACATGGGCCCTTTTGTTGCGTGTGTAAACCCAGCGGGGGGATAAGTGAATGGCAAAATAACAAATCGAAAGGCAGATAATTTGCCCCCGGCGGGGGGGTAGGGAGGGGAACCCCCCACCCCCCCCCCCCTGGCCCCAGCCTGCTCAGAACAGCCAATCGTTAGCTCAATTAAAAGGGGCACTCCAGGAGGGGACTGCCTCAGTCTTGCAAAGAAAAACAAAGGGGGCAGAACAATGGGCAGAGCCTGCTGCAGCACATGTCCAAAATAAACCGAGTCAGTCTCCGATGACTTCTCTCTAACCCCAGCTGTCTCCATCAACTTCCGGGTTACTCACACCTCCAAATCCTGTAGATGCAACCGACTCTGAGCCGCGCGCAATTCGACCGTGACTTGCCGTTGCTGAATTTTCTAAAACACATATATGAAATACAAGACCTACATGTTAAGCTATGTCTCTAGACACTTCTGTGAGCATTCCCGCTTTCTGGGATAGAACGTTAGCACGCTTTACGCAAAAAAAACAAAGCATGCTGGGGTTCTCAAAATAACCTGCTAGCTTCCTGAAGGGTGGTTGAGGAGAGGCGGGCCGGACCTACTTTTCAAACTATGTAAAACAGGAAACAAAGCATGGGCTAAAAAAAGAAAACAAACAAGTCAAAAAGGCTAGCCCAATATAAACCCCCTTTGACAAGGGAAAACAATCAAGCATATTTGTTCTCCAGACGGTGCCCCCCAAAAAATCACTATTTCAAAATGTGTATTCTTACTCAGTTTACAGAGGGGAGGGTCACTAGAAAGTAAGGGGGGGACAACAGCATTTATAAATTACAGATTCAAACTGGTGGTGTAATAGAATTGTTTAACAGCAACCGGGGGAAATGGAATTGTGCAAACGCATTTGTGAGATTACCCCAGACATTATGGAACTGCACACTGGTTGTATAATGGAATTGTACAAACTGTCACGATTTATTGGGCGGTCACTGTCAAATCAAAGAGTCCGCCTGCCCTCCCCTAAGCCAGGTGGCACACAACAAAGTGCTTTGCAGATTCAACTTTAGGGAGGCCTCCAACCTATATAGCACCATTCAGCAAATACCCTCTTTACCACCAATAAGCTAGGAAGCAGGCCGGTGTATTGTAAGAATATATATTGTTTACAAAGAATACTAGAATAGTCCCAAAAACATCAGCCACCAACGCTGTGAGACTCCACAACATCACCATTTCAAATTACTTGCACCAGTTGACTGACTAATGGACTTTCAGATACTGCAACACACAGGTACAATTTAGAGATGGGCAGTCATCACTTTACATCTGATGCCTTGCAATTCAACACGTTGAAACTTGTAAAACACACAGTGATTGCTTAGTTTGTTACCACACTCTTTTCTTCCAGCAACCCCCACCTTCCAGACATCAAGCATATATGACCCCTTTGGTGTGAGGCCAAGGTACAGGGAGTGGGAGTGCAATGGGAACATCATTTTGGCTTTTTATCTAAAAGGTATAGTTTGGGAATGAACGCTCTGGGAAACATTGTTTTTCAACACACAATAAGGTGAAATGCAAGGCTTTGGGGATTCTGGTTCGACAATAAATGGGACATTTAATTTTGCACCACTCATACAAGGGAACTGCACTGCTTTGGGAATCTTGTTTAAAAGGAATGGGAACATTTGTTTTACACACTCTACATTCACTTGAAAGGCCGAGTTTTAGGGTTACTTCTTTTTGGTGTTGGGCACCCCCCCCCCATTCTGAACAGAAATCGGGGGTTTCAGAGAAATAGTCATCCAACTACTTATTGTCTAGACCGGCTCTAACACACTTGGCATGAACTTTGTTTTTTCGAACTCTAACAACACTCATCCCGTGATTTTCCAATATGGGAATTCATTGATTTAACTTTAATTAAATGTGCTAAGGGTCTACACGGTTTCACCTCTCCCCTACAATTTAATCAAAAGGATTAAGGCAGGCAGTTCCCAGCACAATTCCATTTATATGGATAGAGTGGTTTTCTATGGGGGAAATAATTTGAGTTATATTTAATAAAATGTGCCATGGGTCTACCTAGTTCCACCCCCCTACCCGTTATGCAAGATGGAGATTAAGGTTGGCAGATTCCTGCCACACTTTTCTGGGCATTTGGATTAATCTACTTACATGGGAGACCTTGGTTATGGGGCATCTAGGGAAACAGCAGGGCTCCCCTGAGAACAGCACAGATCTGGTCAAAGGCTTCGGTCAAAGATTGTCCCCAGCACCCAGTCGTCCTCTGGCACCTCAGATGACAGGCCCAGCTAACTTCTAGAATTCCCAGTTTCTGTTTCCCATGCAAGATTTAAGGCCTTCCCAGGTAAAAAGCTATTCTCCTGGCAAGGCTTACCCTGATGGCCTTGGTAGCTCTCCTTGTCTCACTGCTAGCTGTTCCTCGCAAAAGTCCAGAAGTAGACTACCTCCAGGAATAGAGTGGAAAAATTGAAGTCCCCTCTAAGTTTGAAAACTGATCTCTTATAGAGCTGATGACACTTACATATTATGATTCCCACAATACGGATTGGCTAGCTCTCGCCCTCCCCACCCACCATATATGCCCATTGACTGCTGATACGACAAGGAGTTGGGAGGTGTGGATGATGGAGGCTGAGGGAGAAGAAAAATTAATCATCCCAAAATGACAGGTGGGTTTACCTTTTCTGTGTTCTTACAATCTTACGCAAAACAGAAAAGTGATGGCTGGAAGGTTTTGAATTAATCATAACCACGGGCAAATCTCTGGGCAACCCTCCAGACCATTGTTTCTCAGCCTGAGAAGCCATTACAGAAGGGGAAAAACCATACGCAAATCAGGCTTGGTCCTACCCCAAAAGGGGCAGTCCAGCCCGAACTTCTAGGTCACATCCCTTCTGCACGAGACCACAAGCATCCCCAGACATGTTTCAGCCTTGTTGGGCGTCATCAGTGAGGAGTAGCTTGGGTCTCTAGGCCCGGCAGACTCGGGACCCATGTCTGGGCATACCCGCCCACTCGGGGTGACTTTGGCAAAACAGAAAAGTGATGGCTGGAAGGTTTTGAATTAATCATAACCATGGGCAAAGCTCTGAGCAACCCTTCAGACCATCGTTTCTCAGCCTGCCAAGCCATTACAGAAGGGGAAAAACCATGCGCAAATCAGGCTTGGTCCTACCCCAAAAGGGGCAGTCCAGCCTGAACTGCTAGGTCACATCCCTTCTGCACGAGACCACAAGCATCCCCAGACATGTTTCAGCCTTGTTGGGCGTCATCAGTGAAGAGTAGCTTGGGTCTCTAGGCCCGGCAGACTCGGGACCCACATCTGGGCATACCCGCCCCACTTGGGGTGACTTTGGCAAAACAGAAAAGTGATGGCTGGAAGGTTTTGAATTAATCATAACCACGGGCAAAGCTCTGGGCAACCCTCCAGACCATTGTTTCTCAGCCTGCCAAGCCATTACAGAAGGGGAAAAACCATACGCAAATCAGGCTTGGTCCTACCTCAAAAGGGGCAGTCCATCCCGAACTGCTGGGGTGGGACCAAGCCTGATTTGCATATGCTATTTTCCCTTCAGTAATGGCTTGGCAGGCGAAGAACGATGGTCTGGAGGGTTGCCCAGAGCAATGCCAGTGGTTAAGATTCATTCTAAACCTTCCAGCCATCACCCCTTTTATTGCTTCTTAAAATCTTAAAACATGGCAGCTGCCTTAATTTTTCAGATAACTGTAGGCATTTCGATATTTTTGAGTTCTATATTTTATGGCGAGTCAGAAAATACGAATCTTATTTTGGCACACCCTTCCTGGGAGGAGCTATAATTTTTTTCTGATTTACTCTTCAGCCAAAATAGTAAAAAATTCGAGACTTCAATATTCAACCATACATTAATTTCACAATCTATCACCGCACCAACTTTCCATTTCCCCGGAAATATGAGAAGGCCAGAACCATGATTTTCTTCATAACTCAAATTGTATTCATCACACAGAATACGTATTTCCATGGTACTGACGGGCTTCTTATCCCCATGAGCCCAGGATGAGTTCGATGGGACTCAAGATTCTCTTTTAATGAAAGAAAAGGTGGCCCAATGTTAATCTATGGCACTGCAGCACATGGGAGTTCATAGTTTCATATGTAGCCCCCACCTTTTTATAAGTTTAATTTTTCTTCTGTGACACGAAATGAACATCTGTTTGTCAACAGGGCCTGTTCCTGCACAGTGTTTGAAAATACATTAGTGGTTCTGAAGGCCATTTCTTGGGGTTGAGTAAGCCCTAAAAAGGTCATTTCTGTTGGCCACTAATGCACAGCTAATGGGGAAATCTGACCTTAAAGGTAGTTTCTGCTGGCCGGCTTATCTGAATCCTCCAGAATTTTCGATCTAGTTCTTTATATTTCTTTTGTATTTAACTGAATCCCAGGCCTGTTTTCTCCTAGAGGGCCTCAGCCAAAGGCCCTAAGGCCGCAGTTTCCTATAAGTGGAAAGGAATAAACTGCATCCATACTTCTGAAAGTACAGCTTTTAAATTGACAAGATTCTCTTTTCATTAAAGAAAAGGTGGCCCAATGTTAATCTATGGCACTGCAGCACATGGGAGTTCAAAGTTTCATATGTAGCCCCCACCTTTTTATAAGTTTAATTTTTCTTCTGTGACACGAAATGAACATCTGTTTATCAACAGGGCCTGTTCCTGCACAGTGTTTGAAAATACATTAGTGGTTCTGAAGGCCATTTCTTGGGGTTGAGTAAGCCCTAAGAAGGTAATTTCTGTTGGCCACTAATGCACAGCGAATGGGGAAATCTGACCTTAAAGGTAGTTTCTGCTGGCCGGCTTATCTGAATCCTCCAGAATTTTCGATCTAGTTCTTTATATTTCTTTTGCATTTAACTGAATCCCAGGCCTGTTTTCTCCTAGAGGGCCTCAGCCAAAGGCCTTAAGGTCGCAGTTTCCTATAAGTGGAAAGGAATAAACTGCATCCATACTTCTGAAAGTACAGCTTTTAAATTGGCAAGATGTGTTTATATGTAACATTTAATATTATATCTGGGCATGTGGGTTACAATACAATCTTTCTTTATATACTGTTTGGACCAATATAAGTCCACTTTTGGTATTATTCACACATAGGCCACAATTACATAGAAACCAGTGTTTATTTTTACACAAAATGAAATAGGCCTTTCCCTTTAATTGAAATGTTGTCATTTTATTTATTTATTGATTCATGTTTTTCATTTGAGTAAAACTCAACCTTTGAAAAGAAAGAAACTCATGCAATACAGCTTTTAAAAAAGTACAACATAATAAAATAGCAAAATCCAATAATTTACAAAACTCTATAAAATCAAAAGTTAATCAAATACAGCAATTAGGCATAGTTTTATATATGACCAACGGAATAGTATGCATACAATTCAGATCTTGATTTCTAAATTTGATTCATTAAATTCGTTTAATGGAATTTCCAGAAGTAATAAAAAATGTTAAAATCCCAGATGTCTCAGCCAAGCAAAGTTCTAGAATAAAACCAAATGAAACGATTACAACAGCTGTGGTTTGACCCGCTAGGTATCTGTTCTAGAGTTCATCTCTATCCGCAAATGTTGAGGCTCGTATCATTTTATTTAGATAACGTTTTCGAATAGATCCCAGCCCTGGACAATCTAGCACGCAGTGTTAAGTCTTTTCAGTGATATCTTCATTTTTTGCAGAACCTACAAAGTCTGTCAGGTGGTAAAACCCTACCATATCTGATGAGAATGTGTTTGGACTTTAACATATTCCATCAAAAATTAGTAAAGATCATTCTAGTCATCCTATTGGGATAGATACCAAGATATGGAGCCAAGACTCCTTGCCTATTGTAATCTGTTTTTAAATGTACAAAATAAGAGTAAGAGTGAAATTGATCAATGGTCAAAATCCAATCATGTTGATAAAGCAGCTTTTTCACCATTACTGGAGAGTCAGTCAGATCTTGGATCATACAGCTAATGTTTTCTTGTATCGTGGAACATAAAGTTCTTATTGTAGTCATATGTGAGCCAACTTGTGAGATGTAAAGTTGGTTAAAATCTTCAAAGAGAGAATTCTTAGTTGGGATCAGGATTTTCCATAAGAGAATTTTCCAGTAGGCATGTGATTGCAGAGAAGAGATGCCCAGTTTGTATCACACAATCGCTCCTGGCAGGCTTAAAGGGAGTCTCAGTACAGCTTGTCAAATCTTTCCGTCCTCAGTGTGCAAGTATTTTAGAAGCGCAAAGAGATGGGTCTCAATGTCAGAGTAATTTAGGCACAAGTTTTGCCTCGTAGTAGCGAATTATAGGTTTAAGGGAGAATTTACCGAATATTGCTTCAATCATTCGCATTTGAACGATTGACTTTGTGACTAAATTACTCAGCCACACCATGCTTTTATACAATGTTGGTCTGGCAAATACTGGGAATCCTAAATACACTAATGATCCTGCACACTGGATTGGTGTTGTACCTATGTTCCACTTAAAGCTACTTCGCTTCTTATTTTTTGAAAATCAAATTTTTGGGGTTTTAGCAGGATTGACAGAGAGTCTGTGAAGTTTATATAGGCTACAAATGACGAAATCAGACACTGAAGACCTATTCTAGTAGCATCAAATAGAAAGAAGCCGGCAGCTTGAGAAAGCCACTGAAAACAGAGATTCGAGATTTTTGGTGCAATTAATGAAGCATCATTTAGAACTTCCATGATAGCTGGCAGGTACAGATTAAACAAACACATAGCAATCATGCAACTCCTCTATCAGTTGGGATCTCTCTAGAGAACCTTCTGTAGTTATTTAATAAGACCTGGATGGAGGTGTTGTGCTGAAGCGCAATTAACAGGTTGAGAATATCATAGGGGATTCCCCAACCTGCCAATTTCCTCCAGAGTAACTCCAGAGTAACTCACGATCAAGTGCATCAAAAACTTCTAAGTTAAGAGAAGCGCCGTAGATAGCAGTATATTTTCCATTTAGTACAAGATCCTGAATCGTATTAATCATCAATGCATTGAGTGAAGTTCCCATATTTCATCTAAAGCCAGTTTACCATTTAGAGAGTAATACCTTCTCAACTAGCCATGCTTCCAGATGGTAAAGTATTCTTGATGCAAATATTTTACTGTCTGCATCAAGCAGAGCTATCAGGCGATAATTCCCCAGGTTGGCTCTATCACCTCTTTTGTATATTGGGACGACATGGGATGTTGACCACGTAGAAGGGAATGTTCCTGTGGCAAGAATGTTTCTAAATAAAACAGAAAGTGCACTGGCCCAAGATTTCATATCTGACTTTAGCACAAGGTTCGCCAGGCCGTTGGGTCCCAGCACACTAGAAGAACTAATCAATTTTATAACACTTAGAATCATATTGTCTCCAAAGTCGAGTTGCAAAACCGCACTAAAGTCCCCTGATGTCAAGCCCCTTTTCCCACTAGAGTCCCCCAGTGCCAAAAAGGTCTGACCAAAATAGGAGACCCATCCTGATTCAGAGACTCCATTTACTTGTAACAGGTATTGTGGTGCTTCACCGGTGTTAATTATGTGTCAGAAAGCTCAGGAATTCTTATCCTTCAAGCAAAGGAGCATGGCTTCTCCGTCCCATTGCTCATGAGAGGCTTTAAATTGCCTCACCCAATTTCAATATCCTTGGCGTATTCTTCTTCTTTCTTCTGCTATTTGGGCAGCGCTTTTTGTTTTGCATTTTTTTTAATTGGTTAAGCTTCTTACGTATTTCTCATTTACGCTCAATCACTTCATGATTTTGGGCATGCTTATGGCTGGCTTTATTTCCCTGCGGTGTCCTCAACACTATAGCAGCACCGATATTAGCAGGAATTTCAGTTGAAGATTTTGAATTTCCATGCGAAATCTGTTGTCCAGAGGTAATTGTTTAAAAGAGAATTCACCCTATCCACTTTGCCCTTGTTCCAACGGACCTGGGAGCCAGCAATGTTAACAATCAGGTCAGAGGCACATTGAGATTTTATGATTTTCCGATTCTAATGGAAAATTCCTGGGAAGTGGTGCGTAAGTGGTGTTGACTGTGGGAGATTCCTACCAGCAGCACAGTGACCACTGCATCATTTGGAACATTTTCTCCTGGATTTAACCTAGCAACTGTAACTTTGCTATTTTTTCCAGGTGGATTTGCCGTGCTGCACCATGAGCCTGTCCCCTTAAGGCTCCAGAGGAGGCACCTGCAGCAGCCTGGCCCACCACTCAAAAGCACCCACTTCCATGTCAGCGGAGCGGAAGTGGTACGTAAGTGGTGTTGACAGTGTTGCCGGGGGCACCGATGAAGGCAAGCCTGAACTCTCCTCCCCATTGCATCGAATCGTCACCTAGAGGAGCTGCACTACGGGACCAAGAAAGTGTGCGATGAGCGCTCAACGGCACCAGAGGCTGAATCAAGGATAAAGACTAGACAACAGGTAAGGAAGCGCCTTGCCTCCTGTGCCTGCCTCCCTGCCCACGCTGTCGCCTGCCACACGGCCAAGTCACAAAGTCCCCTTGCCCTTGAGACAATCCCGCCTCCCTTTTCTAATAAAAACTTAGATAAAGGTGTGAGGGACGGGACATCAACCCATCGATCATTGGATATTCTGGAGGGCAGGGAAGTTGGCTCGCCTCATGTGGAACCTTCACCATCCCCTGAAATAATGGCCCCCAGAGAAGGTGAGGGGCTCAAATTGGTTGTCCAGCCCCAGTTGTCATTAGGTGACCTTGTGGGGGAGAGAGCTCTTGACAACGACAGCCCCTTCATTGCTCTGGAGTCAAGTGAGACGGTGGACCTCCCATCACCCTCTGTTGGTAAACCGGAACGAGTAGAGAGCCTGGCTATAGAGGAGCCTAGTCTTACTCTAAGACTCCCAGACCAGCCTAACATCTTGATCGACCCTGTTGTGGCGCCGAAAACAACCACAACACAGGAACTTTCGATTTTGACTACCAGCATAGTAGGGGTAAAAGATCCAACCGTCTCCATTAACATCCTTCCCCTGATACTGCCACAAATTAAAAAGCAATATGATTCAGCTCAGGACAGAGAGAATGAAGTGGAAGGGGAAAGCCGGCATATGGCAGCCGTACTGGCATATATGTCCCCGCAGTCCTACCCCGAACCAAATACCTCGGAACAGGTGCAACCTAGAGAAAGCCACCTGAATCTAAGCACTCGACTGGATCGAGGGAGCTCTTCCGTTGACAGCTCCATGAATCGAGCAGGAATGTGAAGGAGCAGGTAAATGAACTTGTCGGTTTTGTGAACAGACTGGATGCAAGACTCGAGAAGGAATCAGACATCTCTTGCCAATAGCAAAATTGCCTATGTGATCTGGCCCGTCAGGTCTCAAATGACAAACAGCTACTTATGGAGGCCATTTTGGTAGATCACAAGTGGATCAGGAAATCCACAGAGATAAAAGCTTCCTTGAGTATGAGGCCATTAGACAACCAGCAGGGGAAGCCTCTACTTAATTTCCAGTTACAAAGAACTCTCCGAAACAAGCCAGGGGACCCCTGGTTCTGGGAATAGTCCAAGCAGGCACTGGGAATGCAAAAAACGCCTCTAATGCTAAACTGGGCGAAAACGAGGCAAAACCAAGCTACTCAATGTTTCAAGACCCAAATCAAGCAAATCAGCCCATAACAATGAATATAGATTGCACTCCTTCTGAAGCCCTCCCTACGTCCTCTCAAAAGAAAACAAAAAACAAGCAACCAAATGAAAAGCGAACGGCTCTCGAGCTTTCTTAAGAAATATTCAAACCCCACTCCAGGAATAACTGATACCCCCAGCTAAGAAGAGGAGAAGAGAAATGAAACTAAGTAAAAAGACTCGCGACCAGCCCCTACCGGAACCAGCTCCACGAAGGTGATCTGACCGTGACCAAGTCCCTGTAGTGGACTTGGACTCTTCTGATTGTTTGAGTGACCTGATTGAAATAATTAAGAACAATCAGGAGGAGGAACCTTGGGAGAACATCAGTTTGACAGACTGGCAAGTCATCGACAAATATTCAAAGCTGGTGGATAAAAGGAAAGAAAGCCCACAGACAGAAATACAATGGAAAAGAATGAGAAAAGAGGGAAAGACCGAAAGAAGTATGCACAGGGTAAAAGTCCTTTGAGGAAGGCCAGAAATCTGAATGACCTCCTACGACAAATGGAGGATAAAAGAACACTACGAACTAAACACCAAGTCGAGGCAGCAAGACCGTCTAATCGGAACGACACTGAGCACCACTCGCATACAAGAACTCAGGATCTACTAAAATGTTTGGCATATCGAAGACAACAAAGACAACGAGAGAGAACAAAATCCCCCAGGTCGTCCAGTAAGAATGAGAAAGGGAAAGAGAGGATACCAAAAAGGTCCTGAGATGAGCCGGCCCGCCCGGACTCTTCAAGAGAGAAGACCCTAAATTCCTTCCAAGTAAAACTAGAAAGGACTACAAAAGATCATAAGAAGATCCTCTTAAATAGAAAAAAAAACACACTAATACTGCTGAATCAGCTGATAACGCCAGGGAACTTATTACCCGATGATATCGCTATCATTGAATTTACAGACGAACATAGATCGATGTAATCACCAATCACTTAAGATTGCAGAGAGTAAAGGACTCTGTGATGTCAACAAAGGACAAGCTGTGGGACATAGGATTCAGGCTTAGTATCTTGGAGGTTGAGGGGGGAAGACAATGGCCGAAGGAATCCTCTCGAACCGGGCAAGAAAGTTCCAACCATAAAGTCAAACCAGTGGACTTAAATCCATCGAAGCACCGGCAAATGCATCCTTCAAACCCCCAAACCAAAAAAATCCACCGTACCGAAGAATCCCACAGGGATAGGTCCGGTAAATACTCCCAGATGGGTGACCACCTGAAATCCATCCACCGATTGAAGGGCAGCATTCGGACCAAGTTAAGATATACGGTTGAAAACTCAAGATCAAAAGGGAAACATTCAGGAACTGATGACACCAAGCAGGCACAGGGCGAAAAGAGAGCAACAAAGCCAGACATCCGTTTGGAAAAAAAGAAGCAATAGAGCCCGCAGGATGGAACCGAACGAAGACCTCTCCTGGCCTCATGGAACACCAGGGGCTTTGGACATCTATTTTCAGGGGAAAGCGACTTTTTGAGCAAGTTTGAAATGATATGTTTGCAGGAATCTTGGTTAAGAACAAGCCCACTATGTGAGGGATACCAAGCCTTCATTAACCCCTCATTGAAAGGTCCAATGGGGAGGCCCTGTGCTGGGCTCTTGACTGACTAATTAAAGAGGATTGTGATTTTGACAAGTACCTCTCAGATATCACAGAACCTATTGATGAGTCCATGCTCAAAGATCATAACCGACTGATCCTAATCTGCGGAGATCTGAATTTGAAGCTTTTGGACAAAAAAGGCCAATTGAAGCAAAGATGACATCTGGAAACCTGGGAAAATAGATGGATCACAGAAATGAATAGTAGAGAAATGACAATGCTAAATGGGCAGACACAAGGCGACCTTTCAGGTGCAGACACTTGGTTTTGTAATCTAAGTAGTGCTTGCTTGGATTATTGCTTTGTGGCAGGAAATACACTTAAGTGGATTGAATCATTCACTGTAAAGAAACAGCCTACCAGCGACCACGCGCTGTTGGAAGTGGAACGTTTGTGGTAATCCAAAGAGGCGACTCAACAAAACATACACCCAATAGAACTATCATGGGGCAGAAATAGAATTAAAGCATCTGCCATCCCTAAATTAGTGACTCACCTAGACAATAACATCAAAAAGAAACAAAAATGCAGTGGACTATTGATGACTGCTGAAGGAGTATTAACTTAAGAGAGACACAAACAAAATCACAGCAAATGTAAGAAAACACGCATGTAACATAGATCTGGTCAAAAGGAGAAGGGAACATTGTTCCGAGCTTAGAAGAATCTGACGAAGAAACTCTCCTGACATCGAGGCAAGATTAAAGCAATGCAAATAACGATATAAAAACTGGCTAAAATCTTTTAAGATCTGAAGAGCACAGGCAGATGCAGAACAAATGCAAGCCGCGATCAGCACCGCTAACACAAGGTCCCTCTGGGAAATCATGAATAAGGGCAAATATTTCCAGCCTGCCTTAATTACCAACCAAGTCTCAAAGGAAGAATGGACGAAGTACTACACGGCCCTCTTTAAAGTGCAAGAAGCCACAATGCCCACCCAAAGTAAGTGCAAACCTTCCCCTGGCTCATAGAGATCGACAGGGAAGACATATTATCAAGACTTAAACAATTGAGCTCCTCAAGAGCAGCTGGTCCCGAAGGCATTTATAATCACATGCTAAAAGAAAATAGGGAAGTATGGACTGAGTTTATCTTGACTCTATTCCAACAGATCACAAGAACCAGATCTATACCGCAATCCTGGAAGGAAGCCTTGATTGTCCCAATTTTCAAAAAAGGGGACCGCAATAACCCCAGGAATACAGGCCTATCGTCCTCTTAGACTACATTGGGAAGATCTTCCCCTCGATCTTGCTGAGAGACTTGAAAAACTGGGCTATTAAGGCAGATATTTTGGACAAACGCCAGACAGCCTTCATGACTGGGGTGGGCACTTCTTTAAACTTGTTTCTACTAAACCTGCTAAAGCTATGAGCATTAGAAATGAAAGGGAACATTTATTTAGGATTCATAGACCCCAATCAGGCCTTTGACGCAGTCAGTAGAGATCATTTGTGGGCCAAAATGGAAAAATGGCACTGCCCAGAAGACCTCCTGAAGCAATAAAAGCGCTTTATACCAACACATTAATCCAAATAATTTTCTCAAAGGGAGGGGACACAACAGAGAAGATCCTGACATTTAAGGAGATCAAACAGGGTTGTGTGCTAACCCCTTTTCTATTCGTCCAGTACCTGGCGGACATAAAAGCATCCCAGGAAAAAGTATGAGCAATATCCACCGTAGCTAGAAGGGACTGACTCCCTTGGATCCTTTATGCAGATGACGTCATTTTTATTGATAAAATGGCAATAGGGCTCCAGAGACGAATAGTGGAATTCAAGAATTATCTTGACCAAAACAAAATGAAAATCAATGCAGATAAATCAAGAATCCTGGTAATGCAATCTGCACTAGGCACCAGGAAGAAAAGACCCCTTTCACTTGGAAAATTGAAAAACAGGTTTTTAAAATCGTTGATGCTACAACATACCTCAGGGTCAGAATTAATAAAAACATCAACGAACAGGCACAATATAATTTCATCAGTGAAAGACTAGCTAAACTAACAAACCAGGTGAGGGCCTTGCACTGGAGATACAGAACTTACTCCATGATTCCGATCATCTCCTTTTATAAACAAAAGGTTGTATCTATCCAGACCCACGGAGCTGAGACATTTCTAAACCTGTGCTGGTTAGTATGGGGGAAACTCAAGGCCTATTTTTGGTGGAAAATTCTCAGACTTCCAAACTGCCTAAAAGTGGCAACAATTAGACATGAGTTAAGACTTCAATCCATGGTCTCGATAGTCTTATGGAAAACACTCTCTATCGCAAATGTCTATTGGACAACCCTCCAATCCCTTTTCAGATTTTGGTAAACTCAAGGAACAATAAGGGTGAGAAATGTTTTCGTATCTGGAAACAGAAATGTTGTCATTTATTACTACAGAACAATATCTCAATAGAGAAACTCAAAGAAAATCCGGATAAGGCCAAGAAACTTCTACGGGAGAAGGACTGGGTTGAAACAGACTCCCAGAAGGAACAACATATCTACTGTCATAACATCATCTGGGAAAGGAAAAAACGGAACCCTCCCCCCGCAAGTACCTTACAAGATTCCCCTCATCCCACTACAGGGACCTATTGACGCGCTGCAGACTTAACTTACTGCCATCAAGAGAAGTACAGCGTTTAAGAAGAATGATTAAAACACAAGACGCATGCTGTCGCTTACGTAAGACCCCTGAAGAATTGGTAACTACGAGGCATTTGACACTCTCTTGCCTAGAATTCCAAAGAATAAGGAGTCTGTATTGGAAGGACACTCCCGCCCCGCTGGATACCACCACCGAGGAGGAGTGGTGGGAACGCCTTATGATGGCTGATAAAGTCGGCCAGACATTGGACGCCCACAAACTGCTTGAACAGATTTTTCAATCCCTAAGGGAGGGTGACAAACAGTTTAACGATAAACAGGGTAATGAGGAAGTCACCTAAAGAGGATCAGTGTGAGATTGGAATAGCACATTTTTGTATTTTAAAGGTTGACATTTTAGTGTTTGACCAATAAAACAAAACAAAAACAAAAAGAAATTCCTGGGATCATGAATTTGGCCTTGATTATAGCATGGTCACTAGAGTTACCAAAGGTGACCAGAAATTGGGTTAAATGAATTCCAAGGCCATCATCCACAAAGATATAATCCAGTGTTGAGCTAGAAGAGCCATTAGGCCATGTATGGCCTATTGAGAGGTTTTAGAATGCAATGCCTCATTCAGAGACCATAAACCCAAACCCTATAGGGTAGCCAGCCAACTATGGCCATTCCTCTTTTTAATATCTTTATTACTGGTGGAGCACGTCATCTCAGGTTCATTGGAAGAAGAGAGGCAATCAGAGTTTAGGTCCCTGAGTATCACAACCTTTTTGCTTGGGTCACAGGCCCGCCAGTTCAACACATAAGTCTGGATGTCATCAAGAACAGTGTCCAAGGGTCCCAGCCCTTTGTGCCAATCGACATTGCCAACAAGTAATTCTAAAAGGTATTCTCTCCCTATGTTAATATGGGTCGCTAGCACACCCCGGGAGACATCAAAGGAATCTATTACTGTTAGGTCCAAGCAAGACTTAGTTAAGGTCAGCAGTTCCCCTGAGAGGTGTCCCAGGGTGGCCTCTCGGGCCTTGCACTGCTGGCTGTCAGTAAATTGTAAAGCCATAAAATGTGGGGGCCTACAACAGCCAGGTTTATTGAAGAGTGATTATGGGCCTCATTCCGAGTACGGCGCTAACCAATGGCGCTATTAACGCCTTGGTTGATGCCGTACCCGGACCGGCAGCGCCTTGGTGGATGGCGGAATCACCGCCCCATTCCAAGGTTGGCGGGGCGGTAATTCCCCATTCACCAAGGCTCTTCCCCATTCCCAAATGAGCCCCCATAGGGCTCAATGGGAATGGGGAAGATGCAAATAACGGTGACCGTTCATTACGGGATCTAGTAACTTCACTGATGCCGGCCCGCTTTGAGTCTTTCAGGTAGGTCTTATTGCTGTTGTATATTGTTGTTATCTTGCATGCCTTTCTTGGTTTAATAAATGTCTCTTTCTCTTCCTTAGGTGCGCGGAAGTCCAGTGTGATGCCTTGGGTATGGCGAGCAAAAAGTTTTTCCATTTCCCTCTGAAATCCCCCAAAGTCATGTAATAAAGGATCATCGTGGGTCACCAATGGTACTGACCAACCTGCTGCGCTACCACTCAGGTATGATAAAACAATGGCTACCCGAGCTGGGTCATTTGGGAATGCTCCAGGCCTGCAAACAAAGTGAAGGCGACACTGATTCATGAAAGCTGCGTATTTCTGTGGATCGCCTGCAAACCTCTCCAGTGGTGCCAAAGGAACTGTTCCCGGTAACATGATTTGTACCGGAGTAGAGGTAGTGGATGGCATCGTAGGATTTTGCATTGTTGGGGTGTTTCCAGGTAGAGGCGTCTGTCCTGCTTGTGATTGCAAGTATTGCCTGCTAATTTCTTCGGTGCGCTCTTTGGTCACTAATAAGTCTCTCCGGAGAGCGTTAGTCTCTTGTCGGGCAGAATGAACCTCGGCACGAAGTTCTCCTAACAATTGGGCCAATTGGTCTAATTCTGGATTGGTTTGGCAGGCTTTGCGTTCTGTTACACTCACCTGGTATCCATGGGGATGCCACCCAGCTGTAGGAACTCTGGTATCCTTCTCTGCGGTTCCCAGGTGTGACCAGCGGGGAGGTTCTGCCTAGAATACAGGTGGGCAATGTTCAAGACTGGGAAACTGGGGTAAGCAGCCCCCCACCACCCCGTATGCCCGCAACCCCTCTGGGCCTCTCCTCACCTTGTTGTTAATTCAGGTGTGCTCTCCGTCCTGCCTTCTTGGCAGGGGCGCATTGTCCTTTGTGGGCGAATGGGATCTAGTAACTTCACTGATGCCGGCCCGCTTTGAGTCTTTCAGGTAGGTCTTATTGCTGTTGTATATTGTTGTTATCTTGCATGCCTTTCTTGGTTTAATAAATGTCTCTTTCTCTTCCTTAGGTGCGCGGAAGTCCAGTGTGATGCCTTGGCTGAATTGGGTCTCGCCGGTAAATGATGACGTATTAAGAGCGCTATGATGCGGTAAGTAGGTGCTATGCGCAGCGCTATGATGCCTTGCCTTTGCTAACCTGTTTTCTTTTCTTTCCCATAGATCGCGGTGCTCACCCGGTGTGTGAAATCCCGAGGCGATGCTGGTTGAAGGGGTGACTTGTGAGGTAAGCTTTTCGCCACAATTCGTTATGTTGTAAAGTTTCTAATATCTTGTTTCTTCCTTTTTTGCAGATCCGTGGGTCCGGGAGACGCGCTGATCCTAGGATGCTGTTCGCAGGAGCTGTGGGCAGCTAACAATGAAAATTACAGGTAAACTGCTACTGCTAACGATGTCCTTTTGTCTCCTTACAGATGCTGTTCTTCCGAGGTTCGCGGGTACAGCTGAACACGATGAGCGTCACGTTGCAGGATTGCAAAGTAACGCGAAGCATGTTATCCAAGTCGGGTGTGGTTTAAATAGCTTCAAGAAAGTAGCCCAGGTAAAGTAGTTCCTAGGCTACCACACCCAAAACACTATACCGCATAGCTTGGTTCCAAGGAGCCAAACTATGTGGATGCCTCCATGTTGGCTGGCACTTGAAATAAAGTAATTCCCTAAACATAAGTCTTTATTAAGTATGAGCCTGGCGCCAAAGGCGCCAGGACCGGCCCCCAAGAGGGCCTAGGCAAAGGATGCCTAAGTTTGTTGGAGACCCGAGCCAAGACCCCTCCTGGCCCATGTGCTTGCCATGGGGGTTTCTGGATGTGGGTCCTGACACATGTTGGGCATACGAAAAATCCCCTTGTGCAAGACCGGTCTACACATTTAAGCACTTCAGCTCATTCTGTGGGATGTCAGGGCACTGGGAAGCCAAATGCATAAAATGCAGTAAGGAGCACAAGTAGGAGCAGGGTGCTTGGGTTCTCACCGACAAATGTACCCTCGCCCGTACGAGTGGATGTGTTAAGGGCTTGGGCGAATGAGTACCCACGAGCGGGAGACGAAAGACTGTTAGTAGAGGGATATTCACAGGGATTTCGGATACTGGTGAAGGGGTTCATGACCCCCCCGGTGTATGAAAACCAGAGGTCGGCCTGGTCATAACCATCAATATTGATGGACAAAGTGTCCAAGGAGATCAAATTTGGGAGGTTTGGGGGTCCATTTTCTGCACTGCCCCTGAGGGGGCTGGTATGCTCCCCGCTGGGTGTTGTCCAAAGAAAGGAGCCAGGGAAATATAGGTTGATCCATAACTTATCATTTAAAAAGGGGGTATCAGTGAATGATGCCATTAATGATGACTTGTGCTATGTTAGGTACGCCTCCTTTGACTCCGCAATAACATGGCTGCAGCGGATGGGGGTGGGGGCACTACTAGCAACAGCAGACATTGAAGTTGCCTTCCGGCTACTGCCGGTGCATCCGGAGCACTAACATTTACTGGGCTTTCAGGTGATGGGAAAATTCTATTATGACAAATGCTTACCAATGGGGTGCTCTATCTCATGTGCTTACTTCTAGAGATTCAACACATTTCTTGAGTGGGTGACAAAGGAATGTAACGGGGCACAGGTCCTATATTACCTGGCCAATTTCATGTTTATGGGACAAAGGAGCACAGATGAATGCGCAAGGACACTAAAAACTTTTCAGTAGGCGGCGGTAAACTTACAGGTTCCACTGGCGGCAGAGCAGAAAGAGGGCCCCACCACCTCCCCTGCTTTCTGTCCATTAAGATTGACTGTGAGGCTGGCAAATGCCGACTCCAGGTTGAGGGGGTGCAGGACTTCCCGGGGGCTGTATCTTTCTGCCTAAGGTCACTTTGTGTCAACTGCAAAGTCTGGTGGGACAGCTGAATTTTTCATTCAGAATTATCTCTATGGGGAGACCCTTCTCTCGGTCCATCGCAGGGACTATGACAGGTCTGACATAAACACATCATCACACCAGGTTTTCAAAAGAGCAGGACCTGGTGAATTGGGACAGTTTTTTGAGGGGATTTAAACAGAGTACAGGTTTGGCCAAGGAAAATTGAGAACAATGGTAGTTGGGCCTGTTCAAGGATGCAGCTGGGAATGTGGGCTTCTAGGCCATCCTGGGCAAAAATGGTGCAGACATAGGTGGCCGGACAGCTGGAAGGATGAGGGACTGTGTAGAAACATAACAGTATTGGAGCTTATTCCAATCATAGTAGCATTAACAATTTGAGGGGTAGAGATGTTGTTTTTTGGTCAGACAAGATGTCGGTAGTCTGATCAATCAACAGTCAGAGGAGGCGTGCCCAATGGGGCTGAGGGTGCTGAAGAGATTGGTGTTGCTGTATCTGAGGGGCAATAGACGTTTTCAGGCAAAAAATGTGCCAGGTGTCCTTAGTAATGCGGCTGGTGCTTTGTCACGTTTTTATACCACAGGAGTTCCAGCGATGGTTACCAGCGCCAGACCTAGCAATGTCATCATTCCCCGAGATACTATGGGAACTTGGTGCCCAGAGTTAGCATCTTTGATAGAGGTTTCAGTGTCAAAGACAAAAAGGGCATACAAAAGAACATTTGGGGAATTCAGGAAATTTTGTGAGGGACTGGGGCTGGAAGACATTTGCCATAGAAGTACAATGAGGACATTCCTGGGTCAACTGCATACAAAGGGGGTAACAGTGGGGGTGGCCAGAACAAAAATGGCAGCCATTGGGTTTTTCACAGGATTAGAAGGAAGGCCCCTCCCATCCGCTGATTTCACCATAAAAAAGGCCCTATCCAGCTGGAAGAGGGCAGCAGTGCCAGGGGGGGATAGTAGGAGTTCACTAGACCAAGACAAATTAACAGCGATATTATGGGTACTGGGGCGGTGTGGGGGGACCTACAGACATGACTGGGAGATTGCATTGGTCAGGGCAGTCTATGTCACTGTATTTTTTGGTGCCTTCAGGATTAGAAAGGTGTTGGAGAGATCCACAACCGACTTGGTGGGAAGACTGTGCAGGGACAACCTGTCATTTGAAGGAGGGGTCCCTGCCCACATATGATTGAGGAAGACAAAAACAGACCAGCAGGGAAAAGGGGCCAGGGTGACAATGACGGTGCATACCATGACAGAGATCTGCCCAGTGTAGAGGCCATAGGTATATTTGGGGCACCGGGGGTACCAGGTGGGCCTGCTGTTCTTACACTGGGACAGGTCTTGCCTATCCAGGTACCAGTTCAGGAACATTATTGAAAAAGCATTGGAGAAAGCAGGGATCGGGGGGATGGGATTTGCCCGACACGCTTTCAGAATTGGGGCAGCCACCACAGCCGCAGACTACTGTTACGGAAAAGGGCAGATCAAGGCTATGGGGCAGTGGACATCCCACACATAGAAGAGCTACATCAGGACACACCTCTTGTGTTAGAATGACAAAGAGGCAGGATGAGGCAGAGGGTACTGATTTTGTGAAGAATGTAAAAAACGTGGTTGAATACCGTGAGATGACTAATGTGCTATTCTTTGTTTAATTTTGAGATGGTGAAACCAGTGGTGTGGGGCATAGTACACTCGTTCATAAGAAGGATGGAACATGGTGTGAGAACAACCGGGGTTGCTGTTTGACATGGCAGCCTTTGACATCCACTGGATTTATCGTGGGGGGTTGCAAGCGTGCCAGGGGCCTTCTTTGTTGGAAGGACAAATAAGGAGGGGCCTGCCAAGCCCCATGTTGGTGATTTTGCACATTGGGGGGAATGACCTGATGAGATTAGGAAGGAAGAAGCTGATCAGGCACCTTTTTGTCTTTGTTTACATGGTTTGGACGGGCCTGCACGAGGGCATTGCTCACCTGGTCTCAGATCGTTCCCAGATTGAACTGGGGGGGTTCCCAGGCCCAGCACACCCATTGAACATGTTGGCATGAAAATTGAATAACGAGATGGCCGCTTGCCACAGGTGCTTGCAAGTCATCAGGAACGGCCTGTTGAGGGGTCTAGGAAGTTGTCACCAAGACGGGGTGCATTTATCCCGCACGGAACTGAACTATTTTTGCAGAACTATTCGCCCATGATAAGAGCATTGGTATGGTTTTGGGGGTGTCACGGAACGGTGGGTCTGTGCCACCTCTGACAGGTGGGGGAGGACCATGGGGACACTGAGATCTCTTTCCAGGGGAATCCCGAGCTGCAATGGGGCACAGCTACTGGAGGTTTCCAGAAGGGGATAGCGGGACCCGGGGCAGCTGGACCTGGTAAGAAAGGGGCTGCCTCCCGGTAACACCTCCCAAGACCGGCATGGTGGGGAGGGGACAGGGCCTCACCACCATGCTATGCACCGGCGGTGCAGAAAGCCATGGTCTGCCTGGACCACTTGCCAGTAGGAAGTGCATTTATGTTGGTGAGAAAACCGCCAGGTCTTCAGCTGACGTCTAAATTCTAGATGGTTTCAGATCATCCGAAAACACGAAGGAAGGGAATCCCATAGATTAGGAGGCAAGCCACTAAAAGGCTGTCCTTAGCCAGAAGTGCATTTTTGTTGCGATATTTGTTTTTGTTTTTGTATGAAGCATTAAAGAGAATTTATTTTTGTTTTCTTCATTTTTAGCTCAGTTATTTTGTGAAAAAGGCTATTTTACTGTGTGGCTTTTGCACAAATCTGCCTCATGTAATCAGAAAAATATAAGAGATATGAAGGTCAGCATATAATTTTCCTTATGCTGTGATACAGATAATAATCCCATACATCAAAAAACAGAGCGCATACAGTACTATCCCAAATGCCAAAATATGAAGTCATCATATTAGGGACATGGATGCCGAGTTTGCCTTCTTCTCTTCAGCAAACATTGCCACAATGCCCCAATATTCATTACTTTTCCAAACTGCCGCAGCTATGCCATCTTTTTTCCAGTTTTCATAACGCTGAAGTAATGCATACATTTGGCCAGCCACCGCAAAGGTACAGTGATGCAAATATTGTGCACTTTTTTTCTTTAGTGCAGAATGCAGCAGTTATACACACATTGTTCTCCATATCCACAATACTGCACGAAAGGGCATGGCAACAATAGATGCGAATAGCAGTCTAGAAAGCCAGCTTTTATAAGGGGGGGGGGGTGGGAGTCAGCTTTAGGACCCTTAAGGTAATAATTCTGTATTCTCCGCACCTGTGAGAACAAATGTAATGCTAAGCATTTCACTGCGAGTAAGATAGTTCAGTGAGTTAATGAACTGCTGCTGACTTTTGTGTGTGACTTGGAGGTCACAGGTTTGAATGGTGGCAGAGCAAACTAAGCCTTTCCTATGGTGGTGGCTATTAAGAGAACCTTTTAAAACCAATAGTTAGCCAAAAACTGACAGCACCATGAAATGGTAAATCCTTTCTAGCAAATGCATTATGAAAAAGGTTAGTTTTACTGGTGCCTATCTGATTACAGTTGCATATCAATAACAGGCAATAGAACACATCTTGTCCCATCCCACCAGCCCGCGATACAGGCCGAGCAAAGGGCTATTAACAAGACCTAGCAGCAGATGCAGCACCCCCAAGATGTTTACCATAATCAGAACCCAGCAAAGCTTCTCAGCTGGTGGTGGGGCTGGAGCCAGCGTGGAAAATATAGAGGGCTAGAGGACACTTTTCTTTGTAACTCCATTGTATTTCAATGTTATAGCACAAACAAAACAAACGTCTGACTGACATGATTCCCATGGTGTACAGATCACATCTCATCACCTGGTTACAGAGAAAAGTGAGAATGCTACAGTACCTTGGCCGGATCCTGCGGCACGACTTTTTAAAAGCAGGTTGTGTGTTGGGACATACGTGATCACCTAATATCCAATGCCTCTGCATGCCACTATCAGATATGTCTTTGCACTCTTGCTTACACAACCCTCATGCATCAGCCCTCTGCACCCAACTAACCTGAAATAAATTGAGGGATAAAAAGTGAAGCACAGGGGTCAGTAATGATATGTTCCTGGCGCTGGGAATCAAAGAAGTCACCTTTTGAAGGTAATGTGTGGTGACTTCAGGTCCCAGCATAGCAGGCAACCCTGTAATCAGTATTGCAGCAGGACGGACAAAGCTGTGTTGCCTACAGGTTAAGCATAGAACGTGCCTTAACCTACCGCTCTACCCACCTCCCCCCCTTCCTCTGAGACCAGGAGTTTGAATATCTATTATGCCTTCCTTTCGCCAATTTGTTGGAGCATTCGCAAGAATTATGCGGATATTAGTTTCAGTCATCAGGTGGCGCGATTCCACTAAACGCTGAGCAGAGCAGACAAGTGTTTGGCTTCATCGAGGCTCCATATTGATATGGTCAAGGCACGCGCCTGTACTCTGCCACTGTACCTTTGTGGCTTCTGCTTGCTAATGATTGCTTAAACTTAAGTATGAAGTTATTTTATTTAAAGAAAGTAAAGGCTGGGGAGGGGAGAGTGGGCGGTAAGCATCATGGGCTGGTTGCTGCTGGGAAGTTTGGAATGGAAGTGTAATACTACCAGTAAATAACACCTGCATTCCGAGCTGCCTTTTTGGATGTCCATTGCAGAGCGAGAGGCTGTGGGGCATGTGATGATAAAAACATAACACTGCTTCCAGTGTCACAGACTCTACATGGGATTCAGGACTCGAATCTCGGGTAGGGCTAGTTCGGTAATCCTTGCATAACAGCACTGCAGGGTGAATACAGAAAAGGACAGCAGACAATCCCGAAGCAATCCAAACTATTTTACCCCGCCCTTCATCAGCAACCTTTATACATTTTCAGTACGTTGATTTCAATTCGAGTGGAAGATTCTATGACTTGATTTAGGAAGATTTCAATCCTCCCAATTAGCACAATGTTGTTTTATGTGGAGACAAGCAAGCCGAGCCTCCAATGTCACTTGCCCAGACTTCCAGAGGTAACCAATACAGATGTGCACCGTTAGTGCAATTAAGACTCACAATCTTTATTATCATTCATCTGAAGCTGCTTCTGTTTGTGAATCATAGGTACACTGGCCTAAGCATATTTATTTCTAAAATAACTTGTTAAGCCAGAAGATTGCAAAACGTGACAGTAAACACAGCTTTAGTTGTCATGTTCTTCTCTCCTTCCTGACTGCAAGCATATCATTCAAGATGGCGTCTTTCTCAAAGTATTCAAGGCCTTGTCTCTCTCAATTTTCGGTTCACAGATCGCTGACACCTTTTCTTCTTTAGAATCTCTCTCCTTGCGGTTTTCTGTCTCTTCACGGTGTCCCGGTTTTCCGTTGCGCGACTGTACACCCTGCTACCTTCTCGTGCCTGTGGTATTGGCTATGTTGTCTGGACCTGCTGTCCATCTCGGATTCCCATCTGTAGTCCTGCCACCACCTTCTACTGGGCTAGTACCCTTCCGTTCCCTCGTGCTTTGGGTTTTTGTCGCTCTGGCGTACCATATTGCAAAGCTAAGCGAGTTTGAATCTCGCGGGCTTCTAGGTTTCCTTCTCTGTCAAAGGTTAACGTAGCTTGGGGCCTTCTCCAGCTGACATACATATCTCTCTCTCTCTCTCTCTCTCTCTCTCTCTCTCTCTCTCTCTCTCTCTCTCTCTCTCTCTCTCTCTCTCTCTCTCTCTCGTTCTCGTTCATCTCGCTCTAAATGCACATTAATCCACATACTCATCTCAGTGGATTGAGCATCGCATCCTGATTTAAAGGGACATGCCCTTTTCTTATACGATAACAGTATCTATGTGAAGTTTCTTCAGCCCAGTTTTGATACTTCACAGGGTCTGGTATTGTAGTTTCTTCATCTCAATTCTTGGCATTTCATACGGTCTGGTAATGTAAAACACCCCATGCAGGCCAAAGTATGCCTGAGGGATTTCCTCATGGCATCGGGAGTCCTTGTTCCCCAAGGGGAAGTCTCTCCCGGTGATGTCCCACTTGCCTCTAACCCTAGGCAGGTTATTGCATAACGGGCTCCCCTCTCTAGCCTCATGGGCATGGGGGGGTAGTGGGGTCACTCCCTTGGGGAGAAGGGATAAATTCCCTCAATTCGTCACAGTATCCAGGTACAGGTGTCACAAGCTGCATTGATACTAATAGGACACCCAAATAAAAAAGATGGCGTTAATCTGCTCACATGCACTTTCCCAGCAAAGATGTCAGCAATGAGCATCCCAGAGCCTCTAGAGCACTACTCACTCCTCCATAGGAGCATGACCTGATAAAGCTCTCACCACGGTAGGGGCAGCTCTTTTCACCAGGGGCCAACCTTCTGCTGGAAGCACCTTCTTGGCTTTTGGATACCCAATTCAGCCTATTTGTATGTCCTTAGAAATGTGCATATAGCACTTGCAAGCATTCTTGCAGAGGTCACAGCGCTGAAAAGGGGTTATGATCCCTCGGATCACTGACTTTCATTTCACAAGCGCTGAAGTCAGTCAACTGTCTAGAGATTCAAACCCGCGATCCACCTGTGATCTACCAGAAACACAGACGTAGGTGCACTAACCTACCAGCAATCCTGCTGGTTTAGATGGATTATGACCGCAGATGGATGGCAGGACATGTCTGGTGCTCACGTTAAAAAATCTGCAACATTTCTTCAGACTAAATGTGTTTTCTTTTAATTTTAATGTGTTAAAGCAAGACTTCAACGTTTTGACACACTGTTGATTTTGTACTAGTGGGGAAAGCTACCGTGGCAATTTCTGACTGCTGTTTCGAATTCCTACTAGCAAAGAAACCTGCCAAAAGCTACAATTAAAAAAGCCTGGCAGAAACAAATCTCTGAAATTGCAGGGTTTCCGGAAATTATTTTTTGAGTCCCCTCACCCCGTGATGCCTAGGGAGAGCTCCCGAAATGGTGCTGTATTACAAGCATTGCACTCATAAATGTGCCCAGATTTCAGCTAGAAGGGGATGGAGAAAGAAGACCTTCACCAGGGTAAAATTGCCATAGTGCTAAAAAGATATATTTTTGATGCATTCCTGCATCAGGGCAAAGTTTGCCCTAGTGCTAATGCCATTCCATATTTGCACTAGGGCAAACTTTGCCCTGGTGCAAAAATGTAGTGAAAATGCATCTTTTTTGCACTCGGGTAATGATTGCCCTGGTGCTTTTAATATGCCAAACTGCACTTGCCAAGGTGCAATGATTTTTTAATATGTTCCGGTGTTTTTAAAAATAGGGCAAACTTTGCCCTAGTGCTAATACCATGCAATCTTTGCACTTGCACCAGTGGAAAGTTTCTGTAATCTGGCCCCAGCTAGTAGCTACAAGGGGCACGTGGAATGGGTCTGTGGGGTTGCCAGTCCATGCAGATTTCCTTATTTCCCCCAGGACTTTTTCGAGGGCCTGGAGGAGGGTGCAGCATGGGGACATTTAACGCCCACACACCCATTTAGCATTTAGCCCAGTTGGCCAGGGCTTCCAATTGTATACATTTCAATTAGATGTGATTTTATAACAACAAACCTATTAGTAGGGTTTCGTCATTTGTGAATGTTGCATTGTGTAATTGTAAACAGAATTGTACCCCCTGAACCTCCCAAGCAAGATATGTGTGGATTTAGTTACGGGGATGTTAATGCATTGTTATTTGAATCTTGGAAAGTCTTGTATATACATCTGTGGCCAATCATGCCAAACACTGCTCTTTGTGATTTGTATTTTGTATTTGTATTTTTATTAGATTTTGTATAGTGGTTGACGCCTAAGCGCTAAACAAAAAGAACCAGAGGTTCAAATAAATGAGTCAAAAATAAAAAGAACAACAGATTACTGAGTAAGAAGATTGATTTAAAAGACAAGTCTTAAAATAGGAAAAGAGGATACGGAACGCAAAGAGAGAGGAAGAGAATTGAAGTTCTTTGGGGCCAGAAGAGTAAAAGAACGAAATTGCGATGAAGCACAAGGAGGATGCAGAACAGCAAAGAGAAAAAGAGCTTCAGAACGAAAAGAGAATGAGCAGGGGAATAGAAAGAGATTAAAGAAGAAAGATAGGAAGTAGCAAGGCCATGAAGACATTTAAAAACAATACAAAGGAAATTCAAGAGTAAATGATTTTCAAATGAGAGCCATTGCAAAGAAAGTAGAGCAGAAGTAATGTAAGTAATGGAATCCCGAGGAGCAAGGGAACAAAGAACCCAAACAGGAGCCCGACGGATCGAATGAAGAGGGCCAAGATGAGAAGCAGGAAGGCAAATAAGAAGAGAAGAACAAGCAAGAACACACCAGAGAAGAAATGAGAGGATTAGCAGAAGAAAAAGTGAGAAACTGGCAAGTTTTTTCATGTTAAAAAGTTGATAGAGCCAGGAATAAGAGATAAAGGAAATATGGGTAGAAAAAGATAATAAATAGTCAAGAATAACATCAAGGTTGCGAGCCAGAGAAGAGAAGAAGGAGGACAAGAAAGAGAAGTAGGGGGAAGAGGAAAAGGACTAGTAGAAGCAGGAAAAAAACAGAACGTCTGTCTTAGATGGGCTAAGGTGTAAATAGTGAGACAACATCCAAAATTGGATAACAAGCAGATAGGGAGAAAGAAAAGAATAAATAGAGTCAGTAAAAGATGAAAAGGATAAAACAATTTGTGAATCATCTGCATACAGATGATAAGAAAAACCAAAGGATGAAATAATAGAACCAAGAGGGGAAGTATAAAGAGAAAAGAGAAGAGGACCAAGTACTGAACCTTGGGGAACACCATATAAGTGCAGAAAAGTAGGAGAAGAGTGGCCAGCCCAAAGGTGCGTCCTATAAGATAGGAATGAAACCTATAAGATAGGATAGAAACCAGTTTAACACTGAGCCCCAAAAAACCAAGTCAGAAAGAGAATAAATAAGAATAGTGTGGTCGACTGCTTCAAAGGCGGCTTAAGATCAAGAAGAAAAAGAAGAGATCAGTGTTTAGAATAGCGGGCAGACAGAAGAACATTAGTGAAAGTGCAATTTCTGTAGAGTGATGGGGCCAAAATCCAGAACGTGCATTAATAAAAAAGGAAACTTGAAGATGGCCAATATGCTCTTAGAGCTTAGAAAGAAAGAGAAGAAGAGAAATAGGACGGAAATTAGAAGGCAAAGAAGTCGAGGTTAGGTTTTTTTTAGGATAGGAAGTATGGAAGTATGCTTGAAACAAGATGGAACAATAGCAGTACAGATGGAGATATTAAGGAGAACAGTAAGATAAGATAAGAATGAGGAGTAGAACAGGAGAAAAATAAAGAAGGATGAGCATCATCAGGAGAAGCAGTGGGACGACCTCTATCCAGAACTAAATAAATATTGGCAACCACAAGAGGTTGTAATGCCGCTAATACAGGAAGAGAAGAGTGCAAGTTAGTCAAAGGTAAAGAGGAAAGAGTTGAAGAAAAAGAGACCTGAGAACGAAGCAAAGACATTTTTGAAGTAAAGTAATTAGCAAACTCAGATGCAGAAAGGGAAGAAAAAGATGAGGGAACAGGGGAGGATGGAGAAAGGATATGATTCAGATACTGAAAGAGATAACGAGGACGCAAAACAAATTAAGCAAAAAGAGACCGAAAATGCAATGGTTTAGCAGCCAAGACAAGAGAGCCAGAGGTAGAGTGAAGTCTAGATAAAGAGGACAAGCCGGCTACTGAGCTGCTGTATAGTGTTGTCAGCTGTTCCAAATAGTACATTTTTAAACGTGTAGGCATATTTATTTGCACTGAATTGGCAATGCTATCAATCCTGGTTCTGCCACACTGGCGTAAAAGGCCCCCTGCGGTGCAGGGGCCCCCGCCAGCACATATCCTGGGAGAGGGCCCCACTTGGGGGGAAACAACAGATTTTCTTTTCCTCAAGAAAAAAAAAAAGTTTTGTTTTGAAGTCACTCTGCATTAATAAAGAAATTATTTCTGTAACAGAAATCATTTCTTTATGAAGGCAGAGTGATTACAAAAAGAAACTTTCTTTTGAAGTCTGAGGGCTCCCCCCTACCCATGACTTGGAAGACCCTAGGCTGGAGGCCTCCATGTCATGGGGTGTGGGGGAGCCTTATGACTTCAAAAATAAATAGTTTATTTTTGAATTGACTCTGCCTTCATAAACAAATTATTTCCGTTATGGTTCGGTCATTAACTGAATAATTTCTTAATAAAGTTAGAGTGACTTCAAAAAGAAACAATGGGGCTCATTCTGAGCATCCCAGCCAGGAAACAACGGTGCTTGTAATCTTACAGGCACCGTTGTTTCCGAACCGGCATATTACAGGTCTACCTGCTGGGGCTGCTGTGCCTGACAGGTCGGACCCTGCCGGGTATGGCGGCCATGGTAGGCAGACCCATCACGGAAGCACCGGCACCGTTAACAACGGTGCCGGTGCTTCTGTGTCCCCAATACCATGGTGTCCTATGGGACTCCACGGGAATGGGGATTAACGAAATTACCGGCGCCTGACTTCCCGGCCGCTTGACTTGGAATAGCCCGGTGGCACCGGGAAGTCAGGCACCAGTAATTTATTATGGGTCTGGTGGCAACCTGCTGGTAGCACCGGCACAGTTACCACCAGACCCGTAATGAGACCCAATTTCTTTTTGAAGTAATAGGGATCCCCTCAACCCCATGACGTGTGCATGAGTGTATGGTGAAAGGGTTCACACAAATGTATGGGTCGCTGGGTGTGCGTGTGTGTGTGTACAGTAAACGCGTGCACACTTAAATGTAGGGGTGGTTGCCTGGGTGTGCCTGTATGGTGAAAGGGTGCACACTTAAATGTACAGGTGGCTGCCTGAGTGTGCCTGTATGGTGAAAGAGTGCATATTTAAATGTATGGATGGCTGCCTGGGTGTGCCTATACAGTGAATGGTGTGTGTGCTTATGTACAGGGGCATAACAAAACCTACATTTCTGGGGCTAACCCTTCAAATGTTAGGCGAGGCGCTAACTTCATGGGTGTTGGGGAGGGGCATACATATTTGTGTGGGGGCATCTAACTTCTTTGTGCATTTTAATGAGACTTTTCTAGTGCAGCTTCAATGTTACAAGCAGTTAACCCTCTCCATTAAGTCTCCTATTCCCTCTGTACCCTTCCAATCACTCCCCTGGCATGCAAGTACAAGACCCACATCTCGATTTCAATTGCCTAAAATATTTGGCATTTGAATGCAGGTACTAACAGTGAAATGCTTTACGTTGGTAATTGCAGGGCCCTTATTAACAGCAAGACCAGGTGCCGTTTAACATCTGTGTCCTGTTCTGTCCGGCAACTGCTCTAAGGGCCAGCCAGGTCGATCAACATAGCCCAAAATGTCAAGGCGAGGGGGGGTGCTGAAGCCCAGTCAACTCAATGGTGTTGCGCCACTAACTTCTGTTTAATGCCTTCATTACAATACACAAGTATTGGGATGAGGTAGAGGTACATGGAGGTAATTGTAAGCGATATTCAATCAACACTACAGCTAAGTCAATGCCTAGTCTGGGATGCTGAGGAAAACCCTTATTGATGTATTTTTATATTCAGTTCAGTACTCTGGATGACCACCCTTGTATAACACCCCCCTCTTAGAATCCCCCTGACCCCACTGAGCCAAGAAGTAGGTTTGTTTTGCAAATTAAAAGGTTTATTTGAAAAATTAAACAATATATATATATCACACTTTTATAATAAATTAATATCTGATAGTACACTGAGACATATGATGTGGATCCACAATGGGTAATGTTACAGTGGTACACTTGATTACTTAGGAGTAGTATAGAGGATGAGGTAGCTGAGAGTGCTTTTATGGCTTCAAAGACAACGCAATGATGAATGAAATGCAGTACAGAAAATAACTTGGTATGGTTTCAACAAAAGGCAATGTAATCACTTTTCCTTGACAATTCACTCCCCCTTTATGCAATGTAAGAAATGGAAGGAGAGCACACAGTCTTCAAGAATCCCAACAAATCACACTTTATAATGCAATACACAGTTCCAGTTCTCCCAGCAACCTTAGGGAAAACAGGGATGAGTTTTAAACACAGGCGAATTACTTTAATGTGGTTTGCAAGGAAGTGAAAAGGTGCTAAAATTGCTTTTAATGCCCTCTAGAGGTTCAGGGTAGGTGATGGCTACTTTATATTAGTTCAGGCTCACTTTAACAATACTCTATGAATGATTAGCAGATTGCAAACGAATTTTAGCAAAGAGAAGCAAAAAGCTGCTGATTTCTATAGATGAAGAAATCGGGCCAAATCGCAAATCGCGGTAAATTTCGCGAGTGCGTGTCTCGCGATTACGGGAAAATTTTGTTCCTAGCCCGAACGGTTCCAGAGATACGGACGATTAAATAAAGGTAGTTTTTCGGATTTAAAGTAAACTCAAAATGACAGGTGACAGCTTGCAGCTGCAGAATTGACAGGTGACAGTTGTGCAGCTTTAAAAATGACAGATGACACGATTTCTAGGAGGCAGTTCTACTTAGGTTAAAATAGTTTGGATTAGATTATTTTAACTAAGAGATTGGTTCTGCACAGTTCTGCTAGGTACTCACAATATAAATTTGAACTAGGCCTCGTCACGGATCTGGTCAACACGTCCGGCTGCGGTTCTGTCTGCTCGGCGGGTCAATCAGGCACCGGTTCTGCTCACAGCGATCTGGGTCAGCTCTGCTCTGCTGGTCTAGCTTCTCTGGATTCTGGATGTAACACTGCTTTCTGGGTACTGCTACAGGTTCTTGCAAAAATTCTCGGCAAAACTTCAAACAGCTCGCCCGGCTGTTGAATAGTTTGGTTAGTTTTGAGACCTGCTGAAGAGGATTCAGCTGGTGGATTCAGGCCTCTCTGCTACAAATTCTGGAGTTAATTTCTGCTACAGGTTCTGGAGATTGATGGATTTGAAGTCTGGATCTCTGGATGTGAAGTCGTCGGTCAGCATGCTCCGCAGCAAATGGAATTGAATGTATACCTGTCCCAGCAGTCTCTTTTCATGTGTTTTGAAAATGGGTGTGTGCCTGGGCCTAGCTAAACCTGCCCCTCTCTACTTGTCATTGGCCCAATTCTCCCCTCTCCCATGATTGGGGGAAGGAAATGTGAGTCAGAGTGATGCTGTAGGTGTTATGGTCAGAGGAACCTCCCCTTGTCAGATTGCACACAAATCTATTTCTGACCCAAATACATATTTATCTATGTACCATTTTTCTAATATTATAGATCCAGTTAACATATTTTCTGTAGCACCAAACCATCCGATCCCTGTCTTTGTACGATGTCGTGTCCACTGATGACAGAATTCTCCCCTTATCATCCAGATAACGACCTCTAAACCTTTCCAGATTTTACACAAATGTGCACCAGGGATATGGGTTACAGATGATAAAGTGTCAGATTTTTAACATGCATACATTTGGAGTGAGACCCTATTTTCCGTTAGCAACCCCCCAGAATACACCACAGGGTCCTAACGCCTCTTAAAATGTGCACCGAAAAATCACAAGAATAATGGTATTACTTCTATAATTCTGACAAGTCCGTACTATGAATTATCCATCTTTTTTTAAATTATGCCCTGGTCAAAAAGGGGTGTGGCTTCCCACATCACAGGGTGGAATAACTGGTTTATCCACTTCCCCCAAGCCAGCTTGTTCACAGAGGCAAAGCTGCCCCCCAGTTTCTCCCAAGAGGAAGCTATTTTACGACGCCCCCAATATAACATTTGCCTGAGTCAAGGAAGTTGCATTGTTCTGTCCCTTCCAGTTCCCAGGTGCTCCACCCCTAATCTAATCAGAGGGTGTCAACTCCTTTTGGCAAGGGGCAGCAGGATGCAGCTAGGCCTGGGAAGAGTGGCTGTTAATCCAGTTTCAACTCCTGTCGGGGGTAGTTGTCAGGCAGAATCCAGTTTCATTAAGCCAGGTTTCAGCTAAATGTCACTTTTTGTTCCCAGTTTTCTACATTCAAATCAAACTGACAATTTGTACCTATACATTAAATAATGACTTCCTTCAAGTCATTTCAGAATATAGTTTTACATTGTATCCACCTCTTAGCAAGTCTTTCCTTGGTCTGGTTTTGTTTCATTTGTTCAGTTTTACACAAAACTCTGGTGGTTTTAAAACGCCGGCTTTCTGATAGTGGTGAGTACTGGTAATTCAACCATTTTTGGGATTAAGAAAATGAATTCCCCACAGTTCTGAATTGCTTTTTGGCAATCAGCATTGCCATTCCCAATGGTTTCAGGCTACTGTGTGTGTAGTCCAATGGTAGTTTTAGGCAGTGCCCTCCTGTGCTCACAACATAGGCAAAAATGGGTGGCAGCCTATTCTTCATGTTTTCCCTGTGCACTCTCTGGGGAGTTCTGGCCATCATGATGTTTTCCATGCCAGTACTGCACAGTTTTATGGTAGGGCTTGGATGCATGGGTAAAAACATCCCACATAATGCCTGACTTAGCTACCTGTAATCTTTATTACTCCTAGTCCCACTCTTCCACATCCCAGTACTTACCTATGAGGCAATGAGCCTCATACATAAACTCTGGGACAAGGAAGAGGGACGTGGAGGTAATTCTTGGCCAAGGAGCTGATTTTGGAGGTTGGGGTAGGGGGTGGGAGAGAGAGGGGATCTGTGGGGGGTAGAATTGTGCAATAAATCATAATGGTTGTCCATGTCGAGGCTAAGCAGGCATGATATGTGGTATGACTGGCTAGAGAGGCATTTTGGTGCAGTCAGTCTAGTCATTCCTCAGTTTGGTATGACTTTATTTTAACTGGGAATTTCTGCTAGAGCAGTCCTGCTAAGTGTAATTACCTGGCTAGATTGGTATTTGGGTGCTGCCAGTCTAGCAATTTCTTACAGCGGCATTGTATATTTTTCGGGGCATCTGTGATAAAATATGATAAAAGTAATTTATAATGCGCCTGTACACAAGTGTTTCTATGCGCGACAAGACAAGGGAGGGAGGATAGAGGGAGGACAAGACAAACGATCTCACTAGGCCGTGTGTCATTGCGAGAACGAGAGGTGCAAGAGTTAAGGGAGGGGGGAAGTGCAAGGGAGAGGGGAGTGGAAAACAGGGTTGCAATGCTCTGAGTAAGTGCAGCCAAGGCAGCGCAGCTAAGGGTAGTGCAAGGAGAAAAAGGGTCTGCAGGGTTACAGTTACATCCCCTAAGTGCATGGTAGGCATGGAGACAGTGCAAGGGTGACCGATCAAGAAAGAGCCTGGACTCAGAGAGACTCTGAGGGTATCCAAGCAACCGGTCAGTACAGCAGACAGGTCAGCAGGGGAGGGAGAGAGAGAAAGCAGAGGAGAAAAGGAAGTTTTTGAACTGCTTCCAAAACTTCAGATGGTCCGCCTCAAGTTTGAAGGGGCAGAGAGGCCATTCCAGAGGGGGGCATCAGTAGAGTAGAGAGATCTACCCCCCACTCTCTGCCTGGAGAAGCGTCCAACCCTTAGAGAGTTGGAGGCAGCTGAGTGAAGGGCTCCAGAAGGAAGGTATTTTGGAAGAGAGCGTTGGATGTAGTGCCGGCCCCGGCCCCAGAAAGCCTTGTGGACATTCCAAAGGGTCTTGAACTTGATCCTTGCAGCCAACCGGAGCTAGGGGAGAGATTTCAGAGCTGGAGATATATGATCCCTGGGGTTGAGGCAAAGAATAAGAGATGACGGAGAGTAGAGGAAGGCAGAATGAGAAAGAGACTGTTGCAGTAGTCTAGCCTAGAGAGAACCAGGGCTCTGGAGACAGTGAGCTTCTGGTGGAAAGTGAGAAAGGGAAGAGTCCCTTTGAGGAGGAGCAGCTCGTAGTGGAACTTCATGGTGACATACGAGATTGAGGAGAGAAAGAGAAAGTGGCATAGAAGATGGCACCAAGGTTTTTTGCCTCGCAGGAAGGTTAAGGAAGAGGGCCCAAGGCGGACGGCCAGAGTGAGAGAGGGAACGCTGGTGCCATGGTCCCAATAAGAAGGATCTCTGTCTTACTGGCATTAAGGCAGAGATCGTTGGAGGTGCACCAATCCTGAATCGCAGATAGACAGTTGGGAATGAGCGAGAGAGGAGAGGAGGCTGAGGGGAGCCTGAAGGAAAGCTGAGTCATCCGCATAACACTGAAAGTTAGCGGAGAAGGTAGAGATCAGGTGGGCCAAAGGGGCCAAGTAGAGGTTGAAAAACCAGGGTGAAAGTATAGAGGCCTGGGGAACGCCACAGGTAGAGAGAGATGGCATTGAGATTGGGACCAGGTTGGACCTGGTAGGGGGGACAGTCCAAGAGGAAGGAGGTCAGTCACTCCAGGGCCTGATGCATGATGCCCAGGTTCTCACAGAGCCGATTGATCAGAATGGCGTTGTTGATCGTGTTGAAAGCAGAGGAAAGAACGAGGGTGAGGACAGAAGGAATGCTGGAATCAAGGGTAGAGAGCAGATCTTCACGGGTGTTCAGGAGAGCAGTTTCCATGCCTCTGGCAGCTCTGAAGCTAGACCGATGGTCATGGAGACAACCAAAGGATTCAGTGAGGAGAGTAAGCTGGGAGATGGCAAGCTTTTCCAAAAGTTTGCCCAAGAAAGGGATGATGGAGACTGGGCAATAGTTTGCCGGGCAGGTAGGATCAGCAGATGGCTTCTTGAGGACTGAGTGCACAAGGGAGTGCTTAAGGCAGCGGTATTCAAACTGTGGTGTGCGGTCCCATGGGGTGGCTGCAGCCGCATCCCTCGGGGGCCGCAAGAGCCCAGCATGAAATTATTTTTTCTTTTTACGATTGGAAGAAATGGACAGGGGCAGCTCACAGGGTCGGGTTGAAGCATGACACTGTCTCAGGCACCAATGAAAAAGTTGCCCGCATTTGTTAATGGATATTCATTAACAGACTGTTTGAATAGTACCCAACGGGGTGCTTTGTATTAATATGTAAGTATATTGTGATATTTATAGAATATTTATTCAGCAACAATGGTCAAAATTACTAACTGCATAGTGTCGTAACTAATCAAACTGGCCCACAATGGCCAAAATGGTGGCCCATTTTGACTGGCCCACACTAGCATTTTATATTTTTGGTACAGGTATTGCCCTATAGGCCAGTCCGAGCCTGGCGGCTCATCCATAATGGTGAGGGGGCACCCACACAGTGGCCCCCTCACCCATTATGGAGGAGCTAAGGAGCCAGCCCAGTGAAACAATGAGCACTCTCTCAGCTGCTGTTTACAGCTGAGGGAGTGTTGCTGGGCTGGCTGAACTGTCAAAGGGAAACCCTATTTCCCTTTGACAGTTCAGTTCATTCCCCAGCCGCACATTCTCACTGAGCCATGCAAAGCTGGGGCGTTTTGCTTTGCCAGCATTGCATAGCTCATTGGAAATGCTGGCTGGGGCACTGCATGTCTGTATGTGCCAGGGAGAGCTCCTGCGCCTCCTCGCACATACGCCAGAGCAGCCTGGAACAGAGCTTTTCAGCACCCACATGCAGGCCAATGCAGAAGGTATGTTTATGTTCATTTATTTTATTGAAACCTGTGTATGGATGCGTGAATGCTTGTATTATGTGTGCGTGTATGGTGATGGATGCTCGTGTGAATGATAGTGATTGCTGTATGAATGTGTGTGTGTGTGTGTGTTAGTTTGTTTTGGTCCGTTGAGCTGATTTTGGCAAGTGGTGGTTAGAGGGGGAAGGAGGGCTGTAAAACAAAGGTATTTTAAAAATGCCTAAATGCCTTTGTTGCACAATTCCCCTACCCACCTGGCAAAATCAGCTCGCCTACTGAGGTGTGGTGGAGCCCATGGACATGGATGGTATTTTTTTACTGGATGGCTACTTTATATTAGTTCAGGCTCACTTTAACAATACTCTATGAATGATTAGCAGATTGCAAACGAATTTTAGCAAAGAGAAGCAAAAAGCTGCTGATTTCTACAGATGAAGAAATCGGGCCAAATCGCAAATCGCGGTAAATTTCGCGAGTGCGTGTCTCGCGATTACGGGAAAATTTTGTTCCTAGCCCGAACGGTTCCAGAGATACGGACGATTAAATAAAGGTAGTTTTTCGGATTTAAAGTAAACTCAAAATGACAGGTGACAGCTTGCAGCTGCAGAATTGACAGGTGACAGTTGTGCAGCTTTAAAAATGACAGATGACACGATTTCTAGGAGGCAGTTCTACTTAGGTTAAAATAGTTTGGATTAGATTATTTTAACTAAGAGATTGGTTCTGCACAGTTCTGCTAGGTACTCACAATATAAATTTGAACTAGGCCTCGTCACGGATCTGGTCAACACGTCCGGCTGCGGTTCTGTCTGCTCGGCGGGTCAATCAGGCACCGGTTCTGCTCACAGCGATCTGGGTCAGCTCTGCTCTGCTGGTCTAGCTTCTCTGGATTCTGAATGTAACACTGCTTTCTGGGTACTGCTACAGGTTCTTGCAAAAATTCTCGGCAAAACTTCAAACAGCTCGCCCGGCTGTTGAATAGTTTGGTTAGTTTTGAGGCCTGCTGAAGAGGATTCAGCTGGTGGATTCAGGCCTCTCTGCTACAAATTCTGGAGTTAATTTCTGCTACAGGTTCTGGAGATTGATGGATTTGAAGTCTGGATCTCTGGATGTAAAGTCGTCGGTCAGCATGCTCCGCAGCAAATGGAATTGAATGTATACCTGTCCCAGCAGTCTCTTTTCATGTGTTTTGAAAATGGGTGTGTGCCTGGGCCTAGCTAAACCTGCCCCTCTCTACTTGTCATTGGCCCAATTCTCCCCTCTCCCATGATTGGGGGAAGGAAATGTGAGTCAGAGTGATGCTGTAGGTGTTATGGTCAGAGGAACCTCCCCTTGTCAGATTGCACACAAATCTATTTCTGACCCAAATACATATTTATCTATGTACCATTTTTCTAATATTATAGATCCAGTTAACATATTTTCTGTAGCACCAAACCATCCTATCCCTGTCTTTTTACGATGTCGTGTCCACTGATGACAGAATTCTCCCCTTATCATCCAGATAACGACCTCTAAACCTTTCCAGATTTTACACAAATGTGCACCAGGGATATGGGTTACAGATGATAAAGTGTCAGATTTTTAACATGCATACATTTGGAGTGAGACCCTATTTTCCGCTAGCAACCCCCCAGAATACACCACAGGGTCCTAACGCCTCTTAAAATGTGCACCGAAAAATCACAAGAATAATGGTATTACTTCTATAATTCTGACAAGTCCGTACTATGAATTATCCATCTTTTTTTAAATTATGCCCTGGTCAAAAAGGGGTGTGGCTTCCCACATCACAGGGTGGAATAACTGGTTTATCCACTTCCCCCAAGCCAGCTTGTTCACAGAGGCAAAGCTGCCCCCCAGTTTCTCCCAAGAGGAAGCTATTTTACGACGCCCCCAATATAACATTTGCCTGAGTCAAGGAAGTTGCATTGTTCTGTCCCTTCCAGTTCCCAGGTGCTCCACCCCTAATCTAATCAGAGGGTGTCAACTCCTTTTGGCAAGGGGCAGCAGGATGCAGCTAGGCCTGGGAAGAGTGGCTGTTAATCCAGATTCAACTCCTGTCGGGGGTAGTTGTCAGGCAGAATCCAGTTTCATTAAGCCAGGTTTCAGCTAAATGTCACCTTTTGTTCCCAGTTTTCTACATTCAAATCAAACTGACAATTTGTACCTATACATTAAATAATGACTTCCTTCAAGTCATTTCAGAATATAGTTTTACATTGTATCCACCTCTTAGCAAGTCTTTCCTTGGTCTGGTTTTGTTTCATTTGTTCAGTTTTACACAAAAGTCTGGTGGTTTTAAAACGCCGCCTTTCTGATAGTGGTGAGTACTGGTAATTCAACCATTTTTGGGATTAAGAAAATGAATTCCCCACAGTTCTGAATTGCTTTTTGGCAATCAGCATTGCCATTCCCAATGGTTTCAGGCTACTGTGTGTGTAGTCCAATGGTGGTTTTAGGCAGTGCCCTCCTGTGCTCACAACATAGGCAAAAATGGGTGGCAGCCTATTCTTCATGTTTTCCCTGTGCACTCTCTGGGGGGTTCTGGCCATCATGATGTTTTCCATGCCAGTACTGCACAGTTTTATGGTAGGGCTTGGATGCATGGGTAAAAACATCCCACATAATGCCTGACTTAGCTACCTGTAATCTTTATTACTCCTAGTCCCACTCTTCCACATCCCAGTACTTACCTATGAGGCAATGAGCCTCATACATAAACTCTGGGACAAGGAAGAGGGACGTGGAGGTAATTCTTGGCCAAGGAGCTGATTTTGGAGGTTGGGGTAGGGGGTGGGAGAGAGAGGGGATCTGTGGGGGGTGGAATTGTGCAATAAATCATAATGGTTGTCCATGTCGAGGCTAAGCAGGCATGATATGTGGTATGAGTGGCTAGAGAGGCATTTTGGTGCAGCCAGTCTAGTCATTCCTCAGTTTGGTATGACTTTATTTTAACTGGGAATTTCTGCTAGAGCAGTCCTGCTAAGTGTAATTACCTGGCTAGATTGGTATTTGGGTGCTGCCAGTCTAGCAATTTCTTACAGCGGCATTGTATATTTTTCGGGGCATCTGTGATAAAATATGATGAAAGTAATTTATAATGCGCCTGTACACAAGTGTTTCTATGCGCGACAAGACAAGGGAGGGAGGATAGAGGGAGGACAAGACAAACGATCTCACTAGGCCGTGTGTCATTGCGAGAACGAGAGGTGCAAGAGTTAAGGGAGGGGGGAAGTGCAAGGGAGAGGGGAGTGGAAAACAGGGTTGCAATGCTCGGGTAAGTGCAGCCAAGGCAGCGCAGCTAAGGGTAGTGCAAGGAGAAAAAGGGTCTGCAGGGTTACAGTTACATCCCCTAAGTGCATGGTAGGCACGGAGAAAGTGCAAGGGTGACCGATCAAGAAAGAGACTGGACTCAGAGAGACTCTGAGGGTATCCAAGCAACCGGTCAGTACAGCAGACAGGTCAGCAGGGGAGGGAGAGAGAGAAAGCAGAGGAGAAAAGGAAGGTTTTGAACTGCTTCCGAAACTTCAGATGGTCCGCCTCAAGTTTGAAGGGGCAGAGAGGCCATTCCAGAGGGGGGCATCAGTAGAGGAGAGAGATCTACCCCCCACTCTCTGCCTGGAGAAGCGTCCAACCCTTAGAGAGTTGTAGGCAGCTGAGTGAAGGGCTCCAGAAGGAAGGTATTTTGGAAGAGAGCGTTGGATGTAGTGCGGGCCCCGGCCCCAGAAAGCCTTGTGGACATTGCAAAGGGTCTTGAACTTGATCCTTGCAGCCAACCGGAGCTAGGGGAGAGATTTCAGAGCTGGAGATATATGATCCCTGGGGTTGAGGCAAAGAATAAGAGATGACGGAGAGTAGAGGAAGGCAGAATGAGAAAGAGACTGTTGCAGTAGTCTAGCCTAGAGAGAACCAGGGCTCTGGAGACAGTGAGCTTCTGGTGGAAAGTGAGAAAGGGAAGAGTCCCTTTGAGGAGGAGCAGCTCGTAGTGGAACTTCTTGGTGACATACGAGATTGAGGAGAGAAAGAGAAAGTGGCATAGAAGATGGCACCAAGGTTTTTTGCCTCGCAGGAAGGTTAAGGAAGAGGGCCCAAGGCGGACGGCCAGAGTGAGAGAGGGAACGCTGGTGCCATGGTCCCAATAAGAAGGATCTCTGTCTTACTGGCATTAAGGCAGAGATCGTTGGAGGTGCACCAATCCTGAATCGCAGATAGACAGTTGGGAATGAGCGAGAGAGGAGAGGAGGCTGAGGGGAGCCTGAAGGAAAGCTGAGTCATCCGCATAACACTGAAAGTTAGCAGAGAAGGTAGAGATCAGGTGGGCCAAAGGGGCCAAGTAGAGGTTGAAAAACCAGGGTGAAAGTATAGAGGCCTGGGGAACGCCACAGGTAGAGAGAGATGGCATTGAGATTGGGACCAGGTTGGACCTGGTAGGGGGGACAGTCCAAGAGGAAGGAGGTCAGTCACTCCAGGGCCTGATGCATGATGCCCAGGTTCTCACAGAGCCGATTGATCAGAATGGCGTTGTTGATCGTGTTGAAAGCAGAGGAAAGAACGAGGGTGAGGACAGAAGGAATGCTGGAATCAAGGTTAGAGAGCAGATCTTCACGGGTGTTCAGGAGAGCAGTTTCCATGCCTCTGGCAGCTCTGAAGCTAGACCGATGGTCATGGAGACAACCAAAGAATTCAGTGAGGAGAGTAAGCTGGGAGATGGCAAGCTTTTCCAAAAGTTTGCCCAAGAAAGGGATGATGGAGACTGGGCAATAGTTTGCCGGGCAGGTAGGATCAGCAGATGGCTTCTTGAGGACTGAGTGCACAAGGGAGTGCTTAAGGCAGCGGTATTCAAACTGTGGTGTGCGGTCCCATGGGGGGGCTGCAGCCGCATTCCTGGGGGGCTGCGAGAGCCCAGCATGAAATTATTTTTTCTTTTTACGATTGGAAGAAATGGACAGGGGCAGCTCACAGGGTCCGGTTGAAGCATGACACTGTCTCAGGCACCAATGAAAAAGTTGCCCGCATTTGTAAATGGATATTCATTAACAGACTGTTTGAATAGTACCCAACGGGGTGCTTTGTATTAATATGTAAGTACATTGTGATATTTATAGAATATTTATTCAGCAACAATGGTCAAAATTACTAACTGCATAGTGTCGTAACTAATCAAACTGGCCCACATTGGCCAAAATGGTGGCCCATTTTGACTGGCCCACAGTAGCATTTTATATTTTTGGTACAGATATTGCCCTATAGGCCAGTCCGAGCCTGGCGGCTCATCCATAATGGCGAGGGGGCACCCACACAGTGGCCCCCTCACCCATTATGGAGGAGCTAAGGAGCCAGCCCAGTGAAACAATGAGCACTCTCTCAGCTGCTGTTTACAGCTGAGGGAGTGTTGCTGGGCTGGCTGAACTGTCAAAGGGAAACCCTATTTCCCTTTGACAGTTCAGTTCATTCCCCAGCCGCACATTCTCACTGAGCCATGCAAAGCTGGGGCGTTTTGCTTTGCCAGCATTGCATAGCTCATTGGAAATGCTGGCTGGGGCACTGCATGTCTGTATGTGCCAGGGAGAGCTCCTGCGCCTCCTCGCACATACGCCAGAGCAGTCTGGAACAGAGCTTTTCAGCACCCACATGCAGGCCAATGCAGAAGGTATGTTTATGTTCATTTATTTTATTGAAACCTGTGTATGGATGCGTGAATGCTTGTATTATGTGTGCGTGTATGGTGATGGATGCTCGTGTGAATGATAGTGATTGCTGTATGAATGTGTGTGTGTGTGTGTTAGTTTGTTTTGGTCCGTTGAGCTGATTTTGGCAAGTGGTGGTTAGAGGGGGAAGGAGGGCTGTAAAACAAAGGCATTTTAAAAATGCCTAAATGCCTTTGTTGCACAATTCCCCTACCCACCTGGCAAAATCAGCTCGCCTACTGAGGTGTGGTGGAGCCCATGGACATGGATGGTATTTTTTTACTGGATTTCTATCATAGATGTCCAGTCAAAAATACAATGCTTTCCCCCTTAGCACCCCAGCGCCTTGCATACACACATATCCATGTTGATTGTGTTAGCCTAGTGGGGCCCAGGGGACAGGGATGGTATATTTTTGCTGGACATCTATCATAGATGTCCAGTAAAACATGTCATGCCTGCCCCCTTAGCCCCAGTAGCAGCAATTGCAAACTGTTTGGATATTTACCCAATTCTTTTTAATGAATGTTCTACAGTGCAACATTTTAACCCATTATTTTATTAAAAAATGTATGGGGGAAACCCGCCGAACCCCCCTTGATTGGTTCAGACTCCCTCACTGCGCTCGGTCGCCATTTTTGTGGAAAATAGTTATGCCCCTCCACTTAAAAAATTCACGAACTGCCACTGGCTCTCGGACTGTGTTGGGAACGGGATGGGTTGCCCAGGGACTGTGGTGGAAGCAGGATGGGCGTGAACCATGGGATAGTGGTGGGAGCAGGGTGGGGATAGCCCAGGGCGTGTGATGGTGTGGGGAGAGCCCAGGGACTGGGTAGGAGTGGGATGAGGGAGTCCAGCCACTGCGATGGGAGCAGGTGGGGGAGCCCAGGGACTATACTGGGAGTAGGGTGCAGTGATGGTGCACAATACATGCTGTCCATTTGGCATTTATTTGGGGGCCCGGCCTGCCCAGATTTTGCTCAGGGGGGGCCCAGCGCGATGATTTTTGAAGACCACTGGCCTAGTGGATTTACAATGTGAGGCAACTTCTTTGTTTTGGCATGCTCGTCAGTCTCGTATTCAAAACAATCCAGTGTGCTTATGTATGGACATCACACATTTCGCAGCTCTCTCTATAAAAAAAATAACACCAACACAGAGGGGCGGACCAGGGGGGGTCCCGAACAATTTATTGTTTGCTCAGGGGGGCCTTGGCATAACAAGTTTGAAGACCACTGGATTAAGGGGAGAGGGGAACGTTCCAGTGGCTAAAGAGTGATTACAGAAATTAGCCAAGGCTGGAGCAAGGGTGTCAATATGGTCCTTGATGGTTCTGGAGGAGCAGGGGAGCACTTGTTTAGATGATGCTTTCATAGATCAGACTGGTCTAGAAACCTTGTCAGGTGTTGTCAGAGAGAAAGAGGAAAAGGGAGAAGGAGAGATAGAGATGCCAAAGGGGGCCGAGGGATGAAGAGGGAGAGGAAGAGGTGATAGAGGAGAGGAAGGCCTGAGATTTAGCGTAGAAGTGAGAGGCCAGAGCTGTACAGAGGGCCTTGGAGGGAACAGGAGAGGTAGAGACCGCAACAGGATTGACCAGTTCCTTGCAGATTTTAAAGAGTTTGGCAGGGTTGGTAGAGGCCGCAGAGATGCAGGCTTTAATGTGTGCTCTCTTCTTGATGAGTGTTATTACTTTGACTGACATTTTGGTGCAACCAATCTAGGTATGTCTAAGTGTGGCCTGGCATGCCTTACTGTAATGTTATTATATGTCTACACTGTTCTACATTGTGCAGCCAGTTGGACATGTTTTTATTGTGGCATGGCATTTTTAATAGCTAAGCATTAATGTTCCTGTGCACTGTTGGTGACTTGCCTGTATTGTTGGATTGGTGTTACCCTACAAAACAATTGCAAACACTGTGGCTATATAGCCAATTTTTCTCAGAAAGTATGCTGTATATTGCATTAAAATACATATTTATAGCTTTCTCCTAGTGCAGTGTGTGCCATACCCCTTCAGCAGCACATTTGTGTATATTGCACAAGCGTGACAATGTAGGCCAGCCTAGAGTGTGGCACGACCCGTGATTGTTGCCGAGTTGGGGGGGGCCTTCAGCAGGGCTCGCAGGGGGGGCCCCACATTTTGTGTTACACCACTGTTCTCCCAATTACCCCAGAGGTGAATGAGTGGGTTCTTCTCCCCCCAAACACAATGGATCAAGACTGTCCATTTTAAGGTCCAGCAGCCGGTTTCAAATGAAATTGGACAAAATACCAGAAGAGTGTGGGAGAGGAAACATGGAATAGTACAATAATCAGAAGCCATTAACATTTCAGAGGCGAAAATCATATATCTGTCCTACAGAAAATTGGGAGCCCTGTGGAAACCGTGTAAGTGCACCAAGATTTATTTGTGCCACCAAATCTGTGTCTGGAAAATTGTGCCACACTGATACAATGGAAATGATTGATACTATGCCAGTAAATAATTTACCAGGAGTTTTAATGCACATCCTTTTTGCAGTGCTACTTAATAAGATACAATCACACAGATGGTCATGGTCAATCCCACACACAAACATCAGGATTGCATTCGCAGAAGACCTACAGCTGACAGGCTGCAAGTTCAGAACACCTTGCATCACTAGATTTATATCGCATCAGGTCCTAGAAATGCCAAGGCCACTACAGCCTCTCCACAGCAAGGATCACCAAGTGCACAGACACTTAACCTTGTGCCTAATTACTTGACCACTTTGTTTGCTCGGTACACCCAACTATGAACCTGTGAACCACCACATTCACATATTCAAGAAGAAACTGATTGGTGGTAGGCATCTTTCATCAGTGGCCCCAAATTGGGGAATGCGCTCTCCGTGAAACCTGTGATTTATATAGGCTCGAACCTAGGTGACTCTGCCAAAACTCCTGGAGGTTGGTCTGATCATTTGTTGGTAATCTTCCAATTACTGAGTCTATCTCAGTCTCAGTCATTAAATATTGGTACCAATGAACAGTTGCGTTGTCGGAAAAGGGATCTCGACTGTATCTCTAGTGACGACCTTGAGCAGGATTTACTCAATTACAATCTACTATGGACTGTTATGATTATTACTATAATCTGTTGACATGCTTGCAAAATAATTGCAATCGTATTGCGCGGTTAAAAGTCATTAAAGAAAACAAAAGAAAAAATAACAAATGGTATAGTGAGAATTTGAATAATTTGAAACAACAATACAGAAAAAAGAGAAAATCTGGGTCAAATCTTGAAACTAATTGTCTGGCAGTCAAACTAGCTTTGGATACCTACAAACAAGAAGTTTTGCTCGCTAAATCACTAACATTGCAAAAACAAATTGATTTAGCAAAAAACAGACCCAAAGCACTGTTTCATGAAATAAAAAGCTTCTCTATCCCATATAAGGTTAATTCTCACCTTCCAGCATCAGTTACCATGGCCACTAAGCTTAATTGTTTCTTCCAAGAGAAAATGAATACCATCCGAAACAATATGAATGTCTGCCCGGCTGACTCTGAAGACAGTCCTAGTCTGTCTAATTTCATACACTGACCCAGGACATGCCCTAGATTCTCTTTCTCTCCCATTGGGATGGACGAAATCACTGAGCTCTTAGGAAAATTGAAACCCACCAATCTCAGCTATGATTCAATCCCAGAATACCTGGCTAAACAGCATTCCATGGCTCCTAGTGCACCAATATAATCTATGGTGAATTCCTCACTACTGCAGGGATGTGTTCCTCAAGAACTGAACAAATATTTTCTTACACCACTATTAAAAAAACTGACACTGGATCATAAGGTTCTTTCCAACTACCATCCTATAGCCGGCCTGTTATGGCCTGCTAGGATCCTGGAGAAGGTGGTGACAAAACAACACAGACCTTTGTAGATGAACATGGGATCCTAGACTGCTTTCAGTCGGGTTTTAGGCCAGGTCATGGCACTGATAAACGAATGGTACAACGAAAACCTCGTTGTACAAACTGAGGCACAGCATAAGGCAAAACAAATTTTGCTCCGGGTCTTGTTCAATTACTGGAAATATTCTCTTAATAGTTCATCATTCAATCGGTACATGTTCATTCATATTTAACATCTTTAAGGTCGTAAGAGACATTTATTTTCATGTAATGAATATTGCTTCATAGATCCAAATTATACATCATAAACAGAAATATTATCGACATACTTACTCATATGTTTTAAACAATAAATATTTCTTTCACATATTTTTCTCATATGTTACAGGCTGTTATTTGTTCACGTGATCCAATAATCTTGATAGGTTTCCAAATGTAGTTGCCTATCTTCTAAACTACACGTTTCGGGTAATTAATGCCCGTCTTCAGATTTTAAAGAGTATTGGTTTTCTTTTCTGTAAAACATAAATTGAAATATATTCAATTATTTAATTTATATTCTTTTTTTAAAACTAAGAATTACACTTGTACTAGCTCAAAACTAATAAACTAACTTTTAGAATTCGTATCTCTCTCTTAAGAGAAAAGTATGTTGCCCAGACAGGGTGAATTTCTAAAGCTGTACAAATAAAAAATGTCACTGAGACAGCTTTGGTGTCAGTGTGGGATGATTTGCTGGGGGACGCTGATGAAGGAACTGTCAGCATGCTTGTCATGCTGGATTTGTTGGCGGCCTTCAATACAGTTGATTTTGAATCCCTCATTACAAGGCTGTCCTCAGTGGCACAGATCTCAGATGAGGCTTTAAAATGGTTTGTGTCATTTTTGAACAGTTAATAATGAGAGATTTTGTTTCAAATGTCATGCCTGTCAAGTGCAGGGCCCCTTAGGGGTCTTCGCTCTTGCCTCTGCTGTTTAACATCTATATCAGAACACTGCTTAACATATTCACTGAATTTGGGTTGTCATACCACTCGTATGCAGACGACACCCAAATGTATGTGTGACTTAATCAGCCACAAGAAGCAGTGAACCTGGTTTTGTCTTATGCTAGCAAGATTAAATGCTGGATGCTGGAGTACAAACTCCAGCTGAACCCATCCAAAATGCAAGTTATTGTGCTGGATTCTAAGAGACTGGTACAAAAGACGGTTCAAAGCACCCCATGCCCCTCTCTATTTGGTGCTTCCACCAGATATTCAGGCGCAGTAAAACATATGGGCTGCATCTGGCAGTCAAGTATGGACTGCAACTCTCAGGTCAGTCAAATGGTTAAATCAGTCTTTTATCAACTGAGGCTCCTAAAACCAGTCATCCCTCTTATTACAGAGAAGGACTTGCCAAATGTGGTCGGAATATTGACCAATGCCAGTCTTGACTATTGCAATGCCCTCCTTATGGGGGTCCAAAGATTGCAAATTAAAAGATTGCAGGTAGCTCAGAATTCCGCAATTAGACTGATCTTCTCATTAGGAAGAAGAATAGAAATTTCCCAATATCGAAGGAATCGTCACTAGCTTCTGGTTTCTCCGAGAATCTTGTTCAAAGTACTCTGTCTGGTGTTTAAGTGTATCCATGGGATGGCATCATTCTACCTAAATGCAAAAATCCAGCTGTATTGCACACAGTGATACTTGCGCTCTACAGACCAGCACCTTTTGCAGGTCCCATCAGTTAGAACGACCACATGGGGTGAGAGACGATTCTCTACCTTTGGCCCTCGAGCATGAAATGCTCTCCCATTGGGGCTCTGAAGTCTTGTCTCTGGCTATTTTTAGGAAGAAAATGAAACCCATTTGTTCGCCTAATTTTGGTTTCTTTCAAATGTTAGCCTGAGCTAGTGTGTTGCAGCAACAAACTGACTTAGCTTATATCTGCGCCTAGATGTAGTTTTTGCCTGGTTCCTTCAGGGTATGCGTGTCATAAAAAATAAAATAAAATAAAATGGAAGAACCAGCTGAAATGAAGTAGGACACTCAAAAACCACTTGTTCTGCCAGGATTTCCCAGCAAGGAACCAAACATAACCGCTGCCAAGCTAAGCCCATCCACATCTGATTAATGGGTTTCCCCAGACATGCAGTTAAACGCTTCCTTTCAAAATTCCCTGCTATCAGCCAAAAATAAGTACCGGAGTATTTTTCTTTCAGAAAGATGTCCTGGCTAAGCTCTACTTGCTCAACTCAAATACCTATAATGCTGTAAACTACTGCTTAATTTATGTTATCGAAAAATCTCTAATAAATTTCATGCCCTCACGGCCTAACAACACTCATACATCACCCAAGTAAACCTGGACAGGCAAGAGAGGAGAAAGGCCCATCGATACCTCAGCCCCTGCCAGAACAAATCACAGACTTACTATGGCGTTCTTATTACAGTCCAGCACATCGGCGATTGTTCAGGAGCGCCATCAAAGCCGCAAGACTGGCAGTGGAAAACGTGATAATTCCTGATAACAAAAAGTACTGGCAGAACATAAAATACAATCATAATTTGCAGCAAGGGGTGCTGCAACTACATGGCAGCTTATTCACAAAGTACATCTGAGTGTTCTTCAAAAATTCCAACAAGCTGTCAATAATTGAATGCTTGGTATGCTAGTCTGCAAGGAGTTATTCTCAAACACACCATAGTATTATGCAGTAATGCGGAGCTCAGCTCACTGTGTCAGCCCTGCCACTTAAAACATTGTCATGCCACTTTCTACAAACTTACCAATTGAAAGTGATTTTACATGAAAATCTAAAATCTTTAACTACATACTAAAATATCGTGTGTGCGCGTGTGCGCGCGTGTGTGTGTGTGTGTGTGTGTGTGTGTGTGGCCACATTTACAATGGGTACTCACTCTAGACAGCACAAAAGTAAGATATGTACTCAGAACAGTAATTCACCAGTGGCTAGCCACTTTTTGAAACATTATCATCAGGTGCCCCTATTAAGATTTCAAGACCTTATTACAGGGATTCCAATGAAGAGAGAGTGGGCCTTTTTAGGACCCTGCCAGTCCGATAACAAGGGTGCCGGTAAGATCACCAGCACTGTTGTTTCCGGACCGGCATATTACAGGTCTGCCTGCCGGAGCCACTGTACCCGACAGGTCTGACCCTGCTGGGCACAGCGGCCACGGTAGGCAGACTTGTCACTTAAGCATGGGCACCATTAGCAACAGTGCCGGTGCTTCCGTGTCCACAATCCCATAGAGTCCTATATGACTCTATGGGAATGAGGACTTACATTTTACTGGCGCCTGACTTTCCTGGTGTTGCCGGAGTTGTAATTTTCGGTGGTACCGGAAAGTCAGACGCCAGTACATTTTTAGAGGTCCGGTGGCAACCCGCCAGTAGCACCGGCAGGGTTACCGCTGGGCCCGTAATGAGGCCCAGTGACAGAGAACGGTGTCCGATGTAGAGAGTCGGGTACTGGATTGGTTATTTACCAAGACTGCTGCCCAAAGGCTCAATATATCTGTTCAATTGAATTGTTTGTTTTTATGAGATATGGCGTAGCGCCAATCTTGGGCACTGTAGAGATTATACACAGATGTGGTAACACCATAACAACATAAAGGGACACGCATGGTTGCATGGGTTGACCAGATAATGTCTGCACAAAGCGGGTAACTCCAACTATTCTTTAAAAAAAACTCTCCTTAGACCATGAGGTCCTTGAGAGCTCTGAAACAAAGACAAACATACGTAAACCTGCTGCAAAACCACGAAAATAGCTGTGGGAAATGTCCCATTTTTAGAAGGAGAGCATGTGAAGTGAGGCACATCAATCCCACCAGTGACATCTGTTGTTGCCATTTACAAAGTCATGAACCCTATGAATGCCCTGTAGATTCCATTGTAGGAGATTTCATCGAATTCGATTCCATTGAATTCTTTCCATTGAATTTCACTGCAAATGTATGTGGTGGGTTTGTTAGGGTAATAATGCATGGGGGGGCTTTTGGTGGTTTCCCCCGCATACATTTGTGATGAAATGGCTTAAAAGCAAATTAGATGGAATCGAATTTGATCAAAATGATTCAATGGAACCACACATATCCAATGGCCTTTGAGCGTAGCGATATCTGATTATTGCACGGATCCTCACAGAAGATATGTGGCATCAACATTACGTGATTTTAATTTCTTTGGCAATGTTTTTTTTTTCTTTTCCCTTTTTTACTTTATATGTTTTGGTGACTTAGCATAGCTGTTTTCACCTGATATCTTCAAAGGCTCTTTTTTCCCACTTAAGTTGAATGTAAGGCCTCAGTATGATGGTTCTTCGGGTGCATCACACTGTATATGAGACCCTTCTGCAGGTACAACCAAGTCAGTTCAGCTGGAGAAAACTAACATAAACCGTGTTATTGTCACAAACGCTTGCAAATGTGAAGTCACAGGAACACAACAAACAGTACTGTGACCATATATAGCAATACCAATGCCAATAGAAAAGGAACAACACCCTTACATATAGGAAGAACACAACTCACAGTACTACACCCACATAGCAAATACTTCCAGGGATGATAATGTAGACGCAGGACAGAATACGTACTAGCCTATATGGTATTATAGTAGGTAAGGGGATATGCTGTACCACACAGTGACTTACCCTAGGTGATGAAGAGGACCTTTTACTCCCTCTGGGCTTTTGCAGGCAGGTTTTCCATTTTGAGGTACTTTGTCTCAGTTCAGAGATCATTTCAATGAACAGATCGGTTCTGGGCAAATACTTTGCCAGGCTTGAACCCCACGGATAGTGGCACTTGGAAACCTTCCATCAGTTTCAATGTAATATGGGCGTTTTCATGCCAGCAGAAACTATGTAATGCTAATTCTTAACTTTCTTTCTATTTCAAGAGCTGCCATGCTACAAGAGGGAGTCCCGCAATGCAGTGCAAAGAACCCTTGAAGGATTACCAAAATCCTGTAGCTCTCAGAAGGGAGTCTGCTGTGGGGGCGGGAAGTGATTTCAAATAAGCTTCTATTGGTCTCCTTGGAATTCACCAAGAAGGACAGCCTCCAAGGGGCAATGGTATCCTTTGCCCTGACTGTCCGGAATATTGTCCAGAATTTAATTTTACAGTTACACTAGGAATATGAATGATAGTCAAACTAGGACTATCTAGGCATTGACCAAATTAAATACACAAACTAGCATTTGGCAGAAGGCAATAATGGCACCGGAAACAGGATGGGCTGTGCACCCTCTAAGCCCACTCTCTCTTGAGAACAGGCACTAAAGTAACTTAGCACAAGATGGGTATCCCCTAAACCATGGAACTGGGGAGCAACAATAGGACAAAAAAAGCCCCGAAGGGGAAGAGTTCACATGGAGGAGTACTATATTAATTTAAGTACCCAAATATAGGAATAGAGGTGGAAAAGAATAGTGGCTCAATCATAACAGATTCATATTTTCATATTTTAATAATCATCACAAAACATTATAAAATTGCATAATATATAAACAGTATAACAACAATAAAATAGATGAATTAATGTTGGTGTAAAATACTTATACCAATCTAATACATTAAACCATTCAGTCACAATTTAATTACCACAATTCATGCCCCAGTATTAATCAAGGTAAAGCATCACTATCTTCATGTTTTTTCATTCGAATGATAAGGATGCTATAGAACAGAAAATTACTGCCAATAGAATAAAGTGCTAGGTGCAAAAGAGTAATGAGTACCTAATCAAGATAAAGCATCGTTGTCTCATATTTTTGAATTTCATTTGAATGATAAAGATGCTGTTGAAAAGGAAATTGCTGCCAATGGAATAAAGTGCTAAGTACAAAAAAGTGCTAAGTGCCTAAGTGCCTACTGTACATAAATGATCTTCAAATGTCATTACAGTTTCGGCGAAATCAACCTATCTGGCTCAATTAAGTGAGCCAGTAGTCGCCTTCTTCAGGGCGCACTATATGCTGTAAATGTTGATGCTAAACCTTTGACAATAACACAGTAGTTCTCACAGGTGAAGCTTTAGACAATTCGAAAGACTTGATTGTAGATCTTGAAGTCTGTTAGAAGCCTTAACCCTTGGTGAAACACATTAAAACAAACAAGAGAAAAAAACACACAAAAAACATATGTTAGAATAAAACATGAAATGAAAGAGCCTCCTAATACTTGACACCTCTAGCCATTAAAAAGACCTAGGGACATATATTCACCTAAATTAGTCCTCGTATGGTGCCGAAAATTGTATAATTGTTTCGAATCCGCCACCCAAGCAGGACTGGAGATGAAATTGAATTTACATCTGAAGAAACAAAAATATGAAGCTTATGAGATATCACAAGATTATCTCAAACTTCCAATGCTAACGCACAGTGTCCCCTGTCTCCACAGGGAGTAGAACAGCCCTTTCCACTCCTGCAAACGATCAGACTTCACCCCCCAGAATTTCCCACACTCTAACTGATGCACTTTGGCTACCAGACAGCACCTGACGATCTAACAGTCACCTGCAATGTCTGGACAGCTGATCAGACCTTGATGTAGGCAATGGGGTCTCGCCCATTCTCCTGCGTTGGCCGAATTTACTCTGAATGCTCGATTAGATTGTACACTGGAGGTAACAAATGAAGAGTGCCTAGTTGGTTATGGGGACAGGACACATCACACACTTAGATGGATTGCCCTACCTAATTCTCAAAGGGGTCTGGCCAAGCACTCAGAACGCTCAATTCATAGGTTCACTGGAGGTAGAAAGGAAGTGTGCCTAGCTGTACTTGGGTAAAGGTCAGAATGTGCACTTAGATGGGTTTTGGGGGTAGTAATGGTGACACACTAATGTTTGGGAATGGGAAATTCTTCATAGGCAATAGGTGAGACCCTTACCATATCGGTAAGGGCATGCCATATGGCTGGGCCACGACATGTGGGTGCCCTAGCACTGCACCTTATTAACACAGATATTGCTCCAGTTAGGCAATTACGCTCTACGGTTTCAGCCCACCCATGACGCTCCTAGTCACTTGCTAGCACTGCTTTGTGCTAATAACGGCTTAGGTTAGCCACTGAAATGCACAGTGGCTACATGCAAGCATCCTGTGAGATTGTGCTTATTGTATTACCCGGTCAGCTCCTTTAGAACATGGCAGACTGGGAGTAGCCATGTCTTCTTAAGTTGCTTGTCTACTGCACTCAAAGAATCCTAGTAGCCCGGTCCTTTCCCATGGCAGCATTCTTCCCCTACTAGAAGATACTCTCGGACAACCATCCTATCGCCTTGACTAAGTGGTGGCAGCGCCAGGAAAGAAATCTGTCACAGAGACATTGAAGATAAACTCCATCCGAGTTTAAGGTATGTATAAACACACCACTTCTGCAGACATCAGCCACAGGCACGGCTCTCCATCCACGCACTCTAGAATGCAGCTACGGCTATGACAAATTCAGTCTAGCTAGTCACATAAATTTCGCACCGAAACCGAAGACTTGCCTCAACACCTCTGCCATTGGCATACAGCAACAACCTATGACAAATTCGGTCTGACCTCTTGGGTTGCTTTCTGGAGCCTAGCCAGCCGGTAAAGTCCTATTCTCGTCCAAATGCACACATGCATCTTAAAGTCTACTCTGTTTCCCATATCTAGACTTCGGTCCCAGAGGGCGTACCAACCACAAAGTGCATTGAGGCCATACAAATGGAGAAATGGTGCAATATAAATAACAACTACAATGAAATACTATATGTATCACTACAAAAATACAAAAGTGTTGAAGGTTAAAAGTATTTCACTTCACCAGCACTCTAAAGTGTGTGATCCAAGTGACTCACAAATCTTTAGTACAATCCATTGTTAGACATATATCAATTTAATGTCTCAGGCCTCATGAATGAGGTTAATTTAAAAGTGATGTGACCATATCTAGCTCCTCAAGAGTGGAGGGCACTGATTACACAAAAAATGCCATGTAGAGCAAATGGGCATTAAATTGATATATTTCTAACAATGGATTGTACTAAAGATTTGTTGATTCACTTGGTGGTTGAATCACGCATTTTAGAGTGCCATTGAAGTGAAATACTTTTAACCTTCTATACTTTTGTATTTTTGTATTTATACATTTGATTAAAATGATTTTAATGTTGTGACAATGAGCAGGACCTCCTCTATTGGAAACAGCCACCTATTATACTCTAACCTTATTGTAGTTGGGGGTGTGTGGCCACCAGCCATGCTGTGGAGACGTGTGTGCAGCGGGCTCCCATTGGATCCGTAAAAAGACAAGCCTGTAAAAATACTTTATCACATATTCTGATCCCAGGAGCAAGCTGCGAGCACCTTGCAGAAAGGGCTGGTGCAGAATTGGGCTGGCACTGTGGATCAGCGAAGTGTCGGGCCGTCCCGCAGCGACCGCTAGCAAGATGGCAACTGCCTTGTAACAAGGAGCTGGTAGGCTAAAATGAGCGCTAGGAGAGAGCGCTGCGAGACCACAAAGGGCCAGGGTGTATGGATGCGCAGACCCGAGTGACCGGTGGAGAGCCTCTGTGCTGCCTTCACCATTTGAGGTGCTTGATTGGCAGTGAGCACTCTGCATGAGAGTACGAGTGCATTTAAAGCCTGGTGTCTTTACCCTGATTTGTAGCAGGCGACGGATCGTACCCGAATCCTTTGATCTACAGCAGAGACCCTGTACAAGCGGGCAGCTCTGGGCTGTCAGGGAACTGTGCTGCCTGGTTGCTGCTGCTCATCAGAGCGGGCCATGCAGGAGGCCCCTGCTGGGCACTGATATATAATGCTTACCCTCCCTGGTTGATGACCTAGTGCAATACCCCTGCTGGCCGTCACATGCACCACCCATACCACCCTGAAGACACGGATAACTGTGTGAGGTACTGGAGAAGTGGAACCCAGTGACTCCTGGAACAGACTGTAAGACCAGGTGATGTATTGATCTGCCCCATGTGTGTGGTGGTGTATCTCAGGAGGTGATGGAAAGGCCCTGGTTGATGACCTAGTGCAATACCCCTGCTGGCCGTCACATGCACCACCCATACCACCCTGAAGACACGGATAACTGTTTGAGGTACTGGAGAAGTGGAACCCAGTGACACCTGGAACAGACTGTAAGACCAGGTGATGTATTGATCTGCCCCATGTGTGTGGTGGTGTATCTCAGGAGGTGATGGAAAGGCCCTGTGGACTTTCTCTAGGCACTGCAGTATGGTTGGTACCTGAATGTTCTGGTCTGCTGGGGTGAGCTGTGCCGAGGTCCCTTCTGGTGATTGGTGCCTGGAGTGTGCTCCTCTCGGAGCTGCTGTGTCACAATTGCTTGATGGGCGCCTGAGGCTACCAATGGGAGTTTCCCCAGTGACCTGCTGGGTCCCATTGAGGTGTGGCGAAGGAGGTATCAGTGAGGCAAGGGATTAGCGCAAAAGCTGCTTGTGACACACCGGAGGTGGATTTGGGCGAAGAGGAGTGCTGACTGGTGTCAGGGCTGGAGTGATTGGCAGTGTTGTGGGGGGCCTGGGAGGAGTTAAGGAGGCTTTGGGTGGTGCCAGCAGCTTGTCCAGGCGTGTTCTCCATCCTTTTTTCAGGAAGAAGGCCCGAGGATGGAGAACCGCCCAGAAACTACATCTCCCAGCAGGCCGTGTGCTTCACAGACCTGCTGGGAGCAACAGGACCACACGCGCGCTACTGCGCATGCGCGAGCCGCGCCCAAGAAGCACCGCTCGCAATCCTGGTCACCGGCATGAGAGGACATGTTCTTCCCGAGCTCCAGGAGGCACGCCTACGCGGGGCACCACCCGCCTGCTACACCTCCGGCCCCGCGTACATGAAAAGCTAAGTACACGTTTAACCTAGAGCAAGCAGTATTATTCTGTTGGAGGGAGACGCGCTACAAGCGCTGCAAGATCTAAGTTCCTAGGCTGAATCGAAGCACGGGAAACTTGATTGCTAGTTGCATGCAGAGCATGAATACTAACCCCAAGTTGGAGTGGGCTAGGCGGTGAAGTAACCGCACTACTAAACAAACTTGAACCCCGCAGGGAACGTTCTAAAGGAACGACTTTTCGCACGCACATGCATTGACTTTGTTTTACTATTCACAGCCTGTAGTTGAATCGGATCCGGTGAGACGTATCACAGCCCGTCAACTCGGAAAGGCCAAAGGACCTCGAACTCACGCAGAAGCCAGAGCTAAGTGTTTAGCACTTTGTTTGCATGTTATTGTTTGTTGCCAACACATGGGTAAATGTGGGGTACTTGTGATTTGCATATCATTCATGATATATTGGGCAAGCAATGTGAAACCAAACGTGACACCAGAGCAAATGGTGATTATTGGTTAGAGGCTCCAATACAAAAGCCTTCCAAGGAATAATCTCTGAGCTGAATGTGTGGTACCAGGATGTGAATGTATGAGGGCGGTGTACCTTCAAATGATTACCTGCAAGATCGGCACAGGAGTCGAGGAGTATGTTACCCTATTTTCCCCCTACCCATCCACTGTTATTTCCTGAACCTCTTTCCGGTCATCCTGAACTCCCTCTACCTATCCACTGAACGGATCCTAACCCTCTTTCCCCAGAGGGTTGCGAAGGCCTGTGGTGTCTATTTCCCAGGTGCCAAAACCCAATGGGAAGGGAGGCGTTTGTGCTGCTTCTGCGCCTGTCAAGAGGAGTGAGGATCTGACAGAATTGCGAGCCCACGGGTCTTCTGGCGCCCAGGCAGCACAATCATGGCAGACGTAGTAGCCCTTCTCCAAGACTTGAAAGCCGAATTGGCGGCAACCAGGCAGGATTACCAGAATCTAGCAGGCCAAGTTCACACTCTGACTATCCAGACCCAGGCCCAAGCAACGCCTTTGCCTAGACAACCCCCACCAACTCCAGTACAAGTACAGGTAGCCACGGAGCCAACTTTGCCACTTGCTGCCCCTGAGAGGTATCATGGGGACCCACAGAACTTTGACCAGTTCATCATGCAGTGCCAATTACATTTTTTGACCAAACCCATAGTGTTCAGAACTGCTCAATCTCGTACCGCATTTGTGATATCCTACCTGACGGGAGATGCAGCTTCATGGGCGACACCTTTGGTGCGCAAGGACGATGCCTTGTTGTACAGTTGGGATACCTTCTTAGAAGAGTTTGGTAAAATATTCAACCGCAGGGCGGCGACCTTGCTTAAGGATCGGGAGTTGCTGCAGCTTCGACAAGGAAGCAAGGATTTGGTGACGTATGTGACAGCCTTTAATCGGTTGGCAGTAGAGATCGACTGGCCTCAGGAGAAAAGAATGGCCCTGTTTTATCAGTGTCTAAAAGAGGAGCTGAAGGATTTAGTGGCACAAGTCGACCCCCAGCCTGAAGACTGTTCTACCATGATCGATTTGGCACTACGATTAGACCAGAGACAAAGTGAACGTCGCCAGGACCGTCGTAAATGGGACAATAAACCCATGGTCCGGCTAGATCAACAAAAGACCAGCAAGGCGTCGGAAAAAGGAACCGAAGAACCGATGCCGATCGGAACTGTACGAGGCCCTTTGACTAAAGAGGAGAAGGAGAGAAGAAGAAGAGACAAATTATGTCTCTATTGTGGTAAATCGGGCCACTTTGTCCGAGAATGTACAACTAAACCGCCCATCAAAGGAATCTCGTCGGGAAACGCGGCAGCTCGTCCATGAAGGGGGTGAGGGCGAGCAAATCTGAAGATACCCCAAAGATGCGAGCAAACGTACATCATACTCCGTCTGTTCACATAATGCTGGCCGGTCATCTAAATGTGCAGGGAAAACGTATACCAGTGTCGCTGATGGTCGACTCCGGGGCCACGGGTAACTTCGTGGATGACCAAGTAGCGAGAAGATTAGGACTTCCATTGAGAACTAAGAAACAACCAGAGAACCAGTAAAGTCAGTGGACGGATCGCCATTGGTTTCAGGCCCAATCACCCAACACACGCAACCCATGGAGCTCGAGTGCGGAAAAAGACATCGAGAGATCATCGATTTCGATGTGATCACGGCACCTCAATTTGGGTTCATTTTGGGCTTAGCGTGGTTACGACTCCATAACCCAGTCATGGATTGGGTCACAGGAACATTACAGTTCTCCTCGAAGTATTGCCAGACTAGTTGTAGCGTGGAGGAAAGTTGTCCCCATTTCGTAGGAGGCAGTATTGATGTAGTTCAACCAGAGGAATATGAGGAGTATCGGGATGTCTTCAGTAAGGTGGCCGCTGAGACCCTACCGCAACACAGGCCTTTTGATTGTCGCATAGACTTGGAAGCGGGTGCGGTGCTACCTTGTAGTAGGATTTATGCGCTCACCGAAGCCGAGAACGAGCACCTGAAGGAGTACATCGAAACCAACCTGGCAAACGGTTTCATACGGCATTCAACATCCCCTGTATCCTCTCCTTTGTTCTTCATACCAAAAAAAAACGGAGCCCTAAGAACTTGTATCGATTACAGGGCGATCAATCGCATCACCATCAAGAACCGTTACCCACTGCCTTTGATTCCCGTGTTATTAGACCAGGTACGGGGATCCACTATATACACGAAGTTGGATTTGCGGGGCGCGTATCATTTAGTGCACGTCAGAGAGGGCGACGAATGGAAAACGGCCTTTAGGACCAAGTTCGGCCTGTACGAATACCAGGTCATGCCCTTTGGGCTCTGTAATGCCCCTGCAGCATTTCAACACTTCTTAGATGAGGTGTTACGGGGTTATCTAGATGTTTTTGCCATCGTATACATCGACGACATCCTAATCTATTCTCACAACGCTGCGGAACATCAGGGTCATGTGAAGGCTGTTCTACAGAGGTTGCGTGAACATAAGCTGTATGCGAAACTTGAGAAATGCCAATTTCACCAAACCACAGTTGAGTTTTTAGGATTTATCTTATCACCTCAAGGAGTCACTATGGATCAAAAGAAAGTGCAGGCCATTGCAAACTGGCCCTCCCCAAGTTCCGTGAAAGATGTGCAAACAGTATTGGGATTTGCCAATTTCTATCGCCGGTTTATCGAAGGGTTCGCTAAAAAGGTACAACCCATCACTCAGTTGTTGCGAAAAGGTGTTCCTTTCCAGTGGAACGAAAAGGCAGAAGCAAGTTTCCAAGCCTTGAAAGAAGCATTTGTGACAGCGCCTGTCCTGCAGCATCCAGACCCTGCTAAGCCTTACATCATAGAAACTGACGCATCCAGTTATGCGGTGGGTGCTATCCTGTCGCAGCGAGACAATACTGGACAATTACATCCAGTTGCTTATTATTCACGAACATTACTACCAGCTGAACAAAATTACGTGATAGCAGATAAGGAGTTGTTAGCTATTAAAGTAGCCTTTGACGAGTGGCGTCATTACCTCATGGGAGCTCGCCATCCAATCACCATCTATACAGATCATCGAAATTTACAATTCTTGAAATCCGCCAGAGCCCTTAGTCCGAGACAACTTAGATGGGCTATGCAGTTCTCAGAATATGACTTCGTCGTCACATATCGACCTGGAGTGGAAAATCGGAAGGCGGATATACTATCTCGGTATCCAGAGTCAAATTCACTTCTGTCAAAAGACTTGGAAGAGCCAAAACCGATTGTGGACCCAATCCGCGTAGTGGGAAGTGTGGTGGTGGACATCATATTTGAAAGGATTCAGAAAGCAATGTCTGCACAGGATCTGGTACGATGGGCTAGTGGAAGTCAAGAACAGACCATCAAGGAAGGATTACCATTTTACAAGTCTGCACTGTACTTGCCTACTACACCGCTCCGACAACAAGCTATTAAGTGGTGCCATGACTCCCCTTTTTGTGGGTCATCCTGGAGCATTGAAAACCAAGGAGCTACTCAAACGCCATTTCTGGTGGCCTAGTTTACAAAAGGACGTGCACCAATACATATCAGGATGTGAAACTTGTTTGAAAAATAAGACCGAACACAGGAAACCTGCGGGTACATTGCAACCCCTTCCTACCCCTCCAGCACCGTGGCATACAGTGTCTTTGGATTTAATTGTTGATCTGCCACCCAGTCAAGGATTTTCAGCTATCCTGGTTGTGGTGGACTATTTAACCAAGATGGCTCATTTTATACCATGTAAGGGCACTCCAACTGCCAGCTCAATAGCGAACTTATTTCTACAACATGTGGTACGACTCCACGGCCTACCTTATGGGATAGTTTCAGATCGGGGACCCCAGTTCACTTCACGATTCTGGAAAGCGTTTTGCAAAACTGTAGGAATTGAGATTCGGTTATCTACCAGCTACCACCCTGAAACCGATGGTCAAACCGAGAGATTAAACCAAACTTTGGAACAGTATTTGCGGTGCCTAACACAAGGAAAAGAAAACGAATGGGCAGAAGTGATTTGGCTGGCCGAATTAGCTTACAACAACGCAGTACACGCATCAACCAAGGTTACCCCGTTTTATTGTGCCTACGGCTATCATCCCCGATTTCAACCTGTGCCTCAGGAATCAATACCCGAGGTACCCGCAGTCTGTGAGAGGCAGAAACAGTTGGAGAACGTCTGGCGAATCGCACAGCAGAACCTAAATCTCGCCAAAGCAGCTTATAAACATCATGCAGACCAGAAAAGAAGACCAGGTCCACAATATCAGGTGGGGGATCGGGTGTGGCTTTCAACGCGCAATTTGCATTTACAAGGGTCTCGCAAGTTCTGCCCCCGTTACATTGGTCCATTCCCAATTGAGGCTTTGGTGGGTCCTGTGGCAGTGAAACTAATCCTACCCTCATCCATGAAGATACACCCAGTGTTTCACATCTCTTTGATAAAACCAGCCCCAGCCTCCATAAGATCCAAAAGACCCTCACCTATCCTAATAGATGGCGTCCCAGAATACGAAGTGCACGATATCCTGGATTCACGCCGGAGACAGGGGCCCCTATGGTATTTGGTGGACTGGAAAGGGTACGGCCCAGAAGATCGCTCTTGGGAGCCCGCAGGTAACATTCATGCTCCTCGACTCCTCCACCAGTTTCATCTGTTAAATCCCGCTAAACCAGGGCCTGCTGGAGGGAGGGGGAGTACTGTCAGGGCTGGAGTCATTGGCAGTGTTGTGGGGGGCCTGGGAGGAGTTAAGGAGGCTTTGGGTGGTGCCAGCAGCTTGTCCAGGCGTGTTCTCCATCCTTTTTTCAGGAAGAAGGCCCGAGGATGGAGAACCGCCCGGAAACTACATCTCCCAGCAGGCCGTGTGCTTCACAGACCTGCTGGGAGCAACAGGACCACACGCGCGCTACTGCGCATGCGCGAGCCGCGCCCAAGAAGCACCGCTCGCAATCCTGGTCACCGGCATGAGAGGACGTGTTCTTCCCGAGCTCCAGGAGGCACGCCTACGCGGGGCACCGCCCGCCTGCTACACCCCTGGCCCGCGTACATGAAAAGCTAAATACACATTTAACTTAGAGCAAGCAGTATTATTCTGTTGGAGGGAGACGCGCTACGCGCTGCAAGATCTAAGTTCCTAGGCTGAATCGAAGCACGGGAAACTTGATTGCTAGTTGCATGCAGAGCATGAATACTAACCCCAAGTTGGAGTGGGCTAGGCGGTGAAGTAACCGCACTACTAAACAAACTTGAACCTCGCAGGGAACGTTCTAAAGGAACGACTTTTCGCACACACGTGCATTGACTTTGTTTTACTATTCACAGCCTGTAGTTGAATCGGATCCGGTGAGACGTATCACAGCCCGTCAACTCGGAAAGGCCAAAGGACCTCAAACTCACGCAGAAGCCAGAGCTAAGTGTTTAGCACTTTGTTTGCATGTTATTGTTTGTTGCCAACACATGGGTAAATGTGGGGTACTTGTGATTTGCATATCATTCATGATATATTGGGCAAGCAATGTGAAACCAAACGTGACACCAGTGCAAATGGTGATTATTGGTTAGAGGCTCCAATACAAAAGCCTTCCAAGGAATAATCTCTGAGCTGAATGTGTGGTACCAGGATGTGAATGTATGAGAGGGCGGTGTACCTTCAAATGATTACCTGCAAGATCGGCACAGGAGTCGAGGAGTACGTTACCCTATTTCCCCTACCCATCCACTGTTATTTCCTGAACCTCTTTCCGGTCAAGCTGAACTCCCTCTACCTATCCACTCAATGGACCCTAACCCTCTTTCCCCAGAGGGTTGCGGAGCCCAGGTGCCAAAACCCAATGGGAAGGGAGGCGTTTGTGCTGCTTCTGCGCCTGTCAAGAGGAGTGAGGATCTGACAACTGGGAACTGACTGCCCAGTTTACTTGCAGTACATCCTGCTGCAGCTGGAGACGGGGAACGCAGGCCTAACAGACTGTGCTTGTTGGGGCCTTGAGCTGGTCATAGGTGGTATAGCTCGCTGGCCTTCTGGCCTCAGAACTGTTTGGGAACATGTCTAAATGACACCACAGGGAGAAGACTAAGCAGACTAAAATGGAAGCCTACACATGTGGCAGGGAGAATAAAGCACTGGCCCACAGCCGACGACAATGCCGTACAGATGCCTAACCCTTCAAAACAACATGCGGGGGCAGCAGATCCTTTTGTGGGATGTATTGACCCACTCTGCTGTACTATGCGGCCTCACTCTGCTATCTATGGTGGGAGAAACAGCAAAATGGTGGCAAAACCCTTGTGCGTGCCAAAACCTCCAAAACCGCATTTTCAACACACAAAAAGATGGCTGCACAACCTGCCACCCATGGTGTATGTGTGGTGGAACAGAGCACATGCTGCAGAAAAAGTGCCAGTGGGCTCCATGGCAAGTAAACATAGAGTGCAGAGGGAGAAGCAGCCCTTTGCAAGTGAAACTCCAAAATTTCCCTGTAAATTACATTTACTTTTCTGCTGAAACTTCAAAATGCCTGTACATAACTCTTTCCAACAGTCAAAATCTTGCTTGGCGCTAAAATTCAGTTAATCTAATGAAGCACTGTGAAGTTACAAGGTCCTGAAATGTTAAGAGCAAAACATTTCTCAACAAAACTGGATTGCCCGTGAATGACAATTCCTGTCAAAAGTCTGTGTGCAGCAAAACGGGGCTACCTGTGAGTGACAGCCCCTGTCAAATGGGCTCTCCTGATTAAACTTTAAAGTTGTCTAAAACTAAAGATCTGCCGGATTAGCAAATATAAAAGGACTGTTGCTGAAAGGAACACTGATCTCAATGTTTTGATCCCGCAGGTTTAAATCTAAGAATGTAATTTATCTATGTCATCTGAGGCAACAAGTTTGTTTTATGCTGGATTTCAAGTCAAGAAATTAAGAAATTAACTTAGGCTGGATGGGCCTGCAAGAGGTTGAAAAACAGGTTTCCACCCAAGGGGAGGGCATTCCTCTCAGCAGATGCTCACTGACACATGATAATTGTGGGTTAGGACATACTTTGTTTGCAGCCAGAGACTGAACAATGGCAGATTCTCCTAGGCCAGGAAATGGACATGTGAAAATGTCATAAACTAGGCTTGCAGAAGGAAATCCCAAAGGTGGGGGCTAATCCTTGCCTCCAGAGACAGACAAAAGGCTGACCATTTGCTGCTAAGGAATATGTAATGAACATTTTTTAGAGAATTATAACTCGCTATCAGAAGTGGTGAAAAATATGAAAAGGGCACATTTGTTACTCTAATTTTTGGCCCTACATTTCAAAACGTGGTGGAACTGTGTAGCATATTCTGAACAGGAATGGCAATATATGTGGTTTTATGGGAACTGTATTTATGCTAGAATTGTTAAACATTGCACACACATTCCTATGGTAAACATGCATATTTGTGGAAATTTGGAAAAAGTTTGGAAAATGTTTTCAGGCAAAATGGACAAAATACTGAAAAAGGCGAAACAAGGTCTCACAGCTGTGGGATTTTGATGAACAGATACTCCATAAAATATGTAATCCTTGTATATGATTTTTGTGGAGGTTACAAATGTATAAATATGTATTTAGGACAAAATTCGATTTTGATAGTAGTGGCTAGGGGAGGTTTCTAAATATTGTAAAAATCAAACCATAAACTTGACAGCATCGGTCTTTGATACAATCACTCGGGTGCAAGGCAGAGATGAGGCTCTGATCCAATCCCAGTTCACAGGGCTGAGTTTAGTTAAGCCTGCCCATACACCCATTTTTGTGATGTCATTAGAAAGGATAAATAGAGACAGCTGACAACACATAGACGCTCTCTCTTATGATTCCAGTGAAGCACTCTGATCCAGAATTCAACATCCAGTCTTTAACACCCTTCCAGATCCAGATTCCAATCACCAGGCCAAGCAGTAGCTGAACCATTTTCAGCTAGTGCCTCAATCCTTAATAATTAATCCTCAACTAATCCTTACAACCCAGTGGAGCACTGTGGTGTGGGGAAGCATCCTGAAACTATCTGGCTTGCCACCATAATGCTTGCCTGATAAACTCGGCATCCCGCTTATCTGAAATATCCAGAAACAAGAAGGGCAGATCCTGTGCAGTTCCGGCGACCGGCCTAGCTGATCCTGTCCCACTCCTGATGTGTTGTCCTTCCTTGATAGACCCGATCCATTAATCAGAATCTTGACGGGCCTAAAATCTTAAATCCCAGTGGATTGTCAGTATTAATAGGATGCTAGAGAACTATTGTATACCTTGCATTATCTTGTCCCACCCTAATCTCTGAACTATCCTTAATTTCATAACCAGTAACAGTGTCAAAATGTTAGTTCTATCGTATTCTGTCAATTTGCTAAAGCATCATTTTCATAGTCATTTTTATTTGTGTAACTCTCATCCATTTTCAAGGCAAGGAGGAGTCATCCAAAAAGGGTATTCCAAACTGGTCCTTTATCCTGACTACACACTCCAGGTACAAAGATGCAGAGCCCAATTTGGTCCCACGAAAGAACAGCTGCGGTGGGTCGGGCTGAAATATATGCTCATTTACCCTGACGGGCTAGAGGTGATACATAATGGCAGGTCTCTTTTCTTTGAAAGGCCGGAGGAGACGCACACATGGATGGACATGATGAAGATGACCCCACTTGAGGAGCGGTGAGGCATTGCAAATGTATTGGCAGGCAGCGTGGGTCTGACTGTGTGGTTCTCCTTTGAGTGGCTGGCAGCAGTGGAAAGGCAGCATCCGGCTGACCCTCTGACGGGTGCACACAGTGCGGTTTGACACACCCAAGAAGTGTCTATTCTGGTGAGGGACTATCCACTGTAGGGCAGCAAGGATGTTTCAAAAGTGGGGCACGAGGCACCGCAAAGTTTGTACTTTGTCTACAATGGACGGACTTGTTGCAGTGGCTGCTGTCAATGTCCCCTGTTGAGTTGAACTTTAGGATACCAGTTTGAAGGTATTCGGCTGCTACGTGCTGGTCGACTAGCTGGAGCTGGCTGTGGGTCATGTGGGAGAAGCAGTTGCGTCTGAGCATGCAGTGCATTGCTGGGCAACTGTTGGGGTTGTTGGGCCTTTGGTGGGGGGGGCTTACCATTTTGTTTGTTCTGCTTTTTGGACTATCTGGCCTATCTCCGGGATGCATTGCCTAGAGATGGGGTGGAAGTAGTTAGCACACTACTAACTGATGACATCACTGGGTCCATGCAGTGGGCCATGGGATCCATTGTTGGCACTGAGCTCTGGCTCGTGTTTACTGTGCCATGGGGGGGATGCAATTGGGGTTTGGCGGGGTGGTTGGGAGCGAGTGGGGATATGTCACAGCGAGACACACTTATAGTTCACACTCTATGGCAGGGGGCTTGACAGTGGCCACCTGGAATGTGAGTGGCCTTAATAGCTCTATCAAAAGGAACAGAGTGTTGGCATACCTGCGTAGACACAAGGTCAGGGTGGCAATACTGCAGGAGACACACTTCACAGAAGATAGACAAAAACAATTGCCACAAAGTGGGGAGGTCACACCTTGATCTCCACTTACTCTGCATATGCCAGGGGGGTTCTAATACGGATAGCGCCATCAGTCCCTTTTCCGGGTCCTGCAGATCAAGAAGGGTGATGAAGGCAGAATTGTGCAGTTGCATTGCTTTCTTGAGAATAAGGAGATATGTATAATCAACACAAATCCCCCTAACTACGATTAAACTGCTTTCTTTCACGATTTATATCCCAGGCTCGCTCCTCACAGGTGTTGCTTTTTGATATGGGTCGAGTTTTGACAGGTCTGACTCAAAATATCTGAAACCGACTCTGCCAGCCAAGGCATTGTGCTTCCTTTTGCGGTCCTTTCAGTTAGTTGACGTTTGGAAGGCCATAAATGGGAACACTGGAGGTTCTTTGCATTATTCAGCTATGCATATGGTGCGCACCCGAATTGATTGTGTTCACAGGGTCAGACGTCCTGGGTGAGTTTACGACAACTGAATACAGGACCATGCTCCGCTCTTCCTTACCTGGCAGAGCGTGCCGCCCAGACTGACCATTGCTATGTGGAAACTAAGAGTGGAAGCGCTATACGACGAGACTTTCAGCGAATACATGTGGGAGGCAATAACAGGGTACTTTCAACTGGTAGTATGGAGAGGGTGGGCACATTGTGGGAAGCCTTCAAGATGGTGGTTAGAGGGGAAGCAATATGCAAAATGGGGGCATACAGAAACACTTGGCACAGACCCTTGCTAAGGTGGAACCTGAGCTAGAAGCAGCAGAGAGCAGGAACATGGATTCTGAAGTGGTTGTTCAAGACCTGACAGAACTGTGTCAGTGGTGCATAGCGAACTGGGAGAGATTGGCAAATTTAGCTATGCTAGGTACATGGAAAAACTACATGAGGGGGTGACAAGCCAGGTTGGCTGTTGGCATGGCTCTGCCAGAGCGAGGGGCATTGGGAAATTATCTGTGCCATCCGAGATGAGTGTGTGGACACTTAAAGAGCACAGAGTGAGATTAATTGCACCCTTTTCAGATATTATAGCTCATTGTACTCTGATGACGCCTATAGGGGTGACCTTGACATTAAGGAGGCCTTGCCAATGATCACCCTGCCCCACCTGGAATGGGAAGCAGTGTACGCTTTAGTTGCCGTGATAACCATAGAGGAATTGAAGGGTGCCATCAGGGTCCTGCCATCTGGCGAGACACCTGGGCCGGATGGCCTTCTGGGTGAATATTATGAGGAGTTCATAGAGGAGTTAGCCCCAACACTTCTAGAGATGCTGCTAGAGGCATACGAGGTGGGTACGCTTCCTCGAAGCCTGGAAGAATCTGTCATCATACCAATACTTAAGCCCAATAAACCTCAGTTAGAATGTGGCTCCTATAGGCCTTTGTATATGGTGAACCAAGATAGTAAAATACTCACAGCGCTTTTGTCAAATCGACTGAGGGGCATCATAGGCAGTCTAGTGCACTCAGACCAAACAGGCTACGCCCCGGGCCGAAACATCTCGTGGGATTTGAGGCGGCTACACCACATAATAGGTAGGACCTCGTCTCTAGAGGAGCATCATGCGGTCACATCACTAGATGCCATCAAAGCTTTTGACTCTGTCCAATGGGACTGGTTGTACTCCAACCTGGAGCAGTTTGGCATTGGGAGTGTTTTCTTGAGGTGGGTTCAGCTGATCTACATGGCTCCAATGCCTACGGTAAAAACCGGAAAGCACATATCCACTGGGTGAGAGTTTAAGAAAGGTACCAGGCAGGGATGCCCCCAATTCTCTTTATCTTGACAATGGAGCTGATTACAGTGTTTCTCAGGGCGGAATATGTGAATGCTGGCTTATATATAGATGGGGTGATGCATGTAATCTCTATGTATGCTGATGCCATTCTACCTTGCGTACGCCGTCCGGAAGAAAATCTTCGGTATATGCTGGATGTCCTGGACCAGTTTGCAGAACTCTCTGGTATCACTTCTAGCCAAGCTAAGTCACACTTATTCCAGCTGGCGGGCCTGCGGGGGCTGGGACTTGATTGGCTTCCCTATCTGGACCTGCAATGGTCCTTGGACTCCTTTAGATATCTAGGAGTGAATATTTGTCACAACCTTAAGACCATGCACAAGTGTAACACACAGGATGCTCTAGACAAGGTACAGAAATCCATGATATTCTGGGGTAGGCTGCCTTTATCAATGTTGGGCACAGTAGCTCTCCTCAAAATGGTTGTCCTCCCTCACTTGTTGTATTACTTTGTGAATGTCCTGTACAATGTTCCTAGAAGGTTTTTCCATAGATTAGACTCAGTAGTTAGAGGATTTTTATGGTTATAGGTCAAAGGTTCGAATCAAAAGGTTTGAAATACAATAGGGTCGAATCAAAAGGACCAAAAACAAAAGGTTCAAAAAAAATGTTTAATTTTTTTTTTTGGGGGATGTTTGGGGGATCCAGAGGTATTAGGACAGTAGTGGAGTGGCTATGCTGTGTGACCTGCTCCAGGAGGGGAAGATGACTGACTCTGATGCACTAGTTGAACGCTCTGGTTTAGACAGAGATCAATTCCTGCTGCACTACAGCTTGACACAGGAGATGGAACGTAGGTGGCCTGAACTGCGAGAAGGCATGGAGGGTGATGTTGTGCTAGAGGCAATATACAGTATGTCAGAAGGGGCTCATGTCCTTTCATAGACTCTATAAACTGCTCCTGGACTGACTTCACATTGCAAACTTGCAGGTGCGGGCTAACCGGGAAGACGACTTGGGCAGGACGTTCTTAGCCACTGAGTGGGCACAAGTTTTGCTATATCCTGAAAAAGTCTTGAGAGATACTAGCTTTAAACATACACAATTGTAACAGAGCTCATCAAACACCTTACAATATATCTCAGTTTAAGGGAGCAGCTAGACAGCAATGCCCCAGGTGTGCAGAGGACAAAGCAGGCTTCCTATACATGTTCTGGTCTTGCCCGGTGATCCGACAGTACTTGGAAAATATTGCAGACAGGGTGTCCAGGGGAGGCATAGACATGAAGGAGTGGCCCCCAGAGGCTTTTTATTGGGGTTATTTCTGCGTAAGAAGGGAGCGTGACACATCACAAAAATGAAAGATCTAGTTTGTGTGTTGGTGAAGTACAGAATTGCGATGTCCTGGAAATCAGCAGAAGACGCTAATGTTGCACCGTGGTGGGTGGACCCGCAGTGATGGGTATTGGCAGAGACAATGATCTGACATAGGGCTGTGTACTTTGGACTAAGAGAGACCATTGGTGATTTTGCATCCTGGAATGCTTAAACACATGCATTGTTTGAACTCCTGGACACTATTCACACAGTGCATGGACAATCTTGCATACGTAAGTGCTGTGATGACAGGATGCACTGGTTGGGAGGTAATGGACAGTCTGGGGACTTGTTGGGTTAGACAGACTGGAAGGCAATGTTTGTAAATGTGTTAGTTGGTTACTCTGGTCTTGCATGAGAGGCAGGAGAGTCTCTGTATTTAGAGGGTTAATGTGCTGTATGGTTTCTCATGCACTTGTAATGCTTGATAATTAAACCCAATAAAGTTGTTAAAAAAATTAAAAACATATCATTGTAGTTACCATGCATATAATGAATACCTTGTGTAGAGCGCACTATATCCTTTTCCATGAGAGAAATGGTCATATTCAATTTGCTCATCAGATTTCTGTCCAATATGTTCACTGCTGTATTTCATGAGTATATAATAAGGGTGCTAGCATTGTGTGTATTCCTACTGTAACCAGTATATCTTCTGTCAAAGGAACCACCATCTTAACCCCAAAAAATCCCTGAATGTCCATGACCATGTCTGATAAGGACCTACCTCCTCTCTGACACAGATGTAGTCGCCCAAGTGTCTACTAAGAAAGAGAATGTCCTGTTTCCTATTCTTACCCCTACCCCTGGTTTCTCTTCCGGTACTGGAGTTACTGATAATATGGGACACGTCAAAGCCTTCTGTGGGTAACCCTATTGTAGGTATAAACTTGCACCTGTAGACAAAGGGGGTTCGCTCCTGTAATGATAACCCCACCAAAATGCGGTACAACGCACGCTGGTATTAGTCCCATTTGTGTGTTGTTTGCTGTGCTTGTATCTGCAAGGCATGTGTTTGCTCTTGCTGAATTTGAGGCTGTGGCTGCACTGTTAAGTTTGGAAATGTCTGTCCAACATTGTCTGCCAAAATTCCCAGAGCTCCCAAAACTAGCTCCACCTCTGTCAAATCCTCCTCTGAATGTGTACCCAAATCGATTTACCCTACCCCTTTCTGAGTTCCACCTTCCTCTTGGATAATACATCTGTCCTCCCCTCCCTACATTATATCCCTACATTATATCCCATTTGGTCCTGCCTGCTGGTAACTTTGCTCATATTGGTCTTCTCCCACATTTGTAATGCCAATTTCTTTTGCACCAATTTAGCTTCTTCTCTCTCCCTCTCTTCCTTTCCTTCTCCTGTTTCAACCTACAAAAATGGAAAATGTGCAATTGTATTTCGGGCCACTGTTTCATCTCGATCCCTACTACTTTTTGTTATTACGCTTGTACATCTTCAGGAAGACCCTGACATTAAGTGGCTGATTCATGGAATTTGTGCGCCGAAAAACGGGGATTTGTGCGCCATTCTGCCTGAAAATCCCTGTTTAACAAATGGGGATTTGCAGGCAGAATGGCGCACAAATCCCTGTTTTTCTGTGCACAAATTCCATGAATCAGCCGCATAATATGGTAAAACATAGGGACATTCTTGTCCCATGTTCCTCTTGTTTCTAAGCACCACATTTCCTTCATCTCCTGAATGTAGTGTGTGGGGTCCTCATCTATTTGTATTTTCTGTGTCATAATGATGCTCATGTCTGATGTGTCTGGATACATCACCCTTAATGCCTTCCACATATTTGCCCATCATGATGGTTACCATTTGTTACTCCTGCATATCATGCTCTCCTCCAAAGATCATCTCCCTGTTCCCCCAATATTGAAGCAAATTAACATTTAATGTCACCTCTACAACTAAATTAATTCCTGCAGTTCTTTTTTCTAATTCCTGAATCCACTCGCCTGTGCCTGCTGTGAGGGATGGTCATTTATTTATTAAATTATCTTTATCCATCTGAGACCACGGCACGTACTGAGCCAATCCTGTGACCTTTTTTAACAAGGGAAACTGCATACCCTTCTTTCTACGTGTGGATAATTTCCCTGCTCTCTTCTCTGTTATCACGGCCATGTACCCTGATAGCCGCCGAAGTCTGTCTCTATATAGTGATTCTCTCCTCACATTTACTGGATGCACTTGGAACCAGGGGCCTGGTAACTCCTCCTCATCCGTTTACTGTTCACCTTCAACGTGATCATGAAATTATTCTTCATCCCATGTACTGAATCATAAGCAATGCTGGCAGGCCATCACACACTCGGGACATCCTCCCTCCTTGCTATTTGCTGACCCACTCTGTCTGGCATACCCAGGCTATCCTGCCTCCCCCTCCTTGACACAACCATGTGCAGCTCTCTGAGGCACTCCCACGTTATCGCAGCAAGAGTTGTAGGATGTTTTGTGTTGTTGGGATGACACCTTGGGTAGTGCGCTCTGAGGCGCTCTCACGTGCTCGCAGCAACAGAGGTAGGATGTTTTGTGATGTTGGGATGACTTCCTGCAAGAGATAGAAATGAAATTAGGGATTGCACAGCAGGTGACCTACCTCCTAGATAACTCCAACACGGTTAGGTGCTATGTATGCATGTAAAGCAGCTGTATTCCAAAATGGGATGCCAGCTATAGCACTGATGCAGGTTCCTTCCAGTTACTTCACTGGGTGGAAGACACACACCAGCTGTGGCCTCCTCCTGCTTGTGCTATCGATACTAGTGTCTCTTTTGATTGCCCAGCAGTGATAACTGCTTGCTGCTAATCTCAATAGCTGTTTTAGCATCCTTCCTCTTTTTCCCTTTCTTGCAGAATTGGGCTGGGCTGGGAACAAACCTAGAGCATGATGACAGCAGAGATTCCCGTGCCAGAGGTTGTTGTGCTGTTTTGGGAAAGTTAATGTGAATATGGTGTGCATAAATCATCAAATGTGCATACTGTGGGCTTGGGAAGTGTGAGTCCCTTCAACAAGTTTTAAAAATCGGCCTGATCTTCACAGGTTTTGCTTAAGTGCGCGCTTACGTTTGCATGCTGATGTTATTGTACTTGTGGAAGCCGCGTTGTTTTCACAGGCTTGTAGTTTTAAATGTGTGCTACTTTCCTGGCATGCACATTAATGTATTTGTCATTTCGGGTTAATGTATAAGCCTTCGTTCTTTCTTTTTACAGGTTACTGGGATGAACAGGACAGTGGAAGCAGGTCTCCAGGAACCAGGATCAGGTCATAGGTATGCATTCGTCAAGCTTCATGTAGTCGCAAAGTAACGCGAAGCACAAACTCAACCCAGGGTGGGGTTTATATAGCCTTGAGTTCGTAATGAGCTGCACAGTCTCCTGTACCTAGCGTAAAGTGGCTTCCTTGGTGACCATATTGGTGGTGTTTCGGATTTGTAAGCTTCCAGCCATCTTGGAAGGGTCTCTGTCTGTAAGAATGCATCAGACTGAACCATAATGGGGCATAAGGGTGACATTCTGCTCAGCACTTTGGTTGGATCTTGAACCCTGATTGGACATTTACCCACAGTCTCATCTGCCCATTCTGTGTTGTAGTTTACTATTTTCTCCTGATATTGAGGGAATGATTGACACAGTGGATTAATGACGAATCCATCATGTAACAAAATATTTATTACTTATCAATTATAATGGACACTGATCTGGGAACATCTTCCGACATATCCCTTTTTCCCTTAAATCAAATCACTTTTATTCTATACCCAAAGTTCTTATTAAACACATTCAACTCTCACCCTTCCATATTCATCATAACATGCTCACAAAGCCTCAACCTCAATATTTAAAGAACTACCAAGCACTATTATTTACAAAAATAATCTTGTGCCAGCCCTTACACAAGGCCAACACAATATCAACACAATCAACAAAATATTACCTTTAAAAAGCAAAAACCAGGTCCTCGTCTGACCCCTATTCTGCACAGCATGTCCTTCCGCCTCTGCAGAGTATCCTCTTCATATACAAAATGCTAAACTACACAATGCTGTCTTCGCTCATTACAGGAGAAGTATCCTCTTCTTCAATATCTCTTTATAAAACCTCTAATCTACAACCATGTGGCCTCCTTATATCACCGAGATATTACTCCCTAATTCACCAAAGATGTCTTCTTTTCACTTCTTCCTCTTATTTCAACATTTAAACAAACAACATATTGTACATATATACAATGCTGTTATTCTTTGTGCACAGGCATACTCACGTTCTAGGATTTCTGAGGTTTTCTAATGGTGGAACCGCCCTCACTGCCTCCTCTCCCCTGGATTCAGCGTATTGCCAGTGAGGTCGGGCAGGACTCTTGCAGAACTCAGCACCTAACAACCTCCTTGTTTGTGTGCATAGATTCCGGTCTTGATGGGCCAACACCACCATCCATCGGGTGCGGCCAGGAGCGTTTGACCCTCTGAAGACTCTGGAAATCTTGCTGGGGTCTCCAAGTGAATTCAAACTCCCAAAAACTCACTTATCCAAAAATAATGGAGTGGACAAAGGTGCACGAAGAACCGGCTTTAATCACTTTGGCTGGTAGAAGGTACAAGACATTTGCAAAAACCATATGTTACATCAAGGGTAATAAACCAAACACAATACATTGTCATAATTATAAAAAAACAATGCTACAGCTTGCTGATTGGATGTTAGGAAGCAAACATCTATATTATTCTATATATTATAAATGCTCATTGGCAATTCCATAATCTCAGGTTTTGTCCATTGTCCTTTCCTCTAAATGAAACGTCACTTCATGAATATCGTCAGCACAGTTTTGATTGGCTAGCACCACCATTTGCTGACACTATTACAAAACGGGTGTGCCATTGGTCAGTGGTTACTCATACGGCCTTGGATGTTGCATTTGTTCACAACAACTCAATGATATATATTTTTTTTATTTGAATAGTTTTTATTGTTTAAAGTAATAATGATAATACAAGTATTCGCAAGTTACAGACTTCAAGTGAAGCATGAAACCAATAATCAACAGAAGTTTACAATATTAACAAGTAACGGAATTGGATGGCATATTAACTTTCATTAAATAATTGAATATTAGTATATAGGTGTTGAATTACATTAGATGAGTACACATTTTTATAAGAGCAACTTGTTATTAGAAGTTTGTAGAGATACTGTTAAGGAGAATTAGAAAAGAAAAATGGGGAGACAGACTGGTAGACAGACAGGAACAAACTGGAAATTAAAGGGAAGAGGTTAAGGAGGGAAAATGGTTATAATCTGATATATAGTCAGATTGTTGTTGCAATATTAATAATTAGATATAGTAGTCTTTTGAGTAAGAAAAATAAAAGATCTCTCCGTAGGGTTAAACGTGAGTACATCGGTCCAAGTACCATGTGCAGTTACATTGAAACAGTTGAGATAATGAATAAAGAAAGACCACATGGCATTATATTTAGGAATTGTATTCAAATTGTTGGCCATGCATAGTTCCATTCTATGAATGTGACAGATAGAGTTCCACCATCCTCTAGTAGATAGAGAACGAAAGTCTTTCCAGTAAGCAGTGATACTTTTCAACGCTATGCTGATGAATAGATCATAAAGTTTGGCTGATTCAGGGGAGATGTTTGTTGTTATGGCCAGACTTCCCAAAAATATATTCAGGAAGGATAACAGAATATTAACACGGAAGATAAGTTTGATGTACTTCCAAATATCTTGCCAAAACCTGAAAAAAAAAGGATATTCAAAGAACATGTGCTTATATGAAGCAGGGGAGAAACCACATGACCAGCATTTAGAATCATAATTAGGTTTAGCTTTTGTTAGTTTAACTGGGGTGATAAAGGCTCTATGAATAAAGAAGAAATAATGTTGTGTTATGTTTGCTGAAACTGATATATTATTGACCTTAGAGAACAGGCGGAACCAAATATGATCATCAAAACTGCATCCTAAGTCATATTCCCATTTATGGAGAACAGAACAAACTTCAAATGTAGAGGTGAGCTTTTTATATCATTTTGTGGCTCTTACATCATTGAACATAGTAAGTTGTAGTAATCTGAACGCATCTGGAGAAAGAGCCTCATTAGAGAAGTGGTTAAGTGCATCTAGGCAGGAATTAATAAGTTTGTTGTAATACTGAAAATCTGCTTTGGAGATGGCAAATTGAGATGTTAGCTGCTGGAAGAAGAGAATATAAGGGCCATTAATAATTTGTTAAATTAATTGAAATCCTTTTTTTATCCATGATATGCGATTTAAGGCCTTATTGTTGATCACAATGTTCTTGTTATGCCATATTAAAGGAGAGCGGTATTTGTTAGGAGTTTTGGTATGAGGGAAAAGATAGACTTGTAGGGCTGAGACGGATGCTTAAATGGCATCCAAGACATTAATGGATGTATGTTTAAATATGTAAGCGAGGTCAGTGACGTTGTGAGGATAAACTGAGCATTTCTCTATGGTGCACCATGTGGGGGTGTCAGAGATTTCAGGGTGTGCAAACCAGTGGCGGGATTGTTATAGGAGAAATGCAGAATGATATAACTTGAAATCTGGAAATCTAACCCCACCCATTTCATAAGGTGCCTTTAATTTAGCTAAGGCAATTCTCTTAGTCCTTCCTACTCCCCATTGAAAGTTCAGTGAAATAGATAGATTTGAAGAAGGAAAGAGATAAGGGAACAGAAAGAAGCTGCAGATAGTATAGTACAATAGGGGAAAGCATCATTTTAATTGTATCTAGACGTCGCCACAAGGAGAGGTAGAGGGGGGACCATTTGGATGGTAGATCTTTTAGAGTGTCTAGTAAGATCTTAGTGTTAAATTTAACAGTATCTTGGATCCTGGCGGCAAAACGAATAGCCAAATAATTAATAGAGACACTACACCATTTAAGGCCAAAGGCATCAATATCATGTTTAAGACAATCTGAGTTTAAGGGCTTAATTTCTGATTTGTCTTTAATTTCTATCCTGATAATTGACCAAATTGAGATAAAGCATTAAGCAGATTGGAGAGATGAAGTTTGGGATTTTCAATAAGAATAATGATGTCATCCGCATAAGCCGCTACTTTAGTACATGAGGCACCGGCTTGGATGCCCAGGATATTTTTGCTAGATCTTATTAGTCCTAATAATGGTTCAAGTGAGAGAATATATAGTATGGGTGAAAAGGGCCAACCCTGTCGAGTTCCTCTGAGTAAGGGAAAGAAGGAAGATGCTTGGCCATTGAGATAGATAGAGGATTTAGGAGATGAGTAGAGAAGTCTAACCAGGGAGACAAACTTATCACTACTTCCATGCCAGTGTAGGGTTGGAAACATAAAGTCCCAATTTACACAATGAAATGCTTTCTCTGTGTCCAATGCAATGGCTGCGTAGCCTTGTTTATCTTTTTTATCTTTAGCAACTAAGTTAATGGCATTAAGTAACAGCCTTGCATTAGAGGAAATGTTGCGTCCTTTTACATAGCCAGTTTGGTCTGATTAACGAGAGAGGGGAGAGTAGATTCAATTCTATTTAGAATCTTTGCAAAAATTGTAATATTAATGAGGGAAATGGGACGGTAATTACTATTGTAGGGTCTTTATCTGGTTTGGGGAATATAATGAGTAATGCTTCTGAAAATGATCCAGATGATGATTTTTGAGATATAAAGTATGAGAACAGTGTTGTAAGTTTTGGAGCTAAGCATAGGTTAATGTAGAATTCAGTGGATAGTCCATCAGGACCTGGTGCTTTTCCTTTGCCCAAGCCATTAATAGCTTTGACGATCTCTAAGGATGTAATATCATTATCTAGGTATGAAAGATCTGTTTGAGGGTATGATGCTCGACTGATGTTAAGGAATGATGTAATATTTTCTTTAGGGATAGGACTTTCAGGAGTACATAGATCTGTATACAAAAAATGTTAAAACAATCAAGTATATCTTCAGATCTGTGATGTGATAAACCATGATTATCCTTGATATGGGAAATATGAAACTTTTCTTTTTTGGTTTTTAAATATGAGGCTAGCATTTTGCCAGCTTTATTTGATGTTTGATATATTTTTGTTTTATTATATTTTGTTTTGTTTTATATTTAAGTATGGTCCCTGCTGCAAATTCTGTGATTTCTTTATTGATTTTGAAGACCAGACGTAAGTTGGTCGAACTAGATTTTTGATAGTAGCATAGCTCAGCTTGGGTTAATTGGGAATAAAGATTGTCTAAGTGTTTTTTTGTAGTTTCTTTTTTTACCTGAGAAGGCCATGATATGACCTCTTAAAGCTGCTTTGAACACATCCCAATTATTTGCCACTGAGGTATCACAGTCTATATTATTTATAAAGTATTGTTGGGTAAATGATTGAACTGATTGAGTGAACTGTGGATCTTGCAAAAGGAAATTATTGAGTTTCCATCGGCTAGCTGTTTTGTTCACATCAGAAAGAAAAAATGAGGTGATTACAGGGGCGTGATCTGAAATAATATTAGATATTTTAGAGTCTACTATGGAGCCAGAGGAGTTTTGGTGGCGAAAATATAATCTAGGCATGATAGTGTATTATGAGGGAGTGAATGGAATGTATAATCTAATTGAGCAGGATGGGATAATCTCCAAGTGTCAATTAATCCTGTTTCGGCAAAGCAGCTCACAAAGGATTTATGGGTTTTGTTTGTTTTAAACATACAACTGGATTTTCAATCAAGAAATGGATCAAGGACTTGATTTACATCACCACATACGATCAAATTGGTAAAATTATTTTTGAATATCATTTGTTTGATGGAGCCCCAAAAGGTGAGATCTGGCATGGTGGGACCATAAATGTTTAAGAAAGAGACCTGTATAGAATCTATTGTAAGTTTTATCCAAACCCATCTTCCATCAGTATCAGCATCTAGGGCTACAAATTGAAAAGGTTGTTTTTTGCTAATTAATATGGCAACTCCATTCTTTTTGGATACCGCAGGACTTGAGATAACCTCCTTAACCCAAAGGGATTTAAGTTTCATTGTCTCTTTGGTATAAAGGTGGAATTCATGTATACATGCAACCGATGGTTTAAATTTGTTTAGGTGAGAGATAATTGTACGTCTTTTGATGGGATTCATACATCCTTTGATGTTCCATGTGATACACTTAAAGATCATTATTTAATCATATAAATAATGAAAAACATGCATCAAATACCTGTAGTACAGTATACATTTCTGAACCATTGCAACGTAAATTGAGACATATATACCCAGGCAGTGATACAATAGGATAGAACATTGGGGATCGGGGGAAGGGGGTAAGGGATTTGATCGTCAAATATGTGCAGGGAAACAAGAATGACTTCAGAGATCAAATAGGACATGGGAAGGAAAAAAGGGAAGAAAAATGTAACTGGGATAGGTAACACCAACTGTGTCGTCAAAAGGAAATAGAACACCACAGTGGAAGAAGGACGCTACAACAGTGCCCACCTCACCTAGTTATAGTAATTGGGTGACGATTGCATTAAGTAAGTAGGAAAAGGAAATAAGACAAGAACAAGTTATGAGGTTAAATTCTCATATAGTAGAGGAGGTTGAAGCATTCGTAGGTGAGGAGGTGTCCATGCCTTAATTTTTGATGAATTGAATAAAGGTCTTAAGGTCAGCTGGTTCATCAAATCCGGTTGTACGACCTTTATGTGTTACTTTAAAGGAACATGGCCGATATAATCCGTAATGGATATTGAGCTGTTTCAAGGCCGGACGAAAGGATAGAAATGCTTTTTCTGCGTTGGGCTGTGCTTCTGGCTACCTCTTGAGATATGAATAGCTTGTTTCCATGCCAGATGAGGGCTTTGCGTTTCTTGGCTGTAGATACAATGAGCTGAAGTTGAGAGTAATTTCAGGAGGTAAAATATGAGTGTTCTGGGCAAAGGGCGAGAAGTAGTGGAGACAACGGAATGACCAATTCTATGCACACGCTGCATATTAAGTACTGTTTCCGAGGGTATATGTGGGATGGCTGGTAGAAATTTTTGTAGGAAGGCGAGATACGCAGATTGTTGCACCTACTGGTATTTTCCAAATCTTCATTGTGCTTTTTAAGCTCTTTAATGGATTTTTATACCTGTACAACTCTGGGGGATAAATTCTCTATAATCCCAACTCTTCTCTCCACTTCCTCCATTCTGTTGCCGAAGCCCGTCCATCTGTCATCTAATTGCTGTAGTTTAATATTTATAGTTTCAATAAAAGGTTTGAGTGCTCTGATTTCAGCAAGAATGGCTTCTATGGTGGGGTCAGATATACCGAGTGGAGGTGGTGAGTCACTTTTAGGTCTTTTGAGATTTGTTGTAGAAGTGGTGAATTCTTTTGCAGTGGAAGTATTTATTTGATTGGATTTATTAGCAGCCATTCTATCTGATAGTGGTAGAGTTTTGAGTTCAGCACAGTTCGGTGAGGCAGATATCCAGTGATAACTATAGATCAAAACCAAGTTATGCTTACAGATAGTAGATTGGACACCTATGATAGTAGTTTGGAGTGAGGTTCACCATTGATAGAGGTTGAGTGGTATCCTTTGTAAGTTTTATGATATCTTGTAGTATGCAATTATTACATCCATATGATGTATACTGTCTTACTCTTATGGTAAGAGGTCAAAATGGGTAGACAGAGAATAATAAGGAGCACACTATAGATTCAAAGAGAGTATAATATTATCACCAATTCAGATGAAGATGTGTATTACTGTTCTTGTACACTCCAGCTGCTAGTTCAGTGATGGTAGAGGACTAGGCAGTTATTACTATTAGAGTTATAACGTCCGGATGTAAGCTGCCCGTGCTGTAGAAAAAGAGAAGGGGAGCGAGCAGAGGAAAAAGAACCACAGAGCTATGATGTTGAGATGTAAGCTGACAGTATTATCTATGATGAAGTGACGAGGGAAGGCGCCACTCCACAAGGAAGTTTAAATTGTATATGGGTGCTTTACCAGAGAACAAATGCAATAAAATTGATGATGTGTCTACTTTGGTTTACCCTGATGCTGCTTATTTGGCTTCTTTGATGAATCATATGAGGAGATAATATTTATGCAGTTTGTTAAAAATAGTCCATATGATTATTTGCACATTTAGTTTCTCTTGTTCTCTGTTTTTCCCCCTTCTCTTCTCCTCCTCTCACCGTCCTTGTATATTACTGCACTTGTCTTCCTCCACCGCCTCCTCCCCTTCCTTTCACCCTTATTTTTTTTCTCTCTATATCCTCTCTTCTCTTGCCCTCTTTCCAGCTCTCACCTTTTTTATTGCACTTTCTGTGTAGCATCCGTTTCCGCTCCTCTCCTTTTCACCTTTAGTGTAATTTGTTAGGTTATCCACCCACTTCCTCTTACTGTAGTAAGCCTGTATCACTATGGGCTGTGCTAATCCGCAACGGAGACCTGCGGCTCCAGGCCCGAAGCCGGCATGTCAACTGATGTGCTACGTCGCTCCTCTCCACATGAGGGGCAGCGCGTTTGGAAGCTTCTCCCGGTGCCTCGTGTCGGAGGGCAACGTGGCCTCACACAGAGCCGAAATTCTTAAACACTGCAGTGTTTCAGCGCGGGCCGGCAAGGCGACGATAAGGATATATAGGAGGTTAAAAAAAAAGCATGAATAAAATACTTAATGCATATTTATAATTTTGTGAGGCGGAGAGGCAATCTAAGTGGCCATCTTGCCCGGCACTTAGCCACGCCCCCCCAACCCAATTATATTTTAATGTGCACGGTGATATCAAATCGTTGCTGTGGGCCAAAACAGAAAACATACTCCCATCACGCTTTCGCACACTGGGCCCCAATCTTCCCAGACAGTTTGCTAACCTTGGAGAGTCGTCATGTCCTCCCTCACAGCACACACTGTTGCTTGCAGGTACATGATATAATTGAATAAAAACATGTTACTTTATCGTGGTGCGGGGCCAACATGCAAGGCCTACCTCTCATTTATTCATTTTGCTACTGTATTCTCTGTGTGCACATTAAACCTCTTCTACCGTGCGGCTGTGTGTTCATCTTGCTATAGTATTTTTGACAATGTTACTATGTGCACCTGGCGATCAAAGCTTTGTGTATTTTACTCTGCCGTCAGAAACTGTTGCACATCAAGGCTGAAATCCTGGGAACGCAAATTCATGCAGTTTCAGTTCCTTTTCACGTCCTCCCACGTTTTCCAACGTTGGGAACCTCAGCCCTCCAAACACCCTTGTGGTCCAACAGAATCTCTAATCAGCAATTTAACCTTCATTGTGCAGGTCCTTGCTCACTCAAAATGGCAGTCCTCTTGTCATGTTCAATATTCTTGTATGTACCCTACCTAGCTATGCCTGCCGCCATTTACTACATCGTTCTCCGTGTATTCAACAACCTAACCTTCTCTATAGTGCAACACTAATTCCCTACAGTGTAGCAAAAGCTAACTCTATCCTGCTTGTGTCATATTTCGCGAAATAATCATGGCGGCCGCAACACTATTCCAGCTTCCTTATTTTATATGGCCTTTCTTGTTTGGATCTGCCGGGCGTGACCTTGTGCATCAAGGTCTTATCTGTACCTTTGCAATATTACCAGATGCAGAGCTGGCTTCTGCCATTTTTGGGTGCTGTGTCAGACTGATACCACGTCTAGTACATTCGACTACTGCATTCGTGTTAGTATGGCATAACCATACAGTGTTCCTCTATTGACTAAATCCGGTAATGGTATTTACCAGATTGTCCTTTGACAGGAGTCATACAGCCACACTAGTAATCAGGACCTGAATGGATTGGAAAGTTAAACAATGAGAAAATATCATAGAAAAACTACAAATGACCAGTAAGGGAAAAGCTGGGGAACAAGTTTGGAAGGGCACACATCTTTTCATTTTTTAAAAAGAATGTTGGGGGCAGGGCTTATTAGCAAAGAAAATGTGGAAAACCTCAGAAAGTGACATAAAGTCGCAGCAGAAAGGCAATACATGTGGGTGGGCCTGGTCCCTGAAGATAAACTCATGTGATTGCCAGTGAAACATGTTTTCTCTTCTGCTGCATAGTTGGAATATGCATGGGAGTTAACGGCTGGGGATATAATACTAGATTCCAGTGAAGCTAGCAATGTTGACAAACTACAGCTCTCTTTTTTCACCTAACTTTACTCCTTGCTCATTCGCACTTATTTTTACAAACATATTCTGTAGGTTTTGATACCTTTAATTGGACTAACTGCAAAATCTATGCAGAAGACTACAGGTACCAGAATGCAAAGTGGTTTGAGCTTAAAAAGCTGATGTCTAGAAGCAACACTCCAAATGAGCCTTAGTGTCAAAGGCGCCTGCTTGTAGCCATTCTTTGGCAGCGGCATGCAGCTCGTCATGGAACCAGAGTGGAAGCTTTGTTTAATATTAGTATTTTGATTTTGTTTTCGTCACAGCTGGTAACTATTCAGTACAACACTGGATGTATAAGGTGCTTGCTTTGATATTTGGCTGTGCAAAAAGGATTGCTCAAAAAACAGTGGCAAGATGATAAGCAGTGCAGCTCAGCACTTAGCTGGACATTCCGGTGTAGCACTTTTCGGTAACCGGCAGTTGCGGCGCGCCACTTTGGGCACATGTCCCTTTTAAGCACACCCTGTTGTGGTTGCAGTCAGCAGGGATCTGCGTGCCATGATATTTATGTTTTATTTAAGTGTATTGTCACCACAAGCAAGGGAAAATGCAGTGCTTTGGTTGACAGTATATTTAGGCAAACACTAGCCGCTCATTACACAGAGTTGCTCTGTGAGTGCACGCTCCATGCACAAATAGGTTGCTGTGTCCCGCATGTTCTGTTTGCGGGAATAGAACACAGTGCCCTTCTCTGGCGCAGGTCTATGTGCGTGAACCCTCCAATTACACCCTAATTTGCAGTGGCATGTTCAGAACCTTTTGACTGGGGTGGCCCAAGTGTGGCATTGACTTATGCAGGGGTGGCATGAAGTTCGACAGACCGCGTGTGCGCCCCCTAACACGCACGCACGCGCAGCCCCCCTCCCCCACCCCCGCCCTGAATAGGATAATGCGGTGGCACCTGGGGTGGCCGGTGGGATTCCAGGGGGAATCGACAATTCTTACTCTGCCCATCGGAGTTCATAGGCCTGATTTACAAAGCCGTTTTCAATGGGATTGCCCCATTGAAAACGCTTTTTTAAACGCGGCCCTGTGTTTCTGGGAAGGGATTCTCAGGAGACGCTGTCTCGGGGAAATCCACAGCGAATTCCATCTGCGTCCCCCTTTTTCACAATAAATTACATTTCTCTGCTTCATTTCAAGCTACATTACCCATTTGTCCCAAAATATCGATTTCGTTGTTTTGGCAGCTATACAGCGTCGTCTCTTTGCTTTACCCACGGTGATATTTATTACTGAAAGGGGTCGTGCGTTATCCTCTGGTAGGCTTAGGTCGTCGTCAAGTGTTATTATCTGGTTCACCCCCCTCCTCGGCTCTGCGGGCGGCCATGTCCACGTTTCTAGGACTACCCCTTGTAGAGAGTCTCGCGACTGTACGGAAGCCGGGGAGCCCTTATTGTGAAAATCAGGTTTATTTATGGAACTTCCCTTTCTGTTTAGGGCTGCTGCTGCTCCAAGTTTAGAATGGGCTGACGCCTGACGGCAAAGGAAGGCATTTAGGGAATTTGCTCTGTTTATTCTGCTCCTGTCCCAGGGACCTTGGCGTGTGTGCATTATTATTTATAAGCAATATGGCGTCCACAGTCTCTTTACCGATTGTTTGAATCTGTTCCATAACGCTAAGGAATTCAAGGTGCTGGGCAGGAGACAGTTCAGTGGGTTGTGCACAGATTAGAATCCAAGAGCAGCTAACTCAGCCTTTCCTCTCCTGAGGGCTGTTTAGTAGAGTAAGGGTAAAAAAAAAAATGAAAATCTACTTTTGTGTGGAAAGAGACCATATCATTGTTTGTGTTAACGCACTGGAGGCACATTTACTCCATGTTTCATGAAGAATAAAATTTGAATACGGGCAGTAGGAGGTATTTACATAGTGGTTACCCTCAAAACCTTGAGTGGGCAGGCCTGAGAGGATTGGAGATGGAGACCCCTGCACTAAACGAATTTTTCCTGTGACATTATCACTATAATAAACATTTGAAGTGATCTTTCATTCATGTTTTATGTGTTTTTTGTACCACGCTGGGATATGCCTCCTTCGGGCCACTGCAGAGCACTGTGGTAAGGCAGCACAGTCTCGCTGTATATCCGGATTTTTACAGCCATTCCGTCCCTGTCTGCGAATAGTGGAGAGCTCTGCTTGACCATTGTCACTACTGGTTGCTAGCCCTCACTCCCACAGAGTCCAGTATGCCCATTCAATCCTCACTCAAGTGGAACAATCTTCCAGAATCCTTCCGTGCAGAATCCAGTCATACTATTCAGTAAAAGGCTGAAGAAGCACCTGTTTGACTAAGTGACCCAGTCACTTCCTGTTGTCACTTGCTTTGGAATCTTATTGGCATCTCAAGTCGGATGAGTCCACTGGAGGAGGAGCGGCAGGGGCACTGTCGTTCTTTCATTTATTTAGTCATTGATTCATTCATCATAATATTGCATTTGGTGTCCAGCTGGCTCACAGATCGCTAGTTTGACTCTTCGTGCAGTTCTGGGTCGCCAATTGGCAAATGGACCCAAATCCATCTGCAGTGTGGAATCGTACAGGGATAGGAGGGTCAGATGTCAAATACTTGATCGAAGTGAGATATAATTATAGCTTTCCTCAATTTCTGGTGGGAGGGCTGTGATCTTAGACCCAGATTCCGTTTTTACAGACGTTGGTCCCCCGATTCCCGAGGGTAGACCCTCTGCGTTTTCGCATCTAGTTGTACCATGACATGTTAATGGAGCATTTACTGATCTCAGAGTTATGGTCGCGGGTCACTTTTGCATAGACATTTGCGGATCTTCTTTTGGAATGCTCTCTGCATGATACAGAGCACTGTGTACATTATTCCTTTACCACTGGGATCCAAGTGGAGTGTCAGTGCCAGGGTAATGAGCTTGTAAGGATGAGGCATACCTGAGCAGCTGATTTTGGACTCTTTGCAGTTTTTGGACTTGAGAATCACGCGCATTGCTAGGCCAATGAAAGGTCTCTTGCAGTAATGAAGTGTAGTGGGTATCATGGATATTGTGAGTTGCATGCACAGATATGGTTGGTGGAATGTTACGATCTTTCTTAGCCAAGCCAGTTAGAAATTGACCCATGTCACAAGGCCATGTAGAATTTGCATAAGCAAGCCATGAAGTTTGTGTGATTAAAGAAGGGCGTACTAGGCGGAGGTTCCATTTTTGGCCAAACAGGTAAATAGCAACAAAACACTTCCAAATTAACAGGATGACTTTCTTCTAGTTTATCGGTTGTGCATTTCGTTTTCAAACAACCTCATCTGGGTTTCTCTCCCAGAGGGATTGATCAGTTCACATTTACGCACATTTCTGGTGTTTTGAATGTCCCCTCACTTCTTTATCATCTCCTCACTTTGCAGGTTCTGATCATCTGCTTCTCGTTGTAATGAGAAGACACCTTCTCTCTACCTCCTTGATGCTTCACCACAAGTGTGTACCTCAATCCCAACTAGTCCGCCTCCAAGCCTTCTGCTTCCCTCTGACTTCACCTCCAACATCCGTCTCTCTGAGCCTCTTTACTTCTTCTTCATTGATGTTCTGCTGTAACCCCCTATTTGTGGCTCTTTCCTCCTCGTCTCCCCTTTTGCTTTTGGCCACCTCCCTCTTGACTCTGTCCACCTCCACTCTCCTCATTCATTCCTCCTTCACCTTCTCTGTTCTCCTCCACTGCCTTTTCTGTTCTTTTCCAGCACTCTCTGTGACTCCTTCACTGCCTCCTTACCCTCACACCTAAGCCCTTACCCTCATACCCAAGCTAAACAGTCTTCTGTTCTTTTAGGGACCCACTCCCCCTCATTGAGCCCACTTATTGTCAAGCAGAGATAGGTGATTATTATGTTTGCAACAGGATTTATCTATTGGCATTTGTAAGGCGCTTATAAATCAAGATATGGTGCTTTAAAGTGCCCTGGATCACCAGGTCTCATTCAGCTCTGCTGTGTACTCTGAATGCCTGTCACAATTCTAAGCAATGTGGCCCAGCCTATTATAGTCTCATCTGCCATTTTGGATCACAGCCTCATAGTCTACAAGCCACCGAGTTGACTGCCATCTTGTTCCCTCTTTGCGGCCAGAGTGCTTGTTCCAGCTCCCCACTTGAGCCTGTTGGCATGCCGCCATCATAGTTCTCAGTTCCAGTAAGACTCGCTCTGACTTACCCCACCCAAAAGGGACCACAAAGTGACGATGTGTTATGGGCTTGGGGTGTCCTGGTAATTGGAGCATTATTTACAGGGTGGAGGAATTAGATGCATAGAGCAAGTTACAGTCCCCTGCCATGGACTAGGGGTGCATCGGGGTGGTCCAAAAGATCACTCTTAGACCTCCTCCACACCCAGCATTATACAGCAGGTGGTGGAAATCAGCTCCTGTGACCATCCCATCCACTAACCCCAGGAAAAGGCTGGGGAGCCCATCACACATAAGAGGCCACTGCAATTACCCTCTGGCTGAAATATAGTTTATAGTCAAAAAGCAGCCACAGGCTTTTCTTTTGACCTTTTCTAGCAGTCATGTGCAGTTATGATCTTTGATTATCAACCTGGCAAAGGGTGAAACCATCTTCATAGTGTCCTCGTCTCTGAACAGGGTCAATCTTCAAGCGGTTCTGATGGGTGAGTTACTGGCATTTGAATTATGTAACATTGAGCTTTGAACAGAAATACACAGAAGATGTATATTGTAATCAGGGCAATATTGGGACCATGTGCCTGATCTTGCAAAACCAGTGTGTTGAGTGTGCAACTAGATGTTGAGGGGGTAAGGTGCAATAGAAGCCAGTGGAGGAACCATCAGTAGACACCAGCGGCATAGACAGGGAGTAGGGGATACAGCTGTATTAAGGGTTGGAAGGTGACATTTGGGAGGCAGAAGGATCAACCAGAAGAGGGACGGATTATGTTCTTGCAGGGGCAGGTAGTGCTTAAGAGCTGATTTTAAAGCATGACTGTTTATGATTTTTATTTATATCGGGGGTAGGTAGTTCCAGTGATGACCAGCACCTAGTGAGAAGGACTGGAAATGTGAGGCAGCAGAGGGTGGGCAATGAATAGACATTCTGAGAATGTTGCTGGAGCAGAGGGTAGAGGGCTCGCAAGAGATTAGCGACAAAAGGTGCTGGGGAGAGGCTAGTTCATAGATTGATTTAAAGACTAGACATGGGAGTCTGAAGCGGAAGTGGCTGCTCACAGAGGGCCAGTTACCATTGAGACTGTGATGAGAGGAACGTGGAAGGTTATATAGACAGCGGTTAGCAAAGTTGAGGATTTTGTTGCAGGGTGAAATAATAGTGAGGGAGATCTAGTAGTAGGGTGTAGCAGTAGTTAAGACAACTAAATATTTTGGGAAGGGAGATGAGAGATTCAGTGGAATGATAGGTGAGGACAGGGTAGATATTTCTAATGTTGAAGAGGTTGAGTCTGGCTGTGGAGGCAGACAATGTTATACATTGCTAAAGCCTGAGGTCGCTGTAAAAGAAAAACCCCAAGGTCCCAGGCCTTCGGGGATGCAAGCAAACTCCAGGAGAAAAGGGGATGGGAGAGGAGAGTAGGGTAGGAGTGTTGTGTGCAGAGAGGTAGAGTTCTTCTCTTTTAGATTAATTCATCCTGGGGCTGCAAAGGGCCATTCAGTGGTGGATACCTGAGAGGCAGGCAGACAATATTGAAGGCTGCATGCCATGCCTAGGAGAACAAGATGATGACATTGTGGTGTGGTGCACAGTGGTGGGTTAATTCAGAGGCTTGGGTTAGGGCTGTTTCAGTCTAGTGGTTGCTGCAAAACCCTGATGTGTGTAGGTTGGAGAGGATGTTAGATTCAAGCTGGTGGGTGATCCATTTAAATACTATGGGCCTCACTACAAATTTTATGATGCATGTAAAAATGACAGTAATGCAGTGATAATTCCATGGCCACTGCATTACCACCACATTACTCCAGTGCCGTACTACAAGTTTGTTGGTATGTTGGAGGTTTTACCTCCAGCAGAAAGCTGCCGAAATCCCCATGGAGTACCATTGACTCTAAAAATGGGGATTGCCACCACTTGTAATCCTGTGGTTAATCCGCAGGACCAAGTGACGGTAACGTAATCGATTTTGGTGGTAATTTGATTGGTTTATTTTTTTATTGTGACATTTATTAAGCGCACTTAGCCCAGGGGCATCTAGACGCTGGTTACAAAAGGTTATCTGAGTTACATGGTTACAGTCAAATCGTCATGGTTACATAGGTTTTCAAGGTTACACAGGTTTACAAAGTTACATAGGATACATCAATGCAATGCAGATAGCTCAGTGGTAACATATGGCAGGTGGTTACATACTGCATATTGCATAATACAAGTGTGGTTCGGTGCATGATACAGGTATGGTTCAGTGAGGAGGTCTACTGCTCAGGAAGTGGGGAATCTAGTTCCCTTGATTAAAGAGCCACGCTTTGTGTTCTTTCCTGAAGGACCAAATGGAGGGGTCTGATCTCAATGTTATATGCATGGTCTTCCAGAGTTTGGCTGCGACCACTGGGAAGCCTTTGCCCCCTGCTTTTTGGTGTTTGAAGCTGGGGGTGCCCATTTGGAAGGCATGGGCCGCTTGTGTTGGTCGGGCGGATTGAGTTTTAGAGAACTGATTGAAGAGGTATCTCTGGGCATTCTTAGACAAGCAATTGAGAGTTACTGCCAAATGACCACCAAATTCGTAATGAAGCCCTATGTGTTTTACAAATGTAAAATAGTACTGGATAAGTGTGACAAGTCAGTAATTGGAAGCACTATCCAGAGTCGTCAATGTTTTCTTAAGGATACGAAGAACAGTGGCGATTTGGAGAGGGCATGGTTGAAGAGGGAGGATGGAGGTGATATATCTTGAAGGACTTGGGGTGTGAAAGGATTGACAGGAGTGCAACACAAGTTTGCTTTAAAGAGACTACATGTTAGTTTAGTGGGTTAAGTATGGGGGAAAATAGTGAAGGCAGTCTAGAGGAGCAATGTGAAGCAGTGTAGAGAAGAGGCGGAAAGGGGAATAACAAGGGGGGGTCACAAGTTTAAAACCATTTAGAGTAATATTTAAGCTTGAGTCATTGGCCCAGTGGGAACATGAGATTGAACTAGGGTATTTGGAGGGTAGTGAATAGCTCCTGCGTGTGAGAATGGAGGAAGAGGACATGGTTGGCATAGCAGAGGGATTCATCAGTAATAGCAAGATTTTAGGGGCCAGCTTTGTACTTTGTGACAGGGGGATGTGTGCCAGCGACATGTGTTAAAGTGCATCTTGTTATTGGGTAATTGGACAGTGGGACTAATCCAGGGTTCTTGGAGTGGAAAGAGAAAACATGCTAACCAAGTAATAATGGTGTAAAAAAATTGAGAGCTAAACTGAAGTTGCTTGTTCGATGGAGGATGCCTGAAATGGGGAGAGAGCAAGAGGAGACTGTAGGTCGTGCACACGTAATTGGTAGGGTTAGAAGCTTCATTGATTATCCTGACATAGTGATTTATTGTGGAACACAGAATACCATGCCTCACAGTTTATCTTCCTCAGATATATATTTATTTCAGGTTTATTCAAGTCAGCAGCCCTCTCCTTAGAGAACGGAGTTTTAAAGTAAACCATATATTGACTGATTTTACTTCTGTAGATTGATGGGGGCCATCACGCCCTATTCAGTTATGAAGTTTAGTTCTGAGTGCTTAGAAAAATTGTCTTGTGTCGATCCAACTCGTGGGCTGTTCCTGAATGTGTGGAATGCTTTGGTGAAAAGAGTTGAGCAGATAGCTACCCTAATGGGTTGTAGATTAATTCCTTTTGTTTTTTTTAATTGTTGTACCGTTAAAATAACCTTTAACAAAATTCATACATAGAGAAAAAAGAAAACAATATATACAAACCAAAACATCTCATTATTCTTATTAGTTCATCACATTCCAAATTAAGTTAAAATAAGATCTTGAATTCATGTCAATTTCAGTACAAAAGATAAAATGATATTTACAAAGTTAAAACTTCCTTTAAAAGGTGCATTGCTGCAACCACCAATTGATTGCCTCCATGCAATACCATGATAGATATCCTCACCATTTTAGTCGATAACAGTTTATATTGTTGAAATAAATGGCTGAAATAATGATTACGTAGATCATTCAAAGCCTGGCAATGTAATAAGATGTGATGCAAAGATTCCAGACAAGTAACAAAAGACTGATATGCACATGGATATTTCCCATCTGTGAAAGGAACAGTGAGCAAAAAGCGTATGCTGCAAACTCTCATCTCAGCACAGGTTATCATGACATGTTCATTCTGGAGAGGAGCGCCTGGTACCTTTTTTAAATATTTGCAAGGAACTTGGGGTTGGTCACCCTGAGTTACCTGGGGCAACCAGACGTGGACTCCCTGCTCACTGTGCTCAGAGAGGCACAGCTTCACCTCACTGATGAGGCCCAACAAGGCTGAAACATATGTATGGGGTTGCTGGTGGTACTCTTGTTCAGAAAGGAATTGCCATAGCATTTCGGTGCTGGACTGCCCATGTGGGCGGGACAAAGGCTGATATGCAAATGTGTATTTTCTATCTGTGAAAGGTACAGTGAGCAAAAAGCGTGTGCTGCAAACTCATCTTAGAACAGGTAATCATGCCATGTTCTTTCTGGAGAGGAGCCCCTGCTTCCTTTTTTGAAATAAGTAACAAAATCTACAAGTTATTTGATCTCTTGGTGTCTTCTTTCTAGCGCCCATGATTTTGTGAGTTGGTAATAGATTTAACCTTCATCAGCTGCTAACGCCATGAAGCGATCGGGGACTTATTCAAGTAAGCTGGGCAGGCTCCTACAGGCCTCACATCAAGTCTGCATATAAACGATAAACTCTCACTTTCTCAATTGTTTGGATCCAGTTTATTTCTCCAAGTTTATTTTTCACCTTCAAAGGGAATTGCAAAACCAGTTCTTTGGATATGCAGAATTCTTCATACATACTTTCACATTGTTTTCCCCATTCATTCAAGATGGCCCAATACCTTCTCCATAAAGCATCTTATTTCCCACCAAATTGAACCCACCTCAGCACAATGTATCCTGTTTGAGAGAGATTTTTCCACAATATATAAAATGTAATCGAGGCTAAGCCCAATTCGTAACGAATGACTGCTGCAGGGACTCCATTAGGTAACTTAAATACCTTGCACCAGAACAGACCCTCCAACACATCACAATCCAATTCAATTGGGAGCCCCACATTTTCAGCCCTGTACGTCATTAAGGGAATTCGTATTTATTTTTATTTATTTATTTATTTCTATAGTGCTGAAAACCTGCAGGCATCGGGGCGCTGATGTCAACACAAAGGAAACAAACATAGCAACAGGACAACAGGCAAACTAGTATGCACTAGATGAAAGGTATTAGGCCAAAAAAGCCAAGAGATTTAGATGAAGAGGTGTGTCTTCAAGGAGGTTCTAAAATGACTCAAGTTGGAAGTCCCTCTAATGGCCAGCGGGATGGAGTTCCAGAAGGAGGGCGCTAAAGCCCAGAAAGATCTGCCTAGACCACCTGCTCTTTTGATTCTGATTCCGTGCAATACAGTGAGGGCGGATGATCGTAAATCTCAAACAGGCTTGTAGGGCATGATCATCTTGATTTTACAGAAATCCAGGACTGGTGCCAAAGAATAAAGACCAAACCTACAATTCAAAACAGACGCTTGTGTGGCTGTCGCTACCATTTTAGCGCGATAGTAGCTCTGCAGCTCCGTTTTATTGCAGAGCTCAAATAGGCGAATTACCAAAAATAAAAAGTTGGAGACAGGCTCTAGAGTTACCCCTCCCAATAACCAGCTAAAGCTCTTATACTTTCGCTTAATCCCCGGCCTCAACAGAAGGATCTTTGACCTTAGTGTGTTATTTAGCAACCTATTCCTGTTAATCCCGGGAGGATAGCTCAGCAGCAACGTGCTCGCCGTGGAAACAAGACAACACAAAGCAATACTAGCTTGATCCCCGGGTCTGTGCTTAGAAACCTCTCGGTATTAAGCACGTTATAAATACGAAACTAAGACATATTCCTGTAACAGCGCCTCGATGCCCCCGGGCTGTGTGAGCACTTTAAAAATGCAAATAAATAAATAAATATGCATCTAATGCATCCAGTTTATGTTGCAATTTGATCAGGATAAGATCGGACAAGGCTAAATTGTGTGCGTACAGGAGATAGTCTAGCTGTGAGGTAGCAAGAGGCGGAGAAAAGCAACAAACCTTCCACCTACTCATTACCACGCACATTAATATCTGCGTTGCGTTTACAGGTAACCAATTGCCCAGTATGTTGGATACAAGCCGAATTCAAATCACAACATGATATGATTGAGCTACAATTTCTCTCGACTTGCCATGCTTAGATTATTTCTGCAATCGAGCCAAAGAACGCAATTTGTGTAACTGCTCTCAGATTACAGTAGAGGTTTAAAATGAACACTCATCTCAGGGTATACCTGTCTCTCCCAAGTCAGCTCCACTGCCTATAAAAAGGAATAAGGCAGTGCAGATTGAGTCCAAGACAGAAATATCATTACGGATAGCAAAAAGCAATCCTGAGGCAGGACTCCCTTTTCCCTCCTTATAGGCCAGATTGAGTAAACAATTGTACCCTTCTACGGAGGGAGATTCTAGTAACCACGATTCCTGAATACAAAGTATATCCACGTCAAAGAAAACGGAATCAGAGACTGACAATAAATTGGTGGAGACCCTAGAATTCCATGAAATTAAACTAAAACTACTAAATGTTAGCCCCACTATAGGGGTTGGTAGCTAAACTGTACCATTTTTTTATTCCACTTTATCCACTAAATGATCAACAATTTGCCTACCCTCCCACCCCCACACCATCAGTAGTACGTTTTATCGTTAGAAGAGGGGGATAATAGGGAACACTTTGTTCATTGGGAGGAGGTTGTATTTCAGTGAGTTGGTTTGTGGGATTCTCAGAATTCTCATGTGGATTTACAGAAGAACCCCACACCTTCAATTGGGCTGCAGCCAAAAGAACCGGTTCCGTAACTAAACGAGAAGAAAAATAGAGAATCACCTCATCTAGCTTTACGTTGTTCCAGTATTCAATCTTGACAAGGTCTGCCCAGGTAATGTGTGACAATAATGGATTTTTCAAAACACATGATCTGTTTAGTGCAATGTTTACACAAAAGCCACTAGAGACCATTCCAGGACTAGAGACACATTTATTCTCTCAGTCCTAGGAACATACAATATCTCATTTACACCTCTCTGCACAATTTGCTTTCTCCTTTCCTCCATCGTTAAAAACAGTGGCACATCAGCATCCCCCATACTTCTAATTGATGATGCAGCCCCAGAGGGCTGCCAGGTATCAGCAGTCAAATTGGGAACCGTCCTCATTGGTTTATTACTTGAGGTACTACCCAGGGTGCTCTCGATAGCAGGGGAAACGGTGGACAAGCAGTTACTACCTTGTTACCTTGTTTATGCCCTGTGCAAGCCACCAGATCACTCTGCATTACTAAGTTTATGTCTGAACTGGGGTAAGTGTCAGTGCCCACTCCAGTGCCAACTCGAAAAGAGGAAGTATCATACCTCCTCCCAGCTGGTGCAATTAAATGCAGATGACACCTCCTATTTTCCCCTTTCTTACGAGGGTTTTTTTTTACCGCATACTAGTAGGATGGGGTTGGTAAAATGTTTGAGGAATTGTTAAGTTATGCAGAAACTTTCTAGAGTCCCTGCCCGCGTTCTTTTGCGTACCTTTCCTGTTTTTCGTTATTTTCAGATTTAATGGTGGGCCTCTTGCTCATTTCGTTGATCCATTTTCTTCTTTCCTTTACCGGATTAAAGATTGGAAAATTCCCTGATAAACCGGAAGCCCCATCCTCAACCCAGGCCTCCAAGAATACAACCTCTCCCTTACCCTTGGCCACCACTTCCGCTGCAATTAGGAGAATGCTAGGGTCAACAAATGATAAATCTCCACCCTCTCCTCTGGAAGATCATCAAAAAAAACGTACAGCTGCCCCACAGAGAGGTTAACAGTACCCCATTATTTCAGCTTTTTCCTATTCCTGACCTCCCACACCTGACGCTAATCTTCATTCAGGCTTTCTTCAAAGTGATAGAAACTTCGTCAAACCTAGATAAACCCTCTGCACTTCCTACTCTCATAGGTTGTAACAGGTTCCTCAGGGGCAGGAGAGGAACTTTGCTGGCTAGTCTTTCCTCCGTCGGTTAATTTTTACTGATTCAGTGCAGCCTAAATCGACGTGTCAGTTGCGTTGGAATTTAGCAGAGAAACCTGCTGCCGTAGTCCTTCATTTCCAAAACTGGAAACTAATTCAAGGTCAGTTATTTCTTTTAGGATACCCCTGCTTTTGGTCAAAAAGACAAGGAAGGAGTTGTTTGCAGATCCTTGCTTTGACCAGTTTTCCACTTGCTCAAGAGCCTCATTTGCGACTCCTAACACTGAGTTACTTAGGTGGGCGATATGAATGGAGTCTCTGCATTGAGCACCAAAGGATATGTCCTGAAAATGAAATGATTGACATTGCGGTTTACCAAAATGGAAAACCTTTGCCCCTGTTTGGTTGCTAGATGCATCCAGCGGGGCTGATTTAGAAGGTTCATCCAATTTCGAATTCAAAATCGTAGTGGGTGCATGTGTGAATGCATGGAAGCGAACTTGTTTCAGAGCGGGAGACTTTGGGGATAAAGAAGAGTCTGTAAGGAGCTTATGTAGTGTTTTAGTGGACAACGCTCCTGAGATTGTAGCCCCATTAAGATATTTATTTTGGGGAGCAGGCAATCCCTTGAGTCGGAATTTCTGGAACGACATCAGAACATTCACTCTCCTTTCCCCCTTCGTTGTCACCCATAATCGATTCCAAGACTGTATCACATGTAGTAGCTGGTATAAGAGTAATAATGGTAAACGGGTCAAGTCGGGCTGCTTCGAGTGCTTTAAACGCAGGTTTTTGAGGGCGGGAGAACATAGAATGAGGAATTATCTGATTTCTCAAATCGTATCTGTTCATTTCAGCTCATAAGATGAACACACACAGCTTGAAGCTGATAGCCAGAACAAACTGTTATTATAATGGAGAATGAACACGGAAGACCCGGCACACTGCCTCTTAGCGTACCCGCAAAAAGAAGTGGGGAAGTTAGACGGTACTCCGTGGACCACCACAGACCACACTCGCTCGCACTCCATGCCACGCTCCGCACGGGCAATGTGAATTTATGGTAACCGGAAGATCCCCCATAGTTATGCCAGTCATCTACCAGACAATTCAGGATTTCAGGGGGTGGGGTATTAGCCACGTTCCAAGTTAGGGCAGTACCAGTATGTTTACCAAGGAGTGTTGTGATGTTCCTCTTCAGATATAGCCACGAGGGTCTAGAGCATGAATACTGTGCCCAGAAGACGGGCTGTATTGTATTGTGTGGTACAAGCCCTCATTCCAAGTAGCCTGGGTAGCCAGCACCCCTTCCATTCCCCCTCTCTCCCTTCACCACTTAGCACCTGTGTAGTTCCCTACATGGGTACTAATGGTATATTTTCCCCCCAAAAGTAAACAAAAATAAACAGACCTTTGCTGCACAACAATCCCACCCAGTGCTGCCATCAGCGAATTCCATTTTCATGTTGATGACATCAGAGTCATCAAGATAGAGAATTTACTTCATCGATAGCAGAAGTGTGCATTGCTGGGCCGTGCAATGAAGGTACATTTCTTTTTTTTACTTTTAAAATAAAGACACCTTTAGCACCCATGTAGGGAACTACGCAGGTTCTAATGGCGATATTAACCTCGGTTGCGGGCCGAGCCTGTTGGTAAGGGTAATGGTGCCCTCGTTAAGGGACTCTCGCTTCCTTCTGGCTCTTAACTTGGGAAGCAGGTCGTTACCGACAGGGCCGGCCCACCACCTTGGTTAATACTGCCTCTTTAAGCAGCCAGCCAATTGTTTTGGACTTCATCCCCCGCCCCTATTATCCCTAGCCAGCATAGCCAGCACTGAAGAATCATGGGAGTAGTAGCCCAAAACATCTAAAGGTCCACATAAAGATAAAGTATGGTAGAATTGGGTAAATCCCACAGAAAATCTGCCTCAAAGAAGATTTGGAAACTTCCCAATACAGACAAAGAATTCTCTGAATACTTGGTGCTCTGTTTGCAGTTCAAATACAGCGCTCACCAGTTGTGCAAACCCCAATATGGAGCCTAAATTGGTGCTGAAGCAAATCTTACAAAAGAAAGGCAAATCACAGAGATCAGGTGACAATGCTCAGCACATGACACTTACTGCTGGAGATCATCTTTGCGTAGTGCTGGATAGCAATGGACGTGCATTGATGGGACAGAGGTAATTTTACTGTTGGCTAGGTATGCCAGATAGGACCGGGGTCCACACTACACAGTCACCGTTCAGAGCACCCAGGGCCCAACAAACCCTCCCCCGGCATACAAATGGAGGACTCCTATAACTGTCCTTTATTTTCCATAACAGACCGGGATCATACAGGAAATAATTCTCCAGAAATCACAGCTCCTGAGCCCGCGTCAGGTGCTTTTGTTATGGTATGACATCACAAATCAGGGCTCTTCCCCAAAAAACCTAAGAGCCCACCTGTTTGGGTGATTGGGGTGTTATCACCTATAGCTGGCACATATACATGTTATTTGACTGGCCCTTCGTGCATGGATGCGAGTTTGCTTCATGGCTAACATTACTATGTCGGGGTGTGTCCAATGACGTCAGTACAGTTAGGTATTTGTCATTAGTCTATCAGGTCCAACGAGACATCTGGATCCATGATCAGTATTGGGGCACCTATATCCATGATGACATTAGCTGGATAAGTTTTGAATGGCTGCCTGAGAGAATATTGGTTTGCATATGTATTTGTCACTGGTCCTCCTGGGGGCTGTCCAAACAGCAACTGGCATCTTGCATCTCTGAATCTTCAGGCTGTCATCCTTATAGGGGTGAAGAGGGGCATTCCAGGGACCCCCTGTTCACTACATACAGCATGGAAATATTAGTTTGGCATAAGCACCATGTGGCTACCATCTTCCAGCCAATGTTTGCCGTCAGAGGTTTCTTAATGTGAGAAGGTGTGTAGGTAGGGAGCCATTGGTCTGGTCATCCATGATATCAAGGAGAATGTGGAGTACTCAAGCATGCACTAAAAAATAAAATACCTGACGCCGGAAAAGGCAATGTAATTGTGTGATGACTGCGTACATTGCCTGTATGGATGGCAGGTTTAGTATCATTTCTGTGGGTTTTTATGAAGTGAAGCATTCTTACAAAAGATGGTGTGCACTTGGCCCCAAGGAACATAGAAGTGTGTATACACACACAAGGGTTGGTTCATTAAAACAGTGTCTGTGAGAGTCCAGGAGTGAGGGGTTTGCCCTGTAAAATAAAGCGTAGGCTCCCTTGATCGTACCCCAATGTTGCCAAGTTATTTGTTCCACTCTTGCCAAATTGATGAGATATTGTGTTTAGTCTACTGGCAGACATTGAAGGGCAGAGAGCAAAGAGGACCCGGGGAAAGCGTTGTCTGTACCACGTGCAGTGGCAAGGTTTTTTTCCAGCGCTTGGAGATTTCGATATGAAACAGAAATCATTTTTTTGTACAATAGGAATTGCCTTGATGTGTGCTTTATAAACATAATGTACAATAAATCTTCGTCCAACCCATGTTTTTTCCAAACTAAGAATTAGCATTGGTGGTTTCTTTGTGCTGGCCATTGCGCGACGCTACAGAGACATTTGCCCAACAGATAAGTCCTTCACCAGCCTCACACCTCAATACCTCGATTGCCTGGTCAAGGAGATGCCCAACAGTGGCCATCTGAAATGTGCTGCGATTGTAGACCCGAAGTGCAAGATTTTGGAGAAGAACCCTGAATTTCCAGGACTGTTCACTCTAGAAGTCTTTATCATCCTACATGCACCTGATAACTCAAAGTTCCACAGGGGCACCAAAATCTCACCTGTTCTGCTGTGCCAGACTGTAGACATGTGTGGCCATCCTTCTGACCACCCTATCTTTCCTTTCCCTCGCCACTTTAGCGTCCCCCCTTCATCCCGCCCCACCTCCCCTGCTCTCTGCTCATTGTTCTGAATCCATGACCTGGTGCCAAAGAAATGGACATACATTAACTGTATTAAGATCCAGCTAAATACTTAGGTGAAAATATGGGGGGAAAACTATGAAAATGACAGAGTTTAAGAGTTTTCCCAAACAGAATCGATATCAATTAGGGACATTCAGAGCCTAGAAATAAATTATGTGGCAGAAGGGGAAATCTGTGGCAAGGGATGAATTCTGTGGCACAAGGTGAATTAAGTGGTGGTGGATGACTATCAGCAATTGATGCCTATTTGGAGCTCGGGTGAATTTACAGTAGCAAGTTGATTCAGCGATAGTGTTCGACTTCAGCGGTAGAGAGAACATCCAGGACTGAGTGACCACATGTCTTGCCTTCAATATTATGATTATTACATGACCGGTCCACCAATGAAACTAGCCTGTTCTCCATGTCACCCTACTCATCCCCTGGCCTGTCTCACAAATCTGTCCCACGCCTCCGACCTGGTCTTCCTGAAAAATTGGCTGGTTTCCCACCTGGAATTTTTCCTCCCCCACAGTATATCTCCTAAATCACTGGCATTCTTTCCACACGGCCTGACACCTGCATCACATGCTGTACATGTATCATCAGCCAACCTGGCAGGCACAGCAAATGGGCTGTCCGGCTGTGGGTGTCTGAAAAGCCCCACTCTGGCGTCACCACAGAACCTCTTCTATCACACAACAAGCATATCTTACAAGGCTGGCACAGATGCCAGTCCTTACCATATCATTACACATCATAGCTCCCAAATTCCAGCCTTTGCCCAGGACTAAATAGCTGTTTCTGCTATTATTGCAGCGCTGGGCTGCCTGACACCGAAATGTGTACATGCAAAGCCTCCTTCGACAGTCAGGTAAAATGCCGCTCATTGTTGCCTTTTCTATGTTTCCAATGTCCGATTTATAATGCACCGCCTTGGCCCTGCACTCCCACCTTAGTGAAACGTGAAGTGTTTTGGACCCCAAAGCACAATTTCTAATACCCTGCACCCCCCCTCCCTCCTCGACCCCCCATAATTTAATGGCACCCAGATGGTTCGCGCTCTTTGGGGACTTCCTACTAAATCAATTACCATGAGAATAGATGATTGGGGAGAGCCAGGGCAGGAAGGCCTTTTCTGGCTGACAGCACATGGACAATTATTGCGGTCGGGAGGTTGGTGGCCCTGGTCGAGCAGCTGTTTTTGTATTATTTCCCTTCACCATGGGTTCATCCCTCACGCCCCACCGAACAGAGTGGTCAGATCTTTTTGAAGAGGCACAGGGAGTATATTAACCCCCTCCCCCGTCCCCCCCAATCCGACTGAAAGAAGCCACTTCGGGATATGTATCCTGCACCCGCCATGCGTGGCCGCACCCAGGCCCGACAGGTGCAACAGTGTCCCTTTTCCGAAACCATCCGTACTCAGGATAGTCTACAGCACCCACTGGTGCGCTCCTTGGGGCCACTCCCCCCCCCCCCCCCGTTTTCGATCACTGCTAAAAGTAGCTTTAAAAAAAGCCCTTTCTTACTCGGTGCAGGGGTAGGAAGATTGAAACTCGGGGTTAGGATACAGACAGATATGTGGCAAAGAACTGACTTCTAAACTAGTTTGTTTAAATCATTTAGAGTAAAGAATATGTGCTTGTTGGATAAAATGGCATACAAGTTAATCGACGTTTTTTTAAACGTTAAAGTCATACATTTCAAGGCCATTATACAACTATCATTTAAATGAAAATATTTAAGTTTTGCAGAATATGAACATAAAAGAAATATCAGCGGCAGCTAGGGGTCTTTCCCATTGCTCGGGAGGGAATGCGTGCACAGCATAGGTGAGATGGACTCCATCAAGGGAAGCTATTCCAATACTTTGGGTGCCAGTTGGCAAATAGTAAACAGAAACATGCCTATGCAATAAATCGTGTGTGTGTGCCCATCAGGTGGTTTTGTGCTAGATATACACACCAGATACTATATACTTCCGCCCGTTTAATATAAAGTGCCAGGTGATATGCTTATTTTCGTTTTAAAAACCGCACTGCAAGATATGGTCACATTGTTCCTGTGCTAGTTAATGAAATACAGACCAATTGCTAATATGTGCAAGAGTGCTACCACCACAATCAAAGTTACCACAATATATAGGAGTGCTGCACAATCAACCCAGGGTGTTGTCAGTAATAGGAAGCTTAGTGTGACAACTTGTCGATGAGTGCTGCTTAAACACACTACGACACGTTGAAATATGCCAGGGGTCATCTCCATACTCCAGCTTTTCATTTTTAACAATGCCATTCCATGTTCCACTTTGCCAAGCCGATTTAAAACGACCCACGTGCATAACAGTGTCTGCCAGTTTCATCAGTGTCACCCTGGTTCTGCCAAAGATAGGCACTTGTCATGCTAGCCCCCCGCCGACCCCCAAGAAATGATGTGCCTCTTTCATCCTATCCACAGAAAACGTGCAAGCCACTTTGACTTTTCTCATCAAAAATTCCCATGCCATGGTCAACACTGACATCCCAGCTTTGACCCATGTAAACTCAGACCAGGAGAACATCAATTTAAAATAGAAATAGATTTGCAACGGGCTGGTCCTTCCCTGCTGTAACCACCCTGCGCTTAGGGCCCTTTAGGAACGTGCATGTAATGGATGGGATCACACAGAATAACAAAATTCAAATAACCAAACCAATTCAGGAAGGTGGCAAAGTACTGTTTTATTAACAGTTATCTAAAACAGGGAGTTTACAACGAACATCAGCAGACGTACGCTCAGGTTCTCTCTGCGATCTTCACACAAATCATAGCTTTTATATAAAAATATACGCCAGAGGTGACATAATACTATGTGGCAATAAGGAAAAACCAAGTAAGGGTTGGGATTGGCTTAAGGGGAACATCTAAGTATATTTCCAATTGGAACTAGGATTTTGATTGGCTGCCCACTGTCAGGTGGACAACATACGCCTACCTCTAAAACAAGTCATCTTCAGAAACATTAGATACATGGTTTCTCATTGGTTTTCAAACTATAAGGTCCTTAGTTATATGGACCACTAAAATTGGTTGGCACGCTTGTGCCAGGTCTGGAACATTCGGTTCACTTAGCAGCACATAAGCCCAGACCCAGGTTCAAGGAGGTGGGACATGACACTACCGCCCCACCAAATCAGCCCAGCATCTCTCATCATCCATGCCTTCCACCATGAAGATTGTCTTTGAAATTGGCCTTGCAAAAGTATCCTTGTCTTTAGAATACATGCGAGTGAGAGCACTCGCTATCGTGTTCTGGGATTCCAAGTCCAAATTCTATTTTCATCCTTGGCTCACGTGACAGGAGACCACGATTTGGTCCATTTTGCAGGGTTTAAATGCATTAAATAAATTAAACTTGACACTCTTGGTGTTCTTTCTTTGCACCTTAAGAAGGGATGATTCATTCTTCGCAGGTTCACTCCTTTCCAGAATAGATAGCTGACCTTGGCTGCTTCAGTCTTGACTCCATGCCAGACAGCCTCATCTTGTAGCTCCACGATTCTGCTTATTCTTGCTGTGAGACAGTTTTCCTTTCCCTCTTCATGGGTCCTGACTTATTCATCATACCAATGTCCAGATTCTGTACAATGGCGGCTTTTCCTGCATTATATTCACTACCTTTAGCCAACTTCTATGTGACTTAGTCTACTTGTGTTTCTGCATCTCTACAATTGTTAAACGGTTGATTTTCTGCAGCACTTTCTGCATGTGTAATCTCCTTTTCGCATTTAAAAGTTCACTTGATTCTTTACTTCGTCATTAGTCTCGTCAGAATCTCCACATCTTCAGCCAGTATCTTGGGATGTTGTACATACTCTTTTGTGACGACACTGGCTTATTTTCTCTGCTCCTTCTCGTTCTCCTTCAGGGAGTTCCTCCATCAAGTTGTCACCCCTTCGGGGATATATTTGGTAGCGTTGTCCCAATGGGTATCTTCTCTCAAACACACGCTGCAGTATTGGCACAACAGCTGGTGTCAAACATGGCACAATCTCAGGTCTCCAACATTTGGGAGGTAGGAGTGGAGGGTTTCCTGCAGAGGCATGCAGCTCCTCTACGACCCCATCAACACCACCCTTGTCAAATTCCATGTGGATTCCTTGTGTAGAGGAGGGGCCCCAAACAATAAGTAAATGCATTTCCAGCCAGAGAGTGTCTGCTGCTGGCCTGATGGAGTGTGGCTAAATGACACCCACTCCCTCATGCCACTCAACAGTAATGCTGTGTGCTGGGCTGCCTAGGGAGGTCAAGAGGACAGGTAAGGTACTGTTGCTGGGGTAAAGCAGGCTCGTGGGATTTCAGAGCATAAGAGGTCTGGAGCTTGCATTCGCACTTATGTCTGCTCTCTGAGGTCATCACATTTATTAATGAGGATGGAATCCTCAACCCTCCATTTCGGTGAGGCATAGTGGTTAATGATAGGCAATGCAATTTAGAGATTAGCCAGGGCTTGTTGAGGCTGCTGCACTGACTGGAGAAGTATGTTTGGTACAAACTGCTTTAGACTCATGTCTTCACTCCGGTCACTAGCCAAGTCTGCAGTCCGAACCCAGATTTGGCTTTACATTGGCTTATGGCCCACATGCTATATCCTTCTCTTTAAGCCTTCTGACTAGCCGTGCCCCTGCATAGTCTGAGGTGGGGTGAGAGAGACACCGACGTCACCACAGCTTGAGAGAGACTGGCAAAGGGGGCACAGTTACATAGCTGAGCTAACCCCTACTGAAGCCCCCCCCCCTAAACATTGGAATACATCATATCACACATTGTTTCCTCAAATAACGTTGACATACACCATTTTTGATTGGAAAACACATGGTCACTTTATCGGCGTCATCATAACGGGCTTTCCTAGCCCTGCTCAGGCCACAAGTTTACATGGCCTACAAATATTTTTCCGGGTGGCCTTGCCATTACAGTGTTTGCATAGTTCATTTTGTTTGTTTGTTTGTTTGTTTTATTTGTAACGCGCACCAGACCCGAAGGTATCAGGGCGCGGGAACAAAAATACTTTAGGCTTACAAGTTGCTGATAGTGACATAGGTTACAAAGGCAGAAATGCAGATCAGTACGAATACAGCAGGTAATACATATGCATTACAAATGCATATTCAATACAATAGGTAGTCCAAATGCAGTGCAGGTGCGGGTCGTGCACGAAAGTCAAAAAGTCCAATTTGTTTGCTAGGTCAACTGGGTCGTGTGGCTGAGCTATCGGTCATTTTCTTTAAGCAACTTAATCACATTTGTTCTAAATGTGGGTATGATTGGTCCGTCCTTTATGAGGGTGGGAGGGAGTTCCACAACTGGACAGCTTTGGCAGGGAAGCTGTTTCCTCCAGTTGTGGTCATTTTAAACAGGGGAACTGATAGGCAGTTTGTATAGGCAGCTCTCGTGGGTCTAGATGTAACTCTTCATTTAAATCTCTCTGTTAGGTAGCTTGGTGCTAGGTTGTTGAGACACTTGAAAGTTAGAGAAGCAGGTTTTAGTTTAATTTTGTCGACTGTGGAAAGCCAGTTAGATTTTCTTCTAGACAATGATATCTGAGCTCTCTTGGAGATTCCTAGTGCTGCTCTAAGGGCATTGTTTTGCAGTATTTGGATTTTTTGCATGATGTATTTATTAGACCCCAAATAGAGGGCGTTGCAATAATCCAGTTTGGACAACAGAAGTGCTCTTGGCAACGTGGTGAAACTATTTGTAGAGAGGTAACGTCTAGCTGATCTGATCAATTTATAAGTATAGGCTGTGAAGGATGCCGTAGCGTTTACTTGCTTAGCCAAGGTGAGACAGAAGTCGAGGTAAAAACCTAGTGTTTTTACCTCCTTGGCAACTTTAATTGTATGGCCATCTATGACAAAAGTTGTGTAATCTTGGCTAAGTTTCCTGATGTTCAGTGTAGTCCCCAGAATGATGAGTTCTGTTTTGTCATCATTCAGACAGACCATTACGTGCCATCCATGCCTGGATGATGAGGTATATCTTATTTACCAAAGCCAAATCCTGTTTGCAATCCCCAGAAAGTGGGATGAGAATCTGGTGTAATCTGTATAGTTAGTGTAGGTGACTCCTAGAAGGTCCAAATCATCAAACAGGGGCTTAGTAAAAATGTTATACATAGTAGGGGAGACACATGATCCTTGGGGTACACCACACGTAATAGGAGCGGGGTCTGCAGCCGCTGAGATGGAGAAGACCTTCATGGTTCTTTCACTTAAGAAGGATTTGATCAATGCTATAGCCTGGGGTGAGAAATGTGCTGCAGTCTCTAGGTGGTTGCAGAGCACTTTATGATCCACCAGGTCAAAAGCTGCAGAGAGATCCAGAAGGATAAGCAGGGCCATTTTTCTTTGGTCTCTCAGCTCGTCGACCTCTGTCTTAAGATCAATGAGTGCAGTTTGGTTCCATGCTGTGGTCGGAAACCTGATTGCCGCGAGCCTAGGAGTGCAGTTGGTGCAGTTCCAAGAATTTTTGGATCTGTAAGTAGGCCACTCTATCTAAAATCTTTAGTAAAAATGGCACTGTGGTGATAGGCCTATAGTTTGTGGGTATGGCCGGGTCTAGAGATTGCTTCTTGAGGAGGGGAAGGACCCAAGATTGCTTAAGATTACTTGGTATAATACCTGATGAGAATGAAGAGTTGATGAGTTTTGAGATAAATGGTGATACGTCTCTAGCAGCATCTTTTATTATCTGTGCCGGGCAGTTATCGCCTCGACAGTTTGATGGTTTAAGTGATAGGATTATTTTTTCAACCTCCAGTATGAACACTTTGGTGAAGTTGAATCTTAGTTCAGGTTTGGCCGTAGTGCGAGGTGTGTTAGTTTGTGTGGTTGTGGGAGGTAGGTTTAGTTTTTTCTTGTCAATTTTAGTTTGGAGTGTCGCGATTTTGTCGCCCAGGGCTTTTTGTATGTTAGAACACCAGATCTTGTTTTTGACTCAGTTATCAGGTACCGGAATAGGGTTCTCCAGTTCCTTTAGGATTGTAAAGAGCTCCTTAGTTCCTGATTTGACTTGCATTATTCTAGTGTCAAAGCCTTCTCTTTTAGCTTTTAGCTCGCTTAATTTCAGATTTGTATTTTGTAGATATGTCGGTAAGGGTAGATTTATTAGCTTCCGAAGAGACAAATCTCCAGGAGGATTTGCACTTGCGTTTTTCTAGCCTTGGTGATTTCAAAAAGGGATTGAACCAGGCATTTAGGTGTGCTCTAGGTTTGCTGTTTCTCATTTTAAGCAGGGCATTATTGTCAAGGGCATTGGCCATAATTGTGTTTACTTCGTTGACTAGCAATGAGGGATCAAGATTGTCGGGCAGTGAGTTTAGGGTAGGTAGAATTAGCGGTAATAACCTGTCAGTGGTTATGTTTTTTTTTTGTTCTTGTTAGCGTTGGAGGTGCTATACTGTTCTGTTGGGGGATTTGAACGTCTATAGAGAAGGCTATAAGAGCGTGGTCTGTCCAAGCTTGTGGACTGATGGAGGTAATAGTTGTGTTGGATTTATGGTCTGCCACCCAGTCAATTGTTTGGCCTTTCTCATGGGTAGGCTTTGTCACTCTTTGTGTATAGCCGAGCTCCGATAGGACATTGGCAATGTTTGTGGCTTGTGTGTCTTTGTGAATTTATTTCAAAACCATCCTGACTATATTCGGTTGACTAGGATTTTTTCCACCCGAGGGATTCCTTTCTCTCGAGTGGATTTTATCCTTCGACATTGACTTGGACTTATTTTGGACGATGGTGATTATTACCCAGCTTGTAATTGGGCAGCAAGTTCCCAGCAGCTCTATTGTGATATTAGCATTTTTCTTCACATTTTGCACTTTATTTATGTTGTATAACTGTATGTCCTATATTTATACTTACTCTTATATGAGCTCTGATCTATTTAATAATCATAATAAAAATAAAAAAACGTGTCTATGTATTACGTGTAGTGATCTGAGGGGTTGATTGAGGGACCGCCCCAAATACTGGTGGGATTGTGTTGTTTATAGTGGACTTGTTTATATCCGCTGGCTTCATTTCTGTGCCTTGTTGTGTGTCTTTGGGATCATTGAAGCCCAGGTTCAGGTCTCCTAATAGTATGGCTTGAGATGTATTTTTTAAATTATCAGAGAGTATCGTAGAGATGTCCTCTTCGAAAGAACCAATGGTTCCTGGTGACCTATAGATAAGGTGTATGTTAATGGTTTGTGAGTTGGAAGTTAGAAGGTTGACAGTTAGGGACTCACAGGAATTGGTGTGCAGTGATGTTTCTATTCTGTTTGACTAATACGTTTTGGCGATGAGTGCTATGCCTCCTCCACGAGAATTAGTTCTGTCTTTCCTGAAAAATGGTATAATTGGTGGGAACAGCGAGCATTAGGGCAGGGCATTAGGGCCGGCTGCTTGGTGTAACCAAGATTCTGTAATGGATAAGAAGTTGTAGTTACCTATTTCTATAATGTCGGCAATTTCTCTGGCATGGGCTATTATTGACCTGACATTAATGAGTGCTCCTTTAAGGGTGGGGCTGGGTAAGTCAGATCTATTGTGTTTGGATAGGCTGATATGTCGTTTGTAGTGTTTGTCTGTTTTATCTTGGTAGTTGGTAGTAGTATTTACAGAGGAGTAGTTTAATTTAGCAGTATCCTTGTGATGATTCCTATTATGAGCACTAGTAGTAAGGCATCTAGCAGACAGTTCATATATCTTCGGTAATCTCAAGCGTAGCTTAGAGTTCCTTTGTGTGAGGTCACATGGAATGTTAGTTATAATAAGTTTAGGAGTAAGTTCCTTTCCTAAGGTCTGTTCCATGCTTAGGGAGGTCACGTCTAGTCTAAGAGTACATTTGAGGATTTCATTAGTCATATCTGGGGTGGGGGGTGTTCATAGGAGACATTATCAAGGGCAGTCAGGTGAAGGAAGATAATAAACATTGTAAACATGGACCAAATGAGTAATTCAGGCATGCACGCTGGTACAAACTAGGTTAAGTCAATGGGCTGATCAAACTAAACAGAACCTTGAACAGTGCATAGGCAGTTGCAATTGAGGTAAACAATCTCTAGTGTAGCAGGGTATCGTTATCATAGAATGAACATTGTAATAACGCTAGATAATGCAGGTAAAGGCTGTTTGTATTAATGAGTCAGATATAAATATGGGCAATACTATTGATAATCAACAAAGGCGATTTGTAAATACAGGCATTCAATACCAATGGATAGACAACAGGTTATGGATGTCATACATGTGCTAATCGTATAGGCATTGTGGGGAACACATATTTTCACACGCTAATGTGGAAAAGCTAAGCGTGGTGGTCACAGTCACCAATGTGTGTGCTAAATTAGGCATAGAGAGGAAATTTGTTATCAATGTCTATAACGCAGCGAGTGAAGATGAAGTAGCAAGAGGATAGTTTGTAGTCTACAAGGGATTTACATGATTAAGTTTGTAGTTATCTACGCTGTGGTGAGCATGGGTTGGACTCACCTAAGTAGTATTTGCAAGGCAGTTCAAGTGCAAAGAGAATCATGGCACCTGGCTCCTGTGGCGCTCTGTCAGCTCCGCCAGCACAGGCCTTCTTTCCTAGGCCAGCTAGTAGCCTGCCGGCTATTGGGGAGGTGAATAAACAATGCGGCAGCCAATCCAATGCGAGGGAGGCCAGGCACACAGTGTTACAAGATCAGGCAAAGGTTCAAATCTGGGTGGGGCCATGTTGGAAGCTTTTTGCTTCGTGGTTTCTGATGGATTTGGGTCACAGAAAAGAAATCTGCATCTACTTCAATGCAGGTAGCTTTTTAAAGACTAGAAGATTGTGGATGTCAGGGAAAACCTAACAGCTGGTAGTGCGGATCGGGGTTGCAGTGAGGGGCTTCAAGGCAGTGGGTTAAAATGCCTAGAGCTTACCTCCTCTGCATGGTGCTTTTGATTTGGTGTGCTGCTTCTGAAGCACACGGCAGCAATTGTAAAACCGGTGAGCGCTCCGCACTTCAGTTTCTGTTCTTGTGAAAACGGCCTGCCCTGGTATCCGACTGCCAGTTCATTCGCTCCCATATTATTTCAATGGAGCCAACCAGGCCACTGCATTCTGTTTTTCAGGAGTTCCAACTGCCCCTAGTGGTGTCACGACCCATCTCATCCCATTCTAGCTTCTGCAGCCAGCGGGTATAGCTCACAGCAGGAACGCAGCATACCTCCTTCTCTAAGACAGCCCTTGTAACTCTGCCTGCGACATAATAACAAATTATAAACATGGCTAGAAATAACCTAGATACCAAGAGGAACTGTTGTTAATACATGGTACACATTTTCGTTCACTTCAAAATCCTGTAACTGATCTGGGAGGGTGGGTGGCTGCTGGTGCCCAGGCTGCAAAGAGGATTCGCTTCTGTTGCCTTGGCCATTCTATGTGCCTCCCCAGGCCAGCTAGTTCCAGCTGGACCCTGGGGGCATGCCCCTTCTGCCCCCCTCAGGCAAGGGGAGGCGAGCCAGACACAGGGGGCAAGAGGGGCAGCCCGCTATGCCAGCTGCCCTTCATAAGCCCCCTGCATGGGCTGGGGCATCTGCTTAGAGGGCTACCCCTACTGCAGCCCCCCTAAACATTGAAATACATCACATCACCCACTGTAACCTCAAATAACTTTGAAATACACCATTTTTGATTGGAAAACTCATGGGCCCTCATTAGGACCCTGGCGGTAAGGGGTTTACGCCAGCGTTAGCTGCGCCGACCCCTTACCGCCAACTACGAGTTCCCAAAGCGCCATGGTCACTTTTACGCCCGCTTTTTGCGGGCGTAAAAATCCATGGCGCTATGGGACCTTGGTGTTAATTACGCCACCGTAATGTACGGTGGCGTAATTAACGCCTTCCCCACTCCCATTGAGCCCTATGGGGCCGAAATGGGAATGGGGAAGGGTAAATGGGTCAATGGGGACTTACCGCCCCGCCAACCTCGGAATGGGGCGGTAAGTCCGCCATCCGCCATGGCGTAAACGGACTTTACGCCATGGCGGAAAAGTCCGCCAATGGCGGAAAAAATCCGCCAGGGTCGTAATGAGGGCCATGGTCACGTTATTGGATTTATCCTAACAGGCAGTCCTAGCCCTGCACAGGCCACAAGTATGCCTAGCCTACAAATACGTTTCCGTGTGGCCTTGCCATTCCCGTGCTTACATAGTTCATTTTAAAACCTGTGAGCGATCCTCACTTCGATTTCCGCTCTTGCAAGAATGGCTGTCCTGGTATCCGACTGGCAGTTCATTCGCTCCCATATTTCAATGGAGTGAACCAGGTCACTGCATTCAGTTGTTGAGGAGTCCCAACTGTCCCTAGTGGTGTCAGTGCCCATCCTACCCCATGCTGGCTCATGCAGCCAGTTGATATAGCTTGCGACAGGACTGCAGTGTACCTCCTTCCCTAGGACCATCCTTGTAACTCTGCCATGCTCTGTGGGTGGCCCCCACAACCCACAATGCCCCCAATAGTTAATTCCTCCTCCCAGCTTATCATACTCATCATCTCCATTTACGTGCATCGTTCTTTATTCAACACTCTGTGCAGGCACATGTTAAAAAGATCTTTACCGTTGGACAGGTGAAACCCGTCCTTTTTAAAATGCACTGGGTCCTTCTCACACAACAACCGGTGTCTGGTGAAACCCACTCCTTCCTTCTTCATAAACCTCTCCATGTTTTTATTTAAGTGTCTCCCAGGTGTTTCCATGGCCGTATTTGACCGTGCTCCTCACCACACATTTCTTGACAGTACCTCCGACAAAAACAATCTCTGTTTTCAGGAGCATTCGTCCTAATATTTTGATGCCCTCGTGCATGTCCTTCAATAACCTGCCTCTACCCAGGTCCGCAAGGTTGTTCCCGCCAAGGTGCACCACGAGCATCTTAGGTGCTCCAAACCTTTCCAGCTGCCTGCGCACACAGGGAAGCAATGCATGCCGTTGCATGCCCAGTGTGCCCAGCTCCATGTTCTGCAAGCCTAAGTGTACCCCTCTTACTGGCCACACCCATGCTCGCTGCTCCGCGCGCATAATGAAAGAGTGACCAATGGCCCACAGTGTGCGACCTGCTGGTTTTAAAAACCAAAACCAAGCATTACTCCTCCATTTTTGCCTTCAATCATCACCCAGGTACCTGTCTATGCACCTGCACGATATTCCGTTAAACATTTGTGTGCACCTCCTGCCTGGGTGGAACCCCCTTTCCAGACCCTGCTCCCACCAACCCTTAATTTGCTGGTGCCACAATGGGGTCCTGCCCATTTGATTTGATGTATAATTTGTAACACTCAGATTCCCATCTTCACACTTTCTTTATGGCTCCTCTGGGCATTGCCTCCTGGAATGCTGTGGTGGCTGCCCTATTCTGAACCAATGCGAGGACCAACCCCTGTGGCATCCCACCTTATTTAATGCTGCTGGCAACACTCTGCAAAACTGAAACAGCATTAATTGGGAACCATCCTTGTACACTAGCAGATATTCTCCCCCCAGTAGCATGGCCACCATGTAACATGGAATCAGCCCGGTGGTGCACCTCTCCTGGACTGCTGCCTGGTATAAATCTATCCAGATCCCTTTGCCCTCCCGTTCTGTTTTTGACCTCCTTAATCTTATCTTTACGCCCATATTTGTGAAAGTCACAACCCCCATTCTCAGTGCCCTACCTGACTTCTTATTCTTACCTGTTGCGACAAGTTCCCTCACTCATAGTGACCTAAAACGTGTCACTACAAAACCACTTGACAATACCCCCTGCAGTGCCCCCAGTAGTTTTACCAGTATCACAGGATGTGACCATCCTACCTGGGTCCTTCCCAACCTTTAAGAGCGTCACGCACCGAGAAGCCCTTGGTGGTGTCCCCTGCCCTGCTCAGTTTGATATAGAAGGCTATTGCCATCAAGAACCCTGCAGCCCAGCTCCTTGTTCTCCTCTCCTTGTGCACCCTATAAGGAAGGCATGGCATCAACATTAAGACAGACACAATTGACCACAGTTCAAGGGTGTTTATTGAACTTCACAAAGAGTTTGAAATACGCTTATATAATCCTAAATTACACATGGAAGCAAGCAACAACCATCAAACAATAATAATATAGTGGTGTATATCAAAGTAATAATGTAGTATATCATAGTGGTGTCTTGTCAAAGTAAAAGGGCTTATACTAATAAACCTATTGCCAATCCTTACCTCTAAATACAAATAGTGTGGGAAACAGTGCTACAAAAAAGAAAAGTGTTGAAATAATTATATGACAGGATGTTCAGGCTGTTGGCCTCCCTTCCCCTCTCAAGGGCAGCACAGTCTCTGGCTTCCTTAGCACGAGGATACAGTTCAATCATCAGCATCGGGCCGTCTGTGCCCAAGTCTCTCTGCTTATCAAAGTCTCTTCATTCAGAGGGCCTGATGCATCAAAATAAACAATATGTTCTTTTTCTCCTTCAGATTTTCACAAGTACTCAATTTGGGTGATTAACTATTCACCCCGGATCCCCCTCAGCCAGGCTCAGATCCCTTTAATACAATGTTCGTCATCTTGAATCCCCCTCATCCTGGCTCAGATCCTCTTAACACAATGTATGTATGATATTCTTTTTTGGGTGACTCACGGTACACCCCGGATCCCCCTCAGCCGGGCTCTGATCCCTTTTAACACAATTAGTCTCCCTCGGCCGCGCTCGTTCCAATTTCAGTTAGCATCAACTATCAAAGACGTTTGAATGTGCACAGGGTTTGGCTTGATCCATTGCAGGACCACTTTGATTTCACAATTCCTTTCCTTTTAACATTTGCCACCTTTCAGTTGGATACCTAACAGACTTTTGAATGAGCACCCACCTCGTGCCAGACCACTGTCTACGGTATTGTATCTTGGCTTCAAAGTTCAGTCACTCATCTGCTGTTTTAATTATATTTGCGTTGCTTGCCACATTCACTTCAAACACTGTTCTTTTCAGTCATCTCTATACAATGTTGCCGCTTGCAACCTTGGCTTCAACACAGACCAGTCTGGTATCAGTTTCCCCAACTCACCGGCTGTGCTGACTTCACTGGCGCTGCTTTATTGTAGGAGCCAAGGACAGTACCACAGCAGCGAAAATAAATTCCCTGCCTAGACTATCGACGCAGGAGAGCCCTGGTTACCTCTGACACACAATGCAGGACTCTTCCGCTTTGATTCTAAGTCTTACGTTTCCTATTCTCGAAGACTCATGAAAGTTACATTCTTGGTGAAAAGGTCAAGGGCACTTCCTTCCTTGCAATCCACTTCGGTCTTGCGATCTTTTGCCTTGTTTTAAACTGCCATCTTGGAACTTCTGCTTCCTCGTGTGCTTTGCCTTGCTCAGAGTGCGCTTTCATGCTCCGCCTTTAGTCCGTGTGGGGAAGTGTGATGGAAGTCAGGTGTGTGTTATGATCAGTAATTGCCTGACCCTACCTGACCGTTTTGTTGGGACACGCCATGTATACAGCTCAGGTGTTAGTCCATTTTCTCTCACAGTGCGCTGTCCGTGAGAAAGTGTTTGTGTTGGAAATGTGGGGTGGGGGTTGAGTTCCACCTGGTAGGATGGGGTAAAGGTGTTACAGGGAAGGCGATACCACATCTCGCCATCTGGTGTCCCACTTTCTCTCCCCAAAGATCCCTCATCAAAGTGATCCTCCCGCACTGGTCCACCCCCAGGAACTGGATCCAAAAGCGATGACCATGTCCTGGTCACCTGCGTAACTGATCCTCAGGGACTAGCGGGTGAGACACCTTCAGGTTTCTCACAGCCCAAACAAGAAATATCTCTACTGGCTCCTCCAGCACCATTCCTGTGCATCACAGGTCTCGTGAAACACTCGAGAACTTACCATAGCCCCTCTGATATCTGGACCACACTCCTGATGTGAGCCAGCACTCCCCAAGTTCCCAGAGCATCAGGTCCAGGAGACCGCTGCCACCATTCTGCTCTGAACTCCATCCCCCGTCGCTGTGCCCGTGGATGGGCCATCCAGAACCTTTTCCACTAAGAACGAGAGAGAGCATTAGCTGCGATATTAGTAATACCTGGTACATGGTGCAACCGTAAACTTATCTTCTGGTACAGACAAACCTCAACCATCTTTCTTAACAATCCCAGGACCACTGGGCATGAGGCAGATTGCAAATTAATGGCCTGTACGACAGACATGTTGTCGAATCAAAAGCTGATCCTACTGTTGCAGAACTCACCCGGCCACAACAGGAGGGATATTACAATTGTGAATAGCACTAGTGCCATGATGTTACCCAATCTTCCCTACTTCGTAGGCCACTTTTGCGCACACCATTGTGAGCCCAACATAACCCTGAAACCTTCCGTTCCTGCAGCATCAGAGTACAACTGCAACTCTTATCTGGTTACCCACAGCGCCCGAACACTATCTAATGCTGTTGAACCCCTGTAGGAAGTTGCGCCACATGCGCTTTTTGTTCTTGAGGGGTGCACTGAACGTAACATGGTGATTCTTGAGGACCACACCTGCTGTAGCTCTTGACAACCTTTTCACAAACACCCTACCTGCTGGCACTACTCTGGCTGCAAAGTTGAGCTTCCAAAGCAGTTGCTAAACCTTTTTGTTGTCCTGTCCTTTGCCAAGTTATCAATTTCAGCAATCAGGCACTCCACCGTCTCTTTGGGTAACCTACATGCACCCCTTACTGTGTCAATTTTTATGCCCAGGAATGTAACAACCTGTACCGAGTTTTGGCGAGGGCCAGTGGAATGCTCAACTCTGCCATCAGTTCCTGGAAGATTGTCAGTGCTGCACCAACGTCTTCGGGCCCTTCTTTCCCTACAAAGAGGAAACATCCAGGTAGTGCCAGATGGCCCCCTTGTGCTCCCTCCTGCGGGCAGCCCACTCCAGGAATAAGGTGAATTGCTCGAAGAAGGAGCATGATACTATGTACCCCATGGATATGCACCTGTCAAAATAGAACTGACCCTGCCACTGAAAACCCAATAGATGGAAGCTCTCTGGGTGAACCGGCAGTAGTCTAAACAATGACTCAATGTCAACCTTGGCCAAAGGTGCCCCCTTACCCGCCTCCATCATGAGATCCAATGCCTGGTCAAAGGAATCGTAAGTCACCAAGAAGTAGTCGGGGTCTAACCAATCACTGACTGACTCCCTTTGGGTAAGACGAATGGTGGATCAGCCTGTGTGTTTCCCCAGTTCTTTTTTGGGGACCAGTTTTAGTGTGTACACTATGAAGGTGGGAGGAGTGGGGTTGCAAACAGGCCCATAATTCTGCCCAGCACTCACTCTTTCTTTATTTTTTCAGTCACAATGTCTGGTAGTTTGTCGGGCGATCTTGCCGTGAGGGGCCCTTCATATGAAATATGGAACCCATCCCTAGATCCCTTAGACAACAAGTTCCGCTCTTTGCAGACTGGGAACCAGATTATCCCAGGGACAAACAGGATTAGCTCCTGCAGCCGGGGCCATTTTATGTGCCTCCTCAGGGCTAGCTGGTTCCAGCTGGACCCTGTGGCATGCCCCTTCTGCCCACCAAAGGGGAGGGGAGCAGGACGCAGAGAGTGCTAGCTGCCCTCTAGCTCCCCCTGCGTGGGCTGAGGCATCTGCTTGTGAAAACAGAAACAAAATATCGAGGCTGGGTACCCCAAAAGGAAATACACCAAACACAGGTTTCAAAGGAATATACAAAGTACTTTATTCTCTATCGAATACAATTATAAAACAGTGCAAAGTCAGATAGCTATCAGCCCTCAGTACAACACAACAAACTCCAGCGTGGCTCAGTGTGTTCAGTGAGAGACTGTACATTACAATGCATTCGCTTTTTATACATTTTGTGAGCGCTATGGCCAACCCCTCTTCGGGTTAATATTCTACTTTACACATCACCAATTCTAGGGTTTGTTGCCGAGTCTCAAATAACCGCATCTAACTGGTTCGTTCTTTATTACATGTAACAATAAGCGTATGCATTAACTGTGTATTCTAAGTTTCGTATTGCAGGTCTTCTTAAACATTAATACAATATAGTAAAACAGATGTTCTTTGTCCAATGTGTAAATACATTATCATAATACATACTCGTGGATTGGTTTACTTGCGCGAGAAATCCTTTTACACATAGGTCAACGTAGGACGAGGTCTCAGTTCATGACCTCAACAAGTAGCCTGCAGGCAGATTACACATTAGCGATGTACAGAGGTCAAGACGGCCATGTTGTATTTTGCAATGACATCGTCCACCATTTTAGCTCACTGGGTGACTTTACCTAAATCCTAAAATGGCGGTTTGACCTAAAATGACGGCCTACATAGATGAAAGGTCAGGACCTTGTAACACAGATCTCGCAAATGACTTTCGAGCAGCTTGGCGTAGGCCAATATTAATATATTTATTACAATAGGAGGCACAATATACTTTTTATTCCGACAAACCCTCCTTTTGTCCTATGCCAAGTGCTAAAAGCTATTTTGGGTCTCCTTATGAATAACTCCATACATCAGTATCCATGTACCCTGAATCACTATCTGAAATATCTATTGCCACTAGTTCTTTTACTAATATATCTTTTAACACATATTCTTTGGAAGTTTTATCCGAGGCATACACCTCATGTCGTATCAAATTTATCGCTTATGCACAACACCCCCCTAGCATCAAACAAATACCAGGCAGACACTGAATACAGCAACAAAGGAACAACAAAACTCCTAAAATAGTTAATAAAACCGAAAGTACCTTCCAACCCCAAGATCGCAAGAAGTCCCAGAACCAAGCGCTTAGATCCCAGTTTCCCTCGGGAACATGCACTTCAGAACCAAGGATGTGCAGATTTTGTATTGCCTTAAAGATAGTTAGGGAGGAATATGGTACAAAAACACAGCAAGCGGACCCCACTAATTTACATACTCCACCACGCTCAGCTAGAATGACATCTAATGCCATTCGATTTTGGAGTGCTACTAATCTTATTGCTTTCTGCTCTAATGTCATATTGTAGAGTACATCTGTGGTCCGGTTGAAGGTTCTCTCCAGTGCTCTCGCTAGTTATCTAATATCTTCTGAATTCGCCATCTGCCCCCAAAATGGCACAACTGATTTTGCTATATCTCCCAGTACTTGTGCCGGGGTATCACCATTCTGATCTCGTCGTGGACGAGCCTTCGAAACTTCTTTAGTACTCGCTATAAACACCCCAGGTAACAGGATCCCCAAATAACAGGGTCCTTGCCAATCCCTGGGCAACCATGGAAACGCTATATTACCGCAAACAAAATAGACAGGTTCGCCTGCATACAAAGGTCTGTCTTCCCCAGTCAAATTTGCAACGTTGGCACAACCTTTAAAATCTCCCATTGACCGAGTGCCATTCCTCTGTATGTAGAAAGAAACTGAATCCGGTCTATGGTTAACAGTATAAGAAGGAGGCATGGCATCCTTATTGCCTATCGGAGCCATTTTGAAGGAAATCAAAGATTGAAAAGGACGAGACAGTCTATCAGAAGGCCTAATAGAAGCAACATTCGGTCTACTCCTATTTGAAAAAAGAGAGCATCCCAGGGGAGTCAAAACACGTTTCTCAAAACTATTCAAATTGGTGCCATCAGTTCCCTGAGACGCTTTCATTCCATCGGCCAAAGAACAGTGCTCTAAGAGAAGCATAGCAAGCAGTTGTCAACGGTAAAGGATGAATATACCAACCTAGCCCCTTATCCCTGTGTTGCGGTGAATGTGAACAGACCCAGCAATTGGATCTATTAAAAATGGCATGTGTAGCGTTCATTATAAGTAACAAAGTATTATTATGATAATCTCTAGGGGACAAAGTATGCGAATGCACAAAAGGTGTATGAACAGTGGGTACATTTACAGTCGGTAGCGAAAACTCTAAAGGATAAGCTTCTTCTAAATACCAAAGGCCTACAACAGTGCCTATTATAAAACCAAATATTATTACAAAAACACAGCAGTACGTTTCGGGGCCCAGGCATTCTGTCCATTTTCCCGGTTGGTCACCCCCTTATTTACAAGTCCAATACGAGCGGCGGTGGTAGCAGGCATTGCAGTCTTCAGACGGAAACCCCAATGTTCGTTGCTGGCGACACCCCGGTCACGCGATTTCTGTGTCCTTCCAAAACCAACAGAATCCCCTTTCTCAAATTTGGGCAAAAGCAAGCCCTCGATGATTCTTTTCCTTCCTTGAATGCACAGTCGAACCATGCCGTATGTCTATTTTCTTGGACGCAAGTGGTATCTGGTTTTTCCTAGTACTGATTGATCCAGAAGCAATGTGTCGTCACTTCCCGTTGGAAGCAACGTATCCGGGACAAACGAAGGGGCTGCGTTTGAAACAGCCACTCCCGGGTGCAAAATCGGTGGAGATTGTGCAAACAAAATGGCAGCTTCCCCAAGCTTCTCGGGCTTAGAGATATTCTCTGACACACTCTCGGTGCTGTTTACTGCTTTGGGATCATTGGTTGCAGTATCAGCAAGGGGTTCTGCTTCTTCTGTAACGTGTGGCACAGGGTGAGGAAGTTTCTTGATGTGTGAACCATCAATCCAATTCTTTCGGCCAGCTACCCGCACCGCTGTTTGGGTGACCAACAAGACCTGGAACGGCCCACGCCAGCGAGGCGCGAGGCCGGAGGTTGCGCTCAAATGACTTAGTGAGCACCCAGCTTCCGGGTCGTATGCCGTGGCCCGGGGCTTCGTACCGCACAGGTAAGGCCTCTCGTACCTGATGGTAAATCAAATACAGGTTTTTAGTCAATTGGCTACAATAATCTGAAAGTAATACATTTTCAATATCTCTTAACTTTCGACATTTTGGCAAATTCCAGTTATTGGCAGGTCTCCCCATTACCACCTCAAATGGAGAGAGCCCAGTCTTAGTTTTAGGGGTTGTACGCATCGCTAATAACACAATCGGTAAGGCGGCCGGCCATTTTAGTTTGGTGCCAGCACACGTCTTAGCGAGTTTGTTCTTGATGATACCGTTGTGTCTTTCTACTAGTCCGGTGCTCTGAGGATGTCTGGCCGAATGGAACCGTTTGTCAATTTGTAACGCTGTCCATATCTGTCAGAATACAGCGGCGACAAAGTGTGGACCATTGTCCGACCAGATAACTCTCAGCAAACCGAACCGGGGAAAGCATTCTTTTAACATAGTTTTCGCAGTGGTCATAGCTGGGGCATCTTTAACAGGGAAAGCCTCGATCCACTTACTAAAAGCACAAATGACTACCAATACATATTTTAAATTATTGCATCGCCTCATTTCAATGAAATCAAAGTGAATTACTTCAAATGGGACAGAGGGTGGCCCAAAACTTCCCCTCGGGGTTGCTGTCCCCTTTCCCATATTATGTTGTAGGCAAATCATACAATTTCTGGACATAGTTCTGAGCAATTTTTGAAATGTTGTTGTTTACCCACACTCTTTCTAACATTTCCGTCATCTGTTGAGCGCATACATGCGTAGGACCGTGTGCCATTACAACCATCATTAGTACATACGCATCGGGGAGTAACTATTTCCCATCCACCGTGTCCACCCAACACCCATCACCATCAAGTTCTCCCAAGCCCTCAGCCCACCTCTTGGCTTCTTCTACTGGGGCATCGGCTTGGATATCCCGTACAGACCCCACTCCCTCATACATCACATCAGCATTTTCAGTCTCCCTAGAAACATATATCTCCATACAGCGATCAGTGGTAGTTTGTTTGGCTATTTGATCAGCGAAAGCATTCCCTTTTCCAATGTTATCTACAATCTTGCGATGTGCTGCAAATTTCACAACTGCTAACTGGGTAGGGAGTGCAAGTGCTGAGAGAAGTTGTACTATTAAGGTGCCATGTTGGATCTTGGTGCCATGCGAGGTTAGGAATCCTCTTTCCGACCAAAGTCTCCCAAAGTTATGAATCACCCCAAAGGCATACTGACTATCAGTATATATATTCACTGCAAGCCCTTCGGAAAGTTCACAAGCTCGGGTTAAGGCTATAATCTCTGCAGCATGCACAGAATTATGTGTAATTCTCTTAGTTTCCACAACCGTGCTTAAGGTAGTGGTTGCATAAGCGGCTGTGGATGTACCATCCGGAAGTTTAAAGCAGGAGCAGTCACAAAACAGCTCTCCTTGCGGATTATCCAAAGGGGTATCTTTCAAATCAATCCTGCCCTTTGTTTCTTGCTCGCTCGTGTACAAACAATCATGTGAATCTTCATCGCCGCAAGTAATATCTTGCGGGAAAGGTAGGAGTTCAGCCGGATTAAGAACACAACACCTCCTAATTTGAATGTGAGGGGAAAACAAGATCAATTTGTATCTCGTCAACCGTGCGGAAGTGAGGTGTTGCGTTTGAGTTCGGTTCAACAGAACATCTACAGAGTGAGGCACCATCAGGGTCAAATCATGGCCTAGGACCATTCCCTCACTCTGTTTTACGGACGCAGCAGCAGCAGCGACAGCGCACAAACATCTTGGCAAAGCGCATGCTACAGGATCAAGGGTGGAGGAATAGTAACCACATGGGCTATTCTTCCCTCCATGCTCCTGCGTTAATACAGCCAAAGCACATCCATCACATTCATGCAGAAACAATACGAAGGCCTTTTCATAGTTTGGTGTGCCCAAAACTGGTGCAGAGCATAATGCAGTCTTAAGCAAGTCAAACGATTGCTGGTGTTCCGAAGTCCATGGCAACGGCGAAGAAATGCCCTTCTTCGTCAAGGCCAACATCGGTTTTATCACTAGTGAAAAATTTGGGATCCACAACCTACAGTAAGAAGCCATACATATCAAGGCCCTAACTTCCTTCTGCGTATTTGGGACAGACATACCAGAAATGTGTTTTATTCTTTCAGGTGTCAATCTTCTTCCCCCCTTTGACAGGAGATAGCCTAAATAGGCAACCTCCTGGCAACAGTATTGAAATTTCTTAAGCGAAGCTTTGTGACCATGCTTAGCTAGATGAATAAGTAGTAACACGGTGCCCTCCTTACAGGCACTCTCAGAGTCTGCAGCCAGAAGCAAATCGTCAATGTACTGAAGCAAAGTACAAGTAGAGGGCAATTCAAGGGTATCAAGTTGCTCTTTCAAAGCCCTACTATAAATACTAGGACTCTCTGTGTACCCTTGAGGTGCACAAGTAAATGTAAACGAGCGTTCCCCTAAGGTGAAGGCAAACAAATATCTACTATCCTTGTGTATAGGAATACTAAAGAACGCATTCTTTAGGTCCACAACACTAAAGTAAGTAGCTGTAGCTGGAATCATGGTTAAGATCATTGTCACATCAGGCACAATTGGAAACTGCGGTGCCACAACTTTATTAATGGCACGTAAATCAATTATAAAACGGAATGGAATTACATTATCACCTTTCTTGTACACGGATAAAAACTTCCTGAGATTTCTTCAATCACACCATGGTGCACAAAATCGGAAACAATACATTTCAACGCTCGCTCAACCTCATCCGAAATCTTATACTGGGGAATGCGTGGCAGCTCAATTCCATGTTTCAAAACTATCTTAAGAGGCTTAATCTGCAAAACACTGACATCATTGTCGTCAACAGCCCATAAACTCTGTGGTACCTCAATGAATTCTGGAGGCAAAGGTCTAGTCAGAAATTGCGAGGTGGAAGATTGCTGCGGTGAAATTGTCAAGCGTACTCCATCAGAAGAACAATGAATCACTGCATTTAATTCTTTCAACAAGTTCAATCCCAGCAAGTTTTCCCCGCAATCCGAGGTCAATAGGAAAGGACACTGGTCCGTAAAAGGACCCAAAGAAATAGGTACTGACATAGAGACCGGACAAATAACTGGAGTACCAGAAAACCCTACAGAAACATTGGTTTGCCCTGACAGTGGAACGTTTGAAACCCGTGAACGATCAATGGAACACTTCTGCGCTCCAGTGTCTATCAAAAACTGATGTTTCCTATTTCCCACTATCATTTCAACGTAGGGACCTTTCTGATTGACGGGAATAAGTGTAGGTTCCAAACCCTGCTTCGGGCAATCCTAACGAAACAGAATATTGTCAAAAGGAAGCTCTTTAGACAAATATGCAGCGGAAGGATGATCGAATATGTTCCTAGTATCCACACTCGAAGTCTGATTGTCCTGCGAAAAAGGTTGTTGAGGGTCCTGTGTGAACTGACCTCTACCAGGGCCCCCTATGCCCGGGCGAACTCTAGATCACCTACCCATGTTATTACTCGACCTCTGTTGAAGGACGGGGCATTGTGCTCGCCAATGACCCACTCGTCGACAATAAGCACATTGATTAATGTTCACAGGACCCAAGGGCCCATCAATCTGCCGACCAGGGATTGATCCCTTTCTATAGACCGCTTTCTCTTTCGCTTCCTAAGCCATTATCAGACCATTGAACCAGATATTCTGCAGTTTACCTTTGTCTTGGTATCAACCCAAGTACACCCACTTTGGATGAAAATACATGTTTACTGGACCTTAGTTACCATCAATCTAATACCATTTGTATGGTAAATCACATGTGATACCAATCTTGGTTAATACTTCCCTTCATTTGCCTCAGCCAACATTCTGAACTACAACTACCAACTTGGTATCCATCCGACAACTTTGCAACTTTTCTTTTACCTGTACGCCTCCACATACGTCCAATCCAACCCCTGTACTATGAAATTCTCCCTGATGAAGGACCAAGCATAGGTCCGAAATGCATTGGCATATTATTTCTGCTGCTTCTGTTCTGTTTCGGACATATTTCTTTCAGAAACATTTGGTGCCTTGTGAGGCGCAATTATCCACAATTTATTCATCCACTACATATGAATGTACCTAATATCCTTCAGTAGTTTTTACTACAATTGGCGACCCAAGGTCTGATGATAATTTTTTCTCATCAGACATTTATGAAACTTTCCTGTACACCCAGTATAGTGTATACTGGTTTACTTGGTGACGCCATTAATCGCCTGCTCTAACTAAGAGTTACATTAATGTAAGGCAAACTCAGCGGTGCCCGCCCTAACCACTTTCTCTGTGCCATTCACAGGACCCAAGGGCACATTCCCCTGTGGGACATACTGACCTCTAACCTGAGAGTTACCCCCTTTGGGGCCTCTAACAATTTGCTGCAATAGCACCTTTGTTTTTAAATCACCTTTCCGTTTTTCAATCCTATCTTTTTCATTGTTGACACGATTTTCATAATACTGAGCCATATGCAGTACTTCTGATTGCGATTTCGCCTGCCAAGCGCTCTCAGAGGACATAATCTGTGACTGGATGTCAGGCAGCAATCCACGTACAAATGTGTCCACAAATAACCTTTTCCCCGACTCTGTGCCTAAGTCTTGTCCACTGAAATCCGAAAATACCTGTTCGAACCGATTAAAGAACTCGGTAGCATCCTCAGACTTTCCTTGGACACAGGCCATAAGCTTGTCCCATATAATTCTTTTTTCGGGAATTATGTTTTTTTAATTTAGCAATGATTCTATCAGGCAAGGTTAATATCACGTGCTGTGGTCTTTCACCAGCTGGCCTTTCCCCATCGAATCTAGTTAAATCCGCCCATGTATCTCCCAGGTGTACATCGTACATCGTCAATATTTCTAACTTGTTTCCATAAATCTACGGGCAGGAGTACTGGAAACAACAAATCAATGTCACCCAAGGTGAACACTGAGGATTGCAAAACGGATTCCATCTCTTTATAGAACCCTGTCGGATTTTTCCTAATATCAGGAATAGACGTGAACAAACTGTGATACATAATGTGCGGGAATTTCCACAGCGACTATACCTCGTGCAGCATCGGCCGCAACCTCAACCTTCGGGACAAATGTCGGAGAACCTCTCTCATAGGCAACTGAGATGTAGGCAACTCCGAACAGTTACTAAGCAACAGAGCCAAATCGAGCACTAAAGCAGTCGAAGAAGTGTCAAACAAAAAAGCTCTCTTATAATTATTCAATAACTCTGTGGGACAACTAATCTTCTTCTTTACACATTCATCTTGCAGGTACTCTATCATTACCTGTATCACTTTTCTCTGCATTTCCAACGTATATTGACTATATGTGTCATATACCTCAACTGGAGTTATCGATATGTCTGAAATCCATCTAATCGCATCTTCCTTACAAATTCGCATTTTCTCCGATATTGGTTTAAGACACGAAAGGTACCGTTTCTGTACATACATACTTTCCTCTTCATCATCCTCATTCCGTATCCTTTCTAACTCCTTTCTATATTCAAATAGCCTTTCAACATGCTCATTTACCTTCTCCACAGTATCTCTGGAAAGTGCTAAAGTATTTAGATCCCTTAACCCTTGCGGAACATCCGTATTATTTAATCTTCCCCACATTATACATAACTGAATCCCCAAACCTTCAATAAAAACATTTTTCTCAGGAAAATTATCCGTATTAGAAAGTGTGGAAAAAACACTAGCCTGATCATCCATCTCCATACAATGTTTAACCCATGCAATTAACTCATGTTTCTTCTCCGGTGGTACGAGTGACAACCTTCGAGCCTTCACCATGATCGATTACAAGCGGCTCAAGACCACTTGGAAGTGAGGGGATAGGCAAATTCGATGGAGGAGCTATAACTGGTGCGACAGGAAGAGGCAGAGGAGCAGGTGGAGGAACAACAGTCAAAGGACTAGGAACAACAGGTTGAGCAGGAAGAGTAGGAATAACAGCAGGTAAAGGTACCGCAGCAGGAAGAGGAACATACAGAGGTGGCGCAGAGGCACCAGGCCTTCGTTCATTTAATATTTTCTCAAAAACTCATCAGAATCATGGAGATCTTTGGAAGGATAGATTTTCTGAATACCAAGTGAAAAAGCCCTTTCCATATTTTTAGCCGACTCAGCCTGTTTATTCTGATCATATAATAATGCTTTTTCGGCAACTGTCTTATGACGGCGTGCATGTTTTTCTCTACTCTTAAGCTGTTGTAACGCCTCTTTTTTCCAATTCTGTAAAACATCAAATGCTGCAGGTCTAGCCTTTTTCTCTAACAATACTGACTCCAAATATTCAATGCGAGGGATCTCAAAACTACCATTGATTGGCCACTGAAGTTCGGAGGTATGTCTGGTTTGTCTGTGCCAAATATCATTAAATACTATACTTCCAATGCCATGCTTACAGTACATAGTACATGCCGGCGACCCCTCCTGTGGTGCCGGACGGCTAAATTCCAAAGATTGTCTATCACTGCGGAATAATGCCCTAAAGCAGGTAGACAATTTCCCAGGCATATCTCAAATTCTTGGTGTTACCTGGTCAATAGTTGTGTCTGCAAATACAATGCGCCAAAATTCAAATTGCCAGGGTTAAATTAAGAATCGGGTCACGACTCAGCTGGCCAAACCTAAGGAGGACCGATCGGTACTTCTAAGAATCTTACCTAACTAATCTTACCTCGTGTATGGTGATTTCGGATAATCTGCCCGCCTCCATAAGTGGACCCTCGTCAAGATGCCGTCTCAGACCACAGGCTAGTCGTCCAGGGATGGGGTCGTGCAGTGCTGCTGAGGTGTCGCGTCTCATCCAGGGGCCCCTTACTTATGTACACCGTCCGATCCCGGTCCGATAGCAAGTGTCAACCTTCAACAATCCGGCATCAATCTTGAGGGTCCCTATTCGGGCGCCAACTGTGAAAACAGAAACAAAATATCGAGGCTGGGTACCCCAAAAGGAAATACACCAAACACAGGTTTCAAAGGAATATACAAAGTACTTTATTCTCTATCGAATACAATTATAAAACAGTGCAAAGTCAGATAGCTATCAGCCCTCAGTACAACACAACGAACTCCAGCGTGGCTCAGTGAGAGACGGTACATTAGAATGCATTTGCTTTTTATACATTTTGTGAGCGCTATGGCCAACCCCTCTTCAGGTTAATATTCTACTTTATACATCACCAATTCTAGGGTTCGTTGCCGAGTCTCAAATAACCGCGTCTAACTGGTTCATTTTTTATTACATGTAACAATAAGCGTATGCATTAACTGTGTATTCTAAGTTTCGTATTGCAGGTCTTCTTAAACATTAATACAATATACTAAAACAGATGTTCTTTGTCCAATGTGTAAATACATTATCATAATACATACTCGTGGGTTGGTTTACTTGCGTGAGTAATCCTTTTACACATACGTCAACGTAGGACGAGGTCTCAGTTCATGACCTCAACAAGTAGCCTGCAGGCAGATTACACATTAGCGATGTACAGAGGTCAAGACGGCCATGTTGTATTTTGCAATGACATTGTCTACCATTTGAGCTCACAGGGTGACTTTTCCACATAAATCCTAAAATGGCGGCCTACATAGATTAAGGGCCTCATTACACGGAAGGCGGTGATCCAGGGTGCTATTAGCACCCTGGACCATGCTGGTAAATTACCGGCACCGCCTTGGCGGTAAGGGGATTTACCGCCCCATTCCAAGGTCGGTGGGGCGGTAAATCCCCCTTCGGCCATTGCCCTTCCCCATTCCCATTTCTGTCCCATAGGGCTCTATGGGAATGGGGAAGGCGCTAATTACGGCACCGCAATTTTGCGGTGCCGTAATTAGCTCCGAGGTCCCTTAGCGGGTTGGTTTTTAACGCCTGCAAAAAGCAGGCGTTAAAGCACCAACCCGCTAAGGGACCTCGTAGTATGGCGGTAAGGGTTAACGGTCACCGTTGCCATTAACGGTGACCGTTAACCCTTACCGCCGTCCGTGTAATGAGGCGCTAAAGGTCAGGACCAAGTAACACAGATCTCGCAAAAGACTTTCGAGCAGCTTGGCGCAGGCCAATATTAATATATTTATTACAATAGGAGGCACGATATACTTTTTATTCCGACATGCTGATCCTCTTTGTCACCAGGCACAGCAATTTCAGTTCTTAAAGCCAGTCATTTGGATCTGGCCAGAGAGCCCTACAGTGCCATTTGGCCACATATGGAACTTCCCAACAGTGCAGCATCCCACACTACAAATAAGAGCCCTCGCCTCTCCCCCATCCCCCATGTCCATGAGTGGGATGATGACAAGCAAACTGCTCTTTACTCATGGACATGATGGGGGTGGACAAGCTGGATAACTGAAGGTGGTGGGCCACTGCCACAATTAACCAACTATAAGTGAAAAAGCAGTGCATATTATTAATTTGGATGAAAGTCACAGACGGGTTTCCATTTTGTCTCTGCCCAGATTTCAACTGCCTGTATTTTTTCATCTGGTCTAGTTTTTTTGTTTATGCAGCACTGTGAAATGATCTTAAAAGAGACATGCTTACCACTTTGTAAAAACAAAAGTAAATTAAAAGTAATACAATTGATTTTATCGTAAAAAATTATCGGGCCAATTCATAGAATTCAGCGCAGAAGTGGCGCAGAGAGGGAGCGTGCGCCAGCCGCGTGCACCAAACAGCATTTAGGCGCACCGCGTATTCATGGATTCCCCTAGCCATTTGCAACCGTGGCGCAGCGAACCTCCAGCAGCGCCAGTTACACCCCCAAGAACGCCCATTGTGCCAGAAAAAGCCATAGAAATCCCCATTACGGCGCAAGGAGCCGCGCTAACCTTGGACCAGCTTACAGCCCCCCTACACCGTAATCGCATGAAAAACTACACGTATCCCGCTCGCAGCAGCCAAAACGTGTGAAAATCTACTTGTGCACGCCCTTCAATACGCGTACCCTGCTCGCACCAGCCAAATCGTGTGATTAGCGCACTCGTGTACCACTGAATCCATGTACCCCACTCACGGCAGCCATAACGCATGGAAATCTCCCTGCGCACCCCTTGAATACGCGTAGCATGCTCGCGCCAGCCAAAAAGCATGACAGTCTACTTGCACACCCCCTTGAATATGCATTCCCCACTCGCGCCAGCCAAAACGCATGAAAATCTACTCGTGCACCCCCTTCAATACACGTACCCCAATCGCACCAGCCAAAACACGAGAAAAACTACTTGCGCACCCCTTCAATACGCGTACCCCACTCACGCCAGCCAAATTGTGTGATAAGCGCACTCACGTACACCTGAATCCACGTAACCCACTCGTGGCAGCCATAACACATGGAAATCTCCCTGCGCACCCCTTGAATATGCGTAGCCCATTCAAGCCAGCCAAAATGTGTGAAAATCTACTCGCGTACCCCGCTCACACCAGCCAAAATGCATGAAAATCTACTTGCGAACCCCCTTTAATACGCGTACCACACTCGCGCCAGCCAAAATGTGTAAAAATCTACTTGCGCACCCCCTTGAATATGCGTACCCCGCTCGCGCCAGCCAAAACACGTGAAAATGTTCTTGCGCACCCCCTTCAATATGCGTACCCCGCTTGCGCCAGCCAAATTGTGTGGAAAGTGCTGTGCGTGTGGTGAGAGTTGTCGGGGTGTCCCCCCTGTGGTGTGGGCTGCCTGCGGGGCATGGTCATGGGTGACGGGCTGCCTGCAGGGCATGGCCAAGGGTGATGGGTGGTGCACTGTGGTGTGGGCTGCCTGCTGGGCATGGTCACATGTGATGGGCTGCCTGTGGGGCATGGTCACGGGTGATGGGCTGCCTGCGGGGCATGGTCAGGGGTAATGCATGGTCCCCTGTGGTGTGGGCTGCCTGCAGGGCATGGGCACGGTGATGGGGGGTCCCCTGTGGTGTGGGCTGCTGCGGGGCATGGTCACAGGTGATGGGGGTCCCCTGTGGTGTGGGCTGCCTGCGGGGCATAGTCAGGGGTGATGGGCTGCCTGTGGGGCATGGTCACGGGTGATGGGCTGCCTGTGGCGCATGGTCAGGGGTGATGGGTGGTAACCTGTGGTGTGGGCTGCCTGTGGGGCATGATCAGGGTTGATGGGGTTCCCCTGTGGTGTGGGCTGCCAGCGGAGCATGGTCAGGGGTGATGGGTGGTCACCTGTGGTGTGGGCTGCCTGCAGGGCATGGTCAGGGGTGATGGGCTGTCTACGGGGCATGGCCAGGGGTGATGGGTGATGCCCTGTGGTGTGGGATGCCTGCACGGCATGGTCAGGGGTAATGGGCTCCCTGCGGGGAATGGTCACGGGTGATGGGCTGCCGCGGGGCATGGCCACACCATGCCCCGCAGGCAGAACACACCACAGGGGACCACCCATCACCCCTGACCATGTCCCACAGGCAGCCCATCACCCGTGACCATGCCCCGCAGGTGGCCCATCACCCGTGACCATGCCCCACAGGCAGCCGACACCACAGGGGACCACCCATCACCCCTGACCATGCTCCGCAGCCAGCCCACATGGCACCGGGCACCTGTAAGCAGGCCCTGACTCATGACTCTCAACAGTGACGGGCACCTGCAAGCAGGCCCCAACTCAGGTCCTCACAACCAACACATTGTCACTACATAAAATCATGTAGCAAATGCCCACCCAAATGCCACCCCACGCTGCCCCCGCACAGTGGAACTCCACACACATCCATTGACCCCACTTCCCAGTACAGGCCCCATTGCATGTCATTCACAGAAGCACACATGCATACACCCAAAGACATGCCCAACATGGCAACACAGCAGTGACACATGACTGAGGCAATGACAACTGACACATGCACTAAACAAATGAGAGCAGACAACACAAATATATGACTTGATGAAAATGTATTAAAAAAATTAAAAGCAACCATGACAATGAAAAATAAATTAATGTGAACTGAAATGAAATGCAAAATCCAAAAGTCCAAAGTCCAGAAATCAAATTCCAAAGAGTAAACCAAAATAAACACCATTCCTTCATGGGTGAAAAAAAAAGGAAGAAACGCCACAGTACCACAACTATGTACAATGACATTTTGAGGGTCCAAGACAAAATGAAACTTACCAAAAACCCTACAAAAATACAACTATATACAAAAAGTGGAGCAATGTCCGTGGACTCCAACAAAAGAATAAAACGAAAGTCTAAATAACTATTTACAATGGCGGCGGGTTAGTCCTACGGCTCACTGTTCTTCCAAAGAGTCTTGGCCAGGGCATCATCGAACTCCGAGTCTATGGCCCGGAGGCGGGACTGCGCTCTATCCTTGAGGGCTCGCAGGGATGGCGCAAAGCCCTCCACCAACTCCTTGCGAGTCTCCTCGAGGAACTCTGCATGCCTCAACTCTCGCCGCATGGAGTTCTCCGCTCTGACCATGGTGAGCCGCGCCATCTGTGCACGTCGCCGCTCTGCATCTATCCACTGGCCCAACCTCTGCCATTTGGAAGACACACTTTGTCTAGGGTCTTCCTGCCCTTCGGCCAATGCCTGCCTCCGTGATGTAGTCGGCTCCGAGTACTGACGCCTCCTATGTCGAGGCTGCTGCCGCCTTGATGCCATCCACCTGTACCACCACGACTGCTTCCTGGAAGATGGCATCCCCCGGGGCTGTCGTGCACGTGTCCTGCCTGATGGTGCCTGCACAGTCTCTGTTGCCAGGGGTCCAGTTGCTGGGGTAACCACCTCTGCTGGACCTCCGACTCCCGACTGTGGCAGGGATGGGATCTACACCAGCCTGGTCGTGGTGACTGGGGCAGGTCCACAGGGGGCCCTGGTGGCATGTGGGCCGGAAGACGGCATGGAGTAAGATTGGTGCATAGTGGGTGAAGAGGAGGAGAGGGTCGCAAGAGCACCCAGCACATGGAGGAAAACCCGACAATGAGCCCTCCTAGTCGGTTAATGTTGGCCCACACCTGTCCGTGATGAAGTGCGTGGTCATGCCAGGAAGCACGCACAGCATCACAAATCCAGCGTGTGCGCAATGTGATACTGACTAGGAAGGGCTCAACCCTGTCACGGATCGCCACGTCTGCAGGTAGATGAGTGTCAGTTCACATGGAACTCCCCCCTACCTGCCGACGGACCTGGGACGGGGTATCCCTGCCAGTGCATGGTGATGCAGTCTCAGTATCAGGGACAGGATTAGGCACCGGCCCCTATGCGGTGACCTGTGCTGCCTCCTGCCCCTGGACTGCACCACTTGCACCAGTGGAATGACCCCCACCAGGCCCCATGTGTGGGTCTAATGCGGCCTCCTCCTCCTCCTTCTCCTCACCCACCACCGACCTGGATGCCTCTGCACCATCTACCACTCTGGACAGCCCCTCTGGCGGCTCACCTGCCCCTACCACTGCAGAGGAGCCCACTCCCAACCTCGGCCTCGGCCTCTTGAGCATCCCCTCGGCAGCTCCGGCATGGACGTGGCACCAGTCCCCTCACTTCCAGAGGATGACTTGTCCTGGGAAGGTGACCGGGCCAATGCGTCTCCGCCTGGTGGAGGCATCCCTGCCGTTCTGCTCCACAGCACCGTCCCCGCCCTCTTCCTCAGTCACTGCTGTAGATGGGGAGAGATTAAACACAAGCATCAGGGTACTGAACAATAGTCTGCTAGACACAAAGCAATTGCACATGAGTGGCACTGTCAAACGTCACTTCCATCATCATCCTCCACAACACACAGGTCAGTGCAAGCAACACACATGCACAAACAAGCATGGCACATGCAATAGTCATTTGCATTCATGTCCAAGGCACTGTTGGAACATCCGATGGGGAATGAACATCACATGCACACACACCATCGGACAGTCATGCATATGGCCATGTCTACCTCCCGTCACAGTGGATTCCTGGACAACTGGGCCGCATCAGTCAATTCACGCATCGTGATGGTCATGTGTCATGCATCCATGCTGTTTCCCAGTCACACAAACACTACTCAGTCACAAGCACGTGTACACCATGCATGACCATGACGGTGACATCAGCATCCATGTCTCACACCCCAAACATGGCCAAGTCCAGACACAGGCATACAAACATGTGTGCGTTGTCACATGCTGGTGCACATCATGCATTGCAACACAGACACCATTGATGTGGAACGGGCTTGAGTGGACTCACATGCAGCACTGTCATGGCCCTGCACACAGACATACATACATGGGGCATGCTAGACATGAGGACAAGGGGCACACTCCTGCCACAACTCAACATGCAGTACGCTGGACAAGAACAGATGGACACTTACCACTCGACTCCAGATGGGTCTGCAACTTGAATACCTGGCGGTGAAGCGCTGGGAGTGTGCGCTCCAGGACCAACATCTGGATGTTGGTCAACTGGTCCCGGCGCTCCACTTCTCCACGAGCTGCTACGAGGCGCCGGGCCTTGTTTTGGGTTCTGGACCTGAAGTCCTCCCAGCGCTTCAGGACATGCTTGTAGTCGCGGGATGCCACCCCCTCCACGTTGATGGCATCCACGATGTCCGACCAGATCCTCCTCCGTCCTTCCCTGTTGAGGCGCGATGATGAGAAGAGGGCATCATAATCCCCCAGGACTTACTTCACCAGGATGCCAACTTCATTTGCAGTGAAGCTGACAGCCCTTTGCCTCTCTGCCAGGGGGTTGCCACTGGCCCTGGATGGTGCTTGGTCCGATATGGCAACCCCTGAGGCAGGTGTGGCTGGGCAACTGGGTTCTGGGGCTGGGCTGTTGAGTGATGGTACACCAAACGGGAGTCTTCTGGGTCAGCAGAGGTGGTCTCAGGAACAGGATCCCTGGCAATGGCTTCTGTGCAGGCACCAAATAGCAGGGCACGTTGGCAGCAGGCAGGCTAGCAGCAGCAGATAGCTCATAGGAGGCTGCTAGGGGCTCTGGCGGGCAGGTAAATGTCCTTCTGGGCAGGAGCATGGTCTTCCGTGTGTTGTCGCGTGGCCAGCTTGATGCAGAGTGAGTCCGCACATGAAAAAACAGCATGTGAGCATGGAATTCGAGGAAAGACCCTTAGAGCGTAAGCGCAGAAGTGACGTGACGTGCACGGGTGTTGCCTTTGGCAGGGGTTAAAGGTCCGTGCGGGTAAGCAGTTCACTGTGCGTGCTTTTTGTGGAGACAGACCGCGTGTGTTTCTTCTTCTTGTGGGTTCACACACGATTACTTCACAACGTTTAAAGTTCCTAATTCTTGTTTTGGCGGGGGAGTTGCCTACGCGTGTGTGTTTTTCTTTTCCATGCAAGGCAGACGGTGAGTCGCGCATGCTTTTTTTTCCACTGTGGTTGCCCTTGTGTGTCGCGCACCCATTGTCGAGGTCAGAGTAGCCTGCGTGTTCCACGCGTATTTATTTTTTGTGTCCCTGGGTGCCACGGTGTACTGCGGGGGGTTTATTCCATGCATGTGGGCTACCGTGGGTTGCATGCACGTTTATTCTTATCTTCTGGGGTGCCTGAGCATTGCATGACCCGTCTTTTCTCACCAGGGGTCCCAGACAGCCTTGCAGGAGCACAAGGGTGCGTCTAACATCACGTACCCTGCCCCCTTCAACCGAATTGCCCAGGACAATTGTTGTGTGCACCTTCCATTGGCAATATTCCATCTGTGCCATGGTTGGGAGGCCACCAAAAGGGAAGGGTGGTAAAACTGGGCAGGCTCCCAGAGCTGGGTGTGGTGGGGCATGTGGCCCCGGTGGCCAGGGAGTCCAGGGAATCCAGGGAGGCCAAGGGGACGCAGAGGGGGATGTAGCCAGGGTGTTCCACCAGGGCAGGATGTCCAGCAACTTGCTGGGACAACCATGCCACCACCCCAAGCGGCTCAGGGAGATGCTGCTGCTGCAGTCATCCCCGGTGCACATCTGGCCCCACAGCCAGTGTCATCTGGCCACCAGGTGGTAGAAGCTACAGGTGCAGCTGTGCCAACCACCACCCAGGCTCGGGGTGAGCCAGCACAGGCTGCCTGGGCAGAGGACTCCCAGGCAAATTTTCAGGTGAGGAAGACCAAGCTACGTGTGTCCAAGGTAGCTGTGACCAAGGCACATGTATCTGGGGCAGTGCTGACATCTGCTGGCCCAAGCAGCCAGGTGGTGGGAGCTACATGGGCAGATGCAGGCAACACCACACCGGCAATGAGTCTGCCAGCCAGGACTGTGTCGGTCACAGCCCTTGGCAATGAGACAGTTATGCTGCTGGGTCCTGGCAACAGCACCCAACAGCCAATTACACAATCCAGGCCTTCCGTCCTAATGCCAATTCCTACTCCCATTGGCTAGTGCACCATCGCCACTGACCTCCGACGCTGTGCAAAAAAAAAAGCAGGCCTCTAATTACTCCCTGACTCTGGTGACTGGCAGTGGGTCACCACCAGAGGAGGATGAACTCACTCTGCACGAGGAAATCGCTGCGGAGTTCATCGGTCAGGGACAGATACAGGGAGTGGGAGGGATGTCGGATTATGACGCAATGTTCGGTGAGTCTTGATGCGTGTGTGGAACAACAAAAATGAACCTGGGCGAAATGAGATCAGAACATCTGTACACATTTAAACAATACCAGGTCTTGTCAAAAAATATATATATTTATTTATAAACAATTTACACAAATATTTCTTGTTCTCAACATCCCCATTTAAACACCACCATTCATTCCAACATTCATTCACACTCTCACTATACATGTCAATATTCCACACCTGTGGTACTCAGACCACCTAGAACCAATATATTAACATACATTTCAACACCTCTTGGTGATTACAGTAAGTGTTAATACAAAAACAAATAGCATCCTGCTTATTTGCTGTAACTCAACATATGTTTCGGTCGTCACAATAGGCCCCTAATTTAAGCCGGTAAATATAAGCAACCTTTTTCAGGAGACAAATGGTTCTGTTGCAACCACTCCGAAATGTCAAAAGGTGGAGGATGTCATCAAACCTCAATCTCCACGGGAAATAGTGGAGACGCCTGTCAACAATGGACTAAATCCTGCAGTGGTGCTAGATAACTCTGCACCTATACTGATCAAAGATTCAGGTATGGGGGTGTCTTGCGTCTTTAGTCAATAAATCCAAAGAGGAAAAATCCCTTTTCTCGCCTCATGTGGCCATGCCTCCCAGCTTCCAGGTCCCGGTGTAAGGCTGACATTCTGAATATGAAACTGTCATGGGTGGACCAGGATAGTTTGCATAGACAGAGGTGATGATTCCCTTGGCATTGCATACAACCTGCACGTTGATGGAATGCCAGTGCTTGCGGTTGCGATAGATGTGCTCAGTGGCCCTAGGTGGACGTAGGGCCACATGGGTTGCAATCAATAGCACCGAGCACTCTGGGGAAGTGGGCCACCGCGTTAAAGTCCTGGACCAGGGCCTGCCTTTCTGCAGGTGTTCTGGGCATTTATATGTGCCTGCGGACTGAGGGGCGTGTAGTCATCATTGCCAACACCTGGTGTAGGCAGCGTGGCTGTGTGGGCTGTGAGACACCCCCAACTATGGCAGTTGTCCACTGAAATGACCCAGTGGCCAAGAAATGCAGGACATTGAGCATCTTTTCCAAGGGGCTCAGTGCTTGGGAGCACAAGGTGGGTGATGTGAGATCATCCTCCCACTCAGTGACCAGGTCTGGGATGATGTGAGGTGGAAACCTATATCTTTTTCCACTACAGAACGGTTACAGATAACAGATGGATAGCATAGCTGCAAACAATGTTCTATCACTACTGCACATTCATACTAGATGTCTCTATTGGAAGAACACTCTCTCCTTATCTTATTCAAAGATCTCTCCCTAGGCAAAGGATGATGTCTCGCCTATCTAAAAGGGATAGTCAAAGGATTCACCCTATCTATCCTTCATTCATACTCAGTTTTTTAAAACATAAAAATCATGTTAAGGTCAAAAGAGGAGCTAACTATACAGAGACCCAATATCTACTATTGGTGTTTCTATCGTCGTGTCAGTGACATATCCTTGTCGGGAATTTCCTACTAAATTTATTCACCAGTTTACAGGGCTGGCACTAATCACTGTTGACCTTATTCTGATAGAGTCAATACAATAGTCTACACAAACTCATACTAGATAGTTTGATGCTAAATCAGACACCTAACATAAAAAAAATTCTTGTTGTGTGTGTCCAAAAACATATTGATGGACATCTTCTTCAACATGAGACCACTCATGCCGAGTAGGGTCGACAGGTTTCGGTGATGTAGCAACTTAAATCATCTTCTTCAGGACCAATTAGTTGTATTACAATCTAATTCAAGTCGAAGGCCATTGGGTAATTCGAAATGTGCCTCTGCTTCCTGTCAGGGAGACATAATGAAATGAGGGACAGTGGGTTATTAACCCTCCTAGAGAGTAATCTAGTAGCCAGCTGGCTACAGGTTACTAATTGTGCACTTAGTTTCTTCAATCGAATAGTGATGGTGATTGTACTAATCAGGGCCTAGAATGGAAGTCCTTAGGTGCACACATAACATACATGGTACCGGGGTGGAGGGATAGAAAAGGGAAGGGAAAGTGTGGCATTTCTATATCATCTGCACCAATGATCAGGGGCTATAATGGCGTTTTGTGCATCTACCACCTTGTGTCCATAGTGAAGAGGGAAAATGGGACGATCCCTTTCCCCGATTCCCGTCCAGATCATGGCCTATGATGTCACAACCTAAGCACCACCCGCAGGATGAGTTCAGCCCTCTGACTGCTGCCCCGGACGTCAAGATCCACCGCGGCCACGCCCCACAGGCCAACTGCGCATCATCCAAAGCATGTGGTGGAGCGGAGACCGACCACGTGGACCAACTGGATTAGACATCGCCCATCAATATCACCATCGTTAGAGATGACATGACGACATAGCCAACGGACAAGAACACACATGCCACCAAGCACCTGGATTAGACACACACCAGCCCACACGAAGAACATACTCAGTGCTACGACGTAGAGGACCGCTCACAGACATTCATCGTTATTTTTCACATAGGCTAACTACTGCACCACAGAAACGCAAGATGCTAGAAGAGTTTGTGTATATACTTGCAGACCCTTTTTTGCTACTAAAACCATGAGGATGTCACTCTGTAGATGGACTAATGATTAAGGACCCGAGTCTCACCTCGCGACCCCCGTGTTATGAACTATACGCCGCCACCCATAGACTAGGCCAAGGTAGGCCGCAAACCAGAGACCTCAGGCCCGGAGCAGCTCAGACGAAACTGTAAGATGCTGATCATGCAGAACAAACCCTGACGGGAGCCCCACAGCCAAGGCCATGAAGTTGCAATCTGCACGCCACGCTCTCAGCACCAAGGTTACACCTGCCACTGCTAAACACTCCTCGGAGCAGAAATACAAATCAAATCCCCAGAATTCTGCTTCAGCCACGGTCTCTCAACACGTGCAGCAACAACGAAGTTACAAGTTGGACACCAGCGGCTATGGGAAAGGGACACTAAACAGCCAGTAGTAAGACCTGCCCATTGTCCGCCACTGACACATAGTCATACATTGTTGCCAACATCAGGTACATCGCGAGCTGGGAACGACGTTGGTCCCAGGCTTGGGGGCTCGCGGATGAACCAATCAGAATACGAGGCGCTCACCACAGATGACACCATAATTCAACCAATCGCTAACTTTCTCCATGTAACAAATCTCATGTAACCATTCTTAGGTACGACCCAAGCGTACCACCTGACCTCTTCTCCACCACTAAAATTCTCTCCTATACTGATCCATACTGACCCTACCACTCGGTGAACCAACCCGGAGTAGCGTTAGGTTTAGGGGCTAGTTTTAGCAGGTGACGCACGTAGTAGCGTCATCCTGCTAGAGAAAGGCCCCGCGAGCCCATCACCGCTGAGAAGTTCCTGGGGTACCGATGCTCCGAGAACCTGTACCTGTCTGTTTTGTGCAATGAACAGCAGTAACTCTTTGCTCTTGTGTGTGTCTCATACTACTTTGGGACGTGGGAGGAGTTGGGGCCTCCCCAACCCCAGAGGTCCGCAGACAGCCCTGCTGACCCCCGGGAAATCACCACGACAATAGAGCTCCCTGCACCGTGCTACACCTGTGCATTTATTCAGTGTAATGAGTCAGCTTCTACATACCCGCTACTAGTCTGGGTACATTCAAGTGCGATGTTGCCGGCCAAGTGGTTCCAGGGTTATCTGGATTCCTGACTTTCTGCTGGTTTCAATCTAAGTCTAAATATGCACATAGGTGTTAATATTCATGCACTAAGAGACATATTTAGTATGTCATTTTATGTCTGTATTAGATTGCTTAACCAGTCTTCTATGTTGTATTAGATGCATATTGTTGTTACTGACTCTTTCTAAATTGGAGTGTAGTAGTCCCCAGGACAGCAGTCAGAATGCTGATCAATGCGCGTACTGAAACACATTAAGAATACCAACAGGCATCTGAGTATCCCACTATGTTGTAATATCTACTATTCCGTTTTGTAAACGGTAACCCGCAAACTCTGTGCTGAGCCGCTTACCTTCGGGAGACAAACACCGTCTTGATCACGGATGGAATCTCTCTGTCATGATTCCTGCCCCTCATGTCCCCAGCCCTCCAAGATGTCAGGCTGGAGCCAGGCCACGATCACCTACATGGCCCTCAAGGGCCTCTCCATCCCTCCAAAGACCCACTTGGAGTCAGACTTGGCGATTGTGGCATCAGACTCACTCACTCCCATAGGATAACATTGGGGATTGGACTTGTAGTGCATTGATGGGGACAAGATGGATGCCCCCACATATTTCGGTTCCCAGAACTGCATGTGCAGTCTAGTCATTTGGGTATGGTTCAGCCCAGAGACACCTGGGATACCCAGAGACTATTTAAGTCATGCCCAGGCTGAGAAACATGCTTTGTGTTTTCTGCCCCTGCAGCGTGACACTCACCGTGTTCGGATCGGTCTCCAGTAGGCCTGCATCTTTCTTCTGCGCTCAGCTCCTGCAAGAACAAGAACACCGTTAGGAACAGCCTTACCTTGCGGCGCTTCTGCCCATCATTCATCGCTTCTTCTGTTCTGCGGGCATCTTCGGCGGTGTCATTCACTTCCCGGCACGCTGCTTCCTAAGGAAAATGGAAAAGAACAGAAAAAAGGCATTAGTAAGCATTCAGCAAATCTTCGCTTATTTTTAAAGACTGTACGAGCTTCAAATGCTTACCTGAATCCCAGCCGCTCTGGGGGAACTCTGTCTCCGGAACTTCTCATCCATCTGCAAGAGGAAAAGACACTTCAGGTTAGCGTGGAAACATCTAGAGGCGCCGCATACCACGCTTACCCACCGCATTTCTTCTTCATAACCGGCATCCATGCTGAAAACATTGCGGCTCCTAAAAGACACAGAAAAAGAACTCAGTTCAATACAAATATGAAAGGGTCGCATTGCGCATCACGCCCTCACTCACCTTCAGCGCTACTCATCTCAGCAGCACGTCACCATCCCTGGACGCCGGCCATCATCTAAGGAAGGAAAGGAACGAAGTTAGAGAACTGTTCAAAAGACTCATTATACTTACCTGTCGGACTCTTGCCAGTGAAGTAACTAGGCAGCAACGAGCCCGCATCAATCAACACGCCCCTATGCTGAAAGTCGGACGGAGAGCAGACTTTCCAAGAAAAGAAGGTGAGCTGTGGATCAAAGAAAAGGGTTGGACCCCGGGGAAGAAGGTGTTCAAGCACACAGAGATAATAGGGAGTTAAACTCTACCAATCCTGTGTTTCAGGCCCAGTCTCCAGTCGAGTAGACTCCAGGGAAGAGTTCGAGGTCGTAAGAGGTCAGAACAGGCTGAGTGACGTCCCCGTGGATACCAGGTGAGCGTTACACTCTCTCATACATGTATCCCGTCCGCTAGAGATCTCTATGGAACATGTCCTAGAGTGTCTCTATTAAGGGGCGTATCCGACGTATCCAAGTGCTGGTCGCCATCTTGAATTGGGCTCCACCTTGATGTGAATTACATCAATTTAAATACAGGGAGGTCCGCGTACATCCCTTTTTCTTATTTCAAGGAATTCTATAAATCATCCACGTTTGTTAAAGTGGGATATTAAATATGCATATATATTTATGGCCCGATATAATGATCTATGCTAGCGGAGGGTATGGCATTCCCAAATAAGTAGAAACTGTTGTAGGACTTGTTGCTGGCCATGTACGAGTTACTGCCTTACTTGTATGGACCTATGATGAGATCGAAAGAACATCAATGCCATGTGGGTTTGTTTTATTACTCCGAATCTAATTCATTCAATCGATATCTCCTACAATTAGTAGCGTGTGGTGGATGTGCTGGTCATCAATTACATATAGCCTTCAATGTATAGCCTAAAGCTTCAGGTTGAAGGGGGTAAAGTGCACTTGGCTATTATAGAACTTAAATATCTATCGACTTGGTTGTGGCTGCCAAGACCTCAAGTATGCATGATGAGTCTAGAAAGGTGTGTCATAGGTGTTTTGGTAGGCAGGTGTATTTTTGGGTGTTCTTTTACTTTTAATGCTCTTTAAACTGTAAAAACTTGCTATCCAAGGCCAACTGCAACCCACTGGAGGGTGGGCTATTGGAGATGCTGGGATTGTATCTGGTTGATGTTTATAGGACAGCTAGATCATTCCGCAGTATCTTTCCGCAGTATCTGAGTATGAATGAGGGTTAGATATGGTGAATACTTTGACTATCCCTTTTAGATAGGAGAGACATCATGCCTTGCCTAGGGAGAGATCTTTGAATAAGATATAGAGAGAGTGTTCTTCCAATAGGCACATCTAGTTTGAATGTGCAGGAGTGATAGAACATTCTTTGCAGCTATGCGATCCATCTTATCTCTGTAACCGTTCTGTAGTGGTAAAACGTTAACCTTTAAAGGTCGGAAAGTAATTTATACTTAGCCCTAGGTGTGTTTTTGGAAACCTATACCTGCCATAGACCTGGTCAACAGGCATCCCAAAAAGGATGGTCCTGGGTAAAAAAATGTGGGGCCTGGCTATCCTCCTCCTCCTGCGGTGTCCCACGATCACTGCTTCGAGGAATGGGACATTCATCGTAGATGTATATGCTTGTTTGTTGTTTGTGCGTGCTTTTATGCTGCGCGGGGCCGCTTCTGCCTGCTTTCGCGTGGCGGACGAGTTTCTGGCATGCGCAGATTTGCCCTGTTCAATTCCATGAATACGCGTTGTTAGCGCACGTGTGGGCGTTGCAAGGGTTTCACTGCTGTACTTCCCCCGTTACGCCCACATTTTCACGTCGTGTTCCCCATTTCGTGTGTTCCGCCCCCTTTTTAGGTGTGTGTGCTGGACATTGTGTGCCTTCACTGGGCGACTCGGACACAGCTTTCAGGATGTCGCAGTGACGTGTGCACCACGCACGGATTAGGGCAGGCTCCCAGGTAAGCCACGCGCAGTGCCTTCCATGAATCGGTAAACGGGCGCACGCATGCATTTCGCACGTATGCGCTGCGTTTCTCACGCTTGCGCTAGACATTTCAGCACGCAATAATTCCATGAATTACTCCGAATTTGTTTTCGAATCAAAATGTGATAAAATAATACATTTTAGGGATAAAGGAATACAGAATTCTGCATAATAATCAACTCTCGTAAAAGTCTGCTCGCATCGGAAGGATATAACCGGAAGCAGGGGAGAAATTGGGCTGGAATAAGAGAGCTTCACTCCAGCAAAAACTGCCTTGCCGGACAGCCGTTCCGACATCAGGCCCAAACCCCCCCCAAGTCTAGGAAGCTCTGCCCCTGACTTCCATGAGTCTCCCAAACACTGTGTCTTAATGCGGGCATTTGAGCAGGCATGTCTTCACAGACTGCATCTGAAAGTCTTCCTTTGCTCAACAGCCAAAACCTAAACAATGAAACTGTCCAAAGCTGTCTATATGTCTCATGCTTTGCACCCATTTTACTGTCAGGTTGATGATTCTGACAGAGGAAACTAGCACCATACCAAGTGTGCACTGTATTCACGTTTGAATTACAAGCACAGACATGTTTGATACATTGGTGGCCATTCTTATGTTACCAAACTGCACTTTGTTTTTATGCAAAGCAGCCAGCATCCCACCTTCAGGGCATCCACATCATTTGAGACTTAGCTCCGCCCATCAGTCTCACCCACACCACTGGCAACCGCCCCAGTCCCACCCACACCACTGACAATAGCAGCCCCCCAACCTCACATGGTGAGTTTGAGGGGTTCTTTCTGCCCAACATTTTTGGAATAATGTGCCGAAATGGTGCATCTTACAGCACAAACATGTGAATAAATTGAATGAAAAACATACAATTTACTAGCAGCCCCAAAGGGAAGTACGAGAGATTCTAATCTTTTGGGTGTCAAACGTGCAAAAGTAAACAGTGTCAAACGTGCAAAAGTAAACAGGAGCATCTGTCTGCAAGAAATTGTGTATGTGCTCATCAAAAAGGTTTGCGCTAAATATACACACTAGATGCACAGATAGCAAATGTATATTTCTGCCACTGCTACACTGCAGTATTATCGCACCAAGAGAAACTTCCAGCATGCAGAGGTCATCGGAGCCTCCTCCGGTAACTATGCATACATTGCTATGCTACAAGGTTGATTTGGCGCATTTTAGAGTTTTGGAAACAGGTGTCTGAAATGCTGGCTTTGGGTACTTTACTCATACTTTACTTTGACTTTACTGAAATAAAAATAATTAAACCAAATAAAAATATAAACAAATTGTATATCTTTTCCATTCTCAATGAAATCCCAGTGTGAATGGTTACAAAAATGAAGAATGATCAATACGCTGGTAAATTCAATTATCAACGTTGCAGTTAACTTGAATGTAGGCTTTATTTAAAGCACACACGTTGCCACATGTACATTTGGTTTACCCTGAGCAAACATTCATCATGTATTGCAAAATACATGAATATTCAAGACAAAGATTTCATTTACTAAAAAATAAAATTGCCTCAGAACACCCCTGCCTATCTAAATCGAAATCCTCATGTAAATTCTCATTTATTGAAAGTAGACATGTCCGTATTTCAAAGAACATTCTAGAAAATGGAATTTAAAGATGTCTTAACATTCCTGCATGTAAATCGCTTGCAAAGAGAAAAATGTCCATTCAACGTGTATGCTTGCTAGATTCTCTTCAATGGCGTTTCTGTTGCATTATTGTGCAAGAGGTGTACATTTGTCATTTTTCAATGGGTGATTTAAAGTGGGAAAATGGGTGACAGTTAAAAATCCTCTCCCTTTTTGCTTGAGTAGTTCAGGGTCAATAGCCGGACTATGGGCCTCATCACGACTTGGGCGGTAATGCAGCGGTATTAGCCCTACCGCCGAACTCCCCGACGCTAATAGCGCCGGATCACGAGTTCGGTGGTAATGTTAATCCCCATTCCCCATTGAGCCCATTCGGGAATGCCCCATTCCCCATTGAGCTCAATGGGGAAATTTTGCGCTAATACCGCCGGCGGATTTCCCGCCGGCGGTATCAGCGCGAATTTTTGGCAGATTTCCCCCCAGCTAAGAGCTGGAGCGAAATCCGCCGAAGTCCTGATTTGGTGGACCCTTAAATCCGGCGGTAATAGCGCTACCGCCGGATTTAAGGGTTACCGCCAAAGTCGTGATGAGGCCCTATAATCTGTGATGTAACCAGGGAATGAATTCAGTTGCATTATTTTTCTAGGCATTTGCAAAGTGACTCCCATTCTATTGTAGGCCATTGCACAGAAAAGAGGTCAACGATCTCCATATATACACAGCATTTGAGTTTATTTGATAACATCCAAAGTTTCGAGAACCACTTAAACTGTTGAAATATGTACTAATTTCCCAGGATGTACAGTCAAATGATATACTGCGCCTCCCCTCAACCCCCCACACCCCTTCTCAGTACTTTCACAAGTGGGGCCAGGATTTAATCTATTTCCCTTTAGAGTATAACTCCTCATAGAATTACATTTCTCCTTTGCATTCTGTGTACATAGGAATTTCTTTTGGCTGTCTCACAATCAGCTGGGTATCCTCTCAAGGACTGGTTTAATTTTCTCCTTTTGATAAGAAGGGAGCATCAGTCAGAAAGATTGGTGAGCTTTCCTCCACAGCCTGGTTTCTCGCCTGGGTTGGGCCTGTCCTCATACATTGGCAGAGGATAATTTAGGGCATTCCTCCTCCTACCCCATTCAAAACATATCCCAAGGGGAGATTGCTGTTGAAACACTGTTGCTGTGTCTGTAACCTCTGGCAACATTGTAATAGCCATTGCTCAGATTTGGTAATGATGCTTTTCAATGTGTCCCACCAGGTGAAGCTACTCACCTCAGACTTCAAATTGGGTTCCTCAAGAAACTCCTCTCTCCATTCAGGCTCGTGTCTCATGAGAGTGATGTAGATATTGACTGAATATGTGTGTGTGTGCACCTCCTTGCCTGCATGATAGCATTAGAAATGATATGTGCACACCCTTCCCTGTGGGACAGTGGCATAATTAGTCCATGTGCCACACCTCTGCAAGAGTGAGTTGTACATTGTGCATGTGCCCCTTACCCTATGGGTGTGCAACAAAAATATGTTGTGCACCCCTTTGTCTGTGGGAGTGCATTTGAAATTGTGTGTGTTCCCTTCCCTTTAGGGATGTGGCAAAATGTGTGTGCCTGCCATGGCAGTGTGTTAGAAAGCATGTTGGCAGACCCTTCCCTATTAGAACGTGGCAAATATTAGGTGTTCACCACTTCCCTGCACCCTTCTTCTTGTGTGACCTCTTGGTTTGGAACTGAAGCAAAATGTGTGTTGGCACCCCTTTCCCTGCTGCAGTGCGTAAACACATGGGTGTGCTCCCCCTTTTTTGCTTGTACCCCCTCCACTGCAGGAGCGCAGCGAAATTGGGTGCACAACTACCTCGCTTTGAAAGTGCTGAAAAGGTTACATGTGCTCCGTTCCCTGCATGAGCAAGTCAACAATAAATCTGCACACCCTTGTGGGTATGTGCTTAAAATGACATGTGCTCCCTCCTCCGTCTGCAGTAGGGCATCAAATATATGGACTACATTCACTGCCCTGTGGGATTACATAAATAGGTGTCTATGTGGGACTGCGTCTGGTTACTCGGTATGGTGGTATGGTCAACTAGGGCCATTTCTCATCCACCCCATGCTACCTTCTCATTGTAGACATTCAATATGTAGCATGCTTGTAATTTCATTCTCTGGGCCAGCAACAAAATATGTAACCTATTTAGCATAACAATTGAAATGTAATCTTCAGAACCCTGAGCTACAAATGTCTATGATAACATCTCTATCTTCCACCCCCATTTCACTGCTCTGGTGACCGGTCTTACACTGCGAGTACATCTTCTGACACCGGTTTGAGCAATGGTGGACTTCAAGGAGGCTGTTGTGCGTATAAAGGTACCAGGACTGGGACCTTGCCATAGTCTGCTGGGGTGAGGTGCCCTTTCAGTTTGATGAATGTGAATTGCTTAAAATTAGGTACAAAGAGACTTCTCCCGTTGCCAGAGAAAATTGTTCCAGCAGCACTGACGACACATTCCAATTGCACACTAGCTGGTAACTGGCCTTCATACCTCTGCTCTATAAGCACATGTTCTTGCAAATTTCTCTCAAGTGCAATACTACACATTTCAAGTCTTCGTGATGTGTTGTCCTACTCTCCACAGTCTCTAATGCAGCCACTTTCTTCTTCAATCTACACCATGTCTGTCCCCCTCTTGCTTTCATGTTCCATTACCTTTTTGGGCAGGTTCAGGTCCAACAAGTATTGCATTGGAAGTGACCGAGAGTTATGGCTCACATGGTGTGTGGCTTCCTCATAAACCGTAGCACCATTGAGTCTGTAAGTGGAATGCCCAGTCAAATGCTCGACTGTAGCTGTAGTCATTTACATTATTGTTTTGCTCACGCAAGCTGTCAAGCATGTGCAATGTTGAATTACATTATGTCGGAACATTCATTTTCAGCTGATAATGTGGGAGTTTGGGTCACATCTGCAACACTTGCAAAGAATTTCTGGCACTGTATAACTGGCTGAAATGAGAGAAGATTGTTGTGCCATGGCAAGCATTTCATAGACAGGAGAGCAATAGCTTAAAAATCAAGTCACTACAAAGGGGTGAATATCTTCAAACCATTGGGCTCCCCAATCTTAGGGCAGAAATAACATTTAATCCAATGCCCACTACCACAAAACCTGAGGATAGCTGCAAACACCTTTGCCACTCCGCCACCACCTGCTTCACTTAATCTCGGATATTGGTGCCTTTATGGCTCTTGCCAACAAACACTTGCATGCACAAAGTGGCTTGTTGGTGGGTGACATACTCCTTCTGTGCTGAACCCTCTCACTCACCAGTGCTGCCACTAGAGGTGAAGGTGATCCGATATTCTAAGCACTCATCTTTTCTTATTCTTTTAGAATTATCGACTGCTTTTCGACACTGTTGATCACTCGTTACTTCTGCCTTCACTTTCGCCATGTCTTAGCCTAGTTTCACTGTCATCTTTCTAACAGAACATTCTCTGTCTCTTGGGCAGGCAAGTCCTTTGAGTCGTTTTCACTTGCCCATAGGGTGTCTCAAGGTTCAGTTTTGGGCCCTTTTCTATTCTTTCTATATACATCTTATCTCACAGTCATTATTTCTTCCTTTGGGCTATGTCACTACTTTTATGCCGACAACAGCCAACTATTTCTTTCATTTTCTTCTTTTTCTCCTGAAATTCATCATACTATTCCTGATTGCTTAGTTGCTATTAAATCTTGGATGTCTTCCCACTGCCTTACTCTTAATGCTGGGAAGACTGAAGTACAGTTTTTTCCTGCTAATACTCTTCCTCCCCTTCTTCCATCTGCTTTTATATCCTTTCCCCCATCTAAACTCCCAATCTCACTTACGGCTTGTAATATTGGTCTCTACTTTGATACTAATATCTCTTTCTCCTATCACATTTCATGGACCTCTCGTTCCTGCAGGTTTCACCTCCATAACATTCGTAAAGCTTGTCCATTTCTTACTTTTCAAGCATCTAAACTCTTAATTTCTTTTTTAATCTTTTCTCTTCTTTTTTACTGTTTGACTGCCCTGTTCGGCCTCCCTAACTCATCTTGCACCTCTTATATCAGTATTCATTTCCTCCATCCTTCTTCTGTGTCTTCTTTCAGTTTGGGATGCTATCTCTTCTTCTCTCGCAACACTTGGCTTCCCTTTCATTCTCAAATGAAATTTCATTTTCTCTGTCTTGTTTCCAAATCTCGTCATGGTCTTGCCCCCAGCTATCTTACTGCACCAATATCTTTCTATATTCCTTCTCGTTCTCTTTGTTCCTCTTCTCAAATCGTACTCTAAGCTCCCCATCCTCCCTGTGCTTAGTCTCATTGTAGTTCCTTCAAACTAATTGCCCCTCTTCACTGGAATGCTCTTCGACTTTCTCTCCTCTCTATTTCTGTCTATTCCCTTTTCTGTGGTTCCATGAAATCTCATTTACTCCAAAATTCCTCAGTGATTGTTTTCTGGCTCATCCATGTACAGCACTTTGGTTTAAGGCACTTAATAAAATGCAAATAAAATACAAATACATTGCACTCTTACTATCATGTAGTCAGTGCTTTGGCCACTCGTCCAGATATTTTCTGTGAAGTGGACTTTCCTTCCCTCTGAGCTGTTCAGTGTCTTACTCACTATGAGAAATATTGCATCATAAAACTCAGGTATTAACTTTCATACATAGTAATTCCAGCAGAGAAAGAGAATTTGTCAGTAGGCATCTGCACCTGCCAAAAGATTACGAAATCCTTTGCTATCATCAAGGGCTTATGGGAAAAGGAAGAAGCATTATTGACAGCTTGGCATTAAGTAGCCATACTCGTGGATAGTTGCTATGATATTTCTGGTTGCACTCAATGGCTCACTGAGACTTGGCTGGTGCATATCCATTGTTCTGCTGCCACTACTATAGCTTTGCCTGCCACAGAGTTCTTTGCTGCAGGATTAACACACCTCCCGCTTCTAGCATTGATGTGCGGTGCAGTGCCAGCATGTTGAAGAGTGTTGGCTGATTCCTGGGCTACTGCTGCTGTGTATGTTTCCAATCAGGTGTCCAAAAGAAAGTTCCCACAGACCAATTTCTAGCGTAGAAAGGCCATACTGCACCTACACCTTCCAATATTGTATTTCAATAGTAAACGCTAGGTGGATTCCCTGCCCCCACCCCGCCAGAGTTCAATTGCTAAGATCTTACTTTTCCCCTGGGAAACTATAACATTTTTCTTCCGGTATATTTTTCAAAAGCCTCAATAGTTTCCTCGGCCTATATTGGCCCTTGACATATTAGCTATGTCTTCCACTCACAATAATGCTGGTATAACTTTTGTATTTATTGTTGGGCAATCATCTTCAAATTTCAATAGGAAGTCCACCATATAATTTATAAATACATTAAAAAATAAGGGGGCAAGATACATCCCAGACTTTTCACCAATTTAAACTGACCTACGTTTTACACTTGAACTCTGTATCATGCCTCCCCTATAGCGTTGCTATATAATTTCCCCATTCCCTTCACAATTCCTTTCCCATAACTAAATTCCTTTTTTTGACCCAGAGATCTGCCTTGGAAAATTGCAATCAGGTTAATATTTATTTGAAGAACAACGAGGTTAGTTTCAATCAGAAATAACTAACTCATTTACAGGTGGCAGAGGAATTTCTCTGAGGATTGCCTGCTCAATAGCACAAATATCAGAGCAAGTGGTGAGGCACTTTATGAGGTTGTGAACAAAGTGCGACAGACCCGGGGGAAAAAAAAGGTACAATAACAGTTGACTTACAAAGATAACAATCTAGGGAGGCAAGTGCTGCAAGCTAAAGAGCAGTATTGTAGACATGTACACACTGCACGCCCCTGCAAAGGTGCAACTGCATAGTGCTGCCTGCTGTTATTGCTGCTACCTGTGGACCTGGTGTTTGCTGTCTTGCGTGATTGCAGTGATTGCTGTGAGGACTATTTGTCTTTCTATAGGATTACCTAGGAATTACGGTGAGGCACTTTTCTGAGTGCTTGAAGGCCTGGGTCTATTGACTTTTACCTCCTCTTTACCCGCCACTTTGAGCAAATATGCCGGTTGAGGCGTGAGTGTACCATCTGCACAGCAAACAGCCTGCCCTGCGGAAAAGGAACCAGAGCCAAATTTCAAATGGCTCCAACTCTTCTATGATGAATACTCAATTCTGCTAAAAAATGAAAAGGAAGGATTAAATGATGTGGCCCAATCGAAGATCACTGTTTTTTTTCTCCGAAGTCCACTATGAAAGAAACGAATAATGGAAGTAATGATGAGGGTGAAATGTCCCTAATCCCCTCAAATCTTGATCATTCATTCCTCCCAGTTGAGAAAAATAATCTTCTAAACCTCTGCTATGACATGCAAAGGGAATCACTTGGCTATCCTGTGGTCAGTACCCTTAGACCTGATCCCAATGTGTATGATAGTATCATAGGTACACATCTTTCGGCATCTCTGAATCTTACACTAATTGCGGCAGAAGTGGCTACTGAGGGAAGAGAAACATCAGTACTGAAGACTACTTCTATATCATTTGAAAATAATGAAAACAGGGCTACAAGCTTTGATGCTATTGGGCCACAATGGATGCAGTTTTTGTCTTTGCTCTAGTCTTATGTAGGAGCAAAGTAACATGACGGCAGCAAAAGCAAACATTAGAGAAGTCAGTCTGGCAAATAGTAACAAAACTCATGATGAAACTCATACGACATTGGACAGTGAAGCTGCACTGATGTCCGGGGCAATTACAATGAATGACTACCCGGAGTTGAGATGGGGAAGCAAGAGGTTAGTATTGAGATCGTAACAAACCAGCACATTTTGGAAGTGAGCAGGGGGAAGAGAATGCGCTGGATCAAGAGGGGCAATACGGCAGGTGAAAAAAGGACTGGACGTAAGCACAATAATAAGAAATGGCTGAGTATGATAAAGGCAAACTCAGGGAAGAATCTGGCTGGAAATCCAAAAAGACTGCAAAAGTGTGGGAGCATTGGCAGAAAAGGGCTCTGATGTTATGGCGTGTCGTTCGCAACTCTAAATATGTGCTGGTACCTTCCTGTGATGCTAATATTCCCTACTCTAAACCGGTGTAAATGCTCTCCCTAAGGGACCAATGGACAATTGGCTGCAGTGTAAAAACATGGAGGCGACTGCTACTAAAAAGCGTACGTCTGATTCCAATCTGATGGTACATAAATCCCTCAGGTTTTCTCATATGGATTGCAACATTGAGGCAATTGAATGTAAAGAAAACATTGTTAAAACTTCAACTAGGAGGGCTGGTTGTAAATAAACAATAACCCAGTGGGGATCTTTGTGAAATTGTTAAGTGTACCCGACGGTGGATAGTCGCTTCATTAATCGTGGGAAGCTGCTAAAGCTCTTTTCTCATCTAGAGCAACTTTCATGGATAACATCTATGGATATAGTATCAGTGAAATGACCAGACTTGTAACGCAAGTCTAATTGGGCGATGTGAAGGTATCACAAAGTAAGACACAGACAACCGTCTTAAAGTTCAAACGAAAGATATTTATGAACTTAAATGTCAGGTTGGTTGAAGGCCTAATTTGTCCTATAATAAGGCAGGGTTTCCCTACCTGAACAAACTAAGGAAAGTCTGAGTCAAAGAGTTCAATTTAAAAGTCTGTCTGTATCCAAAACCTATCCTTTCCCTCACAACGTCAGCTAAACAACATGTAGGGATATCAAAGTCAAAAGAAATAGTGTTCAACTCAAAGTTCTGAGCTCTCTCCAGCTCTAAGCTTTCTTTCATCTGTCCCTACCCGAAACACAAGAAAGTTCCATGAAAAAGTCTCACGATTGCCTTTCTCCGATTCAGGGTTTTCCAGTTCAAAATCACTCCTTGGGGTCACTTTAGGTCTCAGGGTTCCCTTCCCCAAGACTTCAACTTCACCACTTATACTTGTTTTAATCTTTTCCAAATAAGTGTTAGCAAAATCCAGGTCAACATGACCCTCCTTCTGGCTTACCACGCCAGTGCATTCAGAGGTTTCATTGGGCTGTTTCACAGTGTCCTTATTTGTCACCATTCAGGGCTGACTGGTCTAGCTGCAGATGTTAGACTGCATGGTCCACCCATCACAGGTTGTGCAAACAGGATCCTTGGGACTCCTTCGCTCATACAGGTTCCTTCCCCCAGGTTAGATGATAACTTATTGGGGCTCCCTAGGGCCCCACAAGAAGTTCTCACCAGGTCTAAGTTCTCTCCATCTATCTCCCTTTTTTATGGATTCCCAAACTTTCTGGGGGAGTAGATAAGAGAATTGTCTTTCCTTTTCAAAAAAACTGAGAAAAGAATTTGGGCTCCCCTTCACAAGAGACAACTTCTCATGGGACCTTTCTCTCAACAGCTTATGGGCAAGAGGTTTCCATAAGACTTCATACTTTAAACATCCCACCGATTGGCCCTGTTTCATCTCAATGGGGTCATCAGAGAAATTCAAAAGGACAAATTTTAATTCATCTATCGAAGAGAGTATAAGTAGTATCTTTGATTCTCTTTCTTGAGGGGGTAGCACATAAATGCCCACACCACAGGGGAAAGTATCAGTTTGTCACTCCGTGATACCCAACAATCTTGTGGGCAAAAAGGGTGGAACTCATTCCCTTTTACGGACTTCCTCATGGGGAGGATGGCTTGTGTGTTCAAAGCCTGGAAGTCTATCCCTAAATTATAGTTTGTATGGTTGAGAAAGTTAGGATTTCTCCTCAAACTCCTACTTTGTAGATTTGACCAGCGGAAAGAATTTGGGCCAAATTCTGCCTCTTGGGATTTCAATCTGCTAGTGGAACAAGTAGGTGGCATATGAGTCCTAGCATTTTGGCAGATTATACACGACTGCAAGAGAGTTTCAATGTCAGCGTCACATCCAGGCCAGAAAGGCTTCTGTGTAATATAGGTCTGGAGCTTCATGTGTCCTAGATGATCTTGTGTCAAACGTGCCTGAGCTCTTCTTAGGATCACCTGTTTATGGCGTTCTGGGATCATCAACTGTAGCTTTACCCTGCCCTCTGGAGACATATCTCCCCTATAGAGGAAAACATATTTCAAGAAAAAAAAAAAAGGTTCCCCTTTCTCAAGACCCTATGGCTCCAAAATCACTTTTGAAAATGCCTCAGCCACAAAGGGTTCATTTCATTGGGCTAAGGCTAAATCTAGAAGCGTAGTTGGTCCTCCCTTATGATTTTTTCTGGGTTCAAGGTTGAGGGTTGAGAGAGCTATCGGGTGTCCTATCAGCCTCCCCAAAGCTTGAATCCCCCTGTCTGTGCTTTCCTCCCCAGATTTTTCCTCAAGCCTAGGGAATACTGCTTTCTCAAGCAGCCCATGAGCAACCTTATCCCCTGGGAGAATCCATGGTTTTTTAACAATACCATAACATCTCCTCTAAAGTATGGGTCGATCACTCCTGCCAATACTTAAACTGCAAATCTCCACGCTAACCGTGACTTGGGTCCTAGCCTGATGTATGTATCTGGGGTGGAACCAATATCAAATCAGTGGCCATCAGTCTTCTTTCACCTGGAGGGATTGTCTCATCCCTTCTACTACAGATAAACCCAATAGAGGCCTTGGTAGCTACTGATGGGACTGATGCTCTGGCACTCAGCTTTTCAAATCTTAGGGTCCCCCAACTTGTATTGGTTGAGCCGCATCCCACTTCTCACACCATTTGTGAAGGCATCAGAAAGTAAGACACAGACAACATATTTAAAGTTCAAACAAAAGATATTTATTAACTTAAATGTCAAGATGGTTTAAGGCCTAACCTGCCCTATATTAAGGTGGGATTTCCCTACCTGAATAAAACTAAGGAAGGTCTGAGTCAAAGAGTTCCACTTAACAGTCCGTCTGTGTTCAAAACCTATCCCTGCCCTGACTACTTCAGCTAAACAATGTGTAGGGATATCAAAGTCAAAAGAAATAGTGTTCAATTCAAAGTTCTGAGCTCTCTCCAGCTCACAGCTTTCTTTCAGCTCTCCCTACCCCAAAAACAAGAAGGTTCCATGAACAAGTCTCACAATTACCTTTCTCCAATTCAGGATGTTCCAGTTCAAAAACACTCCTTGGGGATCCCTTCCCCAAGTTTCAAGTAACTGTTCAAAACAAAAAGAGATCTTGAAACTCCGTTCTCAAGACAATAAGTGTGGGAAAAAAGTGTGGTCATTTTAAGTCTTAGGGTTCCTGTCACGGTGCCTGCCCCCAGACATCAGGAGCAGACCAGCCTGCCCAGGGTACTGGCACCCATGGGGACCTTTAAGGCCCCAAAGGATTGCCTAAGGGCTTCCTGGAATCAGTCCTGGCACTGTTGGCGCCTGGCTCATACTGCCCTCCCAAGCAAGGCAGGTTACAAGGCAAGAGAATCACGTGCAGACCAGTCTGAGGCAGGTTGGAGGGATTACTTTACCTGGGAATACTTTGATGGGGTGTGGTTGGAGGGACTACTTTACTTTACTTACTACTTCTTGAAGCTATATAAGCTACGCCCTCACAACAGAACACGCTTCCCGTTATTATGCACTCCTGCAGCGTAATGCTCACCGTGTCTGCGAACTTCAGGCCAGTCTTCGGCCACGCCCATCCAGGTCGTCACGAAATGCCTGTAAGGAAAGTAAGAGAGAGGAGGAATCAGAACAAGGCTCTTAGCTGATGCTCCATCTCGATCGCTCTGGAGTCTCCCCATCTGCCGAGCCTGAAAAGCAAAACACCAGGTTAGCCGCGCAGAGAAATGGACCACGTTAAAGACATTGCAACACTGCGCAACACTAAATCTCACCTGAAGGCTGCTCACTCTTGCGATCCATCGAAGCACCATCACTCGATCGCCGCTCCGGAGCTGCCGCACCTGCCGAACAGAACAGAACGCATCAGGTTAGCTGCGCAAAGAGGAAGGGCCTCATTAAAGACATTTAAATCTTACGCAGCGCTAATACTCACCTGAAGGCTGCACTTCCTAGCGGTCCCTCAAGTCACCATCACGCGATCTCTGCCCCGGAGGCACCGCACCTGCAGGATAGGAAAAGAACAGCAGGTTAGTTGCTCAGAAGAACAATACTGTATGTTAAGACATTATCGCACCACGCTAGCGTGGAAACTCACCTTGGAATTCAGCTCCACATTTCTGGGGAGGAGTCACGCTTCATTAGATACACCAAAGGGGAACCTGCAAAGAAGAAGCACAGGAGTGAACTTTTGGCAACTTGAACTCTAAAGCAATTCATACCACTGGTATAAAGACTTACCCATTGAGTCACAGTTGTCCGGAACTCTTCAGGATCAGTGAAGTAACTAGATCCTTGAACTGCTACGCACCCCTGCATACAGTCGCAGGATGGAGAGTCCACCATTCATAGCACCAAGGTGAGACATAGCAGAGTGGTGCATAAGGAGATCACGGGAGGTGGGAGTCGGTCCTCCTCCTTACAGTTAGGTAACATTTCATTTCAACATTTTAGGCAAATCTTCTTTTGTGACGGAAGGGCAAACAGAGGGGACACGTGGAGCCATTCAACATTCCGCTACGTGTGACCGTCCAGCTCCGTTCGGTACCCCTGTGGAGACCAGGTGAGCATAACAGTTCCCTTCCCCAACACTTCAACTTCGACACTTAAACTGGTTTAATCTTTTCCCAAATAAATCCAGGTCAACCTGACTCTCCTTCTGCCTTACCCTGCTAGTTCATCTGCAGTGGTTTCATTGGGCTGTTTCTGTCATGGTTCCGGGTCAAGGACACGGACATTCCTGGTTTACTCGTGATCTGAGAACGAGGTACAAAGTAAACAAAGGCCTTTTTCCGACATTGTTGGTAAACATGCTTCTCCTTTAAGGAAGTCCTTCCAAAGTAGGTGTGTACTAGACAGGTGGCGGTTACCCTAGAGACAGTGGCATCCGTTACATTTGGGACGGATCCGATCGGTCATGTGATCGTGGCTTTATCAGTCCCGTTTCAGTTGGAAGCGTCGCTTCTGAACGAATCCAGTGCGCCTTTGTTTTTGTCCTGGAACTTTCATGTTGCCGTGCCTTTTCTATTGATACTATCTTTGTTTTGCCCTTGTCGGATTGGATGCTTGGTCTTCGCTTGACTTCATAGTTTTTTCGACAAGTTACATTTTACGACCTGCCTTTGTTTGAACCCTTTTAACTTGGTGACTTTTTCTGCTCGTCAACTCTTGCAGCCCCCGAGTGGTACTTTCATGCGGCAGGCTGCCGGTGTACTCCAATACTATCGGAGCGAGAGCAGTACGTTTATACTTTGTTGGCCTCGATTCACATTCTAACATCTCTGCGTGGTACCTATTGTTAGATACTCCAACGACACAGAAGACGCGAATGGGCGCACTGAGGGATCAGCTGTTGTACTTTCTCCCGTCTCTATTGAGGATGCGAACGCGTGCACCGAGCGATCAGCTGTTTTTGTACTTTCTCCCATCTCTATTGAGGACGCGAACGCGCGCACCGAGGGATAAGCTGTTTTTGTACTTTCTCCCGTCTCTGTTGAGAACGTGAACACCAAGGGATCAGTAGATACTGTACTTTTCTCCTGACTCTATTGAGGACGCAAACATGCGCACAGAGGGAGATTCTTGTTTGTTTCTTTTCTTGTATTTACTTGTGACTGCCTTTGGGACACCGCAGTCCTAACCTGACGGATTGGCCTACTGATAGCCATCTGGTTACAACTCCTTTAGTTGGATTCCATGGTTAAGGTCTACTCTTAATATTCCTTGTATTCCATTTAGCTTCAGGTTAGTGTTTCTTTTCTTGATACCTTGTTGACTTTGTTTCGGTCTGTTACTGACACCTGATTACCTTTTCTACAGTGATTCTGAGTGACGTCATCCATCCAGTACAGGTTATGAAGTACTCAGATAGTCTATGTTATCACACTCTTGTTAGACATTGTATCTAACAGTTCCTTTTTCCTCCTTGCAGCTTGGTGTCTCGTGGGATCCATCTTCCAACCAATTAGTCCTTCTGCATGTGTATTTGACATCCAGAGGGTCACATTGGTGGGAAGAAATATATGCTTCACTATGTGTCAAGAAACACAAGGAAGGTTTTTTTGGCCTTTCTGACAGTTTTGACAGTTTCACAATGTCCTTATTTTTCACCATTCAGGGCTTACTCGTCTGGCACAACCAGGATCCCTGGACTCCTAAGCCCACACTAGAACCTTGACACTTGCTCCAATGTACCAAGTCACCTTCACTTAGCTCCTTTGTGTCAGCCTCTTGGCTTTATGTGGCCTCTGTTGGCTTCTCTTTGTAAGCCTTGTGGCTCTGACACCACATTTCTCAGACCTATTGCCAATCTGTGGCCTTGACACACTGTGGTCACTCATCAAAGCTGGCTGTGTGGCTTCCTTTAGCCTTTGATGTACTAAATTTCAGGATTTAAGTTAACTCATGGTGCAACATTCATCTAATATTGTTTACTTTCAGTTCAGTGTTCTATGTGCACTTATGTTGTTTAATTGTCAAATTTAATTCAGTTCAGTATTGAATATGCACTTATTTGCTTCAAAGTTAAGTTTCCATTTAGTTTGGTATTCAATATGCACTTATATGCATGGACCGCTGTTCATTTGAAAACCCACAGGACCGTCCCGGTGCTTACACGCCCTCCCGACATTCACCAGCCTTTTGTACATCTTCCCGGCAGTTCCTGTACTTCCTCTTGATGTCTGCAGTTGGGAAACCCACCAGCGCAAGCCCTGCTTGCCTGCCTTGTGTTTCTCTCTGCACGCCAGCTCCAAGGCTTCTTCCTGGGTGCGGGCGATGTCCTCTCTACACCAGGCTTCTCCTCAGCAGTTCCTGCTGCTTGCACTTGGAGATGGGGGCTCCCAGACCTGGAGAAAACACAAAGCCACTTGTTTCGAGTGCCACAAGTCCTCTGGGATAATTGCCGGTATCCTGGCTCTGTCTCCAGTCCCACCATGGTTGCCTCCTCATAAGGATCTCCTACTGCTCCTTCACACACAGGTCTCCCTTTTGCTCACTTCCCTGCTCGGCTGGTCTCCCTTTACAGACATGCAACCCCTTGACAGGCTGCAGGTGTGGATGTTTAATTAGCCCTGCCTGACTATAATTAAAGGGACATGCCTGACCCTCACAGTTCTTAGCAGGCATCTTCCTCTTCCCATTACTAGAGTGGCGAAGGAGTGTAGTCTTCATTGCTCTCAGTTGCCTCTTCTTTGTCCCAGTACTAAAAGAATGTTGAGAGAGTGTGGTGTTCATTACACTCAGTCTCCACTTCCTCGTCTCAGTATTGTCAAGTGTTACATGTGGGAAAATGAGGGAGCTAGCTTATAATAGCCCATAAAGGTTGGGGGGGTTAGGTTAGTCAATGGGAAAAGGGGGATACCATTTCTCGCCCGAGGGCACCTCATTCCCAATCCTCAAGGACCCTCCACCCAGGTGATTCTCCCTCGCTTCTCTGCCCCTGGGGTCAGGATCCAAGAGTGATGGCCTTTCCCTAGCCACCAGCGCAGAGGATCCAAGGGGAGTCGGAGGTGAGAATACACTCAGGTTTCTCCCATCGATTGTTCAGGTTGTCACCACAATAATTGTTAAATTATTGTGGAGCAAGCTATTGCATTACTAAACTTTGGTATGATATAGTATGCAAAAAACAACTAATAGCCAGTAGAAGTAATTGATGCATTGAACTGGACACAACACAATGCTCACAATCGTATACGACCGAAAGACTCAGCCTGCTGAATGCGGCGATTAACCCTGTGATTTACACAAGTAATGAAGTAGAACACAGACAGTGGGTTCTGCAATCACTCTTGCTACAGAACAATTCAGTTGTAACCAAAAAAGGATCTCTCTGCATGGTTTCGTGGAACAAGAGAGGACATTCTTCTTTCCTGAGTAATGAAGGGCAGAAAGTGATGAATATTTGTGATTTCTCTACATTGCTGGAAACCTGGTTACGCGATAACCTATATATTGATGGATATAAAACAGTTGTAAAGCCTGTGATTTACTCGCCGAGGGGGTGACATAGGGGAGGATTAGCTATGGGAGTAAAAAATGCCCACTGGCTTATTGAGTTTGATGTTAGCATTACATCTCCCTCTTTGCTGGCTGGTAGGGTATTGCTGGAGGAATTTATAGGGTAGATACTTATAGTTACTCTATATGACCCCCGGGTGGCATGGTTTCAGATGGCATAAATAACCACCTTCAATGTATTCTAGATGAGTGGCTAGCTGCCCACCCCAAATCAGGAGTTGTAGTGGCTGGAGACTTTAACTCCTATTGTGCTAGGGCATTTGGCTCTCCAGTTGCAGGAAATAATCGTGAATCCTTTTATTAGTCAGAGGGAAATAATCTGTACCAATTGTCAGAATTCCAATTCTGGGTATAATCTGCAGACAGTAAAAGGTCAAAAAGGGCTGCAATTTTTGGGTGATTATGCAATGTACTTTATTGTCCCTTGCCTGAACAGCATTCTATTGTGGTTGACACTTGGACGAGTGGGAAGTATTCTTCCCGTATTAATTATATCTTTGTGAACTGGAAGACTATGTACCGTGTTTTCGCACAAAGACCACCACTATGAGTGATCACTGTAGAATATGTGTGACCTTGACTGGTGATATTCCTATACCTAAAAGTGTTCCTTGTTATGGAGCAAGTATGAATTATGAGAAACCTGAGGGCGTTGTCACTTCCTTCTCCCCAACTTCCTCCCCTTAGGTGGCCAGGGAAAGACCATTGCTTTTGGATCCTGACCCTGGAGCTGGATGAGGGAGGATCACCTAGGTTGAGGGACATTGGAGAGGGGGGGGAGAAAACATCTACAGGTGAAAAATGGTATTTTCCCTTCTGTTTTTATAATGAACATTTCATTCCAGAAGCTTTTATGTGGTCATGTTATTAGACTCCAGTTCCCTGCAGTCAGGATAACAAATGGAAACACCCTTGGTATAGGAGGACTAGAAATAGACCCATCCGAAAGACCTCGGTCAATATGAGCCGGATAGAACACCTTCAGAACTCTTACAAGGATTCCCCAACTCCTCAAATATATGTCAACTCAGGAAATAAACCAATAGGAGGAGTCCCCCAAATAAAGCAGCCTGTTTCTCTCCCATACACACACCATGACTTTAAAGTAAATCCCTTTACAACTGGGACGAGGAGGAGGGGACTAGGAGCAATGCACACTTCTAGTCAGTTTCACCACCTTAGTACTGAGACGAGGAAGATGCCTATAAAGGATCAGGCATGTCCTACTAATTGTTACAATGAGGGTCAGGCAAACTACCTGCACCTGCAGCCTATTGAAAGGCTACAGGTGCTTAAAAGCAGGCCGGCAGTAAAGCAAGGAAAAACCCGTCTGGAGAGAAGGAGGCCAGCGTGTGGCAGGAAGCAGGATGGAGCAGAACAGGCAGAGAGGACACTGTGTTTGCCCTAGGGAGTGAGAAGGTGCATGTCATGATCTCTGCTTCCAAAAGGTCAGGGTTTTCCCAACTCGCTTGGAAGCAGATCCATAACCCAGGTTCCGAGTGCCAACCAGTCCCAATTGGGACCTTTTGGACCCAGTCCTGGCGCCAGTGGCACCAGGCTCATAAATATGCCCAGTCCCAGCGCTGGAAGCGCCGGGCTCATAATGCTTGGGTGGACTTACCTGCAGCAGACCATGCTGCTTACTTGCATGCCAGTTGAGCCTCTGATCCTCTTCTGTTTGGAACTACTTTTCCTGTTGGGTGGGGCAGGAGCCACTCCCTAGATTCAGAACACTGGAACTCTTCTGGAAAGCAGGAACTCTTTTCTTACCTAGGCGTGGCTGTGGAAGGAGACACCTAAGCACTACAGGAGGCTATTTAAACCACACCCGATGGATGAATCTTGCTTTGCGTTATTCTGCATCCTCTGCAGCAGAACGCTCATCGTGTCTTCTGCATCTGATCCCGGGCCTAAGGAAAAAGGCTTACCATCCTGAATCCAGTCTTCAGCAACACCTATAAAGACAAGAAAGAACAGCTTAGCATTACGGTCTTCAGTGACAGCTCTTCACTTACCTGGTCCATCGGCTGTCATCAACGCCTCGCGCTGCATTCCGGCATCTGAAAGACAAAGGCTTACCTACTCTTCGTGCGCTCCGGAGGTCTTCACACTGCATTCCGGCATCTGAAAGACAAAAGCTTACCAACTCTTCGCACGCTCCGGAGGCCTTCGGCGCTGCATCCTGCATCTGAAAGACAAAACAAGGTGCGTTTAAAGACATTGGGGAACTTTAATACTCACGTGCCATTACTCCTTTCCACATCTAACCCAGTGGGTATTCCGGCACCCTGCAGCCGCTCCGAACTTGTACCTGCAAAATAAAAAGACAGTTAGAGCGCATCGTGAAGCAGGCAACAAGCGCTTACTTACGTGCTTCCAGGCGCTTCTATTCATCACACGGGCTCCATCTTCAACTCACTTCAGCCCGTCATCCGCCATCGCCGGAACCCTGCAAAACAAGAAACATCATTACTAAAGACTTTAAAGACATTAGAATTACTCGAAACTTACCGTTCGTGCAGTAAACGACGGACAGCAGTCCTCTGAAGTCAAGAGGCCTGCTCCCCTTATCCAGTGAAGAAACTGGTTACAGCACCCTGCCCCGAGGCAGATGGAGAGCACGGCGTTCACTTACCTAAGGTGAGAGCGTTAACCTTTGGGGTTCTACAGGAGAAGAGAAAGGGAAGAAGAGAGAGACATTCAATAACCCAGTTCCTTAATCCCATATTTTCTATCTGCAGACATCTTACCCTTCGAGTCAGACATACAGTGCACAGAGGTCCAGCCCAAAGAGCCAGCCGTGTGTTACACATCACCTTTGAAGATACGGTATACGCCCAGTCAAGACCGGCGCCTCTACGGGAATCAGGTGAGCGTTACAGAACGCAAAGCCTACCACAAAACTCCCGTCCAGGCGCTATGGAAACCTCGGATACCGACCAGCTAGCCCAGTTACTTGGGGAACTAAGGGCAGAAGTGCATGCAGCCCGTCAGGAAACGAATGCTCTAAGAAGGGAACTGATTATTTCCAAGGAGCGAACAGATGATCTCGCTAGACAATTGCTACAGTCACAAGCCGGACAGACCCCGTTACCCGCATCTGGGGGAAATCTTCCTTCTACATCCTCTATGAATCCAGTGCAGATCAACCTACCTGGGAATGTACCTCTGGCTCCGCCCGAACGATTTTCTGGTGACCCAAAGAGGTTTGCAGTATTTATCAATCAGTGCCGGTTGCATTTCTTATGCCGGCCAGCAGCCTTTCCAACTGATCAAGCTAAAGTAGCTTTCGTGCTTTCGTACCTTAGTGGCAATGCGGCAGACTGGTCGATCCCTCTAGTAAATCAAGATCATCCGGTCCTCCATGATTTTCAAGCTTTTCAGCTCAGTATGGAAAAACTGTTCGCAAGACATTCACAGGGGCAGGCCTTGGACAATGAGCTTCTTTCGTTGCGACAAGGTAATCAAGACCTTTTGGCTTATATTGCGTCTTTCAACAGACTGATAGTGGAAACTCAATGGCCTGAGGACAAAAGGATTACGCTGTTTTATAGAGGTCTACGTGGAGAGCTCAAAGATGTGTTAGCCCAAGTAGTGAATCCCCCACAAGATTGTTCGGACTATATAGACTGTGTCGTTCAAATAGATCACAGACTGCAGGACAGGAAGGCCGATCGTTCCAAGTTTGATGCTCGAGTATTTTCCAAACCGCCAACTCCTTCCAAAGGAGTAGACTCCGGGGAACCCATGCAAATAGGGGGTCTGAAAGGTCCTCTAACACAAAAGGAGCCGGAAAGGAGAAAACAGTTGCAATTATGCCTCTATTGCGGAAACTCAGGGCACTTTCTTCGAGACTGTCCGGTGAAACCTGCCAAGAAGGCAGTAGGAGCTGCAGTTACCAAAGTTACAAACTCTGAGCAGGGAAACGACCTCGCCCGACAAGAATAGAGGTCCTCTTGCCGAGCGTGAAAACCAGTTCCGTGACCTCGCATTTCGTGATACCTATGGTCCTCATTAGCCCTGATAATCCGGATCGATTACATGCAATTGAAGCTTACGTCGACAGCGGTGCCATCGGCAATTATGTGGATCATGAAATGGTTTTGAGGATGAATCTAACTCTTTGTCCCAAGGCTGTAAAGGACGTCATTACTACGGTGGATGGTACGGAGATAGCCTCCGGGCCAGTAACGCATACCACTCAAGAGGTGACGCTAGTAAGTCAAGATGGACACCATGAGAAGATCATGTTCGATGTGATCAAGGCCCCTCAGTTTCAGATTATTCTAGGAATACCTTGGTTAGAGAAACACAATCCTCTGATCGATTGGCGAGCAAGAACGGTCCAGTTTCCAGAATGTGTCTCTACTTGTCACCCTCCACCTGGTGTTGCACTGGCAGCAATTTCTTCAGAGACTCCCCAGTTACCTCCCGAATACCTAGAATACCAAGATGTTTTCCGGAAGGATCAGGCTAACTCTCTACCTCCTCATAGTCTTATGACTGCCAGATAGACCTGATACCTGGATCTACTCCTCCTTGTAGTAGAATTTATGCCCTCACCGAGCCTGAGAACCTTCACCTTCGACAATACCTGGATCAATACCTGGCAAATGGGTTTATTCGTCCTTCCAAGTCCCCTGCTTCTTCAGCTTTGTTCTTCGTTCCAAAAAAGGAAGGAGACCTTAGAACTTGTATAGATTATCGCTCCCTGAACCAGATCACCGTTAAGAATAGATATCCGTTACCTTTGATCCCTGAACTCCTGGACCAAGTCAGAAAAGCATGCATATATACAAAGCTGGATCTTAGAGGAGCTTACCACGTGGTACGAGTAAAAGAGGGCGATGAATGGAAGACGGCCTTCCGCACCAAGTATGGGCTATTTGAATATCAGGTCATGCCCTTCGGACTTTGCAATGCCCCGGCCGCCTTTCAATATTTTATGAACGATGTCCTCAGAGAGCTCATAGATGTGTGTGTTGTTGTTTACATTGACGACATCCTCGTTTATTCTTCATCGGAATCTGAACATCGGAAACACATGAAAATGGTCCTCCAAAGATTGCGTCAACACAAACTTTTCGCTAAGTTGGAAAAATGTGTTTTCAACGTGACTGAAGTTGAATTCTTGGGATTCATATTATCACCTGGCGGAGTGCGTATGGATTCAAAGAAGGTCGATGCAGTTCTCAAATGGCCATCACCATCCTCCGTAAAAGGTGTGCAAAGCATGTTAGGCTTCGCTAACTTTTACCGCAGGTTTATCCCCGAATTCTCTCGAATAGTCCAGCCCATCACTGCCTTGTTAAAGAAAAACAAACGTTTTGAATGGTCTACCGAGGCGGAACAAGCTTTCCAGGATTTGAAGACTAAATTTATCTCTGCACCAATCTTAAAACACCCTCGCCCCGAACTCCCCTACATCGTGGAAACTGATGCTTCAAGCCTTGCCATGGGGGCAGTTCTATTACAAAAGGACCCGGTAACCAATCAGTTGCATCCTGTGGCATTTTGGTCCCGCAAATTCTCGCCTCCTGAAATCAATTACACGATTACTGACAAGGAACTTCTGGCTATCAAGTCTGCCTTTAAGGCTTGGCGGCATTATCTGCTGGGGGCCCGAGACACCGTTACTGTGATTACGGATCACCGAAACCTGCAATATTTGAAAACCGCAAAAGCCCAATCCTCTAGACAACTCCGTTGGGCATTATTCTTTGCCGAGTTTGACTTCATAATTACCTATCGACCTGGTACAAAGAACGGTAAAGCTGATGCCCTTTCTCGGATGGGAGTGGAAGAACACTTGATCAACCCTAAACCTGTACCAATCATTCCCGAACAAAGAATTCTGGGTGTAATCGCCACAGAATCCATAGAGGAAGTTAAGGATAAAGCCAGGCAACTTTTAACTCCAGCAGACATACAGAATTGGCATCTGCAGGGAAAGGACTTTGCAGTAAAGGACAACTTATTGTATTTCCAAGAACGATTATACCTACCCAGCACAGATTTACAAAAAAAAGTAATCTCTTGTTATCACGATTCTTTAATGGAAGGACATCCCGGTATGGCCAAGACCTCAGAAAAGATCAAGCGCTACTTCTGGTGGCCGTCTTGGAAAAAAGATATCAGAGACTTTATAATGTCCTGTGGATTATGCGCCCAAAACAAGAGTCAAAAGGAAAGACCAGCAGGCCTCTTACGCCCTATTGACATCCCACCTCGCCCTTGGCATACGCTTTCTATGGACTTCATCACCGATCTACCTCCATGCTCCGGATACAATACGATTCTAGTAATCGTGGACTTATTCTCCAAGATGGCGCATTTCATTCCGCTCAAAGGCTTGCCAACAGCAGCAACTCTGGCCCGAGAATTTCTCGAAAACATCGTCCGACTGCACGGTTTTCCTTCGGTTCTAATTTCGGATCGAGGTAGTCAATTTATTTCTCATTTTTGGCGAAGTTGCTGTCGGTCGGCTCAAATTGATATGAGACTATCGACCAGTCACCACCCTCAGACCGACGGACAAACCGAGAAGACCAATCAAACTCTGGAACAGTATTTACGCTGCATGCTGCAACAAACTGAAAAAACTTGGAAAGACATCCTTTGGATAGCCGAATATGCCTACAATAACTCTGTCCATTCGGGAACTGGGAAAACCCCATTTTTTCTTTTGTACGGCAGTCACCCTCGAACCTCGGAGTTGGATCCCCTCCAAGATCTTGAAACACCAGCAGTAGACTACCTGCATTCTACAATCACCCAAGCCTTTAAGGAAGCTGTTTCTCACCTTCAAAGGGCTAAAGAACAATACAAGAAAGGAGCAGATCAACATCGGAAGGAAGCCCCTCAATATCAAGTAGGGGATCAAGTCTGGTTATCCACCAAATATCTACCTCTAAAAGGGCCACGCACATTCAACCCAAGATACCTTGGTCCCTATTCCATCACTACCATAGTAAACCCCGTAGCGGTCAAGTTGGACTTGCCCCCGCACATGAAGATACATCCGGTCTTCCACGTCTCTCTATTAAAACCCGTGCAACCTCAATCCCGACTAACTAAATCTCCAAAACCTATCCTAGTTGATGGAGAACTCGAGTTTGAAGTCAAAAGCATTCTGGACTCCAAGATCTCCAAATCTAAACTATTTTACCTAATTGACTGGAAAGGCTACGGCCCCCAAGAGAGATCCTGGGAACCTGCTGAATATGTCCACGCTCCTCTCCTAATCAAAAGATTTCACCGAACATTTCCTGACAAGCCAAAACCCCCGGAGAAGCCCGGTTTGGGAGGGGCCTTGAGGGGGGGTACTGTCATGATCTCTGCTTCCAAAAGGTCAGGGTTTTCCCAACTCCCTTGGAAGCAGATCCATAACCCAGGTTCCGAGTGCCAACCAGTCCCAATTGGGACCTTTTGGACCCAGTCCTGGCGCCAGTGGCACCAGGCTCATAAATATGCCCAGTCCCAGCGCTGGAAGCGCCGGGCTCATAATGCTTGGGTGGACTTACCTGCAGCAGACCATGCTGCTTACTTGCCTGCCAGTTGAGCCTCTGATCCTCTTCTGTTTGGAACTACTTTTCCTGTTGGGTGGGGCAGGAGCCACTCCCTAGATTCAGAACACTGGAACTCTTCTGGAAAGCAGGAACTCTTTTCTTACCTAGGCGTGGCTGTGGAAGGAGAGACCTAAGCACTACAGGAGGCTATTTAAACCACACCCGATGGATGAATCTTGCTTTGCGTTATTCTGCATCCTCTGCAGCAGAACGCTCATTGTGTCTTCTGCATCTGATCCTGGGCCTAAGGAAAAAGGCTTACCATCCTGAATCCAGTCTTCAGCAACACCTATAAAGACAAGAAAGAACAGGTTAGCATTACGGTCTTCAGTGACAGCTCTTCACTTACCTGGTCCATCGGCTGTCACCAACGCCTCGCGCTGCATTCCGGCATCTGAAAGACAAAGGCTTACCTACTCTTCGTGCGCTCCGGAGGTCTTCACACTGCATTCCGGCATCTGAAAGACAAAAGCTTACCAACTCTTCGCACGCTCTGGAGGCCTTCGGCGCTGCATCCCGCATCTGAAAGACAAAACAAGGTGCGTTTAAAGACATTGGGGAACTTTAATACTCACGTGCCATTACTCCTTTCCACATCTAACCCAGTGGGTATTCCGGCACCCTGCAGCCGCTCCGAACTTGTACCTGCAAAATAAAAAGACAGTTAGAGCGCATCGTGAAGCAGGCAACAAGCGCTTACTTACGTGCTTCCAGGCGCTTCTATTCATCACACGGGCTCCATCTTCAACTCACTTCAGCCCGTCATCCGCCATCGCCAGAACCCTGCAAAACAAGAAACATCATTACTAAAGACTTTAAAGACATTAGAATTACTCGAAACTTACCCTTCGTGCAGTAAACGACGGACAGCAGTCCTCTGAAGTCAAGAGGCCTGCTCCCCTTATCCAGTGAAGAAACTGGTTACAGCACCCTGCCCCGAGGCAGATGGAGAGCACGGCGTTCACTTACCTAAGGTGAGAGCGTTAACCTTTGGGGTTCTATAGGAGAAGAGAAAGGGAAGAAGAGAGAGACATTCAATAACCCAGTTCCTTAATCCCATATTTTCTATCTGCAGGCATCTTACCCTTCGAGTCAGACATACAGTGCACAGAGGTCCAGCCCAAAGAGCCAGCCGTGTGTTACACATCACCTTTGAAGATACGGTATACGCCCAGTCAAGACCGGCGCCTCTACGGGAATCAGGTGAGCGTTACAGTGCAGCGAACCGAGCAGGCCACGAGAGGTCCAAAGCCCCAACTCTGGCTGGTGGTATGTCTCCCAGCTCGAGCTGGGGAACACAAAGAACTCCTGATTGCCGCAGGATGCCGCCCAAAGGTTCTACGGAAACAAGCGCTGCTCGCTGTGTCTCGCAATGCCTACCTGGGAGGAGAGAGCCCAACAAAGCAGCGCAGCTCTGGTGAGTACGAGAGAGAGGACACTCGTACCGGGGTGATCTGAGACGAATGTAAGACAGTCAATGTTTGCCCAAAGGTGAAAAAAGTGCATAACAAGAGGGTTTGGAACCCGAATTGAACAACAGTCTACAACCAGATAACCTCAAGAGAAAGGGTGAATTATATTAGCATTTTCTGACAGGTTAAATCCCTTTGAAATTAGTTAAAATCGTTGAAAACATGAACTTGTCACAAATGAAAGGTGACAATGGACACATGTGGGTGGGTGGTGCATTCTCCACAGCAGGACAGCAACAATGGAAACTCTCACCACATTCCATCCGCCTCCATCACTGCATGGCCGTGCGTGGGACAGTGCGTTATCTGCAGAAGGACGGCAACAATGGAAACTTATCATACTGCTCAGTGGGGTTTGGGGAGATGCCACCATGAAAAGTAGTCAGATTTCCAAAATAGCAGGGCACCCAACTTATGTATTCCACGTGGGGTGTGGGTTCCCAAGCCCAAATGTTAGGAGAGCGAGCGTCCAAGGCAGCGAGTGAGCGGCATGCGGGTCTGGGTGTGGTCTCTAGCAGGTACACACACCGAGCAACACAGTCAGACATGCACATCTGCGGCACCCCCCGCCTGCAGGAGGCTGCCTCTTAAAAGAGGGCTGGACGCCCGATGTTGTGTGCGGGTCTAGTGGTCCCCGCTGCGTGCGTCTCATGACTCCGTTATGACGCTGTAACAATGAAAGGGGCTCTGATGGCACCGCGAGGGCAGAGCAGCAGAGCCCCAGGAAGTGGCAACTCGTGTCTGAGTTATTGTGTCTGTGTGTCCGTGGAGTGCCACGTGGTCATGGCCTTGTGTGCAGCGTGGCCCGAGTGCCCTCAGAGCCGCGGCTGCTGGTGACCGGGGATGACCCCCCTCTGTACTTATGAGACTGCGCCCGGTGATCCGGGCGCTGTAGGGTGAACCCCTACCCGCGACTCGCCGGTTGCCCACCGCCGTCTCTGCGTTGTCGGGTGATCCCGACTGTATCAGTGGGCTGCCCCGAGGATCGGGGGCAGCCCACAACACTGGCGATGAGGAAGTCGCACCGCCTACTGACATTTGCAGCGGGCGGGCGGACAAAGGACCTGCGCATGCGGCCGCAGTCGGCGGCCGTGTGGGGAGAAGCGCGTGGTGGCGGCAGCATTGCAGGGGCCCAGGGAACTGCAGGGGTGTTGCCACGCAGGTCGCCTGGCCCTGCCTGGAAGATGCGGGGCACTCTTCCGCTGGGCTGGAGAGGTCTGGCCTGCGGCATGTGCCACGTGGAGGCCCAGGCCCCGGAACAAAGGAAGGGGGAGGGACCTAGAGATTCAGCCCGCGGCGGCGCTCTCCATCAGGGCAGTGAGTGCATCCGCTGTGCCCCGGGCTCCCGTCGGTGAAAACATTCATTTTTCAACAACAAAAAAAACAATACCCGACCGGCCAGGAGAATCCCCGGGCAGAGAACACACCGGAGGTTGCCCCGAAAAAAAGGGGCGTGGCCCAATGGCGGCCAACAACAAGTAAGGGGCGGGGCCTAGCCCCGTGGACAAAGAAAAGGGGCGGAGCTCAATTGCCTGAGCTCGACATCGGCGTCGGCAAAGAGTACATCCCGCGTGGGGCGAGTGAGAAGAGGACACCGGTCGTGCCCCGGGCCGCATCTGGGTGAAAGCAAAGGACTGGAGGAAAAAAAAAAAGAGAACTGCCGGTAAGAGGGGCGTCATCGAACCCCCACAGTAGTACCCACCAGGGCCCTTGGGGTTGCGGCTCCACCTGGAGTGCTCGTGCGCCCTGGGCAGGGGAAACCAGGAGGCCCCGGTGAAATCAACCAGAGGGCGGGGGAAAAGGGGTCAAGCTACCTGAGGCCCAGGACTGCACGCATCCCTCAACGCCGGTGACTGCGGCTGGCATCCCCAACAATACTAAACATGTCGGACGACGAGGGGGTATGTCGGGGTCAGCTGGCACCAATACCCCATTTCGATGTCCTGGGAGCGACTGCAAGTCTGGGGGCCCGGTGAGTGGCCTGGGTGGAGAACCTGGAGTTGTACTTCGCTGCAATGGAGATCAAAGACGCAGCCAAACGCCCAACACTCCTGTACTCTGCCTGGCTGGCCGTCCAGAGACTGTTCAAGACATTAAAGCCCTGAATTCAGTCGTACGACGCAGCCATCGCAGCCTTGAACGAGTATTTCAGACCCATGGTCAACAGGGACTATGAGAGGTTCAGGATGAGATGTGTGAGGCAGGGGGAAGGGGAAAGCCTCGATGCATTCCATGGGAAGCTGCGCGGCATTGCACTGTCCTGTGCCCTGGGGAATTTCGAGGAGGACGAGATCCGGGCGCAAATCATCTATGGCTGCAGCTCCGCCAAACTGTGCAAGCAGGTTCTGAGGGACCCAGCGCTGACCCTCAATCGAATATTGGAGCTTGGCCGGGCCCAGGAACTGGCGGAGGTGCTGGTCTCGGTCATGGAATCCTCTAGACACCACCTCAAGATGGAGGTCCCCACGCAGCGAGTGAAGGTTGAGGAGGTGGCCACTGTTGGCAGGTGGCCAGGAGGAAGAGTGATAAGGAGGGGAGACCGGCCGAGTAGAGACCCCAATGCCACCGTATGTCATCAGTGTGGGTGGGATCTGCCACACCCGCAGGACTGCCAGGCGATAGGACAAATCTGTGCAAGGTGCGGAAAAGGGGATCACTTCACACGAGTGTGCCTTGCCCCAGCCCCTGCCCCAGCCCGCATGGTGGAGGTATCAGGGGGAATGAGGCGAAGGCGAGAAAGACCACCAAGGTGGCAGTGGTCCAGGTGGCGGAGGGTCCCCGAGAAGTACCGTATGATGTGGGGGAGGAGGAATATGAAGAGAACATATTCTTCTTGGCCTGCAGCGGCGCCGGTGGCCAGTTTGATCCGGGAATCTTCTGAACTTCCCCAGCCCGTGGTCGGGCCCCGTGGTGTGCAGACTAGAACACACCTGTTTGTTTGCAGTGGTCAACGGTTCAGGATTAGCAGCCGTTAAGTGGTGCTTGGACTAGAATGCACCCAATGTTTGATGTGATGATGTAGGGGCATGGTGGGTGCCCGGAATAGAATGCACTGTGTGGAACACAGTAGGAAGTTCTTGTTTGCAGTGGGGTTTTGTTTTATTTTGTTTATAATAAAGGAGGGATGTTGTGTGCGGGTCTAGTGGTCCCCGCTGCATGCGTGTCATGACTGCGTCATGACGCTGTAACAATAAAAGGCGCTCTGCTGGCACCGCAAGGGCAGAGCAGCAGAGCCCCAGGAAGTGGCAACTCGTGTCTGAGTTATTGTGTCGTGGAGTGCCACGTGGTTGTGGCCTTGTGTGCAGCGCGGCCCGAGTGCCCTCGGAGCCGCGGCTGCTGGTGACCCCCCTCTGTACTTGTGAGACCGCGCCCAGTGATCCGGGTGCCATAGGGTGAACCCCTACCCGCGACTCGCCGGTTGCCCACTGACGTCTCTGCATTGTCGGGTGATCCCGATTGTATCGGTGGGCTGCCCCGAGGACCGGGGACAGCCCACAACACCCCCCACATTCACCATTCACCCGGCAAGTGGGGCACTACGTGTTTCTGACAATTACTAAGCCCTACTGCCCCACCCCCCCCCCTCAGGGGGAGCCTCCTTTGGAAAAAATCTCACCTTGGTTCCTATTAACCAGCCCATGTCAGTGTTGCCCGTGACGCCGACCCAAAGCTGCAAGCTTCCAACCCCGACCTCAGCACATTAAAAAATACACCCAAAAACGCCAGACCCATGAGCGTTTTAACACCATACCCTCATTATGCTAGTAACCGAGCAGATGTACACACTTCGCGCAGCCGTGCCACCGGTGCACCTGCACGCAGTTACCCCTTATCTCTGCATTCTAGCGGGTTTCTCATTAGCCCAGACTGGCCGATGAACGCCACATTAAGCCCCTGAAGCTGAAATGCGTGCATTGAATCTGCACTGGGCCCTTTCAGTGAACCGAGGCCATTCACGGGCAAAATGAAATTCATTTTCAGATGTCATCGTCACCAAGGGCGCCGTTCGATACCAGGCCAAGCGCTGTCGCTGAATGGAAAGTCCTGGCCAAGGGGTTTCCTTATCAGACAAGGGCCAGATAGCGGAAAACACACAGTGACCCCTGGCCTGGACAACACTTAGCGTGAGAGGGGTCGCTTGGCCTTCTGAATAGGGCCTCAGCACACGCCTTATCTGTTGCTAGGCAGGCAAAATATTCGTCACATGACTGATACCACAGGGGATAAAGGACAAAAAGCCGACGTCTCAGAGGTATATATATATTCGGTGAGGTTTTCGAGCACGCGCAAACGGAGAGAATTGATTTTACATCAGAACGCCACTTTAAAAACGAGTAAGTTCCAAAACGGTGGCACAGATGTATCCCTGTGGCATCACATCTGCATGTCTGTTCCATGCCGGGTGAAGGGGAAACCTTGCGACATCCACTTCACACGCCACTTGCTGGCCCCTTGGGTACAGCGTCCCATTTATGTTGAAAATGTTGTGCACTTTGTACTCTGGTTTGTGAATAATGTGGGAAGCCAGGTGATTAAAAGCATGATGCAGGAGGTTCTTTGGCCTTTGACTTGCACCAGCCCACCTCACCAAGCACTCCTTCCAGAGACCATAATGGTGGCCCGGGCAGAGCCATTCACATGTTAGCCATAACCTGGTATGTGACTGACTGTGGCCTGAATAGCAACACCCACTTCCCTTTCCCCAATCCCCACCCTGCAATTCTGGCAGGTCGCAGCAAACGGGGACCACAGCCCCTTACCAGTTGTATACGGTTCGTGTCCAGCAAATTCCTACTATTGGGCCGGTGCCACCCTCCAGAGCAGGACCAATCTAAGTGCCAGGTGGTGACTATTTTCTTGTGACCACCTGGATAAAAACGGAGGCCCGAGAGTTGAAATGGTCTTTAACCCTGTGACAAACTATTAAACTCTCCAACCCAATAAGCGTTTATTAATTCGCAACACGCTATACCCCAATTGATTCATAATCAGAAGTAAATTTGCAAAGTGTTGCTAACACTCTGAGCTTTTCTTGTCGCTGGCACCCTTATTATTGTTGTTTTATATTAAAGTAGTAAATCAGTTAAAGAGTCAGAGAATATTGACTAGAGCGGTGTTAGATTCTGAAATAACTGTGGTTTTCATTAGCTATGTCGCGCCACAATGGAATGCGCGGTCAGTTAAATGAATATTGCGGCTTACCAGTGATTAAGTTGTCTGGGTTACAGGTGGGGTTTTAATTTGACATCCCAACTAGGGGTGAGGTTATAGTCATTGCTTACCAATGCCTATTTCCATCTCATTACTTTCCTGCCATGATCCAGAGCAGAGCCAGCCAGCGCCCGAGCGGCGCTAGTAATCAATACGGGGAGAGGACATTATCACAGCATGCATTTTCAGTGATTGCTTGTTGGAAGGTTTGCAACCACCATTGTTCCAGATTAATGTAGGAAACAGTAGATAGACACTTTGAGGAGTGATTTTGGGGTCAGGCTGTTCCTTTAACTTAAGTTGTGCAGCTATGCAGCCTCTGGCTCGAATTTCAAGGGGTATTTGGGTTTTGTACTTCTCACCAGCACACAGAAAACACCCAAATGGTTCATAGAAAAAGCACAGTCAGGTAACAAGTCAGGTTATTTATAAAGTAACGTTTATTAAATCAGTAGCAGTTGTAAGTCAAAATGACAACAAAACAGCACAAGTGGAACAAGAACATTCAACTTGAAAGGAGCTGTAAGGTTATACATGATTGAGTAATGTGCACAAGCACACAGCATAGATCAAATGTGTACTGGCTGTAGCCAAGCATTTAACTCTAACCCACCCTCCTAACCCACCGGGATGTCCAGATCCCCCTTCCAACCTGTATATCCGTGGGACCTTGCGTGACGCACCAGGACAAGCAAACCCTAAATCAATTACCGGTTTCTGATCTGTAATGAATTTACTATAAAATAAAGGGAGATCCGCCATTTTCAAACAATTGCCTGGGTATCAAGCACGCTACCACCTAACTAACTCTTGCTCCTCTGGCACAGAGTCACTTAATCTCTTACTAGTCCCCAGTCACATACAAATGCCGAACACATACAAGTGCCCCAGGATCTACAAATCTTAAGCAGCCAAAAGAAACTACAGCAGCAACGCTTAACTCAATTTCTTCTCATTGCACAGATTGCTGCTGGCATTGCAATTTCAAGGTCATTTTATTTTAACTTTAACTTTTGCAATTGCTACAGCATGACTGTGGCTCCACCCGAGTCAATGTCTAATCTCTGGCCAATAAAAAGCATTACAATCTGCAGGGAATGTTTCAGGTGAAAAGAATGCAATGCTCTGAGGCCGTTGTATTTTTTGTATTTAATATTTATAGCGCTTAACACCTAAGCATACAAAAGAACCAACAGTACAAATCACACGAGCAGATAATAAAAACCAACAGATTTACATAGTAAGAAGATGGGTTTTAAGATGAGTCTTGAAAAGGGCGAAGATATGGAACGAGGAGCAAGGGTTAGAGAATTCTAATTTTTTGGGACCAAAAGAGAAAATGAACGGAATCGAGAAGAGGCAAAATGAGCATGATAAACATTAAGGAGAAAAAGAGATTCAGAACTAAGAGAATAATCAGGAGAGTAAAAAGAAATTAATGAAAAAAGATATGAAGGAGCAAGACTATAGAGACACTTAAAAACAATACAAAGAAAATTGAAAAGTAAGCTATTTTGAAATGAAAGCCATTGCAAAGAGAGTAAGGCAGAAGTAATAGAATCCCGAGCAGCAAGAGAACAGAGAACCCGAATAGCAGACCGGTAGATGTAACGAAGAGGGGCAATCTGAAATGCAGGAAGACCAAGAAGACGAGAAGAACAATAAAACAAGTGACAAACAACTAAAGAACAAATAAGAAGTTTAGCAGAAGAAAAAGAAAGCAACACGCTTTTTTGAATATTAAAAAGTTGATAGCAGCAAAAAGATGATGAAGAGTCAAGAATGACACCGAGATTATGAGTAGAAGGAGAAATAAGAAGGGAGGGAAGGAAAGAGAAGGGGGACGGAGAGGAGAAGAGATAGTTGATGCATGAAAATACTTAGAGGGATTAAGATGTAAGTAATGAGATGAGATCCAACATTGAATTGGAAGAAGGCAGGCAGAAAAAGAAGAATGAAGAGAATCATTAAAAGAACAAAAAGACAGACAAATGTGTGAATCATCCGCATATAGATGATCGAAAAAACCAAGACGAAATAATGGAACCATGATGAGAGTTATAAAGAGAAACGAGACGAGGACCAAGAACCAAACCTTGGGGGACACCATGTAAATGCGGAAGAGTAGGAGAAGAGTGACCAGCCCAAGAAACAGAAAAAGTACGGCCTGTGAGGTAGGAATGAAACCACTTTAACACTGAACCCCGAAAACCCAGATTAGAATGGGAAGAGAGAAGGATAGTGTGATCGACTGTATCAAAGCGGGCGAAGGATCAAGAAAAACACAAAGAGATGAAAGTTTGGACTGACAAGCGGACAGAAGAAAATTAGTGGCAAACACAAGTGCAGTTTCCGTAGAGTGGTGGAGCCAGAATAAGAGGGTAACAAATAATGTGCATTAAAAAAGGAATAAACCTGGAGATAGAATGTGTTCTAGAAGCTTAGGTAGAAAAGGAAGGAGAGATATAGGACGAAGATTAGAGGGCAAAGAATAATCAAGCGTAGTTTTTTTCAGGATAGGAAGTATAGAGGCATGCTTTAAACAAGATTGAACAATAGCAGTCGAAAGAGAACTATTGAAGAGGGCTGTAAAATAAGGTAAAAGCAAAGAATAAAATCTAAGGATTAAGGAAGAAGGAAAAGAAGTATTAGGGAAAGAGATGGGATGAGCCCTAGGCTAGGGTTAAGAAATATCAGCATCAACAAGAGGTTGGGATGTCAATAATACAGGGAGAGAAGAATCAGGCTTAGTCGAAAATAAAGGCGCTACAACCGACAAAGAAGAGATGGAAGAACGGAGTAAAGACATTTTTGAGGTAAAGTAATTAGTAAAATCAGATGCAGAAAGGGAGGAAGACGAAAGATCAAGAGAAGGATAAAGAATGCAATTCAGATTTTGAAAAAGACAAAAAGGATGCGAAGCAAGTGAAGCAAAAAGACTGAAAATTCTGCTGCTTAGCAGAAAGTAGATGTGAGCCATAGACAGAATGGCGTGCAGATAAATAAGATACATTGGCTGCTGAGCTGGACTTGCACCAGCTCCCTTGCGGCCTGAAGAAGGGAGCAGCAAGCAGCCCGAAGAGAAGGTGACATCCAAGGCTGGCTGGGCTGATGAGATGGAGTAAACGCCACCAAAGGATAAAGAAGATACAAAGAGTCAGATAAAGTGTCAAACAGAATAGAAGAGGAAAAGAAAACAAGATAAAAGTATCTAAGATCACAATGGCAGAAAATAGTTGAAGATTGGAGCAAAGAGAGAGCAGACAAAAGAGAAAAGGAAAAAGAAAGGAGAACATGGTCAGATGAATAGATAGGGAGAGCAGTGACAGCAGTAGATGTTGGAATAGAAAGAAAAATGAGATCAAGAGAGGACCCTGATATGTGAGAAGGATGTGTTGGAATTTGTAATAGAGAATAGGAATGAAGAAAAGACATAAGCAGAAAAGTAGCACAAGTAGAAGAGATATGGAGATTCAAATCTCCCAATAAAAATAAAGGCGCAGAGGAAGGCAAAGAGTAGAACGAAGAGTGTCAGGATCATCACAAAAGGAAGAAACCAGAGCAGGCAGGCAAAATATAACAACAAAATGAAGATAAAGACTGGAAAAAGAGCAATAGTGATATTCAAATTATGGAAAGGAAAGATGATCTGTCTGAGAATGGGATGAGACAGGAGGAAGAGATGACAGAATACCAACACCACAACCATGACTGGAAGGGTGGGGAATATGGGAGAAAAGCTACTGAGCAGATGAAAGTGAAGCAGGTATTGCAGTATTAAACAGAGTCAGCCAAGTTTCTGTGAGACAAAGGAAATGAAAACGAAAGCAGGAAAAAAGATCCCCAAAGAGAGTTCTATAGAGGCACGTTAAAAGTATGAGAGAGATCAGTCAGAGGGGGGATGCATGTGAGTAGAGAAACTGCATTGGCCAACATATCCAGCACTCTGCAGCAAAGCACTGCATTCCCTCAGATTAGACTGGATGTAGCTCTGCCAGTGCCATTTTAAGGGCTTTTGGGGCCTAGGGCACTGCAAATGTACCTCTCAAGTCAAAGAAATAAAAGGATCCAAGGATCTCTGTATGTACCAGACCCCCATTATCCCAGTCACAACCCCTAGCTTGATAAGCAGCTGTGTCAGCAATAAAAATAAGTATGGGACCTCCCTTGAAATCCCCCGATCCCCTTCATTCATTCTGGATTCAAAATAACAAACACATGGCATGTCAGGGGTAACATTAGCAGTCCATGATGAGGCTACCCGTGTTCTAGCATAGGTACAGGGCATAATTTAACAATAGCAGCCAAGAGCAAGGTATACAGTCTGTAGTACAGAGCCGGGGACACTGTTCAGTACATGTATGTAAAAGGCACTGCTCCATGTTCCCCACATAAATACAGAATTCAGATTAGCAACCTCACAGAATGACCACATGTTCAAATATTGATAAAGGAGACAGATGGGAAGCAACACAGAACATACACATAGCACAGATTGAGAATGTGTTTCAGAAGTTATCTGGAAGGTGCAACATATGTTAGCAAGTAAGAATGTCCGTGGTTTTCACATAGTGCTGTATTCCATGAACAAAGAAACATTTGACTTAATTATGTGCAATTTATGGATGGTGTGACAATTGAAGTGGGAAAATGGAAAAACAGGCTCCCATCTTCCCCCTCTCGCGCCTGGCCTAAAGGTTCACGGCCCAAGCACCCGCCACGAGAAGAGTTTGCCCATCTACCAGACGACCAGATACCCTGTTACAGGAACATAAGGATGTGTCCATCTGCCTGCCCAGCAGCCCGCCCTGCCCATGCCGATGCCTGCGGCATGGATCAACTAGACTAAAAATTATACGTCGTTAGAGATGCCATGACGACCTAGCCAACGGATAGCACACCTGTGCCAATGTACACAATGGACACTCCCGCACCAATCTACACGAAGAATATACTCAGTGCTATGACGTAGGCGACAGACATACTCACGGACGTGCATCCTTATTATTTTCCACTTAGGCTCTCAAAATGCAGAAACGCAAGACGCACCATGAACTCATCTAAAGAGCTTGCTTACGCTTCTCCTAAACCTAGGTGCCATAATGAGAATTATAACGAAGACACGATACTGGTCATAAGACAATATGAGACTATAACCTAAAACGCCTGTGCACCAAACGGTTCCACCTATACACCAGGCCTAAGTAGGCCGCAAGCAAGAGCTCCCGTGGACGTTAACAGAACAAGAGTCAGGTTGCTGATCCTGCAGAATGAGCCTGGCGAAAGCAGACAGCCAAGGTCGTAATGTTGCAAACCCACATTCCAAAAGCAGACCATCAAGGGCACGATTTTGCAACCTTGCGCGCCGTGCACCAACATCAAAGTCGCACCTGCAAATTAAACCAAGCACACAGTGGAAAAACAATATTAATCGTGCAGAATTCTGCCTCAGACACGGTCCCACCTCACGTGACCAAGCCGAACCTGACGAGATGCCAAGCCCAGAAGAAAGAAGGCGTCTGGATCCCTCAGTACGAGACACAGGCATATACACTTGAAAGGCTCGATGGGCCTCTGCGACGGTGGGAGTAGTCGGCCGTCCAGCTCATGAATAAGTCTTCACATTGTCTGCATGTACCCATAGTGAAACATTGTTGCAAATGACAGGTGCACCGCGAGCTGGGAACAACGATGGTCCCAGACTGGGAGGCTTGCGAACGCACCAATCAGAACATGGGGCTCTTATCACTGACGCCATTAACATTGACCAATCATTAGTAGTCTTCATGTAACAATTCTCATGTATCTAATTGTAGGGACAACCCAGATATATCACCTGACCCACCTTACCCACTAATATTGTTCTCTATACGTATGCTATACTAACCCTACCACTCGAGCAACCAATTAAGAGTGGCGATAGGTTTTTTGCTAACTTTTCGAGATGACACAGGTAGCGCGTCATACTACAGTAAAAAGGGCCTGCGAGCCCCACGACTGTGTGTGTGTCAGGTCAGACGCGTATGATCTTTGACCCATCCCTGCCGTTTGTGTTTAATAAACAGCAGAGTCACCTTGCTTCTTGTGTGTGTCTCATACTCTATCTCTTTTGGGATATACGGGAGGAGTTGGGGCCTCCCTGCCCGGAGGTCTGCGGACGGCCCGGCCGACCCCGGCAGAATTTCCCCCCGACAAGTTGGAGGCACTGCTGAGATCTGTTTAAGATCCGCCTTTTATTTTTTTTTACTTTTTCCAGGCACTCCGGTTGCGAGGAGGCCCGGCGGCGCGGCCCCCTCTGCCGTTGCCCCCTTCTGAGGACTACAGGACCATCGCGGAGCTGCGAGAAGACCGGACAGCGCAATCCGGATATTGGCCTTCGGGAGCCGGTTGAGAAGTATCCCGCCCGCGGTTGGCGAGTGTCCAGACGTGGTCCAGACGAGGGGAGGTGGCGAGCCGCTTGGAGGGGTGCACGCAGTCGAGCGGCCCCGCATCAGGAGAACTTGGTGAGCATGCCACGCACAACAAGAAATGTGAAATTGTGAGGGAGGGGGAGGAGTTAAATAAGGGAGGCGGGAGGTGTTACACAGGTGTGCGGCGAGGGTTTGAGAATTTGGTGTTGGAAATGGAGTGAATGGTAGCCGGAAAAGTGCGAGAGCAGACGGCACATTACGCGAAGGGAGGGGGCGGAGCACGAAAACATCACGTGCGGCCGCTCGTAGACACTGATTGGCCTAGGTCGCGACTACGTGTAAGGAAATGGGTGTGCGTGGTTTCCTACGATTTGGCATTTATCGATCAATGAGTAGATGAGGATCCCTATTGTTCGAGCAAGAAACTCGATAGGTAGATGACGTTTCCCTGTAGGCGGTAGCTAGGTAGTTGCCTAATACGGAAGATAGTTGGCTGGTTAAGCCCTCCTGTCGAGGGGCGTATCACACGCGAGGCGACGCAGCGTGCGCAGTCCGATTATATGATTGATTTGATTACCTTGTTCCAGGAGTGACAGGAAGACAGCTGTAGGGTTAACGGGGGTAGATTAGAAGTGTATTTTGAATGTAAAGAATATATGAAGAACTCATCAGTAGCTCGAAAAAATCGGTGACGTCACCAGTAGGGTTTTCATAGGATATCCCGAGTACAAGGCGTATTCCATCGTGAGGTTGGTGGGGGAGAGAATTGTGGTAAGGAAGTGGAAACGGGGATAAACGGAAATAAGTCGATCGGGGAAAGGTGAACAGGGGGAACGTGGCTGCGCACGGAGAACGCCGGCCACGGCCAGTGTAGAAGAGGGAGGAGCTCGTGGAAATAGGACGACTGTATAAGAACGTATCAAGGGGTACGCAGCCGCAGGGGGCTACGTGCGCCTCGGCCGCAGGGGGCCGTAGGGGGGACAGAAGGAAACATATAAATGTAACATACTGTATTTTCTGTAATTTTTTCTTACACGGATTATCGTAAGTCCCCAAACCTACGGGGGCCAGGTAAGCAATACAAGGCTGTATATTGTAATCTGCTAGTGAGATAAACTGCTACCAGATAGGGGAAGGGTAACAATTGGAGCGCTATTATGTCATATGGGGCAGGATCGGGAGGGTGGGGGAACACACTCATTACCCCACTACAACACATATGCACAACACTGCCACCCCATAGGGAGAAACTGATTAAGTATAGCATAGAATGGACCCAGGGGACGGATAACAAAATGCTAACACCGTGGCCGCCTAACGGTAGCTTCGATCCATATGTCCAACATTCACTATTAAATCATCTGCACAATACATTTAAAGGGAAGAAGTTGGCAAACAATGTGGAGGTGTTTAACTTATGGAGGATGTTCCAGGGGTCCAGACCAGGATCAAATGGAATGCTCACCATGGGGGAAATACCGGAAGGAAAAGAGATTAAGGAGGAAGGAAAGGATGGGGAAAAGGGGAGTGAGGACCCAAAGAACACGGGGAACAGAGGTGAGGGAGGAGAAAAGAATAATAAAGCAGATGAAATAAAAAAGGAACCGAGCAATGATATACCCCTAGCAACGGGAGTAAAAACAGGGGGAGGGGG